>NC_080083.1:31008381-31637400 GCF_949987535.1 Balaenoptera acutorostrata
TAGAGTGATAATCAATGAATATTTATTGGGTGAATAAAGTAATTATGAATACACTGAGTGTATTCTAGCAATAAATGGTAGAAGAAATACAAAGAATATCTTCACGTGTAATTTTCATTTTATTTATTGTCGCCGTGATACTGTATTAGAATAGCTCTAACACTCAAAAATATCTACTATAGTAAAACTTTGGCTTACCCTTCCTTGCCCTTCCTCCCGCCATTTTATGAGCATGTTAAGTTTAAAGGTGGCAATTTAATTAATTGAAAAAACACGTAATGATCTCTGCATCTGCAGATTATACATCAAGGCTAAATCATAGAGTACCATTATTATTCTATCTGCACATCTTCATCAAACACATGGACATTGGAGAGGAAAAGGACAGATAGACTTCTTATCCTAGGAGCTGCCATGTTGATCCCTAATGAATTACCCACTGTAATCCCTTATAAATGACAGCATATTGCCCAAGTACTCTGGTTTCTTAGCAGAAAACCTTCCGAATATTTCATGGCAGAACCCCCCTGCTTTGTTCTATGTCTACTATATTCTGCGTGCTCTGCAAACTTTAGCATTCTCTTAGGAATACTTCTCTTAGGGTGCTCTAGGACCCAAATTTCCAACATGTGTGGGAGGTCCCCCCCGCCCACAACACCCCAAGCTGGATACCTTACAATTGAATTCAATTCTGCCACTATTTACCCAGGGGTAGCCTCAGAGCCTACATGTTAATGACTCAATCCTACAAGATTGCCTCCATCCCACATCAGATGCTAACCACAAGGCCATGTTGTCACCTGTGCTTCTGTGCTATACATCAGAGGTTCCCACGACACAGTCCTTGGGTTCAGTTAACTCACAGAACTCAAGAAACCCATTTACTTGCTAGATTACCAGTTTTCTATAAAAGGTTATAACTTAGGAAAGGTGTCAAGCTTTCATGCTGTCTCCAAGCACTCCTCTCTTTCCAGATTTCCACTTGTTTACCAGCCTGGAAGCTCTCCAAACCCTGTTTTCTTTGGGTTTTTATGGAGACTTCATTACATAAGTATGGTTGATTAAATCACTGACCACTGATGTTTGAACTCAATCTCTAGTCCCTTTCCTCTCCCTGGAGGTCAAAGGGTGGAGCTGAAAATTCCAACCCTCTAATAACACAGTTGGCTCCACTGGCAAACAGCTCCCTTCCTTAGGTGAGGTCCAAAGACCACCTCATTAACATAGCAAAAGATATTTTTTATCACTCTCCAAATTTAGGAAACTCCAAGAATTTGGGGAGCTGTGAGTAAGGAACCATGGAGGAAGACCAAATATACACGGGAAATGTATTTTGGTCATTTGAATGACCAAATATGTATTTTTATTATAAATCACAATATTGCAGATTCTTTTGTCTACTTCTATAGAATTTATTCTAAAGTTAAAAAGTAAGTAAAAATACAAAGGCTACCTTCAATATGCAAAGAATATCAAGGACTCTATTTCCATTATTCCCCAAAACACTTCAGTTAACATGAGATTTAGGCACAGTATCACATTATTTCCATCTCCTCAGCCTACCCTAGCTCTGGGAAAAATGATCCAATAACCATTTTGCTATTTTTTTCTCCTTAACTTTTATATCCAACTATATGTGTTTCAAGTGTATTTTTATAAGTGTACTATGGATGATATTATATTGTTTAAACCCCTTTGTATAATAAAAATAATACATTTTTATACAGCTTATAATAGAAAATATTTGCTAAGCTCCTCTTGATTAGCACATGGAAGCAAGTTTATTCCTCATAATTTTCCTCTGGCCTTGGTCCTCAGGAATCCCAGAAGTAAGTTTATCGCAAATACAATAAGAGTACTACATTTGATATAACTCAAAAATGTCCTCCTGTATATTGTTCAAATTCCCTATTTAACTTTCTGCTTACAAATGTCTTGCCAATTCACATGTATTCTCTCAGCCCATTACATGTATGATATCATTTAATTCTCTGAAGAACATTTAAGAAAGCTCTTTTTTACCAATAAGAACATATATGCATAAGTATTGATAAACACATATGTCAAACTACATGTGCATGTATATGTGCATGTGAGTACATAGGCATGTTAGAGTGCATGCGTGTGTATGTGAGTAACTGTCAATGATGCCTTTTTGTAAGTTTGCAGAGATGTAAATAAAAATAAATATATAGGGGATAATTACTTTTCAATTTTTTATGAACTGGCCTATTAATTTGATAATACATTATTGCCCACCTTCAATTAAGCTATTGTTCATGATTCTAATGTATAAACATATCTCCTTAAAAAAGTGTCTTAAAATGTGCCATGGTTTTCATTTTTAGATTGTTTCTGTGCTAGCCCAGCAAATTCAAGTGGACTTTCTTTTCTCCTTTATAGGTGATCCCAGCTTTTTCATTCATAACATCTTTTGTATAATTGCACTCTAATTTTTCATTTCAAAATATTTATGGCATGAGTAACTTTTATCCTCTCCATCTTTCTATATATTCTTTTATGTTGCTGTTGTTTTCTTCCTGTATTCATACTATTAAGATGCAGTCACCCACTATCACACTCATTCCACCATCCTGAATATATAAGCTTCAATCATTCTGGCATTTTCATTTATTCAAATTACATACCCAAGTGTAATTGATTTGCAGTTCCTCTCTTTTACTCTGCGTTAGAGATTTCTTTAAAACACAGATTTTATGATACATCTTCACCTCCTTGATACATTTTTTAAAACACCAAGGCCCTGAGATACAATTAAATAATTTGGGCAGAAGTTGAATCATCCCCATGTGTAAGTCTTACTTGGAGTTCTGTGAAGCATTTTAAGTCAAGGGATTTCCTAAAAGCATATCTCTTTGCTTTACTCTCAATGGTAATATGAAGAAAGGAAGAGGAAGAATTAATTACTTGTGTTTGCTGTTTCCTTTATATTTAATAAAATTCTGTAGAGAGGAAATGACAGTGATTAGTAGCATTCCTTTTAGATTACTTTAATAGTAATATGTAAAAAGAAGTCAAAATTGTGACTTTTATGAATAATACAAAATTTAATGTTTCATAGGAAGAGGCAAAGTTATGAGATAGTTCTAGAAATAAGCAAAGCTGTGTTTCAATATTGATAGTATTGTGTGACCTTTTTTAATTAACTCCTCGGCTATCTGTGATTTAATGATTTGTGTGAGTGTGTGTTTGTTTTGAGGGAGGTATAATAGTAAAATAAGACCTGGTTTCAAAGTTTACTTTAATTCATCACACTTCAGTTTCAAAATCTGTGCAATAAGCCTGTTTTCTAATGTATTTCTCACTGATCTTTTTTATTAGCAAAACTACTGGTTTGGAACTTCTTTTTGAATATTCTTCAAATCCATACCTTTACTTATCCATTCAGTCTGTTACCTACACAATCATCTATCCACTCATCTATTAGATTATCCATAAGGCACAAATACATCAGAAAAAGTACTTAGATTAGATTATTTCTATATCTGAAATAGGTCTACTCAGAAAACATATTGTCTCTTTATAGAGCAAGTACAGAAAAAAAAAAAAACAAAAACTGTCCTTTAAACATTATCTATGTGCCAGGTTCTGAACCAGGTATTGCATGTATGCTATCTTATTCAATTCTTGGACAAATCTGTAACTGTTATTACTTCCTTCATTAAAAATTCTAAGGTTGCCAAATGAAAAGAGCGCTGGAGATTTATTTAGCTGAATAATAATATGAATATACTTAACACGCCTGACTGTACAGTTCAAGTATTTTAAAATGGTAAATTTTATGTTATGTGCATTTACCACAATTAGAAATACAAAAAATACTAATTTAACTATTTAAACATTTGGCTCAATAAGTAAAAATTTGGGGATTAAAATTCAGTTTAATTAAGTTTCTCTTTCCACCTTACTTTGCTACTGAATAAGAGTAATGCCATAAGAAATACACCAGCAACCTGCTTTGGGACTTCAAATAAGTAATGGATAACATGTTTGCACACTTCTACCACAGGACTTACTCTCTTATGTGGAAATCATCTCTGTGTGAGTCTCCTCCACCATACGATAGGTTTACCTAAGGAAAGAACCTTGTCTTATTCACCTTGCTATTTCACACCTTGATACTGTACCTGGAACACTGCATGCACTCAACAGTCTAATAAGAGCAGAATCATGGAGGACCTGATGTTAGAAATTGACCTTGAAATATGCATAGAACTTAATGAGGTGAGGAAGACTGGGTTAGTAAAGGAAGAAATCCAGTTGAAAGGAAGTACTTTGAGAAACAAAGATATGAATTTGAGGAAGCATAGAACATGTTAAGAGTAAAAATCTGTCTCATTTCTTCAAGTGGGGAGTCTAGATGAGTTCTAAGGAGTAGAGATGTAAGTCAGAATACAACTGATCTTAAATGTTATGACTCTGAACTAGATCTGCTAAATCTGGCTATTCACTTCCTGGTATAAGAAAATACCCAGAGTAGATTAATAGAATAACACAGAATAAGTTAGTATTAAAAGATGAACAATCTAAGCATTACTCTAATATAAGCATGGAATTCGCTCTATCAAACAGTATTCCAGATAATTTTACAAAATTGTAATTAATTGTAATGACAAGAAAAGTTCCTCAGAAAGAATACATTGCTTAAGGATATAGGGTGAGTAAAAGACAGGATTGGCGTGAGCACTGTGGACTGCATTACTTCCAAAACAATACCTTTTATTAACTAGAGTTAGTCTGTCAACTAGCATTTATCTAAATCCTCAGAATAATGACCAATATTTATTGTGTGGATTCTGTGGGATCCTCAAGTGTTTTCTGAACCATCAAAGAAATATTAAATTATTTTGCATTACTTAAATAAAAGTTAGGTTCTATCTTAACCTAATTCTTTAAAAACTGACATTCTACACATAATACCGTGGTGAACATATTAACCAAAACAGTTGATTATTCTGAGCTTCTTATTCTTCATAGCTGTTGAATATTAAGGCTGTTATTATGCTCCTTCTATGTCAGTCTTTGAGATATTGGACTTGGGCAACAAATTCAGTCATCTTCCAGCTCTGGGCAGTATTATCATGAACATCTTTCTCTTTCTGGTAAGATTTCTTTCATATGTTCAGATTGAAAAATGAATCCCATCTGTATTCATCTATAGCATGTGCATGACTGTAATAAATGTCATAATTATTAATTACGCATAGATTGTAGAGGTGGCTATATCCTTAGTATTTTACTTCAATGTTTTTAGTTGACAGGAAAAAGTTTAAAACTTTAAAAAGATATTGTAATCTATTATTAACATGAAATATCAGTAACCGTTCTCTTTATTCATTTTTTTTTGCTCATATTTTTAAAAGTATGACATATTCCAGCTGTTGTCATCTCAGAGCTTCAGGGCTTAGAAACTATTGTTATATATATATATATATATATATATATATATATATATATATATATATATATATATATTTACTTACATGTATCTAGCATTTTGTCCTTTATCAGATATTTTCTTATATAACTATAGATATTAAACCATTTCTAAAATGATCAGAGTGATGAGGTTTAGACTTTAATCAATGAAAGTAGTAAAATATCTATGGATATAAGAGGCTTATAAGGAAGTTTGAAAATTCAGATAGAATTTTAATGAAATATCAAAGGAACTACAATCACGTAATGAAAACTAGGAGGTCAAAAGAAACATATGAAATAGTTACCTAGTAATTGATCAGTAGGTTTTACTGCTCAATGAATAGTCCTACATAGTTCAGCCTTCTTTTATTTACACAGGATCAAGAGACTAATCCCAACCAATGGGCCATGAGCAGAAGTGAATGTGTCATTTATGGGCTGAGTCACAGAAAATCAGTGTCAGTTTCCTATGTTCTGGGTTCTTCTGGTGAGAATCCCAAAGAAGCTGTTTCAGATGATGCACAACTGTGACATGGCAGAGCTTGTTTACCCTGGATGACCAACTAACTTTGTGTAGCAGAGCCCTGCACCAACCTGTTGGGACATAGGGTAGCATGGAACAATTCTAATGCATTTAATTACTGAATTTTCAGTTATCTCAGCATAGCCTAACCTAACCCTACAAGAAGAGAAATTGGTTCTGGAAGTAGAATACTGCAGTAATAAAATCTAAAATATACAACGTTGGCCTAGTGAAAAATAACTAACATTGGAGACTGAAAAGATGAAGTTTCATATCATATAGTAGCAAAACGTTTGATAAAACTTTTGCTTGAAGTAGTTTGGAAGGCAGATTGTGCTCTTCCTCATGCTATAGCACCAGGGAAGAGGTTAAAAACTAAACCTTAGTAACATGGACTAGTTGCTACTGGAAGATTCAGCAAAGTGTTATATGAAAGAGATGACCTAGGAGAGGGTTGGCAGGGATGCATGCAGAAATGAAAGTCCATAGTCATTCTATAAATTCAAGAGCCTAAAATATTTTTTAAAATGTTTCAAGGCCTCAAATTATTAAAAATGGGCTAAAGGCTAAAAGATCAGACTCGGAGTATAGCCTTCTCACCTAGTAACTTTTATGTGATGGCCATTACATTGAGATAGTAGCTTAAGGGTGAGAAAGCAAATCTTGGAACTGTATCCTAAAAATAACATTGGATATGATTATTGTTATACAGAACTAACTGAATAAAGTAAGTTTGAAGGCCACTAAGCTTTTAAAAGAGTGAATTGATACCTAAAAAGGCCATTCTCAGGAAGGAGAGAGGTGATGATGAATAGATTTGAAAGGTTTATGTCACTGAAACATTCTTATCATTAGGTTCTTTCCTCTTAATTGTTATATTCAATGGCAGTGAAGTGGACACTTTGAATGCATAATAGCAGGTTATTGATACGATGCTGATATTATTACAGCTATCAAAGGTCAAAAGCATATAGAATGAGGGCTTCACCTAATTAGTCAGGAGTACATGTCATCAATTTGTTACTTGTCATTTAAATCTCAAACTTTTTTTTTTTTTTTTTTGACGACGAATAGTATGGTAGAACAGAAAATGAATGAAAGTATGCTAATTACTCATGTCTTTTCAAGAATCCTCACAATTGAAGCCATTAAATATTAAGTTTAATCATTTTATCTCATCTTTGAAAACCACCAAGGAAGTAGGATGTGATCGAAAGAACAACTAGAATAAAATTCCTAAGAGGATGACAATCAGGAAGCAAATGCTCAGGCTTATGCTGAGCTTGATTTATCAACTTATTTTTAGTTTCTCTTTGTATAATTATACAAAGTGGGTGAAAGACTGCAAAGGTATTGATAGATTAATGCTTAGTAGGCTTTTCTAAATCTTTGTTTGTTAAAATGGATATTATCTTAATGATAAAATGAAAAAAATACCCTAATAATTTAAAACATTCAGAAAAAGTGACAGCTTTTTGATTAATCTTTTCATTATTCCAAAGGGACATGTTTTTTCCCTCTCTTTATTTCAAATAAGGAACACCTTAGCACACTGTCTTTTGGTAGTACACCTTATATCTTGAAGCTACCTGTGACACAGAAATCATGATTTCATATAATCATAATTATATGATTTATATTACTCAAAATACCACTGCCTCAAAAAATGTTCTCAACCTAAAGTGTTCTTTGCACACTTAGAAACTACTTCCTAATTCTCAAAGCTGGAATGGGCCTCAAGAATCCAATTAGATTGTAAGACCATCAAGTGCTCCATAAGACTGCAATAGAAACAAAGCCCAGAACATGGAATGCCTTTCTTCATTGAATGAACTGTACAGCTTCCTCTCCTTGAAACAAGTGAAGCCAGGACTGACATCAATAGATTAAGGATGCTGTCTAGTTTCCTTGAAAGTATTTGAGAAGAAAGATACCTGGGTGGGGAAACAAAAAGACATTCTATGACAGAGTACTCACATCTGAATATCAAAAGAAATCTTGGTTTTTTACCAAGTTGTTGAAATAGGACATGTCAGCTAGTCTGATGTGATCTGGCAAACTATCTTTTCATAGAGCTGTGGAATTCCTAATTCTATTTTGACAGCCATCATATTATAGTAACAATAATATTTAATGATTGTTGAATTTTTCCTATTTGCCTGTAGTAACAGACTCAACAACTCCATTTTGAAGATGAGGAGACAGGTTCACAGAGATTAAGTAATTTTTCCAAGGTCACTTAACCATCAGTGGCAAAGGTGAGAATTAATCCAAGTTCTCTTTGGCTTAGAGTGTCTACTTTTACCTATTAAAATATGGAGGCTTATCTCCTGAGATCCATGGACTTCAGCGTTAACTTCTAAATTACATGCACAATTTTGTGTATGTGTTCAAGTGCACTTTCCACTGTGGGAAGAACATTTATCTTTTATATCAGATTCTTTAAAGGATATATCATTTCAAAAATTTAAATGCCTAAATGTTTGAAAAAAGGGAATAGTTTCCATCAGTTTGTCCACTTTATTCATTGTATTATCTGCTATGCCTGTGTGTGACTGTCCATTCACAGTGAACCACTGCAAACTCTCATATAGTCAACAGAAATTTGTATTATCAGTCCCCCCAACTTAGTAATGTTTATTTCACAAACACTGTACCAGTTTCTCCTCTTTTCTTTCCCTCTTTTAACATATTGCTCTCTTAGCTATGAAGAAAAGAAATTCTGAACACTTATGTACCATTATATATTACAACTTTGAACTCTCTCATCAACTAAAAACTCTCTGTTTCCATTTAAAAATGCAACAGTGCTTTTTTTTTGAAAAAATTAAGTTTAATTTGAAACATTCATGTAACTTAAATATCAAAATACTATAAAATCTGTACTTTGAGAAGTTTTGTTCCCACCCTTGTCCCTTTCCTCTGTCCTAACCCTGGCTCCCTATAGGTAACAATTTTACTACTTATATGTGTGTATTGTCAGTTTTTCTTTGTGAAAATATGAGGGAAATCAAATATATACTCATATTCCTCCCTCCCTTACACAAAAGTAGAAAATTATGCAATATCATTTAAAACTACTCTCAATAGTTATTACTATGTTCACTTTATTTGAATTACTATTATCCAGTAATCTTGAATTTTCAACTCATATTTTATCTTAATTTTGTTCTGTCTTTAATAGAGCTTAAAAATTATTTAAGAGATATGAATTCTCAAAACAAACAGTTACTTTACACTTAGGTTTTGATTTGCTGGTTATTCCTGTTGACTGATTTCTAAATCTTAAGATGAATGAAAAACTACAGTTAGTTAAATAGGTTAGTAGTGTTCTTTGCAAATTGGTTTAAGGGATGGAGGACACATATTAAATATTAATAATACTAATACAAAACTTTATTGGGGGAATATAGAATGAGGATTTTAATATGTACCTTCCTCTGTATATATGAAAGAAGTAATGATATAATAAACTTTAGAAATTCTCAGCTCCTTAAATAAGTTAATTTATATTTGGAATTTGTAAAAGAAAAATATCACGTGCAATATTTACCCCAAATTATTTAAAATTCTGATTAACATTGTTAAGAACCAGTGCTCCTCAAAACACAATTTGGGTAAGAATGTGTAGTTTCAGGAAAACCAGCAGTAAAAGGGATTAATTTGAGATCCTCAATACTGCTCAATATTTCAAGCTTTGTAAAACAATTCCCAGCATCATTCCCTGTTGACAGTTGCTGATGCGGTATCTAAGTAGAAAAAACTTCCGGGAGAATTTCAGTTTCTCAATACATTTTCTTTGAAAAATCCATGCTCTCAATATATCTAATGTATCACATTGATAAGAGACGATTACAAACAGATTAAATCTATTTTTAATGGATTGCAATTTAGTTTAGGATCTGCATAATCTCCCTACATACTTAGGACACTGTTATAGAAAAATGACATCAAGGTAAAAGATAAATCCATCAATTGGCAGTTCATTGTCAAAGATCTTTGGCATAAACGCTGCAGCTGAATGTTAGAAGAGTTTTCTTAACACACCTGTAATTAAAAATTACTTGGTGATTAACTGAGGCCATTTACTGTACTCTGATTAAGGAAGCCACCTTAAAAGATAAAAATGTCAAATGTACAAATAAGCATCATGGATACTAAAGGAATTTTATCTTTGTGTAGTATGTCAAGGGATTAAATTTTATATATAAAAACACTTTCTCCTAAAAATTCATTTTTAAAAATGTAGTAATCCCTGTTGAGTCTTAGGAAATATGACATTTCCAAGTATAGATTTCAAATGAGTCACTCATTAAAAAAAAAAAAAAAAAAAAAAAAGTCTCTGTAGTCAAATGAGATGCCAAATAAGTAAAATAACGTCAGTGCAAAATCTCAGTTAAGAAAAATTCTGTTCTAATAAGTGAAGTGCCATTTTTTGGCCCTCTCTAGAAATATAACTACATTTAAGCCTTCTTGACCCTATGTAGTATTTAAAGATGAATATCCCCTCTTTGAGAATGACTCCAAATGCTTTGTTTATGCCGTTTGCTGCCAGGAATACAGCTTCCTCATCTTATCCCAAACGGTGAGAATTTATGTTTCAAGTTTCCCTTCACTTCTACCTACCTAATAAAACCTTTCTTTAAGGTCCTCCAATTGAATGTGATTTATAGTTCTTCTGAACTACCACTGAATTGTGTTTGCTCACATTAGAACTCTTGATATACTCAAATATGTACTTACCTTTTTTTCTGTCTTAGACTCTAAGCTCCTAAAGTACAAGTGCAAGTACAGCTTTGCATTTAGCACGATAACTTACAAGTATTAAGAGCTCACAAAATGACTAGTAAATGACTTGATCTGAATATAATTCAACACTGACCTTTACTGGGGCAGTAAAGAGAGAGAGGATGTTTTATGTTTGTGCCATTAATGCATACTAATATAATCTTTAATAAACTTTAATCTTTTTCCATGACTCTCTTTTGATATTTAATAAATATACATCAATTTAATGTCCATGAAATAAGAGGATTAATAAGTATTTTAATACATTTAAAAACATGAGAATTTCTAAAATGAAACAAAAATAGTTGGTCAGCATACTATATAAAATTTCCTAATGTGTCACTAGAGTGCTTTGTGAACTGCACCTAGAGAAACAATGACCTACTCAATCACCTTTTGTTGTTGAAATGTATTTTGGGTGAAAAAATATACAGTGATTGACAAGTTGTTGTTCAGTGCACATCATATGCTCGGCATGTTCTGGCTGAAGTAAAGGACAGAATGAGAGCCCACAGCACAGACCGTCATTTATTACAGTGATCATTCATAGACTCATATCTGTTAGAAAAGTGCTCTAGTCCCAAATATGTGATTGAAAAAAGTTAAAAGAATAGATTTAGCAAAGTTCTGTCCCATAGATTTGTGTTAGGTGACATTTTCTGAAGTACAAAATGATTTAAATATACATTCTTACCTGATAGACTATTCTTCCTTTCCCTAACCTGGAGCTATGTAAACCTTATTTTTCCGAAATCTGTTTTTCTTATTTTCTACTCAGGAACCTCTGATACAGGTTGTGTATATTTTTATTTCTCCCTTTAAAGAGCAGGTTTATTTATATTACAATAACTCTGATTATATGGAGTCATGAAGTGAGAAAACTGGCATCAAAATGGGGGAAGAAAATGCTTCTGATAAACTTTCATTATTGTCCCTCATATATTATAACTGGAAAGTTTTGTGGCTATGTATGAATTGCTTTAACCTCATCTTTATGCAGAAATGTTTTTGAAAATGTTGGTGATCTAATAATGAGACACCTGACAGTGGAAAATAATATTCTCTTTATTTGGATTGGAAGCAAAGCTAAAAAAGTAATAGCCTCATTATTTTTGCACTAAGCATCCCCAGATTAAGTGAACCTTTCATCCAGCAGCTGAATCAATGTTTAGTGCAATTGCAGAGTAAGATACATTGCTTGTGTTCCTACAGTTTCAAAAGTGGACATATTTTTCATGTCTTCTATTTTGATATAAGACTCAATTCTAATAGTATTTCAACAAAAATATGTTTTTGGGGAATTAGTTTTCTAGTTGATAAGATTCTGACAATGATTGATGCTTGATACTTCAAATCCATTCATAAATGCTCCAGTACTTTGATTGCCTTTGGAAGTAAAACTAATACTCAAGGAGAAATATTCTTTGAAACATGGCTCAGGCCTATAACAGCAAAATTCAAATCAATGGAAGCATAGCTTAAAAGTCACAACAATTGAAGTGTGATAATCATATTTTACCTCGTACAAAAAATTTGATTCCACAGAATTTATAGCATAATCTTTTTTATAATTATTATGTTTAATATGATTACATTGATAATTGTAATGCATGCCCCTCAGTCCTTCATGTGATGTTGTGAAGTATGACAATTAGATATGAAATTGATATGAAATTTCTCAGAATAAGACATTATTCTACTTCAATGTCATAATCCTTGTTATTTACTTGGGTTTATCTTACTTTTCTTGGATAGTCAGAATTGAGCACCATTATTACTTTAGGTCAAGAACATAACAACAACAAAAGACGCTTGATTCTAATTTTTATAAGTTGAGAAGATGGCTCTATATTAGTAGAGTGGTTTGGGAAGTTCTCTCTTAAGAGGAATACTGGAGCAGTGTTCTGAATATGGGAAGAAAATACGTCAAGAGAATATCTAAGAAACAATAGTCCCAAGAAAGGGAATGCTAAATTAAAGTCTGTAAGGCAGGGAAGAACTTGGGATGTACAAGAGCAGCAAAAATTCCAAAAGGCACAGTGAGCTAAGGGAGAGATGTTGAAGGTAAGATTGACTGTTAGGCAAGGCATTTATATTTTACCATAAATATGATTGGAAACACTTGGAGAGTTTGAATGTGAAAGTGACAAGATCTGAGAGATGTTTTAAGAAGAATATTCCAGCTACTGGGTAGAGAGTAGAATATAGGGAATGAGGAATAAATGTAAGAAAACCAGTAAACTATCAACTTCAATAACCCAGGTGAGGGATGCTGGTAAATTATAGTACTTGAAGGCCATATAGGTGTCAATAAATGGTCACACCTGGAAAATTTTTAAGCTACACCTAAAAGCTTGCTAATAGTTTAAATGTGGGTTCTGGGAGAAGAGAAGGATTTGGCCTGGCAACTAGATGCATGGTGGTGATGTTTTCAAAGATTGGGTAGATTGGTGGAGAGCAGTTTAGAGGATGAGAAAGGAAGGTATCAACAGTTTTGTTTTGGACATCCAGGCTAGAGATTCAGGTTGATGATGTACACACCTAAGAATCATCAGTGAATATATGGTGTTTAAAGCCACAGGAATGGATGAAATAATCTAAAGAATAAACTTGGATCAATAAAAAGGGGGTCTGAGGAGGAGTTCTAATGGAAATGCAACAGTAAAAGGTCAAGGAAGAAGATCCTGAGAAGTAGCACCTGCAGTCAGAGGAAATCCAGGAGATTCTGTTGTCCCAGAAGGTAAGTGATGAAACAATTTCAAGAAAGATCAGATGCCAGTGAGAGGATGTGTATGATGGAAATTATGAAAGGATCATTGAATTTAGCATTGTAGAGAGTGCTGCTGATGTTGACAAGGAAAGTTTAAGTGGAGAGATATGGGAGACTGCTTGGCTAGCATGATTCAAGAGGAAAATTGAGGTAAGGGAATGGAGACAGTCAATCTAGGCAACTCCTTCTGAGTTATTCTATTATAAGAAGGAGCAGTAGTTAGAGGAGATCGAAACCACAGAAGGTATTTATTTCCTTTAAATTCCATAAAAAAGGAAACATTTAAAATGAAGAAGAAGAGAGATGATTATGGAAAAAAATGTTTTTGAGTAGGCACGAGGAGATAGAATTCAATGCACAGAAGAAGGAGCTGGATTTAGGTAGTTGCAGGGACACTTCAGCAATTATAAGATGGAAGACAGAATATATGAGTGCAGATGAAGTTTGGATGTTGATTTAGAGGGGAAATCATAGGAGATTCTTTTCCTATTGTTTCAATATTTTATTTAAAAAGATCCAAAGCCATCAGCTGATGTTCAGAAAGAAACAGAGGGTGTTGGAGATTGAAAGGAGAGTAAAAGGTATGAAGTAATAGTCTTACAGAGTGGGAAAGTAATTTCACTAAGATAGTATGATAGGATTGCTAAGTAGTGCTGAGAGTCTACTTGAGAATTGAGGTCATAAATCTAAAGTGATATTTGTCAGCATGCTGTATATTCTATTCTAGTCATATTTAGATGTTTGGATAGAGATATAGTGTGAATATAGAGAATTATGTGCAATCAAGGTAATGATTATTTTACACAAGTACAATGTGAGGATAGAGTGTTAAGGTAGTGAGAGTGTGTGCAAGGAAGTATTATGGTGATAAGATACAGGATGCAAAATACAAAGGAGCTCATATAGTAGATAAGTGCGTTGAAAGTCCTAGTGAGGTTGAAGAATTGCAGGAACTGAAGTATTAGAGAAGATGAGCTGGACATATAGAAAGGCTCAGTTGAGGAGCAAGTCACTTGAAATTGGCATGATTTATATATTGGAAATTATGTAGTGATCAGTGATGAAAGACTAGTTATAACAGAAGCAAAAAGATGATTGGGACTAAGGAGGTTAAGAAAGTGAGAGGACAAAGTGTTAAATATTTAAGGCAAAATTAATAACAGCAGTAGTGTAGACACAAGTATAGCAAGGCTCATACTAAAATCTTCAATAAGGGTGACACAAAGGTTAGTATAAATCTGCATTAATGAGGGATGACTGATACTATTAGTGAGGAATACTTGGTGGTAGTTGCTTCGAAGAAGCATTTTTGAGGAGGAGGGAGAGAAATAAATAAGGGTCTGGAAGCATAAACTAAGATGAAGAAATATATACATAAACTCTTACTTCTGGGCTCTGAGATATAAGGTCTAAATTTGGGGGAAATCTGACATGGTGACAGAAAATGTTTCCTTACAGAGTCTGTGTCCTTGACTTCCACTGATACCAATGGAAATGCTTTGCCTTGTTGGAAGGTGTGCACTACGTATCTTCCTTTTGCACCTGTAGATCTACTTTCCATCTTTCTCTACCCTGTTCTTTGCCCTGGGTGGCTGACTTATGTAAACTGCATCCTTTGTCCTCCAGCTTCAGGTTGGGTTTGGTCAACAGGAGATTGGAGGGAAACAGGAGAATGAGGACACAATATTTACTTTCCTTGTTACTCTCCCGTTGGGTTCTGTGTGCACTACTGTATTCTTTAACTAAAATTCCCCTAAAGATCTGTTACGTGGCCTTCTACACAGTTCTTTTACTTTCTATGTTTTGTTAACTGCTCTTTGCTTTTGTTATTTCAAGCCTAGGCGTGGTCATGATGCTCTAGTCCTAGGGTATTGTATTCTACCTTGTGGTTTCCCTCCAACCTGTCCATAGCTTTGCAAATAACTTTTTCAAATTGCCAACTTTGAGTAAGCTGCTTCCCACTACAATAATGACAAAATACAGTAAATGGTGTTATTGTTGCCCCCAACAAATGTATCCTTAAATGGGATTCTGAAATTGGGTTGTTCATATAGTTGAGAAATGCACAGTTAACACTTTTGCTGTGGAGAAATAGGAATAACCCAGAGTATGTTGTAGCATGTAATATGTGCATGCAATATGCAGTGAGGCTAGGTGAAAGACAAAGTGTTTCGAGATCAAGGGCTGTGTTGATCCTTTACTACAACCACAACAATAGTTATAAAGATTGTAGTATCAGCTAGCCTACTGTGAAGGCTATACAGTACAACCAACTTTTGACATATTGATACTTTCTGATTAGATGGTCAATAAGGCATTGAAATAATTACTAGTATACAGTTGTTATAATACAACGATCATTATCTTATCATTGGTTCTGTTATATGTTCATTGTTTTGGGTGGGGTAAATGTTTTTTGTGTTTAAATCTCCAAATTTTTATATGTGCTCTGGGACCTCAGTTAACCTTATTCAATTCTATATTAGAGGTTAAATTAAGGCAATTTATTACTGTGCAAATAAAAGTTACCAAATGTTCCAAAGATAAATCAAGAAAATGTGACAGTTACCATGCCCTGGGCAATATTAAGAAACCTATGAAGTTACTCGCTTTGGTGGTTATAGCACTGTAGACTTTGCTGAGAAAAACTACCTATCATGTCATATATAATTTCTTCAACTACTGTCAACAATTTTTCTCTGGTCCCAGAGAATTTAGAACGTTGTGTGTTATAGTCTGAATACTGGCTTATTCATATGCCTTTCTAGGACAAGTTAATTTATTATCTCTGGGTCATGTTTTCCTTGTTTACAGAATTTGATTATTATACTACTTTCTAGTATTTTTGTGAGAAAAAAATAGGATAATGAATGTGGTCAGCACAGTGCTCAGAACCTAGAAATGTGTGATGGAAGCTCTATCCTAATCCCCAGCCCAAAATTCTACCTTGGGAAAATCACTCAAACTTTATCAAGAACATTTATGATTTCATTTTTTTAACTTTTTAAAAAAATGTTTTTAAACTTTATTTTATATTGGAGTATAGTTGATTAACAATGTTGTGACATTTATGATTTCCAAATAGAAAAATTAAGAATAACTAGGGTGGTAATGCTCTAATGAGTGTGTGTGTGTTTGTGCATGTGTGTTGTGTGTGTGTGTGTGTATAGTGAGGGAGGTGGTGTTACAGCATCTGGCATTCAGGAAATTCTATAGGCTTTACCAAATACTTGCTTGACAGGAGAAAACATTGCTTTAGTCAGAATATTTATTTGAAATTACAAAATTATCATTCAGGCCTTGTTATGGATTGAATTATGTCCCCTCAAAAAGATATGTTTAAGTTCTAACCCTCATTACTTCAGAAGGTGACCTTATTTAAAAATAGGGTCATTGCAGATGTAATTAGTTAAGATGAGGTCATACTGGAGCAGGGTGAGCCCCTAATCCAGTATGAGTTATGTCTTTAGTAGAAGATGGTCATAGAATACCATGTGGCAATAACCGCAGAAATTGACAGTGATCCAGCTACAAGCCAAAGAATACCAGAGATTTCTGGGAAGCAACCAGAAGCTAGAAAGATGCAAGGAAGAATTCTCCTTACAGGTTACAGAGGGAGCATGGACCTGTTGATACCTTGATTTTGGACTTCTAGCTTCCGAAACTGTGAAAGAATAAATGTCTGTTATTTTTTTTAAATGTCTGTTGGCACTTTGTTATGGCAGCCCTAGGAAACAAATACAGACTTAAAAGTTAGATACAAAGAGTAGAAATCAGTGGGGGAATAGCTTTCAGAACTCTGCTTGGCTATGTCGAATCACTCAAAGAGATGTGGTTCCCAACCACCTAAAGGCCACCAACCCTAGGGTGACAACTGCAAACATGACATATACCCCACAAAGGACAGAGATCACAGCACTTCTCTTACGAAGACTGTGAGGAATTGGGTTAGTCTTGAATATTTTCCCTTTTTTTATGTTTTAGTTTTTATCCTATTATTTCACCAAATAGAAGATGTTTTCAGACATTTTTCTTTATTACATTTTTAGTCTCTCATTAGTCCAAATGATGATTTAAGCAAATTCAAATATTTTATTACTATTTTCTCAAAAAAAAAAGGCTAACTGCATCCTGACCCTCCAAATTGAGAACTTTCACAATGGATTAAAAATTAATGGCTCTGGTGATCACCAAAAAAGAGCAATTATTAATTACACTATTTACAAAAGTTAGACATCATCTTAATAAAGAGATGCTGTTATAACAAACTCTCTTTATTGTTCTTTACAACCAACAGAAAAAAACACACAAAAGAAGGGAAATATGAATTGTTTTCTTTAAAAAATAGATTAATTTTTAAAGCAAGAACACGTTTATATACATGTATGTTGTTTAGGTCAAAACACATTGAAGAGAAACAATTTGGAGACAAATATTAAAACATCCTCCTAATTAGTTAAAGGCGTTTCTTTAAATACCCAGTTATCACTCCTATACCACTTATGCTGATACTAGAGTGATTTTCTTTATGCTCTTCATGGAAGAATGTCTTCCAGATAAGTGTACTTTGGAGAAGGAGTGATAGTTACAAAATTGCTGAGTTATTAAAAGTTTAATATAGTTTCCATAGGAAAGACTTTGTGGAGTACTCCTGGCAAGATCATTTAGGAAAATAATCAAGCCATGTAGACAGGCAGATCAGTCAAGAAGGAAATCAGATATAAAATGAGAACCACAGGAATCAGAATTATTTGAATATAGTTGCTTTATTTACAAAAAGACTGAGCAAAATATCTCATTAAACAAAAAGTAATTTTCCAAGGGAAAGATTGAATATCCACAACATAGAATATGAATAAAGATAACAAATGCCAAACATTCAGCTACAACAAACTGTGAAATTAATTTCCCTCTGCCTAATGGAGAACAAACAATGGCTTTCCATGTTTGTAACTTATCAAGTACATTCCTCAGGGAATAATTTATTCATATTAAAGCTTTGAATTACAATTTTGTATTAGATTTACTTCACCATAAAAACAGAATTCTAACTTCCATACTCTTATTTCAATAATAATGTGTGATCTTTAAAAAGCAGATGATAAATTAGGCATTAGCAGTATTTTCTAGAGATGTGCAACACAGAGTAGGGTCTGCAGACAGGGCTGTTCTGCAAGATATTTGTTACCAGAATGTAGTAAGTACAAAGATTACAAGTTTTAAAAACTTTTCTAGCAATTGACATTATCATGACATCTAAGCCTGTGGTCAGTGGACTCTTCTCATTGAAAAGAGTCTAGAGCAATTTGGATGTTGTTGAACTTGTAGATGAGTTCCATAGAACAGGAGCTTCATACTAGTCATTCATAGTTGGACCATGTATAGATCTATGACAGAAAACAAAACAAAACAGAACAAAATAAAACAATACACTCTGTATCACAGATAGTTTGAGAAACACTGGTATAGCAGCAGCAACATGGAGTCTGGAATCAGAAAGGCCTAATTTCAAATCCCACACCATATTCCTTATTTCATGTGATCTTGAGGATGTTGCTTGACTTCAAAAAATGGAGATGGAAATTTTTATTCCAGAGCGTAGTGAGAATATTAAATGGAATTCCTTGACAACAAATAACAGAGTGACTCACCAGTGCTTCACAGGTATCCAACTAACTTCACTTCCTGTACTTTCTTTCCCATTAGGCAGCTACCACCACCAGCATGGGCAAATCTAGTCTTCTAAGAGAAACAACACACTTTCTAATGTGACCATGAAGTAGAACAATTAATAACTCTAAGTTGAAATTCTCTGGATAAAATAGAGAAACCATAATATACTATATGTGTATGTGTATAGTTAACATTTAATTATCTTTTAATCATAGTCTAATAAATCAACTGCCAAACAGCATTTCCTAAATCCTCCCTAACATGCTTCCATGAATTTGACTTTTCTTTCCAATCAAGCTCTAAACATCGGTAAAGGCATAATCTTATTCCCTGTGCTCCAGTCCATAAGTTACTTCAAATGAAAATCTGGATACAATTCAAACCTACTCAGATTGATTAAAGCATTTTTTTTTTTTTTTTGGCAAACATTCCTACGTATTTCTGAATAGAGACCTCACTGTTCAGATGCTTAGATGTGTATTCTATGCCACTTCTTACTTGTACTGTATAGATACACCACTAAAATGAACAGATAGGGACAATAAAAGATGGTGACAAACTTTATCCATTAAATTTCACTTCAAAAATGCAAAATAGAAGTTAAGAAATGTAAGACAAATGTCTGAAGCTCAATGTGAGGAGGAGCACACAAATAAAACTATGGCTAGTATTTAAAGTTGAGCCCCCACTATTCAGAGGGCCTATAAAATGTGACTCCCCATCTTGGAACTCTTATCACATTAAATTTACAAAAACATAACTTAGAAACCTAAAGAAAAAATACAATGGAATAATAAGGACGTTAAAACATCTTTTAGGATGAAATTAGGAAGGCTCTAAGGTTACATATTTTTTCCACTGTAGACCACACTCTTTGTCTTTAAAATAAGTATTATAATTGATATGGGCAAAGGGTGTGAATAGGAAGTTCCCAGGAAAAGAAATGTAAATGGTTAAATAAATACATGAAAAGATCAATATTGCTCATAATTAAAGAAATAAAAATTAAAATGCTAGTGACATTTCTTGTATTTCACATTGGCAAAAATTAAAATGTTTGTTAAAATACAATACTGATGAGTGTGTAGAGGAGACAGAAATGTTCATTCTGATCCAAATTGGTGCGACAATCTAGAAGAAAGAAAAATGATTTCTATCAAATTTGAAAAGACACATACCCTTTGACTAAGAAACTCTATTGTTAGGAGTTTACTATAAAATCACCTTGCAAAAATTTAGCAAAATATGTAAATGGGGTTGTTAATGGCTTCAGTGCTAATAGTATGAAAAAAATGGAATACTGTAAATATCCACCAAGATGAGACTAGAAAAACAAATTATGGTACATAATAAAAAAAAAAAAATGTTTGAGTAGCAATCACCATCCATCCTATTTCAGTAATATAAGGTGTGTTGTGTTGTATAAGGGGAGTTGTCAGGAAACAGGTGGCACATTCAAATTAGGATAATTTGAGGACTGTTTGATAATAGATCTTTTTAAAACAGTGAGCACGGTACAGGGGCACAAGGAATAGTAATTGCTCTGGGGCTAGTTTCAGTGGAACACTTACAACCCCTAAACTTCCTGAGAGGCAGCAGGAAGGAGCTACCAGAATCTAGAAATTAAGGGACTTATAGAGGTGTCTGTCTTGAGAGAGGACTCATAGAAGAACAAAGCCTGCTTCAAGTAAGCCAAAAGGGAGGGGACTAGATAAATAAGTCTTCACCCCTCATTCTCATCCCTACTTCTGACTTCTTTCTGGAGCTTCTGATTGGCCCAATCGAATTAGAAGCCAGAGCTAAGGAAGCCTATTGAGAGTAGCCTTTCGGGGTAAAGTAGGGATACGGAGAAACACAAAGAGGATATCCAACATAGTGTGTGTATACACACGTGTGCACACACATGCACACACATACAAAAACAAGAGAAAAGGAGATATCTGCCTGTCCTCATTATATTTATCAAAGTATTAATAACTATGGTTATTAACTATGGTAAAGTGAGATTTGAAATGAATTTTACTTTCATTATACTTTTCAGAGTAGTTTTTTTTCCTTACTAGATGGATATAATTTTTATATTTAGAAACAAGAATAAAGGTATTTTTCTGGTGAAAACAACAACACAAGATTGGTGGTGGTCCAAAAGAAAAAGATAGAGGAAAGAAGACATGATCCAAAATTGGAAACAAATTCTCCTTAACCCTGCTTAAGCCTACTTGACCGTCCAGTAGCTCATGCAGTTTCTAGCACTATGTAGCAAAAGAAACCAAACAAAGCAAAAGCTTAGTGTTAAAGAAGTGCATTGTGAAAAGCTTTCCCAAATGATGCAGAAGCAGAAGGGATGAGAATTAATGACTCAAAAGCCTATTTCCACATAACCTCAAGTTGTGAGTCAGAATGCAGAGTGCACCAGAACTCTATTTTCTCAAAAGAGATAGAGATGATTTCACTACCATGATTTTTAGAAAGGTCATGGATCCCAGGACAAAAGAGAGTTAGAAATCAGGACAAAGATAGAAAAATTGCATTTGTGTTAGCAATGCTTAATATTAATTGCATCTAAATAAAGGTTAACATGAAATTCTGACTTGTTTTCCAAGAAAATATTTTCATTTGTATATATAGCAATGACAAAACAGAGATGTGAAGTATTTAAATCTCAGCTCAAATACTTACATGTACCCCTGACCTTGAAAATCCATCACACTACGTCTACAGATCAGTATATTCCCCAGCATGAGAGATAGTATGACTCAGCTCACACAGGCTTCTGATTTTTTTTTCATATAACAGAAGTAACTTGTTAACCTAGTTTTATTTACTGTAATTATAAGAACATCCAAGTGTACCAGCAATTTGGCCATTATACTGATCAGGAATAGAGGTGACCTGTAGGCCTCCAGCTGTCTTTTCTCATTAATGACTTATTTGTACACACAATATCTCCTACAAGTGACGTCAGACAAATAGTGCCTGCCCTCTGACCAAGCCTCCTCTTGTGTCTTTGTCTGCCACAACTGCTGCTTAGTATTCTGTGATATTCTGGGTTGTGGACCATTTAGCTTCAATCTTCTAAAGCATCTTTCAAGAAATACTGGGGCTTTTATATTCCTGGCACTATACTAGACAGTGTGTAGAAGACAGAGATAGACCAATGAACAATGCAGTCTCTACCCTCATGGAGCTTTAGGATAGGTGGGTGCAATGTTTAATTTTGTGTGTCAACTTGGCTAACCCATAGTTCCCAGATATTTGGTCAAACAACACTTTGGATATTGGTATGAAGATATTTTTAGATGAGATTAACATTTAAATCAGTCAACTTTGAGTAAAGCAGATTATTCTCCATAGTGTGGGTTGGCCTCATCTAATCAGTTGAAGGCTTTTAGAGAAAACAGACTGAGTTGCCCCATGGAAAAGAGTTATTTCTGAAGACTGCCTTTGGACCCCATCTACAGCATGAAATCTTCCCTGGATTTTGGACTTGCCAGCCTTCATAACTGCATAAGCCAGTACTTTAAAATAAATCTCTCTCTCTCTCTCTCTCTCTCTCTCTCTCTCTCTCATATATATATATAGATGAGATAAAGAAGAGAACTCTCACCAGGAACTGAATCAGCTGACACTTTGATCTTGGACTGTCCAGACTCCAGAACGGTGAGAAGCAAGTTTATATTGTTTAAGGCACCCAGTCTATGGTATTCCATTAAGTAGCACAAACTGATTAAGACACCAAAAATATCAAGATCCTCCTTCATTTTCTGTCTTCTCCAGGACCAGAAACAGTTTTCTGAACATTTAGATAAGTAGAGACCACGTTCTTCCAAACTGTTTTGAAAATGAATATGTGCCTACTTTTCTCTCTACATATTATATACTTACATACTTTATGCCACATATTCCATAAGTCATCAAAGACCTCTAATTTTCATCATTTGAAGGACTCCATGACACAAACTACCTGCTTTCTCTGACTCTTGATCTGTTTCCACCCTGATACAGGTACCGATTAAAAGCAGATCTCTAGAACTACAGTACGCAGCTTGAACTTGCAACCCCACATTACTAAACTCTGTGTGCCAGTGGGTTTTATGGTACATAAACTTGGTAAGTCAATATATTTAAAAGATATAGACCTGTCCCTTGTTCATGGAAGAACTAAAATACTAATGTTAGTTTTAGTATACTCTATGGTATTGTTGTACCCACAAGCTTTCTTCCTAAACAATATACGTGGATCTAACTAGAAATTGCTGGAATCAATACAGTGTGTACAGCGATTATTTAGGAGTCATCCCCTTAACATGCAACTTTTCTAAAGACCCTACAAAGGCTGCCTTCACATTTTTGTAATGATTTTGGTCTTAGCTGACTAAGTATTTATTACAATCACTTATCATAGACAATTTTAAGAACAAAAAATATATATACAACTTATCATTTTATATTTATCATACTCTTATGGCTGTCAACCATGCCTATAATGGACCTTGTACTAGTTGCTTTATGGATCTTGTTTATACAAAATTCATTTAATTATAACTGTTAATATATGTTTATTATCAGTTTTGAAGGTTCATTATTACTGTTTTTCACTATGGTTCTTTTTTTTCTTTTAGGATCCTTTTTTTTTAACATCTTTATTGGAGTATAATTGCTTTACAATGGTGTGTTAGTTTCTGCTTTATAACAAAGTGATTCAGTTATACATATACATATGTCCCCATATCTCTTCCCTCTTGTGTCTCCCTCCCTCCCACTCTCCTTATCCCACCCCTCTAGGTGTTCACAAATCACCGAGCTGATTTCCCTGTGCTATACAGCTGCTTCCCACTAGCTATTTATTTTATATTTGGTAGTGTATATATGTCCATGACACTCTCTCACTTCGTCCCAGCTTATGCTTGCCCCTCCCTATGTCCTCAAGTTCATTCTCTGTAGGTCTGTGTCTTTATTCCCATCTTGCCCCTAGGTTCTTCATGACTTTTTTTTTTTTTTTTTTTTTTTTTTTTTAGATTCCATATATATGTGTTGGCATACGGTATTTGTTATTCTCTTTCTGACTTACTTCACTCTGTATGACAGACTCTAGGTCCATCCACCTCACGACAAATAACTAAATTTTGTTTCTTTTTATGGCTGAGTAATATTCCATTGTATATATGTGTCACATCTTCTTTATGCATTCATCTGTTGATGGACACTTAGGTTGCTTCCAAGTCCCGGCTATTGTAAATAGAGCTGCAATGAACATTTTGGTGTGTGACTCTTTTTGAATTATGGTTTTCTCAGGGTATATGCCTAGTAGTGGGATTGCTGGGTCATATGGTAGTTCTATTTTTAGTTTTTTAAGGAAACTCCATACTGTTCTCCACAGTAGCTGTATCAATTTACATTCCCACCAATGGTGCAAGAGTGTTCCATTTTCTCCACATCCTCTCCAGCATTTATTGTTTGTAGATTTTTTGATGATGGCCATTCTGACCAGTGTGAGATGATATCTCATTGTAGTTTTGATTTGCATTTCTGTAATGATTAATGATGTTGAGCATTCTTTCATGTGTTTGTTGGCAATCTGTATATCTTCTTTGGAGAAAGGTCTATGTAGATCTTCTGCCCATTTGTGGATTGGGTGGTTTGTTTTTTTTTGATATTGGGCTGTATGTGCTGCTTGTAAATTTTGGAGGTTAATCCTCTGTCAGTTGCTTCATTTGCAAATCTTTTCTCCCATTCAGAGGGTTGTCTTTTCATCTTGTTTATGGTTTCCTTTGCTGTGCAAAAGCTTTTAAGTTTCATTAGTTCCCATTTGCTTATTTTTGTTTTTAATTGCCATTTCTCTAGGAGGTGGGTCAAAAAGAATCTTGCTGTGATTTATGTCATAGAGGGTTCTGCCTATGTTTTCCAATAAGAGTTTGATAGTGTCTGGCCTTAGATTTAGGTATTCAATCCACTTTGAGTTTATTTTGTGTATGGTGTTAGGGAGTGTTCTAATTTCATTCTTTTACATGTAGCTGTCCAGTTTTCCCAGCACCACTTATTGAAGAGGCTGTCTTTTCTCCATTGCATATTCTTGCCTCCTTTATCAGAGGTATGGTGACCATATGTGCGTGGGTTTATCTCTGGGATTTCTATCCTGTCCCATTGATCTGTATTTCTGTTTTTGTGCCAGTACCATACTGTGTTGATTACTGTAGCTTTGTAGTATAGTCTGAAGTCAGGGAGCCTGATTCCTTGAGCTACGTTTTTCTTTCTCAAGATTGCTTTGGTTATTCAGGGTTTTTTGTGTTTCCATACAAATTGTGAAATTTGTTATTCCAGTTCTGTGAAAAATGCCATTGGTAGTTTGACAGGGATTGCATTGAATCCATAGATTGCTTTGGCTAGTATAGTCCTTTTCACAATGTTGATTCTTCAAATCCAAGAACATAGTATATCTCTCCATCTATTTGTACCATCTAATTTCATTCATCAGTGTCTTATAATTTTCTGCATACAGGTCTTTTTTCTCCTTAGGTAGTTTTATTCCAAGATATTTTATTCTCTTTGTTGCAATGGTAAATAGGACTGTTTTCTTAATTTCACTTTCAGATTTTTCATCATTAGTGTGTAGGAATGCAAGAGATTTCTGTGCATTAATTTTGTATCTTGATACTTAACAAATTCATTGATTAGCTCTAATAGTTTCCTGGTAGCATATTTAGGATTCTCTCTCCATAGTATCATGTCATCTGCAAACAGTGACAGCTTTACTTCTTCTTTCCCGATTTAGATGCCTTTTATTTCTTTTACTTCTCTGATGGTTGTGGCTAAACTTCCAAACTTATGTTGAATAATAGTGGTGAGAGTGTGCAACCATGTCTTGTTCCTGATCTTAGTGGAAATGATTTCAGTTTTCCACCATCGAGGATGATGTTGGCTGTGGGTTTGTCATATGTGGCCTTTATTATGTTGAGGAAAGTTCCCTCTATGCCTACTTTCTGGAGGGTTTTTATCATAAATGGGTGTTGAATTTTGTCAAAAGCTTTTTCTGCATCTACTGAGATGATCATATGGTTTTTCTTCTTCAATTGTTAATATGGTGTATCACATTGATTGATTTGCGTATATTAAAGAATCCTTGTATTCCTGGGATAAATCCCACTTGATCATGGTGTATGATCCTTTTAATGTGTTGGATTCTGTTTGCTAGTATCTTGTTGAGGATTTTTGCATCTATGTTCATCAGTGATATTGGCCTGTAGTTTTCTTTCTTTGTGACATCTTTGTCTGGTTTTCGTATCCGGGTGATGGTGGCCTCATAGAATAAGTTTTGAGTGTTCCTCCCTCTGCTATATTTTGAAAGAGTTTGATAAGGATATGAGTTAGATCTTCTCTAAATGTTTGATGGAATTCGCCTGTGAAGCCATCTGGTCCCGAGCCTTTGTTTGTTGGAAGATTTTTAATCATAGTTTCAATTTCAGTGCTTGTGATTGGTCTGTTCATATTTTCTGTCTTCCTGGTTCAGTTTCAGAAAGTTGTGCATTTCTAAGAATTTGCCAATTTCTTCCCAGTTGTCCGTATTATTGGCATATAGTGGCTTGTAGTAATCTCTCCTGATCCTTTGTATTTCTGCAGTTTCCGTTGTTACTTCTCCTTTTTCATTTCAAATTCTATTGATTTGAGTCTTCACCCTTTTTTTCTTGATGAGTCTGGTTAATGGTTTCTCAATTTTGCTTATCCTCTCAAAGAACCAGCTTTTATTTTTATTGATCTTTGCTATCGTTTCCTTCATTTCTTTTTCATTTATATCTGATCTGATCTCTATGATTTCTTTCCTTCTGCTAACTTTGGGGTTTTTTTGTTCTTCTTTCTCTAATTGCTTTAGGTGTAAGGATAGATTGTTTATTTGAGATGTTTCTTGTTTCTTAAGGTAGGATTGTATTGCTATATACTTCTCTCTTAGAACTACTTTTGCTGCATCCAATAGGTATTGGGTCATTGTGTTTTCATTGTCATTTGTTTCCAGGTATTTTTAGATTTCCTCTTTGATTTCTTCAGTGATCTCTTGGTTATTTAGTAATGTATTGTTTAGCCTCCATGTGTTAGTATTTTTTACATTTTTTTTCCTGTAATTGATATCTAATGTCATAGCATTGTGTTCGGAAAAGATACTTGCTACAATTTTAATTTTCTTAAATTTACCAAGGCTTGATTTGTGACCCAATATATGATCTATCCTGGAGAATGTTCCATGAGCACTTGAGAAGAATGTGTATTGTGTTGTTTTTGGATGGAATGTCCTATAAATATCAATTAAGTCCATCTTGTTTAATGTATCACTTAAAGCTTGTGTTTCCTTATTTATTTTCATTTTGGATGATGTGTCCATTGGTGAAAGTGGGGTGTTAAAGTCCCCTAATATGATTGTGTTACTGTCAATTTCCCCTTCTATGGCTGTAAGTATTTGCCTTATGTATTGAGGTGCTCCTATGTTGGTTGCATAAATATTTACAATTGTTATATCTTCTTTTAGATTGATCCCTTGATCATCATGTAGTGTCCTTCTCTGTCTCTTGTAACACTGTTTGTTTTAAAGTCTATTTTGTCTGATATGAGAATTGCTACTCCAGATTTCTTTTGATTTCCATTTGCATGGATTATCTTTTTCCATGCCCTCACTTTCAGTCTGTATGTGTCCCTAGGTCTGAAGTGAGTGTTTTGTAGATAGCATATATATGGGTCTTGTGTTTGTATCCATTCAGCCAGTCTATGTCTTTTGGTTGGAGTATTTAAGCCATTTACATTAAGATCATTATTGATATGTATTTTCCTATTCCCATTTTCTTAAATGTTTGGGTTTGTTATTGTAGGTGTTTTCCTTCTCTTGTTTTTCTTGCGTAGAGAAGTTCCTTTAGCATTTGTTGTAAAGCTGGTTTGGTGGTGCTGAATTGTCTTAGCTTTTGCTTGTCCGTAAAGGTTTTAATTTCTCCATCAAACCTGAATGAGATCCTTGCTGGGTAGAGTAATCTTGGTTGTAGGTTTCTCCTTCATCACTTTAAATATGTCTTGCCACTCCCTTCTGGCTTGCAGAGTTTCTGCTGAAAGATCAGCTGTTAACCTTATGGGGATTCCCTTGTGTGTTATTTGTTGTTTTTCCCTTGCTGCCTTTAATATCTTTTCTTTGTATTTAATTTTTGATAGTTTGATTAATATGTGTCTTGGCGTGGTTCTCCTTGGATATATCCTGTGTGGGACTCTCTGTGCTTCCTGCACTTGATTAACTATTTCCTTTCCCATATTAGGGAAGTTTTCAACTATAATCTCTTCAAATATTTTCTCAGTCCCTTTCTTTTTCTCTTCTTCTTCTGGGACCCCTATAATTTGAATGTTTTGCATTTAATGTTGTCCCAGGGGTCTCTCAGACACTCCTCAATTATTTTTTCCTTATTCTGCTCTGCAGTAGTTATTTCCACTATTTTGTCTTCCAGGTCACTTATCCGTTCTTCTACCTCAGTTATTCTGCTATTGATTCCTTCTAGAGAATTTTTAATTTCACTTAGTGTGTTGTTTATCACTGTTTGTTTGCTCTTGAGTTCTTCTAGGTAATTGTTAAACGTTTCTTGTATTTTCTCCATTCTATTTCCAAGATTGTGGATCATCTTTACAATCATTATTCTGAATTCTTTTTCAGATAGACTGCCTATTTCCTCTTCATTTTTTAGGTCTACTGGGTGTTTGCCTTGCTCCTTCATCTGCTATGGTTTCTCTGTCTTCTCGTTTTGCTTAACTTACTGTGTTTGAGTTCTCCTTTTCTCAGGCTGTATGCTCGTTGTTCCCATTGTTTTTGGTGTCTGTCCCCAGTGGCTAAGGGTGCTTCAGTGGGTTGTGTAGGCTTCCTGGTGGAGGGGACTGGTGCCTGTGTTCTGGTGGATGAGGCTAGATCTTGTCATTCTGGTGGGCATGTCCACGTCTGGTGGTGTGTTTTGGGGTGTCTGTGCCCTTATTATGATTTTAGGCAGACTCTCTTCTAATGGATGGGTTCGTATTCCTTTCTTGCTAGTTGTTTGGCATAGGGTGTCCAGCACTGTAGCTTGCTGGTCATTGAGTGGGCCTGGGTCTTGGCATTGAGATGGAGATCTCTGGGAGATTTTTGCCATTTGATATTCCGTGGAGCTGGGAAGTCTTTTGTGGACCAGAGGCATAGCCTTGGTGCCTGGCTGGAGCATCAAGAGCCTGTCATCTACATGGCTCAGAATAAAAGGGAGAAAAAAAAGAAAGAAAGAAAGAAAGAAGAAGATAAAATAAAGTAAAATAAAATAAAGTTAATAAAATAAAAAATAAAAGATAATTATTAAAAAAAAATTAAGTAATAAAAAAAAAAGAAAGAAAGAAAGAAGAGAGCAACCAAACCAAAGAACAAATCCACAGATGATAACACGTGCTAAAAACTATACTAAAAAAAAAAAAAAGAAATTAAAAAAACGGACAGACAGAACCCTAGGACAAATGGTAATAGGAAAGCTATACAGACAAAATCACACACAGATGCATACTCATACACACTCACAAAAAGAGAAAAAAGGGGGAAAAATGAATATATCTTTGCTCCCAAAGTCCACCTCCTCAATTTGCGATGATTCGTTTTTTATTCAGGTACTCCACAGTTGCAGGGTACATCAAGTTGATTGTGGAGATTTAATCTGCTGCTCCTGAGTCTACTGGGAGAAATTTCCCTTTCTCTTATTTGTTCACACAGCTCCTGGGGTTCAGCTTTGGATTTGGGCCTGCCTCTGCGTGTAGGTTGACTGAAGGCGTCTGTTCTTCACTCAGACAGGACTGGGTTAAAGGAGCAGCTGATTTGGGGGCTCTGGCTCACTCAGGCTTGGAGGAGGGAAGGGTACGGAATGCAGGGCAAGCCTGTGGTGGCAGAGGCCAGCTTGACATTGCACCAGCCTGAGGCATGCAGTGTGTTCTCCTGGGGAAGTTGTCCCTGCATCACGGGACCCTGGCAGTGGCGGGCTGCACAGGCTCCCCGGAGGGGAGGTGTGGATAGTGACCTGTGCTTGCACACAGGGTTCTTGGTGGCTGCAGCGCAGCGTTAGAGTTTCATGCCCGTCTCTGGTGTCTGTGCTGATAGCCGCAGCTAATGCCCATCTCTGGAGCTCCTTTAAGCCACACTCTTAATCCCCTCTTCTTAGGCACCAGGAAACAAAGAGGCAAGAAAAAATCTCTTGTCTCTTCGGCAGCTTCAGACATTTTCCTGGACTCCCACCCAGCTACCTGTGGTGCACTAGCCCCCTTCAGGCTGTGTTCAGGCAGCCAACCCCAGTCCTCTCCCTGGGGTCTGACATCTGAAGCCAAAGCCTCAGCTCCCAGCCCCCACCCATCCCGGCGTGTGAGCAGACAAGCCTCTTGGGCCGTTGAGTGCTGGTCGGCACCGATCCTCTGTGTGAGAATCTCTCCACTTTGCCCTCTGCACCCTTGTTGCTGCGCTCTCCTCCGTGGCTCTGAAGTTTCCCCCCTCTGCCACCTGCAGTCTCCACCCACGAAGGGCCTTCCTAGTGTGTGGAAACCTTTCCTCCTTCACAGCTCCTTCCCACTGGTGCAGGTCCCGTCCCTATTCTTTTGTCTCTGGTTTTTCTTTTTTCTTTTGCCCTATCCAGTCACGTGGGTAGTTTCCTGCCTTTTGGGAAGTCTGAGGTCTTCTGCCAGCATTCAGTAGGTGTTCTGTAGGAGTTGTTCCACATGTAGATGTATTTCTGATGTATTTGTGGGGAGGAAGGTGATCTCCATGTCTTACTCTTCTGCCATCTTGAAGCTCCCCCCCTCACTATGGTTCTTTTAAATATTTTCAATCTGAGGTTAAGAAATGCTTTCATTCTGGCTTGCCTTCACAACTTTTGTTATCAAAACATTTCTCCAGAGTCAGCATTTCTAAATTACTTTTCACTGTGTTCAGTGATCAAGAGCCTTTTAAGTGGAACAGTTGGCATAATCATTTTAGTGAAAAACACATTTCTGGGTAATAAGTGACCCAACATTTAAAACTGAAAGATATCTACGTATAGGAAAAGACATCTAATGCAATTCTTCATATAATCAAAAGGAAACTGTTCTATATTATAGCCTAAGTTTCCTCAGGCCTCCCAAGTGTGGAGCTAAAAATGAGGCCATTGGGAAATTGATTTTGCCTTTACCTGCCCATAAACACCAGCTCCCTACAGTTCTTTCCCTCTTGCCTTTTTTATTCAAGTTCTATTGACAGCACCTTGATGGTCATCTCTGCAAGTGCATTTTAAGTAGTGTGAGCAACCTTCACCTGCCAACAACAGAGAGTTTTTGTAGATTCTGCTAAGCTCTGTTCTACTATTGCCATTTTACCAGGCAACGTAGATCCTTCTAGTAGGTGTTTTAGCTCCCCACTAAGCACCATTGACTTTGCTAGGTCTTGGTAAAATACATTTTCTTTGGGGACTGTGTTATTTTCCTAAGGCTGACATAAACTAAGTGCCTTAAAAAACAAAAATTATTCTCTTCCTGTTCTGTAGGCCAGAAGTCTGAAATGAAGGTATTAGTAGGGTTGTGCTCTCTCTGAATGCCCTAAGGAGAATCCTTCCATGTGTATCCCTAGCTTTTGTCAGTAGCTGGCAATCTTTGGCACCCCTTCGCTTGTAGGTGCATCAGTCTAATCTCTGCTTCTACAGTCATGTGGCATTCTCCTTTTGTATACATTTCTGTCCAGATTTCCTTCTTATAAAGATATCAATAATTGGATTAGGGTGCATCCTAATCCAGTATGACCTTATTTTAACTTCATGGCCTTGGCAAAGACTCTATTTCCAAATAAGATTACATTCATAGTTACCCGGGCTTAGGACTTAAACATACCTTTCTGAACACAGTTCAGCTCAGTACAGAAAACATGAAGCCATTAAACAAATATTTCTTGAGGGCTTACTATGTGCTTGACATTCTTAGCACTCCTTCTGGGTACTGCCACTGCCTCTCCTATTCCCACCTACCCTTGCCCACCAAGCACCACAGTCTCTCTGCCACCTTCTTGGGGAGTGGTCAGACCACTGATATGTGGATGCCTTTCAAATGCCAGGGGTGCACAGAGTCAATGGCAAAAGGACAGATCTATGTCTTTCTCCCTTTTCTAATTGGTTCTATAAAGGAGGTACAGAAGCAGTGCTGTTTGTGCCTAAGAGTCTTAAGGAGTTTTATATAGCATGGTGACTTCCTTTTTGACCTCTGGTCTTCATTCTACCAAAGCCAAAAATGCAATTAAGTGAGTGGGAGCTGGGCCAGTGGCAACGTTAAATGAAAGACCCAGGCTATATTCAGGGAAGAAAATAAACAAGCAACAAAAAAGTCATTTTCTGACCCTATGGTTTTAAAACTGGGCCCAAATATTCTCTCCAGGATCTTTCCTTGAGAAATATTTCTGCAAAGTCTAAGTCCCTCCTTCAAATTGATTTTTATCTGTGTTCCTCCTACACAAAGTTCATACTTACTATTTCTGTCATTAGTAACATTCAGCCTTCTGAACAGTCAGCTTCATTTCAAACTATCCACACCATCTCTCCTATTTTAATTGCCAGTGGCATTCACTATTAAAGGAATGCTTAATACAATATTCTGAATATGTAAGCACAGTTTCAGAGAGACCTTTGATCTTAAAATGTCAGTTTTTTAGAAAAAGATCAAAAATAATGATTATTCAGAGCTTACCATTTGCTAAATCTATATTGAGTTCTTTATATAAATTATCTGATTAGATCCTTACAAATAATGAAATAAGTAGTAATATCATGTCTACTGTACAAATTATGAAACTGATGTAACTACCATGAAATAAGTAAACTGCTAAAGTTGCATTATTAGAACCTAGCACATACCTAGAACCTTTACTTTGCCTGTTGGTTCTTAACAGTTTTGCATTCTGCTTTTGCCATTTGTTTTCATGTAGCACAGTCCATAGGGCACTTAAAACACATTTATTATAAAAACTCTCAAGAAAGTAGGCATAGAGGGAACCTACCTCAACATAATAAAGGATATATATGACAAACGCACAGCCAACATTGTTCTCAATGGTGAAAAACCGAAACCATTTCCTTTAAGATCAGGAACAAGACAAGGTTGCCCACTCTCACCACACTTATTCAACCTAGTTTTGGAAGTCTTAGCCATGGAAATCAGAGAAGAAAAAGAAATAAAAGGAATCCAAATCAGAAAAGAAGAAGTAAAACTGTCACTGTTTGGAGATGACTTGATACTATACATAGAGAATCCCAAAGATGCTACCACAAAACTACTACAGCTAATCAATGAATTTGGTAAAGTAGAAGGATACAAAATTAATGCACAGAAATCTCTTGCATTCCTATGCACTAATGACAAAAAATCTGAAAGAGAAATTAAGGAAACACTCCTATTTACCACTGCAACAAAGAGTAAAATACCTAGGAGTAAACTTACCTAAGGAGACAAAAGACCTGTAGGCAGAAAACTATAAGATACTGATGAAAGAAATTAAAGATGATACAAACAGATGGAGAGATATACCATGTTCTTGGATTGGAAGAATCAACATTGTGAAAATGACTATACTACCCAAAACAATGTACAGATTAAATACAATCCCTATCAAACTACCAATGGCATTCTTCACAGAACTAGAACAAAAAAATTCACAATTTGTATGGCAACACAAAAGACCCCAAATAGCTAAAGCAATCTTGAGAAAGAAAAACATAGCTGGAGGAATCAGGCTCCCAGACTTCAGACTATACTACAAAGCTATAGTAATCAAGACAGTATGATACTGGCACAAAAACAGAAATACTGATCAAAGGAAAAGGGTAGAAAGCCCAGAGATAACCCCATGCACATATGGTCACCTTATCTTTGATAAAGGAGGCAAGAATATGCAATGGAGAAAAGACAGCCTCTTCAATAAGTGGTGCTGGGAAAACTGGACAGCTGCATGTAAAAGAATGAAATTAGAACACTTCCTAACACCATATATAAAAATAAACTCAAAATAGATTAAAGACCTAAATCTAAGGCCAGACACTAAAAAACTCTTAGAGGAAAACACAGGCAGAACACTCTAAGACATAAATCACACCAAGATCCTTTTTGACCCACCTCCTAGAGAAATGGAAATAAAAACAAAAATAAGCAAATGGGACCAAATGAAACTTAAAAGCTTTTTCACAACAAAGGAAACCATAAACAACATGAAAAGACAACCCTCAGAATAGGAGAAAATATTTGCAAATGAAGCAACTGACAAAGGGTTAATCTCCAAAATATACAAGCAGCTCATGCAGCTCAATAACAAAAAAACAAACAACCCAATCCACAAATGGGCAGAAGACCTAAACAGTCATTTCTCCAAAGAAGATATACAGATTGCCAACAAACACATGAAAGGATGCTAATCATTAAAGAAATGCAAATCAAAACTACAATGAGGTATCACCTCACACTGGTCAGAATAGCAATCACCAAAAAATCTAGAAACAATAAATGCTGGAGAGGGTGTGGAGAAAAGGGAACCCTCTTGCATTGTTGGTGGGAATGTAAATTGATATGGCCACTATGGAGAACAGTATGGAGGTTCCTTAAAAAACTAAAAATAGAACTACCATATGACCAAGCAATCCCACTATTAGACATACACCCTGAGAAAACCATAATTCAAAAAGAGACATGTACCAGAATGTTCATTGCAGCACTATTTACAATAGCGAGGACATGGAAGCAACCTAAGTGTCCATCGACAGATGAATGGATAAAGAAGATGTGGCACATATATACAATGGAATATTACTCAGCCATAAAAAGAAATGAAATTGAGTTATTTGTCGTGAGGTGGATGGGCCTAGAGTCTGTCATACAGAGTGAAGTAAGTCAGAAAGAGAAAAACAAATACCGTATGCTAACACATAAATATATATTCAAAAAAAAAATGATTCTGATGAACCCAGGAGCAGGACAGGAATAAAGATGCAGACGTAGAGAATGGACTTGAGGACATGGGGAGGGTGACGCATAAGCTGGGATGAAGTGAGAGAGTAGCATTTACATATATATACTACCATTTGGTAAAATAGATAGCTAGTGGAAAACAGCTGCATAGCACAGGGAGATCACCTCTGTGCTTTGTGACCACTTAGGGGGGGTGGGATAGGGAGGGTGGGAGGGATGTGCAAGAGGGAAGGGATATGGGGATATATGTATACATACATCTGATTCACTTTGTTATACAGCAGAAACTAACACAACATTGTAAAGCAATTATACTCCAATAAAGATGTTAAAAGAAACAAAACAAAGAAACAAAGCAAAACAAAAAAATAAAATAAATAATCCGCCAGTGAACAGGGTAGGGAGGGTAGGGAAGGATGTGCGAGAGTGTAGGAATGAAAGAAGATTGGCCATATGTTGATAACTATTAAAGCTGTTCTATGGGCCCATGGAAGTTCATTGTACTAGTCTCTCTACTTTCTTATGCTTGAAAATTTCCAAAATAAAGTTTTTTTAATTGTGAAAAAAATAATACTCTATAAATATCTTGTGTGGTTTTTATTCTTTTAAATTTGATGAACAATCAGTAAATAAAATATACACTGAGTGCCTTAAGAAGCTGTATGTGAAAATAAACCAGACAGCTGGAAGATTGTGCTGGCCAAACGTAGGCACCCCATATTCAAGTTTAATGCCAGATTTAAAGGCATATCATTCCAGAATGTGTCACTCTCATAATCAGTGGTTGAATAGTTTTACACATAAATTGCATCTTCCAGTGTAATGTATACACTGTTATCTTAGCAACTAAGGCTCCTCCATCTGGGACTGCATGCAAATTTTTTTATGTATGCACACATAAATTTCCCAAACACAAATCTAATTTATTGGTATTAGCATGTGGCTTTACCCTCCAATATGCTGAAAGAGGCAGTTTATGTTGGAAACTTTGTAAAAACAGAATTAGATGTATATTCAGAACTAGAAATGTCTCTGTAGGGTAATATATTACTTCATTCTGTTCTTATTGTTTCCTCTTTTGTTTTTCTAAATGGGTCAAATGTGGTGAAGCATAATACTGGACAGCTTTATTTGCTTGACATAATTACTAATTTGGTAGCAGTCTCCTTTATTTATGACTGGTGATTTTTTTCTTTCTTCAATTTTTTTTTCTTCCATTTTGAGGTAACCTCATTTATCCCAGGCAGCAGGTTAAAAAAAAGGCATGAGTCCTCAGTTTCCAAAGTGATGCCCCTCCCCCCTATTTTGTTGTAATATAAGGATCCCTGTCTTGGACAAATACATTGTGTGACAATGATCCCTAGTGTTCCCTTTGAACAACTTTTATTATCATTCATCCATTTATCATTAACTTATCCTAGGCATGAGGCACCAATTATGTGTCAGACACTCTGGTAAATATTTAAGTGATTCTCCGACTAGTGGACTTTCCAGGTCAGTATTTCACTCTTTCAGTGGAATTGAGCTTTGAACTCAATCAGAATAGAGACATTTCTAAGCTCGAGGTTATCTTTAAGGTAAGAGATACGTAATTACCTCAAGTAATGTGAGTATCTGACAGTGGACAAATCATTTCACCCAGCCTTGGAACTCATTTTCTTCATCTATAAAATAATAAGATTAAGACATGATCTCTGAAGCTCCTTTCAGACCTACTGTTCCTTGATCCAATGAATCAGTAGGTCACATGTTTATACTTCCTATGTAAAGTTGATTTTTAAAATGGTTTTTAAAAGTTATAGTCAAATTATTGATCACTGTGGAAATTTTAGACACTACCAATGCTTACAAAAAGGAAAAATAACAGTTACCTTTAATGATATATTCCAGAGATAAGTAATCAACATTTTAACATTTTTTATTTGTTCGGTTTTCTCCCATAATCTTATAGGAAGTGATATTGGGTTGGCTAAAAAATTCGTTTGGGTTTTTCTGTAAGATGTTATGAAAACCCTAAAGAATTTTTTGGCCAGCCTAATATTTTACAAGATATTTTCATAACAAAATTTTTTTTTTTTTGGTTATATAAGTAGCTTCATCTGGTCCTCAAGGTTTTGTAGTGGTTTTTAAATTGTTTTCTGCATATTTCTAGAAGTTCTTTGGCATCTCTCCAGGTTCTGCCATTGGGTGGGAAGAGCAGAAGGAAAACACCAGCTGTCAGATCTCAGGGTGAATGAGGAATTCCCTCCAGATTCTAGGGAGGTCTAGAATACAGTTATGTGAGCAGTGAACAGAGTACTGAAGGATTATCAGGCTTAATACAATGGCTACTGTCTGGGGATCCTCACAGAAAGACCATCACACAGTCCAGAATGAGAACATAGACAAAGAAATTTCTTGGAAAAGAAACTTGCTTATGAGCTCATTTGCACACTTACTGATTCTGGCTGTCTGGGTTAATCAGGAGTCAGGGAAGCACCATTTACACAACAGTGACTTCCAGGAAAATGATTCACAATGAAAATAAATGAAGGTCTGTGTTCAATCCAAGAGAAACATTTGCTCAGCTGGAAGAGAGCCGAGCGGGATATATGCCTGCTCACTTCAGAATTCTGTACTCTAGTCATCTTGTATTTAATTATATGATAACGGTGGGGATGTTAATGCATACCTACCTTGTTACAACTATAGAATTTCATAATATTTCCTGAACTTAGAAAATTCTTCCTACTCCTTTTAAGTATTCTTTTATTTATTTTGTGGAGCGTTACAGTTTTGTATTTTTATTGTTTTTAACCTCCTCTTCCTTCATTACCACCCATAAACTAAATAGAAATGTAAAGTATACAGATAAGCATTCCCTTTCAGTCTGATAAAGGATAGTAGGGAAGATATGTGAGGGATGCAAAGGGATGGAGAGCTCTTTAGTAAATGTTCCCCTCACTTTTCTTCCTAGTCAAAGAGAATGCTGACAACTCTTGTTTTGAGCCAGGTATCATGGATTTGGTGTTAGATGTGGATAAGACTGTTAGTTTTCTTGCTCTCTCTCTTTTATTCTTTTTGGTCTTGACCTAAGAAATTCTAAATCTGTGAGCAACATCTCCACTCTTCCTGTCGAAGGATCGATAAGAATCAGTCCTTTCAAAAACTTGTCAAAAAAAAAAATGCCATAGGTAATCACACATTGTCTGTAATTCCTGATGATCCTCTAGATCATTCACTCTTACATCTGTTGTTGCTTGGCTTCATCCTCCACCACTCCACAGAAGATGTTCTCTTGAAAGGTCTAAAAATATTTTCTTAATCCTCAGTCTTCTTGACTTCTTTGCAATATTTGAAACTGGTTATCAGCTTTGGGATGCTGGTCCTCTCCTAGCCTCCTCAAACCTTTCTGGAAGTTCTTTAGTCTCTTGCTTCCACTTCCTATGACCACAACATTTAACCAACCTTAGTGTCAACCAGGAAGTTGTCAAGAAAATTACTGAAGTTGGCATAACATCTGCTCAAGAACTTCAGAAGGCTAAGTTAATGTTTATATAAGCCAAGTTTTCATCAGTAGTGGATGAACAACTCTGAACTTGTCATCACAACAGGCTATTTACATTTAAGAGTAAAAATCTAATTGTTGTCTACAGTGTTTCCTAAAAGCTTCAGAAAAATTACAAATTCCTCAAGGCTCTGCCTCTGCACCTGATTTTTCCTCACTATTATTTCCTCATTTAACATCATGATTTCATCTATAAGCTCTCTGGCAATAATTACAAAGCATCAAACTTTAACCTTAGTTTTTATTTTTTGAATTTAAGGTCCTCCAATACTGGCTGAGGATATGATGACTACAATTACACAACTGTACACTGATTTATTACCTCCTAAGGTTTTCATAATGAATACATGATATGATGTCTTTGATGCACAGAGAACTGTGCCAGGTACCTGTCATTAGCATATGATTAACATTATTCATGGTTAATTAATTCTGGATTAATTATTTTCTAGTCTCCTCATATGCAGCCAGCCATCTTCTTAGCAATAACTGGAAATAAGAGTCAGGAACTGCTTTTATTTTACTCCACCTTGAGTGTCCTTATCTTCCAAGAGAGTTCATCACCAGGTGCAGTCTATCTTAGACTCAAAAATAATCTTGGGAGTCTAATTTAAACAAAACAGAGTCTCTGGCCTATAACTCCTCATCCAGTACCCTCCATTTTTCATTAAGTCATAATTACTAAATGTCTCACACCAGTTTACTACTTATTTTACTTGTCTCAGAATCTCATAATAGATAGAAATTTTATCTCTCAGTAAATAGGGTTCAGTTGAAACTTCTGGCTTATTCATCACTTATCAGAATGGTGCTGGCACTCATTTTATCTGGTTTTCATGTGTTCGCTAATGCCTATCAGTCTTCCTTGATCTTAGTTTAATTCCTGTTTTTTTCAAGATGATCTGGTTTATTCACAATTGCTTGCATTCATCTTTTCCATTTTATACAGATAAAAATGCATGAGTATACTTTATAGACATATATATATTTAATAAAATAAATGACATTACCCTGTCATTATTATCCTCATACAACTCACACCTCCTATGTTTCTTGTTTGACCATTTTCCTCCAAGTTAAAAGGTTTTAATATTTTCAGTGTCACTGTAGAGTCTAATGCTCCATCACTCCCTAAACTTAGTTGAAGCATCAAATTCTGTTGACTTCATCACATCCTTTTCATTCCCAAAGCAATTTCCAGGACCAGTTCCTCATAATTTCTCTTCTTGATTTGTGAAATAGTGTCGGAAATGTTTCTCACAATCTTCTTTTTTTCAGTCATTTGTAACTCCATGACAGTTACCACTATACAATATAAAGAACATTTATATTTATTTGTGTCACAGTTATCTTTTTATTCTATCATGATTTGTCAAGGTTTCCAAAAGCCTCCAAGATCCCTCTGTTTACAATGATGGACATGTCTATCCTTACATTTTTCTATAGTAACCATTTCATTAATATTCCACACTTTAGATAATTCTGGTCCCTTTAATTAGGACGTTCTTCTCCCAGTTATCTAAGGTTTAACTCAGATATGATCTTTCTTCCTTCAGTCTTCCATGATTAACACTAAGCAGAATTCATATTATCCTTACTTCTTTTTTGCTCTTATGGGACACTATAACATATAAGCTTTTATTTTAATATATTTACATTCCTCATTGTAATTTAGCTATTTCATCTCTATTACTCTGTTGTTTAGGAAAACAACACATTGTTTAATGACTGGAGATGGATTTGTCTTTTATTTTTAAAATATGCTTTCTCACATGGATCTATTCTCTTAAAGTTTTATTGAGGTATAACATATGTATCATAAAATTCATGTATGAGTCAATGTTATTTTTAGTATACTCAGAAAACTGTGCAACCGTTACCACAATCTAAGTGGTAGAAAATGTTAGAATATTTTCATCATTCTAAAAAGAAATCTTATACTCATTAATAGTCAGTCTCCATGCTCCCTGCCCAAAGAATTAGGCAACAATTAATGTACATTCTGTTTCTACTGATTTACCAATTCTAACATTTCATTTGGATGAAATCATGCAATATACAGTCTTTCACTCAGCATAATTTTTCAGAAGTAATTCAAGCTGTAGCATATTTATATTTGATTAATTTTTTTCATGTTGTGTATCCTTTTTGAAGTATAGATTTACAATATTATATTAGTTTCAAGTGTACAACATAGTGATTAAATATTTTAATAGATTATACCCCATTTAAAGTTGTTTAAAAATAATGATTATATTTCCCTGTGCTGTAAAATATAACCTTGTTGCTTATTTATTTTATACATAGTAGTTTGTGTCTCTTAATCTCATACTCCTATCAACCCCTCCCCTTTTCTTCTCCCTACTGGTAACCATTAGTTTGTTTTCTATATCTGCAAGTCAGTTTCTGTTTTGTTATATGCATTCATTTGTTTTATTTTTTAGATTCCACCTATAGTGATAACATAGAGTAATTGTCTTTCTCTGTATGACTTATTTCACTTAGCATAATAGTCTTTAGTTCCTTCCAAGTTGTTGCAAATGACAAAATTTCATTCTTTTTTATGGCTGAGTAACATTCCTTATTACTCATATATATATATATGTATATATATAACATCTTCATTATTCATTCATCTGTTGATGGACACTTAGGTTGCTTCCATATGTTGGCTATTGTAAATAACACTGCTATGAACAACACTGGGGTGCATGTATCTTTTTGAATTCGTATTTTTGTTTTCTTTGAATACATGACATCTACTAATTCTGCATCTTCCTAAAAATTTCCTTTTGTGTAGTAAATCTAGGTATGGGGTTGGCCAAAAAGTTTCTTCGGTTTTTAAGTAAAAATAAAAGACACATTTTTCATTTTCACCAAGAACTTTATTGAATAACGTATTCACCCTTTGGTTCCACTACCTTCTGCCATTTTTCAGGCAACTTCATAATTCTGTCTTCCCCAAACTTTTTATCTTTTTGAGCAAAGAACTATTCCAGGTGCCTTTTACAGTCTTCAAGGGAATTGAATTTGTTTCCAATAAGAGAATTTTGTAAAGCCCAAAATAAATGGAAATCAAAGTTACAATGTCTGGTGAATATGGTGGATAAATCAGAACTTCCCAGCCAAGCTGTAACAATTTTGCCTGGTCATCAAAGAAACATGTGGTCTTGCATTATCCTGATGGAAGATTATACGTTTTCTGTTGACTAATTCCAGTTGCTTTTCATTGAGTGCTGCTTTCAGTTGGTCTAACTGGGAGCAGTGCTTGTTGGAATTAATCATTTGGTTTTCCAGAAGGAGCTCATAATAGAGGACTCTCTTCCAATCCCACCATATACACAACATCACCTACTTTGGATGAAGGCCGGCTTTTGGTGTGGTTGGTGGTGGTTCATTTCACTTGCCCCATGATCTCTTCCATTCAACATTATTGTATAGTATCCACTTTTCATCACCCATCACAATTTGTTTTAAAAATGGAACATTTTCATTACGTTTCAGTAGAGAATCACATGCAGAAATACGGTCAAGAAGGGATTTTTTTTGCTTAACTTATGTGGAACCCAAACATCAAAGTGATGAACATAACCAAGCTGGTGCAAATGATTTTCAACAACTGATTTGAATATTTTGAATATGTCAGCTATCTCCCATGTGATAGAACATTGATTTCTCAATTAGTCTCGATTTGATTGCTATCAACTTCATTTGGTTTACCCGACCATGGAGAATCGTTCAGCAAGAAATCTCTAACACGAAACTTCGCAAACCACTTTTGACATGTTCGATCAGTCACAACACTTTCTCCATACACTGCACAAATCTTTTTTTTTTTTGCATTTCGGTTGCCTTTTTACCTTTCTTGAAATAATAAAGCATAATATGCCGGAAATGTTTCTTTTTTCTCCCATCTTCAATATTAAAATGGCTACACAAAAATTCACCAATTTTGATGTTTTTTTTTTTTTTAAATGCATGCTAATATGACAGCTGTCACTATACAATCTAACAAATTGTTTCAAATGAAGTTAAAGACAACCAAGTGCTACTAGAGCCATTTTATATAAAAAAAACAAACGAACCTTTTGGCCAACCCAATACATTTTATGTTCCTTGTTCTTAGGATTATTTATTATTTTCATCAGTGGATCCAGAACCATAAACTCACTTTCCTCTTCTCATTTGTAAAATGAGAATATATTGGTACTAACCTGATAGGGTTATAGTAAAAATTTATTCAGCCAATACATGTAAAATACATTGTGATATACAGTGTCACCCATAAGTATTAGTTATCACTAAGTATACATGTTGAAATTTAAATATAAAAACTTTGATAATATCAAAGTTACTTTTCTAACATCCATATTAGACAGGAGTATACCAATTGAAATTTTAAAATAAAATCAGCACTAATTATTTCACATTTCATCAAGATAATTACTGCAATATGAGTAAAACTATAACATTTTCCTGACCCCATAATAAAAAAGATTAAAATAATAACAATAATAGTATGTACCAGGAACTTAATATGCATTTTCTCATTTTCTTCAAAACAAGCCTTAATAAAAATGCTATTGTTATTTCCATTTTGCAGATGAGGTGGTTAAATAAATGATGCAAGATTACACAGCTAGTAAATGTGAGAAGGGATAGTTGAATCCTGATCTGTCCAACTCAACAAAGCATTAATTTAACCAATTGTAATGTATGTCCATATAGTGCTCCACATTTTTTTTATGTCTTTTCTCTCACTATTCACGCTTCCCAGGATAATTTTTTTCTGATCACCATATATCAGCATACATTCAAATAATACTTATTTGAAGGTCATGGCAAATGAAAGTTGGTATATGAAACCTCTCTTCCACTTTATAAACAACATTTTATATGTCAGAAATTTGATACTAGTTTATCTTTACCATTTATAGCACCTATTGATTTTGACCTTAAGTTATAATTATTAACATATTTTCTTTTTTTCCCTGCCTCTTTCATCTCTAAGTTTCTTGAGAAAAACACCTGTGTTTTGTCCAGTTTTGGACTCCTCAGAATATTTAACACACTGTATTGCATACAGTAAGTGCATAAATATTTGAGATTATGCATTTTTGTTTTTCATGTCATCTTTATGACATGTATAATATGTTTCAATTTTCTCTTTAAGTGAGGAAAAAGGGAGAGTGTTAATTTTGAGCAGTTGCTTTCATTATATACCAATGTTCATGTAGATTTGCTCAGAGGGTTACATGTGTCTGAAACAGTTAAACACGAAACAGTTTTTGAACTAATCGTAATTTCTTTTGATCTGTATAACTATCCTAAAGCTGGGTGCTGAGAAATCTCATGAAATGTAGCTTCTGGAAATTGTGGTTCCAGTCAGCTGAGAGTTTACTGTTGTGAATGCTACTAGGAAACGAGTTTTAATTCCTGATAGAAACAATACAATTTCTACTTGAGAGTTTCATACATTTTATATACATATTAAAAGGCAGTCATTTTTAAGTGACCAATTACTTTATCATTGACCTTATTTTCTGGACCAGAAATTCTTAGACACACAATATTAAGCCACCAAATTGAATCTACAAACTCCAAAACTTCAATGGTCCCCTAAAGATCTTCCCTGTATCCATTGGTTTCTTCCACATCTATCATTTTCAAGGTTTAAATAATCTGTTTACAGCTTTATTTAGTTATTCAAATGACTAAGTTCCTAGATCTAACAGATCTATAAATAACACATGCTATATTCCTAAACACATTTTTTGCTGATGGCTGCTACCTTGAAACCTGTTCTCCAAGACTGGTTCCTGAATAGTGGAACCACAACTCTCACAAGTCTTTTATGGAATTTCCTGTTCAAATTTGCTTAAATTAAAAGTCTTTTGAGACAAATATTTCTTATAAGGCAATACTTCACTTTTAAAATTAGGGAAAAGTTCTGTGGAATTCTTAACTAATGATGCAACTTGAACAGTTTAAATAAAACACCAGGAAATAACCTCACCCCACATATGACATTATTTTACAGCCCTTTGATTTGTCTCTTTGTTATATCCTTCGAAGTCCTTTCATGTTCTATTTTAATATTCTTTCTCCCTCTCTGAAAATGTTGGTCTTGAACCAAATGTCTTGAGTTCGGTGACATACATTGTGACAGAGAAGCAACCATTCTTGTTTAAACAATGAGAATAGTATAAATAGATTTTCCCCCTCCTAAAGCTAGCAACATCAATTATTTAATCTCAAATATCATTAACATCACAACATGCTTGCATAAAAAAGAACTAATGGGTTTCATTCAGAAAACACTTTATAAATTATAATCTTGTCAGTCAACGTGATTAGCATATTTGCAAATTAATCTAGAATCTGAAAATACAAGACAATTAATTAAAGTCCATATTTAGACTGAGGCTAGTTTATGAAACTATCATTCATGTGGAAAAACTTTGACTCTATAGAACTATATGAAGATAGTTCTGCCAATAGCTTCCGATTGTATCTTATAGTATTATCACTATTTCAGATTTTATTGGTGATTTCAAAGATAAGAACTCCAATGCACAAAAACATCAAAGTGCAAGCAAGTCCTTAAAAATGTAGTTTAAAACACAATGTATGCTGTAATACACTAATGTTTACAATGCCTAAGTTTTACATATATCCATAGTAATATATAATTATAATTGGAAAGGTTTTATTTATTTATTTATTTTTTTCAAACATCTTTATTGAAGTATAATTGCCTTACAATAGTGTGTTAGCATCTGCTTTATAACAAAGTGAATCTGTTATACATATACAATATGTTCCCATTTCTCTTCCCTCTTGCATCTCCCTCCCTCCCACCCTCCCCATCCCACCCCTCTAGGTGGTCACAAAGCACCGAGCTGATCTCCCTGTGCTATGCGGCTGCTTCCCACTAGCTATCTATTTTACATTTGGTAGTGTATATATGTCCATGACACTCTCTTACCCTGTCACATCTCACCCCACCCCCTCCCCATATCCTCAAGTCCATTCTCTAGTAGGTCTGTGTCTTTATTCCCGTCTTGCCACTAGGTTCTTCATGGCCTTTTTTTTTTTTTTTTTTTTTTCCCTTAGATTCCATATATATGTGTTAGCATACTGTATTTGTTTTTCTCTTCCTGACTTACTTCACTCTGTATGACAGACTCTAACTCCATCCACCTCATTACAAATACCTCCATTTCATTTCTTTTTATGGCTGAATAATATTCCATTGTATATATGGGCCACATCTTCTTTATCCATTCATCTGTCGATGGACATTTAGGTTGCTTCCATGTCCTGGCTACTGTAAATAGAGCTGCCATGAACATTTTGGTACATGACTCTTTTTGACCTATGGTTTTCTCAGGGTATATGCCCAGTAGTGGGATTGCTGGGTCGTATGGTAGTTCTATTTGTAGTTTTTTAAGGAACCTCCATACTGTTCTCCATAGTGGCTGTATCAATTTACATTCCCACCAACAGTGCAAGAGTGTTCCCTTTCCTCCACACCCTCTCCAGCATTTATTGTTTCTAGATTTTTTGATGATGGCCATTCTGACCGGTGTGAGATGATATCTCATTGTAGTTTTGATTTGCATTTCTCTAATGATTAATGATGTTGAGCATTCTTTCATGTGTCTGTAGGCCATCTGTATATCTTCTTTGGAGAAATGTCTATTTAGATCTTCTGCCCATTTTTGGATTGGGTTGTTCGTTTTTTTGTTATTGAGCTGCATGAGCTGCTTGTAAATCTTGGAGATTAATCCTTTGTCAGTTGCTTCATTTGCAAATATTTTCTCCCATTCTGAGGGTTGTCTTTTGGTCTTGTTTATGGTTTCCTTTGCTGTGCAAAAGCTTTTCAGTTTCATTAGGTCCCATTTGTTTATTTGTGTACTTATTTCCATTTCTCTGGGAGCTGGGTCAAAAATAATCTTGCTGTGATGTATGTCATAGAGTGTTCTGCCTATGTTTTCCTCTAAGAGTTTGATAGTGTCTGCCCTTACACTTAGGTCTTTAATCCATTTTGAGTTTATTTTTGTGCATGGTGTCAGGGAGTGTTCTAATTTCATACTTTTACATGTTCCTGTCCAATTTTCCCAGCACCACTTATTGAAGAGTCTGTCTTTTCTCCACTGTATATGCTTGCCTCCTTTATCAAAGATAAGTTGACCATATGTGTGTGGGTTTATCTCTGGGCTTTCTATCCTGTTCCATTGATCTATATTTCTGTTTTTGTGCCAATACCAAACTGTCTTGATTACTGAAGCTTTGTAATACAGTCTGAAGTCAGGGAGCCTGATTCCCCCAGCTCCATTTTTCGTTCTCAAGATTGCTTTGGCTATTCGGGGTCTTTTGTGTTTCCATACAAATTGTGAAATTTTTTGTTCTAGTTCTGTGAAAAATGCCAGTGGTAGTTTGATAGGGATTGCATTGAATCTGTAGATTGCTTTGGGTAGTAGAGACATTTTCACAATGTTGATTCTTCCAATCCAGGAACATGGTATATCTCTCCATCTATTTGTATCATCTTTAATTTCTTTCATCAGTGTCTTATAATTTTCTGCATACAGGTCTTTTGTCTCCTTAGGTAGGTTTATTCCTAGATATTTTATTCTTTTTGTTGCAATGGTAAATGGGAGTGTTTTCTTCATTTCACTTTCAGATTTTTCGTCATTAGTGTATAGAAATGCAAGAGATTTCTGTGCATTAATTTTGTATCCTGCTACTTTACCAAATTCATTGATTAGCTCTAGGAGTTTTCTGGTAGCATCTTTAGGATTCTCTATGTATAGTATCATGTCATCTGCAAATAGTGACAGCTTTACTTCTTCTTTTCCGATTTGGATTCCTTTTATTTCTTTGTCTTCTCTGATTGCTGTGGCTAGGACTTCCAGAACTATGTTGAATAATAGTGGTGAGAGTGGGCAACCTTGTCTTGTTCCTGATCTTAGTGGAAATGGTTTCAGTTTTTCACCATTGAGGACAATGTTGGCTGTGGGTTTGTCATATATGGCCTTTATTATGTTGAGGAAAGTTCCCTCTATGCCTACTTTCTGCAGGGCTTTTATCATAAATGGGTGTTGAATTTTGTCAAAAGCTTTCTCTGCATCTATTGAGATGATCATATGGTTTTTCTCTTTCAATTTGTTAATATGGTGTATCACATTGATTGATTTGTGTATATTGAAGAATCCTTGCATTCCTGGGATAAACCCCACTTGATCATGGTGTATGATCCTTTTAATGTGCTGTTGGATTCTGTTTGCTAGTATTTTGTTGAGGATTTTTGCATCTATGTTCATCAGTGATATTGGCCTGTAGTTTTCTTTCTTTGTGACATCTTTGTCTGGTTTTGGTATCAGGGTGATGGTGGCCTCGTAGAATGAGTTTGGGAGTGTTCCTCCCTCTGCAATATTTTGGAAGAGTTTGAGAAGGATAGGTGTTAGCTCTTCTCTAAATGTTTGATAGAATTCGCCTGTGAAGCCATCTGGTCCTGGGCTTTTGTTTGTTGGAAGGTTTTTAATCACAGTTTCAATTTCAGTGCTTGTGATTGGTCTGTTCATATTTTCTATTTCTTCCTGATTCAGTCTCGGCAGTTTGTGCATTTCTAAGAATCTGTCCATTTCTTCCAGCTTGTCCATTTTATTGGCATATAGTTGCTTGTAGTAATCTCTCATGATCTTTTGTATTTCTGCAGTGTCAGTGGTTACTTCTCCTTTTTCATTTCTAATTCTATTGATCTGAGTCTTCTCCCTTTTTCTCTTGATGAGTCTGGCTAATGGTTTATCAATTTTGTTTATCTTCTCAAAGAACCAGCTTTTAGTTTCATTGATTTTTGCTATTGTTTCCTTCATTTCTTTTTCATTTATTTCTGACCTGATCTTTATAATTTCTTTCCTTCTGCTGGCTTTGGGGTTTTTTTGTTCTTCTTTCTCTAATTGCTTTAGGTGCAAGGTTAGGTTGTTTATTCGAGATGTTTCCTGTTTCTTGAGGTAGGCTTGTATTGCTATAAACTTCCCTCTTAGCACTGCTTTTGCTGTGTCCCATAGGTTTTGGGTCGTCGTGTCTCCATTGTCATTTGTTTCTAGGTATTTTTTGATTTCCCCTTTGATTTCTTCAGTAATCACTTCGTTATTAAGTAATGTATTGTGTAGCCTCCATGTGTTTGTATTTTTTACAGATCTTTTCCTGTAATTGATATCTAGTCTCATAGCATTGTGGTCGGAAAAGATACTTGATACGATTTCAATTTTCTTACATTTACCAAGGCTTGATTTGTGACCCAAGATATGATCTATCCTGGAGAATGTTCCATGAGCACTTGAGAAAAATGTGTATTCTGTTGCTTTTGGGTGCAATGTCCTATAAATATCAATTAAGTCCATATTGTTTAATGTATCATTTAAAGCTTGTGTTTCCTTATTTATTTTCATTTTGGATGATCTGTCCATTGGTGAAAGTGGGGTGTTAAAGTCCCCTACTATGATTGTGTTGCTGTCAATTTCCCCTTTCATGGCTGTTAGTATTTGCCTTATGTATTGAGGTGCTCCTATGTTGGGTGCATAAATATTTACAATTGTTATACCTTCCTCTTGGATCGATCCCTTGATCATTATATAGTGTCCTTCTTTGTCTCTTGTAATAGTCTTTATTTTAAAGTCTATTTTGTCTGATATGAGAATTGCTACTCCAGCTTTCTTTTGATTTCCATTTGCAATGAATATCTTTTTCCATCCCCTCACTTTCAGTCTGTATGTGTCCCTAGGTCTGAAGTGGGTCTCTTGTAGACAGCATATGTATGGGTCTTGTTTTTGTATCCATTCAGCCAGCCTGTGTCTTTTGGTGGGAGCATTTAATCCATTTACATTAAAGGTAATTATCGATATGTATGTTCCTATTCCCATTTTCTTAAATGTATTGGGTTTGTTATTGTAGGTGTTTTCCTTCTCTTTTGTTTCTTGCCTAGAGAATTTCCTTTAGCATTTGTTGTAAAGCTGGTTTGGTGGTGCTGAACTCTCTCAGCTTTTGCTTGTCTGTAAAGGTTTTAATTTCTCCATCGAATCTGAATGAGATCCTTGCTGGGTAGAGTAATCTTGGTTGTAGGTTTTTCTCCTTCATGACTTTAAGTATATCCTGCCACTCCCTTCTGGCTTGCAGAGTTTCTGCTGAGAGATCAGATGTTAACCTTATGGGGATTCCCTTGTGTGTTATTTGTTTTTTTTCCCTTGCTGCCTTTAATATGTTTTCCTTATATTTAATTTTTGACAGTTTGATTAATATGTGTCTTGGCGTGTTCCTCCTTGGGTTTATCCTGTATGGGACTCTCTGTGCTTCCAGGACTTGATTAACTATTTCCTTTCCCATATTAGGGAAGTTTTCAACTATAATCTCTTCAAAAATTTTCTCAGTCCCTTTCTTTTTCTCTTCTTCTTCTGGTACCCCTATAATTCGAATGTTGGCACGTTTAATGTTGTCCCAGAGGTCCCTGAGACTGTCCTCAGTTCTTTTCATTCTTTTTTCTTTATCCTGCTCTGTAGTAGTTATTTCCACCATTTTATCTTCCAGGTCACTTATCCTTTCTTCTGCCTCAGTTATTCTACTATTGATCCCATCTAGAGTATTTTTAATTTCATTTATTGTGTTTTTCATCATTGCTTGGTTCCTCTTTAGTTCTTCTACATCCTTGTTAAATGTTTCTTGCATTTTGTCTATTCTATTTCCAAGATTTTGGATCATCCTTACTATCATTATTCTGAATTCTTTTTCAGGTAGAGTACCTATTTCCTCTTCATTTGTTGAGTCCAGTGTGTTTTGAGCCTGCTCCTTCATCTGCTGTGTGTTTTTCTGTCGTCTCATTTTGCCTATCTTACTGTGTTTGGGGTCTCCTTTTAACAGGCTGCAGGTTCGTAGTTCCCGTTGTTTTTGGTATCTGTCCCCAGCGGCTAAGGTTGGTTCAGTGGGTTGTGTAGGCTTCCTGGTGGAGGGAACTAGTGCCTGAGTTCTGGTGGATGAGGCTAGATCTTGTCTTTCTGGTGGGCATGTCCACGTCTGGTGGTGTATTTTGTGGTGTCTGTGGCCTTATTATGATTTTAGGCAGCCTCTCTGCCAATGGATGGGGTTGTGTTCCTGTCTAGCTAGTTGTTTGGCATAGGATGTCCAGCACTGTAGCTTGCTGGTCGTTGAGTGAAGCTGGGTCTTGATGTTGAGATGGAGATCTCTGGGAGATTTTTGCCGTTTGGTATTACGTGGAGCTGGGAGGTCTCTTGTGGACCAGTGTTCTGAAGTTGGCTCTCCCACCTCAGAGGCACGGCCCTGATGCCTGGCTGGAGCACCAAGAGCCTTTCGTCCACACGGCTCAGAGTAAAAGGGAGAAAAAATAGAAAGAAAGAAAGAAAGAGGCTATAATATAGTGAAGTAAAATAAAGCTATTGTAAAGCAAAGCTATACAGACAAAATCTCACCCAGAAGCATATACATATACACTCACAAAAAAAAAGGAAAAGGGGAAAAATTAATATCTCCTGCTCCCAGAGTCCACCTCCTGAATTTGGGATGATTCGGTGTCTATTCAGGTCTTCAAAAATGCAGGCACATCAAGTTGTTTGTGGAGTTTTAATCCGCTGCTTCTGAGGCTGCTGGGAGAGATTTCCCCTTCTCTTCCCTGTTCGCACAGCTCCTGGGGTTCAGCTGTGGATTTGGACCCGCCTCTGCGTGTAGGTCGCCTGAGAGCGTCTGTTCCCCGCCCAGACAGGACGGGGTTAAACGAGCAGCTGCTTCGGGGGCTCTGGCTTACTCAGGCCGGGGGGAGGGAGGGGTACGGATGTGGCAGAGGCCGGCGTGACGTTGCAGCAGCCTGAGACGCACCGTGCGTTCTCCCGGGGAAGTTGTCCCCAGATCACGGGAGCCTGGCCGTGGTGGGCTGCATCGGCTCCCGGGAGGGGCGGTGTGGAGAGTGACCTGTGCTCGCACACAGGCTTCTTGGTGGCGGCAGCAGCAGCCTTAGCGTCTTATGCCCGTCTCTGGGGTCCGCGCTGATAACTGCGGCTCACGCCCGTCTCTGGGGTCCGCGCTGATCGCCGTGGCTTGCGCCCTTCTCTGGAGTTCGTTTAGGCGGCGCTCTGAATCCCCTCTCCTTGCCCGCCGCGAAACAAAGAGGCAAGAAAAAGTCTCTTGCCTCTTCGGCAGCTGCAGACTTTTTCCCCGGACTCCCTCCCGGCTAGCTGTGGTGCGCTAACCCCTTCAGGCTGTGTTCACGCTGCCAGCCCCAGTCCTCTCCCTGCGATCCGACCGAAGCCCGAGCCTCAGCTCCCAGCCCCGCCCGCCCCGGCGGCTAAGCAGACAAGCCTCTCGGGCTGGTGAGTGCTGCTCGGCGCCGAGCCTCTGTGTGGGAACCTCTCCGCTTTGCCCTCCGCACCTCTGTGGCTGCGCTCTCCTCCGTGGCTCTGAAGCTTCCCCCCTCCGCCCCCCGCAGTCTCCGCCCGCGAAGGGGCTCCTAGTGCGTGGAAACCTTTCCTCCTTCATGGCTCCCTCCCACTGGTGCAGGTGCCGTCCCTATTCTTTTGTCTCTGTTATTTCTTTTTTCTTTTGCCCTACCCAAGTACGGGGGAGTTTCTTGCCTTTTTGGAGGTCGGACGTTTTCTGCCAGCGTTCAGTGGGTGTTCTGTAGGAGCAGTTCCACGTGTAGGTGTATTTCTACTGTATCTGTGGGAAGGAATGTGATCTCCGCGTCTTACTCTTCCGCCATCTTCTCTCCCCCTCCAGGTTTTATTTTTAATTGTTACAACTCATCATTATTATCATCATCCAAAAGTAAATGAGTAAAAAAAAAAAAAAAGTAAATAAGTGTCTGCTACGTATTATTTAAAGCTAAAGAAGCTATTTTTTTAAAAAAAGAATAACTGATTGAAGGGACTTAAATTAATATGAATAACTAAATAGAATTTCATACATATTAAGGCATAACCACAACTGTAATCACAGATAAAGATGCTACACATTTTTTAAGGAGCTTAGTAGGATATTTGATGAAGTTTTTGAAGAGCTTTGTTTTCTGTGACTTCCTTTATTTTTCAATTGGAGCTTCCAGGAACAATTATTACTATATATTTTTTACCTTTAATAAGTAATAATTCAGTTATCTTAAGGTTAGAAAATGTTTAGCTGATTTTTTTCTCAGATTTAGTATGTGTTCTTTGTAACATTCTTTACACTCCTTAGCAGAATTCAAGGAATCAAACGGTAACACTTTGTAAGACTTAAGATTTGAAACATGTCAGCATGCATATGACTGGCATACTTATGGTTCTGTGTACATTTAGAACGCAGAAGGATTTATATATGACCATAAGCTATGCATTGTTTAATACCCAGGTTTAAATATCAGTTTTAACCCCTGATAATTTTTATAAATTATAATTGTAATTTTAAATATAAATTATAAATATTATTGTATAAATTACATTTGAATTAAGTTTAATTAATTGCATGGCCACTAACGATTCTACTCAGGTTGTTGATTTACAGCTTTTTAGCTTAACATTTTACTACAGTGAAAATAAAATGAATGATAAATCAAGTTTATGTTCTCCATATGCAATTGTTATGAAGGTTAGGATGTTCTATTTTTCTCATTATTATGTGTGCATATGCTTTTTCCTTCTTAATACGTTTAGTGGGTTGAATATACACCTTAATGAATCATATTCCTGACTTCTGAAATTACCCTTTAGCCAATCACTTTGTTATATTTTCAACTCTTTCACTCAGCCAGACTTGCTCTTACTCTCATCTCTGACCTCCAATCACTTGAACTCTTTTTAGTCTATTATTATGTAAAACTTTTCTGGCTTTATTTCCCTTCTAGGCCATCCTGGACCAATCTCATGGTTAATCATTTCAATGAATTTCTCCCCACTCCTTGACCTATACCTTCTACAGCTAACCCCTCCTTGGCAGTGCCCAACTATTGACCAATCCAACTATTTCTCTTTTTCCAAGGCTGGGAAGTGCTGCTAAAGAACACCTCATAATCTTTGTAATTATATCCATTATACGTTATGATTGTTGCTGTGCATAAGCCCTAAGCAACTCAGTAATTTTTTTGAGCTTCCCTTGTTAGTCCCCTTCCTTTTCCATGTAGTGAACATTCCAAACTGTGAAACGTAGCTTCAAATCTCCAACCCTATCATCTCCATCCCAGTTAATTCTCACTCTTAGCACATAATGCAATCTATTTCATTGACACAATAAAAGTCATCAATAATGGAATTTTAAAAACTCAGAACTTTCCAGTACTATGAGTGAAACTCAATATCTGAAATTAACACAGACACACGGAAGTTAGGTGTAATTTCAGGATGGAATATAGGCTTTGACAAAACAATATAACTATATTACGAAGGTATGAAACAACTCACCAAAGGGGTCGAGGGATAAGGCATTGACCTAAGTTACTTTAGAAATGAGTAGAGTCTGAAAGACTAAAGACAAAAGAAACACTATATTGTACTTGATGAAGTTATTTCCCAAAGGAGTATATGTTATCAGCTTTGATACTACTATATATCTATATCTACGTTGAAAATGAATGGTTACATAAATATATGATGGATGGTAGGATCTGTGTTTCTCACTGTTGGAGATGGAAGTTACAAATTAGAGACAACAGAAAGCTAGATGGATCCAAAACGGTAATGGATTAGAACTGGATACATCAGTGTGAACTCATATATACAGAAGCAGTAGGAGAAGCATTATAAAGTTTGAAAACTTTATGTTATTGAAATAATGTTATTCAAAACCAATAATGTTATTCAAAACCAATGTTATTGAATATTGACATTACTGCCTTATTTTCTCACCTCCCATCCCTTCAAAAACCCACCATAATCTGATTTCTAAGAACACTGTACTAATTAATATTTTGCCTCAATTGTCACCAATTATGTACTATTTATCACGTGCTATGTCTTATCTTCACTACAAAGTTTACTTGACTTCTCATCTTCATTTAGCAGCATTGTGTGTGTGTGTGTGTTTGTGCTTGTAAATCCTGGTTTATCTTTTCTTAACAATTTTAATTCTTTCTTTTCTGTAAACAAGAATGTTTCTGAAATTTTTTTCAAGCGAATCTTTTCTCCTTAAAAAAATCATGGCTTTATCTAAATTCTAAAATCACCTAATATTTTATCATTCCCAAAATAGGTGGGAAAAGTTCCTCTGGTGGGAGAGAATTTTCTGATTTATCAATTTTTAAAGAGACATTTTACCTTTATTAGCAGATTCTCAAATAAATTAATGAAATCAAAATGTCTTAAGTTATAAAGAAACTCATGCGACTTTATTGTAGTATAGTGATTTTTAAATAAGCAGAGTGGGAGGTGACATCATCAAGATGGCAACTTAAATCAATCTCAATTTTAGTCCTTTGCAGAAGAAAACCAACTAACAACTATCCATAGACAAGACAATATTGTGAAAATCCCAGAACCCAGAAGTGAGGCTGAAGCATCTCTTGGACGATAGAAACTGAGAAGGATCGCATTAAAAGAGTTAGAGCAGCAGTTTCATTCTGAACACAATTGCTCTCCCTCCAGGCTAGCATAGCAACACACGCAGAAGGGCAGTGGGAAAAGAGAACAAATGATGTACATCCTGGAAACATACAACCTACCAAGACTTTATCATGAAGAAAGAGAAAATCTGAATAGAATAATGATGAGTAAGAAGATTGAACCAGTAATCAAAATCTCACAACAAAGAAAATCCAGGGACCAGATGGCTTGACTGGTGAATGTTATCAAACATTTAAAGAAGAATTAATGCCAATTCTTCTCAAACTTTTCCAAAAAATAGAAGAGATCACCTCCAAATACCAAAGCCAGAAAAGGACAGGGCAAGAAAAAAAAGTGATAGGCTAATATTCTTGCTGAACACAGGTACAAAACATCCCTGAATGATGATATAGAAGCCTACTTCTTCGCCTATGGACAACAGAATTTGTGTGAGCAAGAAATGCACTTTTGGTCAAGCCACTGAGATTTGCGGGTGTGTTTACTTTAGCAGGTAGCATTACTCACCTTTACCTATACAAGTCTTTAGCACCTCATTGTAGATATTGTTTTTAACTGGTAAATGTTTAAATACTCCAATCCTTCTTCTACATTGCCACCACAGCTGTATTTCTAAAACATACACTATTTCCATAAATAACTGATGATTCACCTCAGAATAATTTAATAATACAATAATGTTCAAATTTTGTAGTATGTATATAAGGTCTATAAAGTGCCCACTTTTGTCTTTTTGTTAATTCTTCCTGCTATTTATATCAACAACCTCCCCACCAGAAAGTGAGCAAAAAACTCATCATTCTGATTATTTCAAATTTTGAAAATTGTTCATGTTCTCAGGTTTCCATTTCTTTTTTGTTTTCTTTTCCTTCTAGAGTTATCCTAATTGCAAATATCTTCCTTCAGAAACACTGCTCATGTTTTCAGCCTCTCACAATATTTTTTTTCTTGCAGCACTCCATTTTGTACTGCTAGATTTTTAAAATTTAGTTCACATTAACACCACTATAACACCATATTCATAGTTTTATTGCATATATAGCATTTTACTATATAATTGTTGATCATGAATTCATAAATTCTCCCCTGTAAGCTTTTGAACTATATCAAGTTCCTTATTGTTAAATTCCTTATTTCCTAACCCCGTGAGTATCTATAGTAAACATATATTAGTTTATTTTCAATTGGATGGAATTAATTTTCCTTCATTAATTTGAAAATTGTGATTTTAAAGATAAGAATACATTGAATTTTATCTTTAACAATTGCATTTTAGAGCAAAACATTACAAAAAAATGAGACTGATAAGATTGTTAGGGAAGACTTGAAAAACTTACCCTATTTAGAAGCAAACAAAATTAAAGCTATTATTTCTGTATAAATAATGCCCAGTATGGAGTAGTGTTAGTCACTTATTAAAGCTAAAGAAATTTGAACTGATGATGGTACTGTTAGAATAATCATTTATTGTTTGCCTTTTAGTGTCATGGAACAATGAAAAAACAAACTTCACAAATTTAAAATTGGCTTTCTTCATTATTTCAAATAATGTGGTTATCCTGTACTGTAAGTTTATTTTGGCATTTCAAGTATATCCTAGAATGAAATGTAATAACAATTCAAAATCTCCACACAATTTTAATCAAATTCATCTGGGGAATTTTATAGGTAAGCAAAGCCAAAGATGCAGATAAAACTACATAATTATTTTTCAAAATGTACTAAAGCTTGAAACTTCAAAAGAATACATTTTTAAACATTTCAATAGGTAAAGACTTACGTGTTCAGAATATTAAGTACCTTCATTTCAATAAGAAAAACTACTAGAATTTGTTTCTTTTCTCCAATATTTTCTTTTCCTTTGATAGTGCTGTATTAGTGTTTTTTAAAGCATCAAGAATGTGAAAAAAAATTCAATAAGCATGTAATAGAATCCTGTAAGATGGGCAAGGCTAATACATTTCCTATAAGAAGCTAATGCAGTATATCAGATAGGCTTAAATATTGATCTTTATTGTTAAATACCACAGCTAATGGTATGGTAAAATACCTTGTTTTCTATTTCTTTATATGATTTCCTTCAGTTCTACAAAAATTCATGAATACCATGAAATACTATTGTACTACAATTTTCCATTTATCTACTCCCTATGAAAGAAAAAGGCAAACTGACATTTTAATTTATTACTTGTCTATCATACCAAACATGTTTTTATAAATGAAACTAAAATCATAAACATTATAATGAAAACAATAAATTATTTTCCATCTCTTTATGCTGGTTTCCAGTGGAGAAGATGTCATTATAAAGAATAGCCTGAGCATAGATTACTAGAGTGCCTCTGCTAAGCCAGGGTGGGATGTCTGAAGTATGTGCTGTTAACCTATAGCTAAGGAGTATAAAAGGGTTTGCCAATATAAAAAGAACAATTCAGAAAAAAATACTTTACTTTTCCACATACTTTCAGGTACTATTTAGATTACAAAAATAAAATAGATACAAATATGGGAGAGGAGATAGACTGAAGATTTGGAAACCAAAGCAATAAAAAGATTGAAGACTTCAATACAGCAAAATACTCCAAGATATCAGGGTATGCTTTTTGTAGATAAATATAAATCATTTTAAGTGAATTGAAAAGCAACAATCTTTGTATGTGCTTATTGTTGTTCAAACTGTTACCTTAATAACTGACAACTATTTTTCACTGTGCAAAGATTAGGAATCTACTGTGATGTGTGAATTCATAAATTGTTTCTAATAATTTCTTTGAAAAATGAATTTTCTGTGATTCTTCCAGTCCTCTTCTAGACTTCATGTGCTGTGTAAGATTCAAAATAAGTGTAGTTAATGTGAATTTTCTCCAGAATCCTTCAGAAAAAGAAAATGTCACCTACCCTTACTTTTTTAAAATAAACTTTTCCAGAGTTCCTTCTTTTCAATGTAAACAAGAGTGTCAATCACTCTGTACAAACTTCCCCACTCCCTAAGTTCACATAAGAAACTTGCAGTTATCTGATTCCAGAAACATGGGAAAATGGTTTGTTCCATATCCACGTTGTGCATTGCCTCTATAATTGCTAATATCAAGAGATGATTTTCACTTTATCATAGACCACATTTCCAAATGAGCTCAGAGATCCCTCTCACAGGAGGAAATTTCCACTTTAGATTTAGATTTTATGCTTAGTTACAACCCTCAGTGACATCATTAAGGACACAACATTGGTGTCCAGATTTCTCAGGCAGCTTGCAGTCATTGTTTAATCCATTTGTAATATTGTAAGCAATCCACTTATAGTTATCAATTGCAGAAACTCATAAACTACCATTCTCTCTATTATTAGGTTACCTTGTTTTCTTTTTTTTTTTTTTTTTTTTTTTTCATCTTCAGGTATTTGCCTATGCTCCAATCTTGAGTTCTTGAAAAGCCTCCAGATGCTACTTAAGGGTGCTAATGGACTTCAACTCCCATGCATATCCTGGATGGAACATGTGTTCAGGGACCTGATAAATCCCGTTTTTAGCCACTGAAACTCCCAGGTCTTTAGAAAGCAGCTTTAGCAAAGGGAGAAAGGGTTTCAAACCACTGAATCTTCATTGTCTTATTTGTAAGGGTTTGTGTGGCATTGGAGATCTCACTTGAAATAGAGAAAACAAGACAGAAATTAAGATCCCAATAATTATTTTGTATCATAAGTATGAAATCTGCAGGATGCATTCTGGGACAAGTAAAACAGACTTAATGCAGACAAAACAACTTCTATTGTTCTTTTGTTTTCTTTGATTTTAACGTAATATATTCTTTATTAATGTAAACTTGAGTTAACTGCAAATTAATTAGATTGATCTTCTACAGTTATATGTACCCCATTTCTCTGAATTAACATGAACTGTCTTATTAAAGGTAAATGGAAAGTTTACTTTTTTATATAAATTATTTTATTTTTTATAATTACACTAACAAATGGTGTGATTTTAAAAATTATAGTTGTTTACAATAGTATATTAGTTTCAGGTGTACAAAACAGTGATTCAGTATTTATAAATTGTACTTATTTAAAGTTATTATAACTTATTAGCTATATTTCTTATGCTGTAAAATATACCCTTGTGTCTTATTTATTTTACAAGTCATAGTTTGTACCTCTTAATCCACTATGCCGTTTCTCTCCCCACTGGTAACCACAGGTCAGTTATCTATATCTGTGAGTCTGTTTCTGTTTTGTTATATTCATTCATTTGTTTTATTTTCTGAGATTCCACAAATAAGTGATAATATACCATATTAGTCTTTCTTTGTCTGACTTATTTCACTAAGCATAATACCTGCCAGTTACGGTTGTTGCAAATGGAAAAAATTCATTCTTTTTTATGGCTGAGTAATATTCCATTGTGTGTGTGTGTGTGTGTGTGTGTGTGTGTAATCACATCTTCTTTATCCTTTCATCTGTTGATGGACACTTAAGTTGTTTTCATATCTTGCCTATTATAAAAATGCTGTTATAAACATTGGGATGTAGATATCTTTGTGAATTAGTAAATTCTTGTTTTCTTTGAATATATACACAAGAGTGCAATTGCTGTATCATATGATAATTCATTTTTAGTTTTTTGTGGAAACTCTATACTATCAATATTTTCTACAATGGCTGCACCAGTTTACACTCCCACTAACTGTAATAGTGTTCCCTTTACATTCTCACCAACATTTGTTATTTGTGGTTTTTTTGGATGATAGCCACTCTGAAAGATGTGAGGTGATATCTCATTGTGGTTTTGATTTGCATTTCCCTGATGATTAATGATGTTGAACATGTTTTCATGTGCTTGTTGTCCATCTGTATGCCTTCTTTGGAAAAATGTCTATTTGTGTCTTCTAACCATTTTTTAATCAGGTTTAGTTTTTTGTTTTTTTGTGTTTTTTTGATACTGAGTTGTATGAGTTGCTTATATTTTTGGATATTAACCCTTTATCAAACATATTATTTGCCATTATTTTCTCCCATTCAATAGGTTCTCTTTTCATTTTGTCAATGAATTCCTCTACTGTAAACAAGCTTTTTAGTTTGATTAGGTTTCATTTCTTTATTTTTGCTTTTCTTTCCCATGCCTGAGGAGACAGATCCAAAAAAATATTACTACCACTTATGTCAAAGAGTGTTATGCCTATGTTTTCTTCTAGGAGTTTTATGGTTTCCAGTCTTACATTTAGGTCTTTAGTCCTTTGAAGTTTATTTTTGTATATGGTGTGAGGAAATGTTCTAATTTCATTTTTTTAAATGTAGCTGTCCAGTTTCCCCAGCACCACTTGTTGAAGAGTTTGTCTTTCCCCCATTGTATATTTTTGCTTCCTTTATCATAGATTAGTTGACCATATGTGTGTAGGTTTATTTCTGGTCTTTCTATTCTGTTCCATTGATCTACACATCTGTTTCTGTGCCAGTATCATTCTGTTTTTATTACTGCAGCTTTGCAGTATAGTCTGAAGTCAGGGAAGGTGATGTTTCCAACTTTGGTCTTTTTTCTCAAAGTTACTTTGCTTTTGTGCTTCCATATAAATTTTAACACTATTTGTTCTAATTCTGTGAGAAATTTCATGAGTATTTTCATAGGGATTGCATCAAATCAGTAGATTGCTTTGGGTAGTATGGGAACTTTAAAAATATTAATTCTTCCAATTTATGAACATGAGGTAACTTTCCATTTCTTTGTATCATCTTCAATTTTCTTCATCAAAGTTTTAGAGTTTTCACAAAAAAGGTCTTTCAACCCATTGGTCAAGTTTATTTCTAGGTATTTTATTCATTTTGATGTGATTTTAAACAGGATTCTTGCTTTCTTTTTGATAGTTTATTATTAGTGTATAGAAAAGCAACAGATTTCTGTATATTAATTTTGTATCCTGCAACTTTACTGAATTTATTTATTTATTCTTTCTTTGTAAATTTTTATTGGAGTACAGTTGATTTACAATGTTGTGTTAGTTTCAGGTGTACAACAAAGTGAATCAGTTATACATATACATATATGAACACTTTTTTTAACATTATTTTCCTATATAGGCCATTACAGAGTATTGAGTAGTGTTCCCTGTGTTACACAGTACGTTATTAGTTATCTGTTTTAGATATAATTGTGTGCATATGTCAATCCCAATCTCCCAATTTATCCCTCCCCCCCTTATTCCCTGGTAACCATACATTTGTTTTCTATATCTGTGACTCTATTTCTGTTTTGTAGATAAGTTCATTTGTACCCTTTTGTTAGCGTCCACATATAAGTGATATCATATGATCTTTGTTCTTCTTTGTCTGACTTACTTCACTCAGTATGACAATCTCTAGGTCAATCCATATTACTGCAAATGACTTTTTTTTATGGCTGAGTAATATTTCATTGTATATGTGTACCACATCTTTTTATCCATTCCAATGTTGATGGACATTTATGTTGCTTCCATGTCCTGGCTACTGTAAGTAGTGCTGCAATGGACATTGGGGTGCATGTATCATCTTGAATTATATTTTATTTTTCCTTTTTTTTTGGGGGGAGGGTATATGCCTAGGAGTGGGATTGCTGGGTCATATTGTAGTTCTATTTTTAGTTTTTTAAGGAACCTCCATGCTGTTCTCCATGCTGGCTGTACCAATCAATGTACATTCCCGCCAACAGTGTATGAGGGTTCCCTTTTCTCCACACCATGTCCAGCATTTATTGTTTGTAAATTTTTTGATGATGACCATTCTGAATAGTGTGAGGTGATACCTCACTGTAGCTTTGATGTGCAGAAATCAATTGCATTCCTATACACTAACAACAAAATATCAGAAAGAGAAACTAAGAAAAGAATCCCATTTACCATCATAACAAAAGGAATAAAATACCTAGGAATAAACCTACCTAAGGAAGCAAAAGACCTATACTCAGAAAGCTATAAGATACTGATGAAAGAAACAAAAGATGACACAAATAGATGGAGAGATATACCATGTTTTGGACTGGAAGAATACATATTGTCAAAATGACTATATGACCCAAAGCAATCTGAAGATTCAAAGCAATCCTTATCAATTTACAAATGGCATTTTCCAGAGAATTAGAACAAACATTTTTACAGTTTGTACGGAAACAAAAAAACCCCAAATAACACAAACAATCTTGAGAAAGAAAAATGGAGCTGGAAAAAAGAAAATCAGAGCTGGAGGAATCAGTCTCCCGGACTTTAGGCTATACTACAAAGATACAGTAATCAACACAGTAGGGTATTGGCACAAAAACAGAAATATAGATCAGTAGAAGAGGATAGAAAGTACAGATATAAACCCATGCACCTATGGTGACCAACTCTATGACAAAGGAAGCAAGAATATACAATGGAGAAAAGACACTCTCTACAATAAGTGGTACCAGAAAAACTGTATGGCTACATGTAAAAGAATGAAATTAGAACACTCACTTACACCATACGCAAAATAAACTCAAAATGGATTAAAGACCTAAATGTAAGGCCAAACAATATAAAACTTGTAGAGGAAAATATAGACAGAACACTCTTTGACATAAATCAAAGCAAGATATTTTTTGATCCACCTCTGAGAGAATTGAAAATAAAATCAAAAATAAACAAATGGTATCTAATTAAACTTAAAAGCCTTTGAACGGCAAAGGAAACCTTAAAAAAACAAAAATACAACCCTCAGATTGGAAGAAAATATTTTCAATTGAAGCAACTGACAAAGGATTACTCTCCAAAATTTCCAAGCAGCTCATGCAGCTCAATATCAACAAAACAAACAACCCAATCAAAAATGGGCAGAAGATCTAAATATACATTTCTCCAAACAAGACATACAGAGCACATGAAAAAAAATGTTCAACATCACTAATTGTTAAAGAAATGCAATTCAGATATACAACAAATGGTGTTCTCCAAAGCCCTCTCTTTAAAAATATAGGGTGCCAGAGGGCAGGCAGCAGAAATAAGAAGAACTACAATCCTGCAGCCTGTGGAAAAAAAAAACCCCACATTCACAAAAAGATAGACAAGATAAAAAGGCAGAGAGCTATATACCAGATGAAGGAACAAGATAAAACCCCAGAAAAACAACTAAATGAAAGGGAGATAGGCAATATTCCAGAAAAAGAGTTCAGAAGAATGATAATGAAGAAGATTCAGGACCTCGGAAAAAGAATGGAGGCAAAGATCAAGAAGATGCAACAAATGTTTAACAAAGATCTAGAAGAATTAAAGAACAAACAAACAGAGATGAAAAATACAATAACTAAAATGAAAAAGACACTAGAAGGAATCAATAGCAGAATAACTGAGGCAGAAGAACGGTGAGTGACCTGGATGACACAATGGTGGAATTCACTGCTGCAGAACAGAATAAAGAAAATAAGAATGAAAAGAAATGAAGACAGACTAAGAGACCTCTGGGACAACATTAAATGCAAAATCATTCATATTATAGGGGTCCCAGAAGAATAAGAGAGAGAGAAAGGACCCGAGAAAATATTTGAAGTGATTATAGTCAAAAATTTCCCTAACATGGGAAAAGAAATAGCTACCCAATTCCAGGAAGCGCAGAGAGTCCCAGACAGGATAAACCCAAGGAGAAACATGCTGAGAAACATAATAATCAAATTGGGAAAAATTAAAGACAAAGAAAAATTATTGAAAGAAGCAAGGGAAAAAAGACAAATAACATACAAAAGAACTCCCATAAGGCTAACAGCTGATTTCTCAGCAGAAACTCTACAAGCCAGAAAGGAGTGGCATGATATACTTAAAGTGATGAAAGGGAAGAACCTACAACCAAGATTACTCTACCCAGCAAGGATCTCATTCAGATTTGATGGAGAAATGAAAAGCTTTCCAGAGAAACAAAAGCTAAGAGAATTCAGCACCACCAAACCAGCTCTACAACAAATGCTAAAGGAACTTCTCTAAGTGGGAAACACAACAGAAGAAAAGGACCTACAAAAACAAACCCCCAAAATTAAGAAAATGGTAATAGGAACATACATATTGATAACTAACTTAAACGTGAATGGATTATATGCTCTAACCAAAAGACACAGGCTTGCTGAATGGATACAAAAACAAGACCCATATATATGCTGTCTACAAGACACCCACTTCAGACCTAGGGACACATATAGACTAAACGTGAGGGAATGGAAAAAGATATTCCATGCAAATGGAAATCAAAAGAAAGCTGAAGTAGCAATACTCATATCAGATAAAATAGACTTTAAAATAAAGAATGTTACAAGAGACAAGGAAGGACACTACATAATGATCAAGGGATCAATCCAAGAAGAAGATATAACAATTATAAATATATATGCACCCAACATAGGAGCACCACAATACATAATGCAACTGCTAACAATTATAAAAGAGGAAATTGACAGTAACTCGATAATAGTGGGTGACTTTAACACCTCACTTACACCAATGGACAGATCATCCAAACAGAAAATTAATAAGGAAACAAAAGATTTAAATGACACAGTAGACCAGATAGATTTAATTGATATTGATAGGACATTCCATTCAAAAACTGCAGATTGCACTTTCTTCTCAAGTGCACATGGAACATTCTCCAAGATAGATCAAATCTTGGGTCACAAATCAAGCCTCAGTAAATTTAAGAGAATTGAAATCATTTCAAGCATCTTTTGTGGCCACAACGCTATGAGATTAGAAATCAATTACAGGGAAAAAAACATAAAAAAAAACACAAACACATGGAGGCTAAACAATACGGTACTAAATAACCAAGAGATCACTTAAGAAATCAAAGAGGAAATCATAAAACACCTAGAGACAAATGACAATGAAAACACGACGATCAGCAAAAGCACGGGATGCAGCAAAAGCAGTTCTAAGAGGGAAGTTTACAGCTCTACAAGCCTACCTAAAGAAACAAGAAAAATCACAAATAAACAATCTAAACTTACACCTAAAGGAACTAGAGAAAGAAGAACAAATAAAACGCAAAGTTAGCAGAAGGAAAGAAATCATAAAGATCAGAGCAGAAATAAATAAAATAGAAAAAAAGAAAACAATTGCAAACATCAATAAAACTAAAACCTGGTTCTTTGAGAAGATAAATAAAATTGACATACCAATAGCCAGACTCATCAAGAAAAAAAGGGAGAGGACTGAAATCAGTAAAATTAGAAATGAAAAATGAGAAGTTACAACAGACACCACAGAAATACAAAGGATCCTAAGAGACTACTACAAGCAACTCTATGCCAATAAAATGGACAACCTGGAAGAAATGGACAAATTCTTAAAAAGGTATAACCTTCCAAGACTGAACCAGGAAGAAATAGAATATATGAACAGATCAATCACAAGTAAAGAAATTGGAACTGTGCTTAAAAATCTTCCAACAAACAAAAGTCCAGGACCAGATGGCTTCACAGGTGAATTCTATCAAATATTTAGAGAAGAGCTAACACCCATCTTTCTCAAACTCTTCCAAAACAATTGCAGAGGACGGAAAACTCCTAAACTTATTCTATGAGGCCATGATCACCTTGATACCCAAACCAGACAAAGATACTATAAAAAAAGAAAATTACAGACCAATATCAATGATGAATATAGATGAAAAATCCTCAACAAAATACTAGCAAAAAGAATCCAACAACACATTAAAAGGATCATACACCATAATCAAGTGGGATTTGTGCCAGAGATGCAAGGATTCTTCAATATACGCAAATCAATCAATGTGATACACCATATTAACAAATTCAAGAAGAAAAACCATATGATCATCTCAATAGATGCAGAAAAGCTTTTGACAAAATTCAACACAGATTTATCATGAAAACTCTCCAGAAATTGGGCATGGAGGGAACCTACTTCAACATAATAAAGGTCATATACGACAAACCCACAGCAAATATTCTCAATGGAGAAAAACTGAAAGCATTTCCTCTAAGATCAGGAAAAAGACAACAATGTCAACTCTCACCACTATTATTCAACATAGTTTTGGAAGTCCTAGACACGGCAATCAGAGAAGAAAAAGAAGTAAAAGGAATACAAATTGGAAAAGAAGTAAAACTGTCACTGTTTGCAGATGGCATGATACTATACATAGAGGAACCTAGATGCCACCAGAAAACTACTAGAGCTAATCAATGAATTTGGCAAAGTTGCAGGATACAAAATTAATGCACAGAAATCTCTTGCATTCCTATACACTAATTATGGAAAATCTAAAAGAGAAATTAAGGAAACACTCCCATTTACCATTGCAACAAAAAGAATAAAATACCTAGGAATAATCCTACCTAGGGAGACAAAAGACCTGTATGCAGAATACTATAAGACACTGATGAAAGAAAGTAAAGGTGATACCAACAGATGGAGAGATATACCATGTTCTTGGATTGGAAGAATCAATATTGTGAAAATGACTATACTACCCAAAGCAATCTACTGATTCAATGCAGTCCCCATTAAATTACCAATGACAATTTTTATGGAACTAGAACAAAAGATCTTAAAGTTTCTATGGAGACACAAAAGACCCTGAATAGTAAAAGCAGTCTTGAGGGAAAAAAACGGAGCTGGAGGAATCAGACTCCCTGGCTTCAGACTATACTACAAAGCTACAGTAATCAAGACAATATGGTACTGGCACAAAAAACAGAAATATAGATCAAGGGAACAGTATAGAAAGCCCAGAGTTAAACCCATGCACCTATGGTCAAGTAATCTATGACAAAGGAGGCAAAGATATACAATGGAGAAAAGACAGTCTCTTCAATAAGTTTTGCTGGTAAAACTGGACAACTACATGTAGAAGAATGAAATTAGAACACTCCCTAACACCATACACAAAATAAACTCAAAATGGGTTGGAGACCTAAATGTAAGCCCAGACACTAGAAAACTCTTAGTGGCAAACATAGGAAGAACACTCTTTGACATAAATCACAGCAAGATCTTTTTTCATCCACATCCTAAGGTAATGGAAATAAAAACAAAAATAAACAAATGGGACCTAATGAAACTTAAAGGCTTTTGCACAGCAAAGGAAACCATAAACAAGACGAAACGACAACCCTCAGAATGGGAGAAAACATTTGCAAATGAATCATCGGACAAAGGATTAATCTCCAAAATATATAAACAGTTCATGCAGCTCAATATTAAAAAAATAAACAACCCAATTTGAAAATTGGCAGAAGACCTAAATAGACATTTCTCCATAGAAGACATATAGATGGCCAAGAAGCACTTGAAAAGCTGCTCAACATCACTAATTATTGGAGAATTGCAAATCAAAACTACAATGAGCTATCACCTCACACCAGTCAGAATGGCCATCATCAGAAAATCTACAAACAACAAATACTGGAGAGGGTGTGGAGAAAAGGGGACCCTCTTGCACTGTTGGTGGGAATGGAAATTGATACAGCCACTATGGGGAACAGTATGTAGGTTCCTTAAAGAACTAAAAAAAGAATTACCATATGACTCAGCAATCCCACTACTGGACATATACCCAGAGAAAACCATAGTTCAAAAAGACACATGCACCCCAAAGTTCATTGCAACACTATTTACAATAGCCAGGTCATGGAAGCAACGTAAATGCCCATCAACAGACGAATGGATAAAGAAGATGTGGTACATATATACAATGGAATATTACTCAGCCATAAAAATGAATTAAATTGGGTCATTTGTAGAGACGTGGATGCATCTAGAGACTATCATACAGAGTGAAGTAAGTCAGAAAGAGAAAAACAAATATCATATATTAACGCATGTATGTGGAACCTAGAAAATGGTACAGTTTAACTGGTTTGCAGAGCAGAAACTGAGACACAGAATTAGAGAACAAACGTATGGACATCAAGGGGGGAAAGTGGCAGAGGGTGGGGGTTGTGGTGTGATGAATTGGGAGATTGGGATTGAGATGTATACAGTCATGTGTATAAAATGGTTGACTAAAAGAAAATAAATAAATAAATAAATATACAAACAAAAAAAAGAAATGCAGTTCATTTATTTATTCTAACGTTTTGTTGGTGGTGACTTTAGGATTTTCTACACATAATATTATGTCATCTGCAAATGGTGACAGTTTTACTTCTCTTCAAATTTGGATACCTTTTATTTCTTTTCGTTGTGTGATTCATGTGGCTAGGACTTCTAATACTATGTTAAATAGAAGTGGCAAGAGTGTGCATCCTTGTCTTATTCTTGATCATACAGGAAAATCTTTCAGTATTGAGTATGATGTTAGCTGTGAGTTTGTCATAAATGGCCTTTATTACATTGAGCTATGTTCCCTAAACACCCACCTAGATAAGAGTTTTTATCATGAATAGATGATGGGGGTGAGTATCTATTCTATTTATTTCTGCTGTGATCTTTATTATTTCCTTCCTTCTGCTGACTTTGGGCTTTTTATGTTCTTACTTTTCTAATTCCTCTAGATGGTAGGTTAGGTTGTTTCTTTGTGATTTTTCTAATTTCTTGCTGTAGGCTTGTATCACTATAAACTTCCTTCATAAATAAATTTTGTCAAATACTTTTTCAGCATTTTTGAGATAATCATGCAATTTGTATCCTTCCTTTTGTTATATGGTGTATCACATTGGTTGATTTGTGGCTATTGAAACTTTCTTGCATCTCTGGTATAAATCTCACTTGATCATGGTGTATAGTCCTTTTTATGTCATGCTGAATTCATCTTGTTAATATTTTGTTCAGGAATTTTGCATCTACATTGGTCATAGGTATTGGCCTGCAATTCTTTCCTTTTTTTGGGGGGGTAGTGTCTTTGTCTGGTTTTGGTATCAGGGTAATGGTACCTTTGCAGAATTAATTTGGAAGTGTCCCTTCCTCTTCAGTTTTTTGGAATAGTTTGAGGACAGGCATTAGCTCTTCTTTATATGTTTAGTAGAATTCCCTGTGAAGCTGCCTAGTCTTGGACTTTTGTTTCCTAGGAGTTTTTTTCACTCTTTTTTAAATTTCACAGCTAGTGATCAGATTATTTGATTTCCTTTTTGATTTCTTTGGTGATCCATTGGTTGTTTAGTAGCAAATTGTTTAGCTTCCACGTGTTTGTGTGTTCTATAGCTTTTTTCTTGTAGTTGATTTCTAATCTCATAGTGTTTTTGTTGGAGAAGATGCTTGATATGATTTCAGTTTTCTTAAATTTATTGAGGCTTGCTTTTTGGCCCAGCATGTGATCTATCCTGGAGAAAGTTCCACGTGCACTTGAGAAGAATGTGTATTCTGCTGCTTTTGGGTGGAATGCTTTATAAATATCAATTAAGTCCATCTGGTTGAATGTGTCATTTAAAGCCTGTATTTCCTTATTGATTTTCTGTCAGGATGATCTGTCCATTGGTGTAAGTGGGGTGTTAAAGTCCCTTACTATTATTTTGTTACTATTGATTTCTCCTTTAATGGCTGTTAGCATTTGCCTTATATATATAGGTGCTTCTATGCTGGGTGCATATATATTTACATTTGTTATATCTTCTTATTGAATTGATCTCTTGATCTTTATGTAGTGTCCTTCCTTGTCTCTTGTAACAGTCTTTATTTTAAAATCTATTTTGTCTGATATGAGTATTGCAACTCCGGCTTTTTTTGTATTTCCATTTGCATGGAATACCTTTTTCCATCCCTTCACTTTCAGTCCTCACTTTCAGTATGTGTCCCTAGATTTGAAGTTGGTCTCTTACAGACAGCATATATACAGGTCCTGTTTTTGTATCCATTTAGCCAGTCTATGTCTTTTGGTTGGAGCATTTAATCCATTTACATTTAAGGTAATTATTAATATGTATTTTCTTATTGCCATTTTGTTAATTGTTTAGGATTTGTTTTTGTAGGTCTTTTTTCTTCCCTTCCTCTTTTGTTTTCTTATCTTGTGATGTGATGACTATCTTTAGAGTTGTATTTGGACTGATTTTCTTTTTTGCATTTGTATCTATTGTAGATTTTTGGCTTGCAGTTCCCATGAGGTTTTGATATAGCAAATATATCAATATTGTATGTATATACAATATTGTTTTAAATTGCTGCTATCTTCATTTCAAATGCATTTCCAATATTCTGCATTTGTATTCTCCTGTTCTCACAATTGCTACTTTAGTATATTTGTGTGTGGATGATTTCCTCCCTTTACTGTATGTTTGCCTTTACTGGTGAGTTTTCCCATTTGAAATTTTCTTGTTTCTAGTTGTGGTCTTTTCTGCTGATTTTATGGTATTGAATTCTCTTAGTTTCTGCTTGTCTTTAAAGCTTTCTATTTCTCTGTTGAATCTAAATGAGAGTCTTGTTGGGTAGAGTATTCTTGGTTGTAGGTTTTTCCCTTTTGTCACTTTAAAAATATTCTGCCACTCCCTTCTGACCTGCAGAGTTTCCACTGAAAAGTCAGCTGATAACCTTATGGAGATTCCTTTGTATGTTACTTGTTGCTTTTCCCTTGTTGCTTTTAATATTTTCTCTTTGTCTTTAATTTTTCTTAATTTGATTAATATGTGTCTTGGCATGTTCCTCCCCAGGTTTATCCTTCATGGGACTCTTTGCTCTTCCTGGACTTGACTGAGTATTTCCTTTCCTGTATTAGGGGCTCCTATGTAGTCACTGCTTTGCCCTGGGTCCCAGTGCACATGAAACCTTGTGTGCACCCCCCAAGAGTGGAGTCAGTGTTTCCCCTAGTCCTGTGCAACTCCTGCACTCAAGCCCCACTGGTCTTCAAAGCCAAATGCTCTGGGAGCTCCTCTTCCTGATGTCAGACCCCCAGGCTTGGGAGCCTGATGTGGGGCTTAGAACCCTCACTCTTCTGTGAGAACCTCTCCAATATAATTATTTTCCAGTTTAGTTTCCTGTGTGTAGCCCACCTGGCAGGTATGGAATTTTATTGTGCCCCTCCTACCATACTGTTGTGACTTCTTTGTCTTTGGATGTAGAATATCTTTTTTGGTAGGTTTGAGTCTTTTTTGTCAATGGTTGTTCAGCAGTAGTTTTGATTTTGTTGTTTTTATGAGAGGAGGTGAGCTCAAGTCCTTCTAGTCCACCATCTTGTCTCCTCCTCCACTTGTTGAGGTATTTTCTGATTTCCTCTTTGATTTCTTTATTGACTAATTTTTTTTTAGTAGCATATTGTTTATAGTTTTCCCATTTTTCTTCCTGCAATTAACATGTAGTTTCATATTTTTGTGGTCAGAAAAGATTCTTGCTATAATTTACATCCTCTTAAATTTGTTGAGACTTTTTTTGCCACTTAGCATGTGATCCACCCTAGAGAAAATTTCATGTGCACTTGAGAGGAATAAGTCTTCTGTTTTAGGATGGAATGTACTATAAATATCTATTAAGTCTGACAAGTCTAATTTGTCATTTAATCCCATTGTTTCCTTACTATTTTTGTCTGGGTGATCTGTCTACTGATGTAAGTGGGGTGTCTACTGTTATTGTATTATTGTCAATGTCTGTTAATATTTGCTCTGTAAATTTAGGTGCTCCTATATTAGGTACATATATGTTAACAAATGTTATATCTCTTCTGGATTGATCCCATTATCATTATATAATACCTTTCTTTCTATATAGATGCGTCTTGTTTTTGTTTGTTTGTTTGTTTTCCTTTTCCAATCAGCCACACTATGGCTTTTGACTAGAGCATTTAGTGAATTGATATTTTAAGTGATTATTAATAAGTATGTACTTATTGCCATTTTGTTCTTTCTTTTCTGGTTGTTTTTTAGATCTTCTCTGGTCTTTTCTTCCTTTAGTTTCTTTTCTTGTGGGTTCTTTAGGCATGTATTCATTTTTTTCTCTAATTTTTGTGTATCTATTGTAGGTTTTTGATATGTGGTTACCATGGGACTCTTATATGTTAATCTATAATTATATCTACTTGTTTTAAACTAATACTCATTTAAGTTCAAACACATTCTAGAAGATCAACATATTTTACTTCCCTCTCCCACTTTTTGTGTTTTTGATGTCATATTTTACATCTTCATGTCTATCCCTTAAATGTTTACTGTAATTATAGTTGATTTTATAATTTTAGTCTTTTAATCTTTGTACTAGCTTATTCAGCATTTACTATATATTTACCTTTACAAATGGGATTTTTCCTTTCCTATAAATTATGATTTCTTTGTAGCTGTTTCTTTTGCCCTTAAATAAGACCCTTTAACACTTCTTTTAAGGTCAGTTTAGTATTGATGAGCTCTTTTAGTTTCTGATTGTCTGAGAAGTTATTTATTTCTCCTTCAATTCTGAATGGTAACCTTGCTAGGTAGTACATCCCATGCTGTAGATTTTTCCCTTTAAGCACTTTAAATATATTATACCACTCTCTTGACTTGGAAGTTTCTGCAAAAAACCAGCTGATAAACTTATGGGGGTTTCCTGGTATGTGACTCTGTTTTTCTCTTGGTGCCTTTGAAATCATCTCTTTAACTTTTGCCATTTAATTATGATATGTCTTGTTGTAGGTCTCTTTGGTTTCATTTGTTTGGGACTCTCTGTGCTTTCTGTACCTGGAAATCTGTTGAGTTCTTCAGCTTAGGAAGTTTTCAGCCATAATTTCATCAAACATGTTTTCTAACCTTTTCTCTCTCTCTTCTCCTGGGACCCCTATAATGCAAATATTAGTATGCTTGATGTTGTCTCAGAGGTCCCTTAAACTACTCTCATTTTTTAATATATTTTTCTTTTTGCTGTTCTGATTGGATGATTTCCATCATTCTGTCATCCAAATCACTTATATATTCTTCTGTGTCACCCAGTCTGCTGTTAAATTCCTTCTAGTGTATTTTTTAGTTTAGTCATTGTATTAGTTCTAATTGTTATTTATATTCTTCAGTTTCTTGTTAAAATTATCACTGTGTTCATCTATTCTTTTCTGAAGTACAGTTGGCATTCTTTACTAACGCTTTGAACTCTTTATCTGGCGAATTATTTATACTGTTTCTTTAGGGATTTTTTTCAAGATTTTTTTCTTGTTCTTTCATTTGCAACATATTTCTCTGTCTTCTCATTTTGTTTAACTTTCTCTGTCTTTATGAAATTAAGTCAACTAGTTACCTATCTGACTTGAAGGGGTGTCTCTGTGTGAGAGTGTCCCTATACAATCTATGTGTCCCCAGTGGTTTTGTAAGGAGAACTGGATCTGATGTGAGCACAGGTTACTTTTTCCTCTGGGGTGTGTTGGTAGCTATCACCTTGGTGGAATGTAGGGCTGGATATGGAGGGGCTAGAGCCAGTGCCAGGTGTGAGCTGGGGCTTCTTCTGTACTCAGTGGCAGTCATCACCCTACTGGGGGTGGGGTCTGGTCCCAAAGTGTTGATGCAGAATTACTGAGGGTCAGGCCCAAGCCCTTGAATTTTGTGCACTCCTGCTGGCAACAGCATCTCTCCCTAGTGGATAGCAGAGCTGAAGCAAGAGGTGGTGGACTAGGTGCTCAGTGCAGGCCAGAATGTGTAATAGGGTGATCTCAGAAAGCCATTCAGAGTCCCTAATCCACCATCTCTATGTGGGTGCCAACACTGCCTTCCTTTGCCCTGTTCAGAAACAGCACTGGGTTTGACCTGGCTCTGTCTCCACAGGTGTGCACCCTCTACTAAGTAGCAGCACATTTGCTCCAATGGAGAACATAATTGGAGCAAAGGGAGCTCGAGCAGGTGTCTGGAGTAAGCTGGGGCACATACTAGGAAGTCAGTGAGATCCCCAGGCAGCTTTCAATCTGTTGCCTTTGCATGTGCACTGGTAAGGCTGCCTTCACCTTGTTCAAAGGCAGAGTCAATCTAAGATGTCTCCATTCTCTCTAAGCATACACACTCTCCTTTGGCCAACAGCAACCTTCACCCTAGTAGAGAGCTGACTGGAATAAGAAGAGCTGGTGCAGGTGCCGGGTGCTGGATAAGGTGTGGCTAGGGTGATTGCAGGAAACTGGCCAGAGTTTTGAGAAGTTTTCAATCTGCTTCCTCTGCTTTGTTCTTGGGGAGTAATTAAGCACAAGTCTATATTTTCACTAGCAGAATGTCCATTTCTTACAGTCATCTGGTAAGTCCCACTGATTATCAAACCAGCTGAGGGGGATCATCTTCCTGCTGTGGGACCCCATGTCTGGGGTTCCCAATATGTATGTGGCTTGAACCCCTCATTCACCACAGAGGATCCCCAAGCCTGTGATAGCTCCCTCCTCTTCTGTGACCCCTGCTAAGGGCACAAGTCCTAACCTGATCAATTCTCCTCCCTTCCTACTTGATTCCCTGTGGATCTTTCTTTACAGACTTGGTTGTAGAAGAGCCTTTCTGCCAGTCTCCAGATTTTTTCAGTGAGAGTTGTTCCATATGTAGATGCATTTTTTATGTGTTCATGGGGGGAGGTGAGTTGAGCATCCTCCTACTTTACCATCTTGATCTCCCTCCTTGTCTGAAGTGTTCACTTATTACATTAAACTATTTAAATTAGAGATTTTTTTTTGTTTTGATGCACATCAACATAGGTGATTATATAGTTGTTCTGCACAAGTTTTGTTCAGCTTGCTTTCCTATTGTTATAGCACAGATGTTCTGAACTCACAGTGAAAAAAATCATATATTACAGGAATGTGTCATTGTTCTCAATCTCCTGCTTTTCTTCCTCCTCTTTCTCCTCTGTTTTCTTCTCTTCATTATCTCCTTTCTTTCTTTACCAATGATATTACTGATTACCCACCACAAGCTAGATTCTGAGGATAAAGAATATATAAGAAAGACATGCTAACAAACAATTCACCAATTTAACACAAGTACAAAAATGCAACCAAATACTAAGGAAAGGGCAACTGTAGATACTATGATAAATCCAATTAGAGCAACAATTTTAACCCATTTCTTAGTAAAGGTGGACACACACAAACACCTTAAAAACTTATTTTTGCATTAAGGTAAAAACTTTATATGGTATAAAATATAACGTAATTTTAAATACCAAGAAGAATGTGATAGCAGCTTCAGGCTGGCCTTTAAACTTCCAGGCTATCTTGTCAATGTACTTTGACATTAAGATAAACTTATTAGAGATACTGAGAAATACTGATGTAAAGTTTTTCTGGATGACTTAAGGTTAGAATTCTGAGTGGCATTCAATCTCACGAGAGAAATGACAATAACATTACTGTTTAACAGGCACAAATTATAGAAGCATAGAAAAAATGGTATAGAGGAATTATAAATGTAGTTTATATATAGATATGCAATAAATATATACAATGAAACATTGGAGAATAAAATAAAAGTAAGCTAAATAACGTAAGAACACTGGTATTTGATCAGTAATGGCCAATGGTCGAAATTCAAGTTTGGCAATCTGTCTTTTTTTTTTTTTTTTTTTTTTTTTGGCTGTGTTGGGTCTTCGTTTCTGTGCGAGGGCTTTCTCTACATGCGGCAAGAGTGGGCCACTCTTCATCGTGGTGTGTGGGCCTCTCACTATCGCAGCCTCTCTTGTTGTGGAGCACAGTCTCCAGACGTGCAGGCTCAGTAGTTGTGGCTCATGGGCCTAGTTGCTCCACAGCATGTGGGATCTTCCCAGACCAGGGCTCTAACCTGTGTCCCCTGCATTGACAGGCGGATTCTCAACCACTGCGCCACCAGGGAAGCCCTGGTAATCGGTCTTAAAGGAATAATTCAAAATAAGGAAAATGATATTTTAATGCTACATTCCTACCACTGGAGACATCCTGAGCTCAATACCCACTCCATAACAGCAGTGAGATCAACTCCAAGGGTATTTTGGGGCCATAATATTAAAGGGAATTGGTGCTAAAGTAGGAAGAGAAATTCATTAAAACTCTGATTTCTTCATTGTGCTTTCTCTATGAAATATTTCATGTTGGTTTCCCTCTCTGGAATATCATGCTCCATTTATTTATTGAAAAAGTCTAAGTTAAATGAACAAAATTAGTTATGTTCTAAGCCTTAGGAAGAAACCCTCTTATTTCTCTTACTATGATTTTTTTTCAGTATTAATTTTCTTTGCTTTTGTTCCCTGTCCCCTCCAGTGGGGCTAAATTGGGGTATGGATCTTAAAGGAAAAGATTCAAGAATATCTAGAGTAAATCTTCAAATATTGACACATGAACAAATACAGATATTCATGATAAATGTAATCAATAGGTAAGAGTGTTAGAAGTCAGAATTCTTGAAGAGTTAACAAGGTTCCTGAGAAGTATATTTATCTTGAAGCAAACAGTCCAACTTCATTCGCCAGATAGCTAAAGCTCCTAAACAATAATTAAAATTGTTTTCATATTGTTATAGTCACAGTGGAAACTAAATGATTCTGTAGAATTTTAGAGCTCCAACCACCTGGATTTGAGACTTTTTCAATAAATAAGCTTAACACATAGGGAGGAGATTATCTCTCTTATTTCAAAATATATTGTCAAGTTGACATGATATTTTACATTTCAAGAGTGTATTTTACTGACTGCAAATTCCTACACAACCCAAGTTAGTCAGAAAACAGAGCTCTAGAGCTCCAGTCCAAAGGCTGCAGTCACATCAGTTTCAATCACTATGAACTTCTGAAACAGCATACAAGAACCTGGTTGATTTGTGGACTTACTTATGTCACCCTTGGGGATTCCCAGAAATACTCAAAGGAGGGAATTGTTCAAATATCTAGATTTTTTCATGAATATCTGAGCTTTAGATTCTTAAATCCTAGTGCACATTCTTAACCCTCTCTATTTCCGCCTCTCTACCTCTCCTGAGATATTATTAGCAAGTAGTGCTCTGAAGATAGTCTGAAAATGTTCACTACAGTGGTGTAAAATTTTATTGTCTTTTTGGTTATAGTAATTCTGACAGGTGTGTGAAATGATGCCTTATTTTGGTTTTGATTTGAATTTTCCTGGTGATTAGTAATGTTGAGCATCTTTTCATGCACCCATTGGCCATTTGTATGTCTTCTTTAGAAAAATGCCTATTTGTGTCCTCTGTCCATTTTTAAATCCGATTGTTTGTTTGTTTTTGATACTGCGTTGTATGAGTTCTTCATATAGTTTGGATATTAACCCTTTATTGGACATATCATTTGCAAATATCTTCTCCCATTTAGTAGGTTGCATTTTCATTTTGTTGATAGTTTTCTTCACTGCCCAAAAGCTTTTAAGCTTGCTTAGGTCTTATTTGTTTATTATTGTTTTTTTTCCCTTTGCCTGAGGAGACATATTAAAAAAAAAAAAATTGCTATGTCAAAGAGTGTACTGCCTATGTTTTCTTCTAGGAGTTTTGTGGTTTCAGGTCTTACATGTAAATCTTCAATCCATTTTCAGTTTATTTTTGCATATGGCAGTTGAAAATATACTAGTTTTATTATTTGACATGTACCTGTCCAGCTTTCCCAACACCACTTATTGCAGAGACTTTTCCCCCATTGTATATTCTTGACCCCTTTATCATAGATTAATTGACCATATCTGTATGGGTTTATTTCTGGGCTCTCTATTCTGTTCAATTGATCTATGTGTCTGTTTTTGTGTCAGTACTATATTGTTTTGATTACTATAGCTTGTAGTATAGTCTGAAATCAGGGAGCATGATACCTCTAGCTTTGGTCTTTTTACCCAACCGACCTGGAGGATATTATGCTTAGTGAAATAAGTCAAAGAGAGAAAGACAAATGCTGTATGTTTTCACTTATATGTGTAATCTAAAAAATAAAACAAGTAAATTAATATAACAAAACAGAAACAGAGTCACAGATACAGAGAACAAACTAGTGATTATCAGGGTGGAGAGGATTAAGAGGAGGGGTAAAATAGGTGAATTGAATTAAGAGGTACAAACTACTAGGTATAAAATAAATGTTACAAGGATGTAATGTACAGCACAGGGAATATAGCCAATATTTTTTAATGACTTTAAATGGAGTAAAATCTATAAAAAATATTGAATCACTATGTTATACACCTGAAACTAATATAATATTGTAGATCAACTACATTTTAATAAATTTAAAAAAAATCATGAGAAAAAAATTATTGTTGATTTATGTTTGTGTAATACTTAATTATAAACACTCTTGATTATAAAAAAAATGAGGAATTGATGTTTTAGTAGAAAATGAGCTTAAATGTCCAGCAATAGGTGAGTAAAAAATTCACTCAATGAAATATGGTATAGTCATTAAAATGTTGGTTATGAAAACATTAAGATAGAAAATAACATTAGATTTAAAAAGCAAAAAGCAAAATTGTAGAGCATAGTTTCAATTATGAAGAAAATCATAGAAAATATACTCAATAGAAATATATCAAAATAGTTTAGGGTGGTAGAATAATGTTTGACACACTCAGGACTAGCTTCTCCAGCTATACACCTGCACACTGCCACCTTGACTCCCATCAGAGGACTCCACTGCCAGGCTCACACATGTGGCAGGATTGTGGCCACAGGAGTGCACGTTCACAACCAGTGCCCAGGCAGTTGCTTGTGGGCCTAGATCCAGCCTTGTCTCCTGTCACTGGCCTGCACCACTGGGCTTACCAGTAGGTAGCCACTCCAGCTATTCACCTACAGGCCCCATACCTAACTTTCCTCACTGGCCTGCTTTACAATGTGCCCATGGTGAAACCCTCTAACCTCTGGAGCGCATTTGTCATATATATGAAAAAGAGTTAATATTCAAAATATATAAGGAATTCATACAACTTAATAGCAAAAAATGCAAATATCCAGAGAAAAACTTGGTTCAAAAGTATACATGCATCCCAATGTTTATTGCAGCAATGTTTATTAAAATAGCCAAATCATGGAAGCAACTTAAATGTCCATTGACAGATGAATGGATAAAGAAGATGTGGTACATATATGCAATGGAATATTACTCAGCCATTAAAAAGAATGAAATAATGTCATTTGCAGCAACATGAATGGACATGGAGATTATCATTCTAAGTGAAGCAAGTCAGACAGAGAAAGACAAATATCATGTGATATCACTTATATATGGAGTCTAAAAATAAAACTTGATACAAATGAACTTATCTACAAAACAGAAACAGACTCACAGACGTAGAGAATGAACATATTGTTACCAGGGGGAAGGGGGAGGGGGAGAGATAGACTGGGAGTTTGGGATTAACATGTACACACTGTTGTATTTAAAATAGATAGCCAGTGGGAACCTACTGTATAGCACAAGGAATTCTGTAATAACCTAAATGGGAAAAGAATTTGAAAAATAATAGAAAAAAAATAAATACATAAATACATAAATAAAATGCAAATAATTTAATTGGAAAATGAGCAAGGGACATGAATGAACATTTTTCCAAAGAAAAAGAAATCATCAGCAGGTACATGAAAGGTGCTTAACATTACTGCTCATCAGGGAAATGCAATCAGAAACACATTGAGATTTTACCTCACACCTGTTAGAATATTAATTATCAAAAGACAAGGAATAATAAATGCTGATGAAAATGTAGAGAAAAGAGAACATGGTATACTGTTGGTGGGAATATATATTGGCATAGCTGCTATGGAAAACAGTATGGAGGTTTCTCATAAAAAAATAAAAAAAACAATATCATACAATGTTTGTCCTTCTCTATCTGACTTACTTAACTCAGTATGAGAATTTCTAGGTCCATCCATGTTGCTGCAAATGGTATTATTTTGTTATTTTTTATGTCTGAGTAATATTCCATTGTATATATGTATCACATCTTTTTTATCCATTCCTCTGTTGATGGAAATTTAGATTGCTTCCATGTCCTGGCTATTGTAAATAGTGCTGCAATGAATATTGGGGTGCATGTATATTTTTGAATTATGGTTTTCTCCAGGTATATGCCCAGAAGTGGGATTGCTGGCTCATATGGTAGCTCTATTTTTAGTTTTTTAAGGAACTTCCATACTGTTCTTCATAGTGGCTGTACCAATTTACGTTCCCATCAACAATGTAGGAGGGTTCCTTTTTCTCCACACCCTCTCTAGCATTTATTGGTTGTAGAGTTTATGATGGTCAAAAATAGAACTACCATATGATTCAGCAATCCCACTTCTGGTTTTTTATCCCAAGGAAATAAAATTGGGATCTCATAGAGATATCTGCATCCCCATGTTTATTGCAGCATTATTCACAATAGCCAAACGATGGAAACAGTATAAGTGCCAGTCAACAGAAAAATGGATAAAGAAGATGTGTTGTATGAAATATTATTCAGCCATAAAAGAGAAGGAAATCCTCCCATTTGTGACAACATGGATTGGTCTTGAAGACATTATGTTAAGTGAAATAAGTTAGAAAGAGAAAGATAAATACTGTATGATCTCACTTATTTGTGGAAATATAAACATCGAAGTCATAGAAACAGAGAGAAAATAGATGGTTAATAGGGGCTGAGTGGGGTGAGGTAAATGGATACTTGTTGGTCAAAGTATACAAACTTTCAGTTATAAGATAGATTAGTTCTGGAGGTCTCAGGTACAGCATGGTGACTATAGTTAACAATATTATATTGTACACTTGAAAGTTGCTATGAGACAATTTTAAATGTTCTCACTATAGCAACAACAATAAAAGTGGTAATTATGTGAGGTGAATGATGTGCTAGTTAACCTTACTGTGGTAAAAAATTTTGCTATATATACAGGTACCAAATCACCACATTGTACACCTTAAACTAAAACATTTTTATATGTCAGATATGTGTCATTAAACCTTGGAAAAAAAGAGAGTGTGATTCATGAAAACATTAAGGATTTTTGTCAAAATGGCAATATAGTAATTGTGTGATATATATATATATTATGTAAATTCAGTTCTGTTCTACATTACAGAAGTAAGACAAAAGCCTATAATGGATATTATGCAAAGACATGGGATCATGAAATCTGTAAAGCTGCATATCAAAAAAATTGTTTAATTTTTCTATAAGTTGGTATAAAATTATAATAAAATATTTTACACATTTACAAACAAGTGGAACTGAAAGTCCTCCTAAAACTGAGTTCGCCTACTGAAATTATTATTAATCTCTCTATTCAAAACTTTATTCCCTTTCTTCTCCCCTCTGATCTCAATCCTGTGCTAACTGAACACTAATCAACCAGAGTCAGATGACTAACATTGCTGCTGTTGATGACATTGTTAATGTACTAAAATTTCTGTTGTAGATATTATCATTAACATACAAACTCAGTATTTTTTTCTCCAGGGCAAGAGAAGCTAACACACCCCTAAGCCATGAACCACTTGGCCTGAAAATTATAAACCAGAGACATCCTGACTCCTGCAACTATGGTTAAGAAATGTCACAAGACAGTAATTAATCCATTTCTTTGTTCTTCCCCTTAAAAAAAGTCTCTAACTCAAAGACCAAGATGAAGTGGATCTGAGAATTGTTTCCCACTCCATTGCCTGATGTCCTGAAAATAAAACTTTACTTTGCTGCAAACACCACTGTCAGAGTTTTGTCTTTCTGAGCCACGTCAACAGCAGCCCTTGGTTAGAGAATGAAAGACTAGACTAGATGCCACCAAGTGGTTCAGACTCAATTAAAAGCCAATATGCCCATAAGGAGAAAATTCTTATTTATCAAAGTCTAAGCCTAAAAGGAAGGTTCAGTCTGTTTTCTCAAGGAAATATTCCCTTCATTGTCTTTCTGAGAAATTATGTTACTGTATCTGTATTTTATTAAAAGTGACTGATTGAGCAAAGGGGGAAAGAGAAAACATTTTAAGGATATTCTGTATCAGACAGAAATTAAGTTCTATTTTTCTTTAAATTTTGGCAATATAATTCAGATTAAAATATCATAAGGCTAAGCATTATTTTTTTAAGAATAATTAATTCTGTTCTTTAGAAGGAAGCCTGACGCAACAGAGAATCACTAGCTAAAATCTTGGGATACAAATCATTCAAAACCTAATCACTAATAAAGATAAACATATAGGCAACTTCATTAATGGCTTTTAATTAAGTAAGTAAGTAAGTAATTATGTAATCTATAGTGAGCCCAACCAGATTTAACAGTATGGGCTGTGTCAGTGGTTTCAATCATTCCTAGAGATTTTAATTTAATTAATGTGGGGTAGGAACTTAAGGCTTTAAAAAAGTCTCCAGGTAATTTTAATACACAACAAAGTTTGAGAAAATAAGGCTTAAGTAATCAAACTTTAGAAATAAAATATTTGTGTCTTAAGCCCACACATCAAAATTTCGAGGGTGTATTCTATATACATATAATTCCAGTAGTGTTCTATAGGACCTATTAGAAACAACCCAATCCAAAAATGGGCAAAAGACCTAAATAGACATTTCTCCAAAGAAGATATACAGATTGCCAACAAACACATGAAAGGATGTTCAATGTCACTAATCATTAGATAAATGCAAATCAAAACTACAATGAGGTATCACCTCACACCAGTCAGAATGGCCATCATCAAAAAATCTACAAACTATAAATTCTCGACAGAGTGTGGAGAAAAGGGAACCCTCTTGCACTGTTGGTGGGAATGTAAATTGATACAGCCACTATGGAGAACAGTATGGCAGTTTCTTAAAAAAACTAAAAATAGAACTACCATCCGAGCCAGCAATCCCACTACTGAGCATATACCCTGAGAAAACCATAATTCAAAAAGAGTCATGTACCACAATGTTCATTGCAGCTCTACTTACAATAGCCAGGACATGGAAGCAACCTAAGTGTTCATCGACAGAAGAATGGATAAAGAAGATGTGGCACATATATACAATGGAATATTACTCTGCCATAAAAATAAACTGAGTTATTTGTAGTGAGGTGGATGGACCTAGAGTCTGTCATACAGAGTGAAGTAAATCAGAAAGAGAAAAACAAATACCGTATGTTAACACATATATATGGAATCTGAGGGAAAAAAATGGTTATGAAGAACCTAGGGGCAGGACAGGAATAAAGATGCAGACCTACTAGAGAATGGACTTGAGGACAAGGGGAGGGGGAAGGGTAAGCTGCGACAAAGTGAGAGAGTGCCATGGACATATATACACTACTAAATATAAAATGGATAGCTAGTGGGAAGCACAGGGAGATCACATAGTACAGGGAGATCAGCTTGGTGCTTTGTGACCACCTAGAGGGGTGGGATAGGGAGGGTGGGAGGGAGGGAGACACAAGAAGGAAGAGATATGGGGATATATGTATATGTATAGCTGATTCACTTTGTTTTAAAGCAGAAACTAACACACCATTGTAAAGCAATTATGCTCCAATAAAGATGTTAAAAAAAAAAAAAAAGAATCTGCTTTATTTTATAATGTATCTTTCATGATTTTTCAAATAATCACACAGGTGAAATAACATTTATTCAGAACGATTACGGAGCCATTTTATTCTTAAAAGAACCTAATTAGTAGGCATTATTATGACAATTTTCCAATTAGATAAGTTGTCAAAGGTCATCCAATTACTATGAGAATAAGAAGTCTGGTGGTGTAGTCAAGATGTAACAACTTGAAACCAACATTTTTACTAAGAAACTGTCTATACCTTATAATAGAAATCAACCAGTCAAAGCAATATTGGACATCTGCATTTTACTGTCCATACACTCTTCAAATTCAATGTGTACATGTATGAATTCATATCTTAGTCCCACACCCTTGCTTTCCTTCCTGAATTCACTCTATACCATATAGACATTGGTTAATGACATTTACATCTATCAACACATCTAAATTAAAAATCTTAGTATCATCTTCAGTTCCCTATTTTCCCTCACTACCTCTTTCCCAATATCAAATAAAATATCAGAACCTGCCAATCATAGCTAACAAATATATCTGATTGTCAGTGACTCATAGCCATCACTGACTTTGCTTTCATCCCAACATTCAAACTTTAAGACCCAAGATATTTTTCTCCCACTGTTTCAAAATTTATTTTAATTCTTTGCAAGACTCATAGGATTGTGAGAACTAGGAGTCAATATACATAATAGGCCTAGAATGGGTTCCTAGTATGATACTAATAAATTTGAGCTATTATTATTTTCTGCTAAAGAATTTCATATAAATTCAAGTAGTTGAAGGATGTATAAAGACGTTAGAAGAGATTTTTTTTTTTTTACTTGCCTGTGAAAGTACATTCTACTAGGAATCTGAACTTTATGTGATATTTTCCTCTTGTCTTGGCTACAGTCATTGGAAGCCTTATTCTAAGAAAAGCAGAGCTGTCATCCCTGGCTCCTTATCAGTACAGCTCTATCACACAGAACCCATGTTCTCATTGTGTCCCCATATGTAAGCCTGGCTCCCTTCCCTGAACCTACCTCTGGCCTTCTCTTTTTCATTCTCTGTCTATATATAAGTCAAGACTTTATTTCCCCTCTTCCCGTACTTCTAGATTGCCTTCTATTTCTGGGGTTATTATCTTATATTTGCAATTTCAGAGGCTATTTCAATAGAACTTGTTTCCCTCTTTTTCTTCCATTCTTACCCTAGATTACTTTAGCTTCACATTACAGTGGGAATTGCGGGGCATTTCTATGCTAATTGATTTTTACATGTGGCCATGAAAGAAATGAGATCATCATTATCTTCATCATCATCATCATTATCATCCTCATTAAAGTAATTTAATATGCACTGAGAATTTGCTGAGTGTTAAAAAAGTCCTCAGTACTTGATGAGAAACACCTCACTTAATCTTCACAGGAATATTAGAATGCAGGCAAAATTATTGGTTCATGTTATAGTTCAAGAAACTGAAACTCAACAAAGTTATTTTCCCTAAAGCCAGAGATCTAAGATGCTAGAATGGATGTGTGCTAGCACAGAAGTAGAAAATAAAGTGAGGATCCACTGGAGGTTGAAGAGGACCATCTATGGAGAGTAGTGGCCACAGACTCAAATGAGTGGGTCTAATACAGAAAATATTTTATTTTACTTTACCTACATGGAAATAAAATTAAGAGCATGGATGCGAATTTTGGTCTCACTGATGCAGAGGTAAAGTGAATAGTGGAAACAAGAGTGTTTGATGCAAGGCTCCACTCACAGACCAGTCTTTGTCATTGGCTAAAGATGAACTAACTTTGTGAGCTGGGGAATGAGTAGTGTTTTATGTTGAGCTTATTTATCCAGGTAATCTCAGTATAAACTAGTTCTATGACTGATTATGTTTTAGGTACTTTATGGTTGCAGTGTGGAAGTTGACCATTTAGACAATGTTTCTGGCTTTGGTGAATGTTATTAGTCCAAACAAATAAATTTTTAAAAATATTTAAATGAGACCTATTAATAGGAAGTTTGGAAAGTTGTGTGAAATTGGGCAAATGAAAGAAAATGGAAATGCATCCTTTTAAAAGGTATTTGTTAAGCATTAAGATTTGGGAATGTAACTGATATGATACAGAATGGAGAATTCTAGCTGAACAAATTTCTACTGTGGTTACTTATTGTTCTTACCCAAAGTCAGAGGTACCAGGCCAAATTTTTTAAATGATCCTATTTTTTTTTTCATTTGAAGGTGGGCAATTTGTCAAATATTAATGTATAGATAGACGAAGTTCAGCAAATAGTCTACTTGCAAATATATTTGTACATATAGTATGTACTTTAATTTTTAATTTCAGATTTTTAAGAAGCTGGGTTAGTAGTCTGGACATGCTCTATTAAAATAAAGAAAAAGTATTTTCATTATTATTTAAGAGTGTTAATTATATATCAACACATAAAAAGAGAAAGTAAAGGAAGATATGCTTAATTGTGCCTGATAGATTTTTAAAATTCATTGATGTATAGGAAATTCAAGAATTAATAGTAGAGGGGTGTATTATGATAATCTTCTGTTTGTCTGTTTACATATTTACTGGTGAGGAAGGTTTACAAACTTAGATACATAATCTGCTTTAGTTTTAAATATTCAATATTGCCATTTAAGACTTTGGCAGTCAAGTGGTCACGTAAAAGTGCATGTTAATTCAGCCATTATACATGCATTAAGTGAAATTTATAAGGATGAAAGTAGCTTTCAAAATTGTTAAACTATTTGTTTTTATTAGAGAGAAAGTGTCTTAGTTCTTATTTACGTTTTAAGATGGACTATTGTAAGTCACAGTAATGAAAAGAAACGAGGCTCTATAAAAACCATTAAGGGGGATCAATTCTCTGCCAGAACATCTTGAATACTGGATAGTTCACTATGTCAATAAAAATATAACCACATCTCAAAGGATTTTCTTTTGTTACAGTGGCTCACAAATCTATGTGAAAGGCTTACACAGAGTCAGAAAACATGCCTGCTCTGTTTCTGTATTACCAATCTCTGAGCTCTGTAAACCATATTTTATTCTAATTACTACAAAACAATGGGCAATGTTGGGATTAAGTTTAATTTCTACAAGTTTGCTTTCCTCTGTTACTTTGACCCTGAAATGTCCATTATGCCATGTGGACATAGATTTGTGAGACTAAGGAGTTTACAGTTCCAGGGTGCCTAATTTTAAATTTTCACTTTATTTCTTTACTGTTTTTATTACTGTTGCAAATTCAGGTTCTATGGCAATAACAGATGTCATATTTGCCAACTATAAAAGGAGAGTACAAATGACTGTTTGGTATATCTCAGAGTATTAATAAAATGATATTTTAAAACGGTTTTATTATCTCTTGCCTTCAAATTATACCATGCTACAATTATAGGCCAGGGTAAAACATCTTCACAAATTCTGTGTGATGAAAAAATTACCATAAATTGATAAATTATATTATAATTATAATAGTTCCAGTGAATCTTAACCTCAGGAAGATTTGACCATTGCACTCAAAGATCCCCCTCTCTTTTTTTCTTCTTTCTTCCCTCTGTCCCTTTCTCCTTCTTTCCCTTCCTCCTTTCCTTCCTCCCCTTCTCTCTCTTTCATTGTTTGGAAGATAATTTTGTTAGGATCTTGATATTTCAGATTTGGATAAGGGAGAGAACAAGATGTATGAAGAATATTGAATGGGGATAATGTGAGTATTAACCATTTATGACAAGCCAGGACATTAGCTAGATACTTGCTTTTAGCATTAGCTAAATACATACTTTTATTTAATCTTCAAAACAACTTATATAGTAATACTATTCAGTTTTCTTGATGAGAAAGCTGAGGCTTAAAGAGGTTATGTAATTCACCAAAAGTTGGGACTTCCCTGCTGGCAAACAATCCGCCTTACAATGCAGAGGAAACAGGTTCAATCCCTGGTCAGGGAACTAAGATCCCACATGCCGTATGGCAACTAAGGTCTTGTGACACAACTACTGAGCTTGCGCACCTCAACTAGAACCCACATGCTGGAAACTACAGAGCCCACGTGCTCTGGAAGCCACATGCCACAACTACAGAGGCCACGTGCCCCGGAGCCTGTGTGCCACAACTAGAGAAGAGAAAACCTGCAGGGCACAACTAGAGAAAAGTCCACGCACCGCAACAAAGAACCTGCATGCCGCAACTATGACCTGAAACAGCCATAAATAAATAAATAAATAAATAAATATTTTTAAAAAATTCACCAAAAGTTACACAGTTAAAGTATGTCAGATGAATCAGCCAAATTCTAGTATAGGTGATTCTAGATATGAAGTCTTAGACCATTGTAGTGTATGTGCATTGATAATATTCTTCAGGACATCTAGAGAGCATTTTTTTTGACAGTTCTATGTACTTGATGACTAAATTAAGCAAGGCACACGATAACTACAGAATACAGCTAGATTGAAGAAAAATGAAATATTGCATAGAGAAGAAGGGTGAACCAATTTATTATTGTGTGATAACTACCTCCTGTTCCTAGTCTACTTTAAAAAGTGGTTTAAAAATAAAATTAAAGATAATTAATGTAATTGGAGTAATCTATGATAGATATATTCCAGATTTCTGTTCTACTTTAACTACAATTAAATACTGAAAAAATTTACTGATTTTTATTTTTCTCAAATAAGTATGTGAATGAAATCAAGATGTCATCCAGATTGATCTGTGTTAACTAATAGGATCTTATTTTTTAAATATTTATTAAAGACATAAAAAACTAAAATGACAACCTACAGAATGGGAGGAAATATTTACAAATAAAGCGACTGACAAGGGATTAATCTCCAAGTATACAAAGAGCTTATGCAGCTCAATATTAAAAAAAACAAATAACCCAATCAAAAAATAGGCAGAAAATCTAAATAGACATTTCTCCAAAGAAGACATACAGACGACCAACAAACACATGAAAAGATGCTCAACTTGAAATTACCAATGGCATTTTTCACAGAATTAGAACAAAAAATGTTACAAGTTGTATGGAAACACAAAAGACCCTGAATAGCCAAAGCAATCTTGAGAAAGAAAAATGGAGCTGGAATAATCAGGCTCCCTGATTTCAGACTATACTACAAAGCTACAGTAATCAAGACAGTTTGGTACTGGCACAAAAACAGAAATATAGATCATTGGAACAGGATGAAAAGCCTAGAGATAAACCCACACACCTATGATCACCTAATCTATGACAAAGGAGGCAAGAATATACAATGGAGGAAACACAGCCTCTTCAATAAGTGGTGCTGGGAAAACTGGACAGCTACATGTAAAAGAATGAAACTAGAACATTCTTTAACACCATACACAAAGATAAATTCAAAATGGATTAAAGACCTAAATGTAAGGCCAGACACTATAAAACTCTTAGAAGAAAACATACACAGAACACTCTTTGACATGAATCACAGTAACATATTTTTTGGCCCACCTCATAGAGTAATGCAAATAAAAACAAAAATAAACAAATGAGACCTAATGAAACTTAAAATCTTTGCACAACAAAGGAAATCATAAAACAGGTGAAAAGACAACCTTCAGAATGGGAGAAAATATTTGCAAATGAAGCAACTGACAAAGGATTAATCTCCAAAATATACAAAGAGCTCATGCAGCTCAATATCAAAAAAATGAACAACCCAATCCAAAAATGCGCCGAAGACCTAAATAGATATTTCTCCAAAGAAGACATACAGAGGGCCACCCAACACATGAAAAGATGCTCAACATCACTAATTATTTTAATGAGGTATCACCTCACACTGGTCAGAATGGCCATCATGAAAAAGTCTACAAAGAGTAAATGCTGGAGAAGGTGTGGAGAAAAGGAAACCCTCCTACACTGTTGGTGAGAATGTAAATTTGTACAGCCACTATGGAGAACAAGATGGAGATTTCTTTAAAAACTAAAAATAGAGCTAACATATGATCCAGCAATCCCACTCCTGGGCCTTTATCCAGAGAAAACTGTACTTCAAAAAGACACATGCACCCCAGTGTTCACTGAAGTACAATTTACAATAGCCAAGACATGGAAGCAACCTAAATGTCCATTGAGAGAAGAATGGATAAAGATGTGGTACATATATGTAATGAAATATTTCTCAGCCATAAGAAAAGAATGAAATAATGCCACTTGCAGCAACATGGATGAACCTAGAGATCATTATACTAAGTGAAGTAAGTCAGACAAAGACAAATATCATATGATATCACTTATATGTGGAATCTAAAAAAAATGATACAAATGAACTTATTTACAAAACAGAAACAGATTCACAGACATAGAAAACAATCTTATGGTTACCAAAGGGGAAAGGTGGGGGGAGGGATACATTAGGAGTTTGGGATTAACATATCACACTACTATATATAAAATATATAATCAACAAGGACCTACTGTATAGCACAGGGAACTCTACTCAATACTCTGTAATAACCAAAATGGGAAAATAATCTGAAAAAGAATGGATATATGTATATGTATAACTGAATCACTTTGCTGTACATCTGAAACTACCACAATATTGTAAATCAACTACCCTCCAGTATAAAACTAAGAATTAAAAAAATTGAGATAGTAGCTGTAATAATTAAACGTATGGATTTAAATGCTAGAATTATAGTTTTTGCAGATATTTTGCATAATTCTATGTTCTTACATAAAACATTCACCATCTTTCCCAAGAATCATTTGGGAAGTAAATAAGATTTTAATGTAATTCTGAAATATATAATTAAGTTAAATATGAATATATCTCCCTTTGTAGTATTTAATGGAGGAAGCAAAGATTATAAGTAATTGAGAATTGCAGATTTGTCTCTTTTTTTTAATGAACAAAAACCCTATGAGGTTTTTAATGTTTGTTTTATTCTGAGGCCTTAGAAAATTACAATAGGTAGTAAGAATGATTTTAGTATTTCAGATACACTCAGAATTGTACATGGTTTGACTATTGATTATTTACTCTACTTTACTCTGTACTGTAGAGCAGTAAAGGAATCTGTAGATATTAGTGATGCCTTCAAAGTTTGTGTCATATATTGAGGCCTACTCATATCTCCTTGAGCTCAGAAAATAGTTTGTTTTCTGTAAAGAGAGGAAGTAGAGGGACAAAACCTTTAAATAATATTCCAAATGGTGGTGGCTTAATTTTATATTCTCAAAATGATTTCACTGTTGTTACTGTGTTGATCCTATTTTTGTAATTCTCTGATTAAAATTTTGTTCAGCAATATCCTTGTCTGAAATTAAAGTCACTGACCATAGAAACATCCCTTTGTACCATCACTCACCTCTCTGCTCTACCTAGGAAAAGAGTGATTCACATGTGATGGATTAGGGCTGTTTCTGGGGGAAAACATTCACTAGTCAAAGAGTTGAAGGATTCTCTAAAATAGAAAATCGAATAGTTGTAAATTTCAAATAGCCGCAATTCTCCCCTTACCTCATTTGGCAGCTTAGATCCATTTCAAACAAGTTTTAGTAAAATGATCTCACTTAGCTTTCAAAGTAATATAATTTCTCAGGGGCACTAATACTCTGTCAATTTTATAGCTGACTGCATCATTTTTATTCTTCCTAAAAATGGAGAGAGAGAGAGTGAAAGTGGAAGGGAAAGGGAAAGGGAAAGGGAAAGAGAAAGAAAAAGAGAAAGAGAAAGAGAAAGAGAAAGAGAAAGAATATTTGGTACATTTTAGGCAATCCTTGGGTGAACTCTTACTGGCATTTTCTCTCTTGCCTGGTTCTGCAGAGTAAACAAGTTAATTCCTGCCTCGAAATTATTTTGTGAAAGGCTTACATCTTGACATCTGCTGAGTCATAACATCAAAAAGGCTTTCCCATGTTGATTGTAAGATAAATCAGGCAGACTCTTCAGTAGTAGTATTGATTCTGCATTAATCACTCAATTCCCAGTGTAATTTTTCTAAAGTGTATGCACCTGTTATTTCTTCCAGAACGATGTGCCTTTATAGATATGAATGTAACACTGGTAAAGCTAAGTTTTTTACAATATCAAATTAAGCATATAATTTTTGGTTACCATTATTGTTGGTTGGTTTGCTTTACTTTGCTTTTGTTGATCCCCAATCTTTAGTACACTAACAAGTGTATTGTTTGAATTCTAATATGCCATACATTATGAATACTGAAAACTCTGAGTTGATTCTCTAAGTTAATTATGTAAATGATGATGGTAAGATTCTCTTTAGCTGCCATGATACTAACATACACTTGTTTCTTCACAGTCTCTACTATCATAGAGGAGGATAAACCCAGAATTTTGTTGTAAATTCAACATTTATAAAAGTAACAAAGGCAAGCCAATAGAAAATGTTTGCTTTCAACAAGTAAACTACCTCTTAATATATAAGAAATATTAGGCCTATTTTAAAGACCTAACATTTAATGTTATAGATTTTATATAACTTCCTTTGGTCAAGGTGGAACACCTGATAAGTTTTACCTTATTTATTTACTCTACTTATCATTATGATAACTGAAGAATTTTTGGAAACCAAATGTAAAAAGTAGAATATTTAGCTTTTAATCAAGACAGAGAAAACCACAAGAGAGTGTATCTTTTTCTCTAACAAAAAAAACCAGCCAGGGTTTCCCTGGTGGTGCAGTAGTTGAGAATCTGCCTGCCAATACAGGGGACATGGGTTCGAGCCCTGGTCTGGGAAGATCCCACATGCCGTGGAGCAACTGGGCCCGTGAGCCGCAACTACTGAGCCTGCGAGTCTGGAGCCTGTGCTCCACAACAAGAGAGGCCACGCTAGTGAGAGGCCCGTGCACTATGATGAAGAGTGGCCCCTGCTCGCCACAACTAGAGAAAGCCCTCACACAGAAACGAAGACCCAACACAGCCAAAAAAAAAAAAAAAAAAAAAAAAAAAAAAACAAGCCAAATAAGCTACAAAAACATAGTTTCTCTAAGCCCATCCAAGAGTTCTACATGCAAAGAAGCCATGAAATGAACTTTAGAAAATGATGAGTGTTTATAAGAAAGAGACTCTGGACACATCTTTGGCAGAATGATAAGAGAATGAAGAATTTGCCATTAACGGGAGTAGGAAGAAACCAGCTGAAATTTTCATGTACTTTCTAATTATTTTTTAACATCTTTATTGCAGTATAATTGCTTTACAATGGTGTGTTAGTTTCTGCTGTATAACAAAGTGAATCAGCTATATGTATACATATATCCCCATATCCCTTCTGTCTTGCATCTCCCTACAACCCTCCTTAACACACCCCTCTAGGTGGTCACAAAGCACTGAAATGATCTCCCTGTGGCATGCAGCTTCCCACGAGCTATCTATTTTATATTTGGTAGTGTATATGTGTAAATGCCACTCTCTCACTTCGTCCCAGCTTACCCTTCCCGCTCCCTGTGTCCTGAAGTCCACTCTACATCTGCATCTTTATGCCTGTCCTGCCCCTAGGTTCTTTAGAACAATTATTTTTTTCTTAGATTCCATATATATGTGTTAGCATACGGTATTGGTTTTTCTTTTTCTGACTTACTTCACTCTGTATGACAGACTTTAGGTCCATCCACCTCACTACAAAAAACTTAGTTTTGTTCCCTTTTATGACTGAGTAATACTCCATTGTATATATGTGCCACATCTTCTTTACCTATTCATCTGTCAATGGACACTTTTAGGTTGCTTCCATGTCCTGGCTATTGTAAATACTGCTGCAATGAACATTGTGGTACATGACTCTTTTTGAATTATGGTTTTCTCAGGGTATATTCCCAGTAGTGGGATTGCCGGGTCATATGGTAGTTCAATTTTTAGGTTTTAAGGAACTGCCATACTGTTCTCCATAGTGGCTGTATCAATTTATATTCCCACCAACAATGCAAAAGTGTTCCCTTTTCTCCACATCCTCTCCAGCATTTATTGTTTGTAGATGTTCTGATGATGGCCATTAGGACAAGTGTGAGAGGATACCTCATTGTAGTTTTGATTTGCATTTTTCTAATGATTAGTGACATTGAGCAACCTCTTATGTGCTTGTTAGAAATCTGTATATCTTCCTTGGAGAAATATCTATTTAGGTCTTCTTCCCATTTTTGGATTGTATTGTTTTTTTTTGGTTTTTTTTTTGTTATTGAGCTGCATGAGCTGCTTGTATATTTTGAATATTAATCCTTTGTCAGTTGCTTCTTTGTCAAATATTTTCTCCCATTCTGAGGGTTGTCTTTTCATCTTGTTTATGGTTTCCTTTGCAGTGCAAAAGCTTTTAAGTTTCATTAGTTCCCATTTGTTTAATTTTGTTTTTATTTCCAATTCTCTATGAGGTGGGTCAAAAAGGATCTTGCTGTGGTTTATGTCAAAGAGTGTTTTTCCTATGTTTTCCTCTAAGAGTTTTATAGTGTCTGGTCTTACATTTTGATTTTTAATTCATTTTGAGTTTACTTTTCTGTATGGTGTTAGGGAGTGTTCTAATTTCAGTCTTTTACATGTAGCTGTCTAGTTTTCCCAGCACCACTTATTGAAGAGGCTGTCTTTTCTCCATTGTATATTCTTGCCTCCTTTATGAAAGATAAGATGACATATGTGTGTGGGTTTAGCTCAGGGTTTTCTATCCTGCTCCATTGATCTATATTTCTGTTTTTGTGCCACTTCCATTCTGTCTTGATTACTGTAGCTTTGTAGTATAGTCTGAAGTCAGGGAGCCTGATTCCTCCAGCTCCTTTTTTTTCTCAAGACTGCTTTGGCTATTCGGAGTCTTTTGTGTTTCCATACAAATTGTGAAATTTTTTGTTCTAGTTCTGTGAAAAATGCCAGTGGTAGTTTCATAGGGATTGCACTGAATCTGTAGATTGCTTTCGGTTTTATAGTGATTTTCACAATGTTGATTCTTCCAATCCAAGAACATGGTATATCTCTCCATCTGTTTGTATCACCTTTAATTTCTTTCATCAGTGTCTTATAGTTTTCAGCATATAGGTCTTTTGTCTCGTTAGGTAGGTTTATTCCTAGGTATTTTATTCTTTACTTGCAATGGTAACTGGGAGTGTTTCCTTAATTTGTCTTTCAGATTTTTCTTCATTAGTGGATAGGAATGCAAGAGATTTCTGTGCATTAACTTGGTATCCTGCTACTTTATGAAATTCATTGATTAGCTCTAGTAGTTTTCTGGTAGCATCTATAAGATTCTATATGTATAGCACTATATAATCTGCAAACAGTGACAGTTTTACTTCTTCTTTTCTGATTTAGATTCCTTTTATTCATTTTTTTTAATTTTTAAATTTTTTGAACGTTTTTTTTGGAGTATAATTGCTTTAAAATGGTGTGTTAGTTTCTGCTTTATAACAAAGTGAATCAGTTATACATATACATATATCTCTATATCTCTTCCCTCTTGCATCTCCCTCCCTCCCACCCTGCCTATCCCACCCTTCTAGCTGGTCACAAAGCACTGAACTGATCTCCTTGTGCTATGTGACTGCTTCCCACTAGCTATCTATTTTACATTTGGTAGTGTATATATGTCCGTATATATGCTACCACTCTTTTACTTTGTCCCAGCTTACCCTTCCCATTCCCCATGCCCTTAAGTCCATTCTCTAGTAGGTCTTCAACTTTATTCTCGTCTTGCCACTAGGTTCTTCATGACCTGTTTTTTTTTTTTTTTTTTAGATTCCATATATATGTGTTTCCATGCGGTATTTGTTTTTCTCTTTCTGACTTACTGCACTCTGTATGGCAGACTCTAGGTCCATCTACCTCACTACGAATAACTCAATTTCGTTTCTTTTTATAGCTGAGTAATATTCCATTGTATATATGTGTCACATCTTCTTTATCCATTCATCTGTCGATGGACACTTAGGTTGCTTCCATGTCCTGGCTATTGCTAATAGTGCTGCCATGAACTTTGTGGCACATGACTTTTTGAATTATGGTTTGCTCAGGGTATATGCCCAGTAGTGGGATTGCTGGCTCGTATGGTAGTTCTATTTTTAGTTTTTTAAGGAATCTCCATACTATTCTCCATAGTGGCTGTATCAATTTACATTCCCACCAACAGTATATGAGGGTTCCCTTTTCTCTGCACCCTCTCCAGGATTTTTGTTTGTAGATTTTTGGATGATGGTCATTCTTACCACTGTGAGATGATATTGCATTGTAGTTTTGATTTGCATTTCTCTAATTATTAATGATGTTGAGGTTACTTTCATGTGTTAGTTAGCAATCTGTATATCTTCTTTGGAGAAATGTCTATTTAGGTCTTCTGCCCATTTTTCGATTGGGTTGTTTGATTTTTTTTTTTTTTTTTGATATTGACCTGCATGAGCTGCTTGAAAATTTTGGAGATTAATCCTTTGTCAGTTGTTTCATTTGCAAATATTTTCTCCTATTCGGAGGGTTGTCTTTTCGTCTTGTTTATGGTTTCTTTTGCTGACAGCCTCTTCAGTAAGTGGTGCTGGGAAAACTGGACAGCTACATGTAAAAGAATGAAATGAGTACACTCCCTAACACCATACACAAAAATAAACTCAAAATGGATTAAAGACCTAAATGGATTCTTTTTATTTCTTTTTCTTCTCTGATTGCTTTGGCTAAAACTTGCAAAACTATGTTGAATAATAGTGGTGAGAGTGGGCAACCTTGTCTTGTTCCTGATTGTAGTGGAAATGGTTTTAGTTTTGCACCATTGAGAACGATGTTGGCCATGGGTTTTTCATATATGGCCTTTATTATGTTGAGGTAAGTTATCTCTGGAGAGTTTTTATCATAAATTGGTGTTGAATTTTGTCAAAAGCTTTTTCTGCATCTATTGAGGTGATCATATGGTTTTTCCACCTCAATTTGTTAATATGGTGTATCACACTGATTGATTTGTGTAAATTGAAGAATCCTTGCATTCCTGTGAAAAACTCCACTTTATCATGGTGTATCACACTTTTAATGTGCTGTTGGATTCTGTTTGCTATTATTTTTTGAGGATTTCTGCATCTATATTCATCAGTGATATTGGTCTGTCATTTTCTTTTTTTGTAGTATCTTTGTCTGGTTTTGGTATCAGGGTGATGGTGGCCCTGTAGAATGACTTTGGGAGTGTTTCTCTCTCTGTTATATTTTGGAAGAGTTTGAGAAGAATAAGAGTTAGCTCTTCCCTAAATGTTTGACAGAATTTGCCTGTGAAACCATCTGGTCCTGGGCTTTTGTTTGTTGGAAGATTTTAAATCACAGTTTCAATTTCAGTGTTTGTGGTTGGTCTGTCTATATTTTCTATTTCTTCCTGGTTCAGTCTCGGAAGGTTGTGCATTTCTAAGAATTTGTCCATTTTTTCAATGTTGTCCATTTTATTGGCATATAGTTGCTTGGAGTAATCTCTCATGATCCTTTGTATTTCTGCAGTGTTAGTTGTTACTCTCCTTTTTCATTTCTAATTCTATTGATTTGAGTCTCCTCCCTTTTTTTTCTTGATGAGTCTGCCTAATGGTTTATCAATTTTGTTTATCTTCTCAAATAACCAGCTTTTAGTTTTATTGATCTTTGCTATCAATTCTTTCATTTCTTTTTCATTTATTTGTGATCTGATTTTTATGATTTCTTTCCTTCTGCTAACTTTGAGGTTTTTTGTTCTTCTTTCTCTAATTGCTTTTGTTGTAAGGTTAGGTTGTTTATTTGAGATTTTTATTCTTTCTTGAGGTAGGATTGTATTGCTATAAACTTCCCTCTTATAACTGCTTTTACTACATCCCATAGGTTTTGGGTCATTGTGTTTTCATTGTCATTTGTTTCTACGTATTTTTTTTATTTCCAATTTGATTTCTTCAGTGATCTCTTGGTTATTTAGTAGTGTATTGTTTAGCCTCCATGTTTTAGTATTTTTTACAGTTTTTTTCCTGTAATTGATATCTAGTGTCATAGTGTTGTGGTTGGAAAAGATACTTGCTACAATTTCAAGTTTCTTTAATTTACCAAGGCTTGATTTGTGACCCAAGATATGATCTATCCTGGATAATGTTCCATGAGCACTTGAGAAGAAAGTATATTCTGTTGTTTTTGGATAAACTGTCCTATAAATATCAATTAAGTCCATCTTGTTTAATGTGTCATTTAAAGCTTGTGTATCCTTATTTATTTTCATTTTGGATGAGCTGTACATTGGTGAAAGTGGGGTGTTAAAGTCTCCTTACTATTATTGTGTTTCTGTTGATTTCCCCTTTCATGGTGGTTAGCATTTGCCTTATGCATTGAGGTGCTCCTATGTTGGGTGCATAAATATTTACGGTTGTTATATCTTTTTCTTGGATTGATCCCTTGATCATTATGTAATGTCCTTCTTTGTCTCTTGTAATAGTCTTTATTTTAAAGTCTATTTTGTCTGATATGAGAATTGTTACTTCAGCTTTCTTTTGATTTCCATTTGCATGGAATATCTTTTTCCATCCCCTCACTTTCAGTCTGTATGTGTCCCTAGGTCTGAAGTGGGTCTCTTGTAGACAGCATATATATGGGTCTTGGTTTTGTATCCATTCATCAATTCTGTGTCTTTTGGCTTGGAGCATTTAATCCACTTACATTTAAGGTAATTATCAGTATATGTTCCTATTACAATTTTCTTAAATGTTTTGTGTTTGTTTTTGTACGTCTTTCCTTCTCTTGTGTTTCCTGCCTATAGAAATTCCTTTAGCATTTGTTGTAAAGCTGGTCTGGTGTGTTGCATTCTCTTATCTTTTGATTTTCTGTAAAGGTTTTAATTTCTCCTTCAAATCTGAATTAGAGTAATCTTGGTTATAGTTTTTTCTCTTTCATCACTTTAAATATGCCCTGCCACTCCTTTTTGGCTTGCAGGGTTTCTGCTGAAAGATCAGCTGATAACCTTAAGGGCATTCCCTTATATTATTTGTTGCTTTTCCCTTGTTGCTTTTAGTATTTTCCTTTGTATTTAATTTTTGATAGTTTGATTAATATATGTCAACACGTTTTTTCCTTGGATTTATCCTATATGGGACTGTCTGCGCTTCCTGCACTTGATTTACTATTTCCTATCACATATTAGGAAGATTTCAACTATAGTCTCTTCAAATATTTTCTCAGACCATTTTTCTTTTTACTCTTGTTCTTCTGGGACCCCTGTAATTCGAATGTTTATGCGTTTAATGTTCCTAGAGTTCTCTCAGACTGTCCTCATTTCTTTTCATTTTTTTTTTCTTTATTCTGCTCTTTGCTAGTTATTTCCACTATTTTATCTTCTAGGTCACTTATCATTCTTCCACCTCAGTTATTCTGCTCTTGATTCCTTAAAGATAATTTTTAATTTCATTTATTGTGTTGTTCCTCATTGTTTGTTTGCTCTTTAGTTCTTCTAGGTCCTTGTTAAACGTTTCTTGTATTTTCTCCATTCTATTTCCAAGATTGTGGATCATCTGTACTCTTACACTGAATTATTTTTCAGATAGCCTCCCTATTTCTCCTTCATTTGTTTGGTCTGGTTGGTTTTACCTTGATCTTCCATCTGCTGTGTATTTCTCTGTCTTCTAATTTTGCCTAACTTACTGTGTTTGGGGTCTCCTCTTTGCAGGCTGGAGGTTTGTAGTTCCTGTTGTTTTTGTTGTCTGCCCCCAGTGGGTGAGGTTGGTTCAGTGAGCTGTGTAGGCCTCCTTGTATAGGGGACTGGTGCTTGTGTTCTTGTGGGTGGGGCTGGATCTTGTCTTTCTGGTGGCAGGTCTGCTTCCGGTGGTGTGTTTTGGGGTGTTTGTGAACTTACTATGATTTTAGGCAGCCTCTCTGCTAGTGGATTGGGTTGCGTTCCTGTCTTGCTAGTTGTTTGGCATGGGGTGTCTAGCACTGGAGTTTGCTAGTCGTTGAGTGGAGCTGGGTCTTAGCATTGAGACAGAGATCTCTGGGAGAGTTTTTGCCAATTGATATTACATTGTGCCTGGAGGTCTCTGGTTGTCCAATGTCCTGAACTTGGCTCTCCCACCTCAGAGGCACAGGCCTGACACCAGGCTGGAACAGCAAGACCCTGTCAGCCACAGGGCTCAGAAGAAAAGGGAGAAAAAAGAAAGAAAGAAAAAATAATAATAAAATAAAATTATTAGAATAAAAAATATGTTTAAAATAAAAAGTAATTAAAAAAATGAAGAGAACAACCAAACCAACAAACAAATCCACCAATTATAACAAACACTAAAAGCTATACTAAGATAAAAATCAGAAACTAGTTAGTCACATACAGCAAACCCCAAGTCTACAGTTGCTCCCAATGTCCACCACCTCAACTTTGGGATGGTTCATTGTATATTCAGGTATTCCACAGATGCAGGGTACATCAAGTTGATTATGGAGATTTAATCAACTGCTCCTGAGGCAGCAGGGGGAAATTTCCCTTTTTCCTCTTTGTTAGTATAGCTCCTGGGGTTCATCTTTGGATTTGGCCCCTCCTCTGCCTGTAGGTCACCCTGTGGCATCTGTTCCCTTCCCAGACATAACGGGGTTAAATTAGCAGGTTATTAGGGGAGCTCTGGCTCACTCAAGCTGGGGAGAGGGAGGGGTACAGAATGCAGGGCCAGTCTGTGGCAGCAGGGGCTGGCGTGACATTGCAAAAGCCTGAGGTATGCCATGTGTTCTCCTGGGGAAGTTGTCCCTGGATCACGGGACCCTGGTAGCGGTGGGCTGCACAGCCTCCTGGGAAGGGAGGTGTGGATAGTGACCTCCTCTTGCACACAGTATTCTTGGTGGTTTCAGCAGCAGACTTAGTGTTTCATGCCTGTGTCTGGGGTCTGTGCTGATAGCTTTGGCTTGCGCCCTTGTCTGGAGCTTGTTTAGGTGGTGCTCTGAATATGCTCTTCTCATGCACCTTGAAACAATGGTCTCTTGCCTCTTAGGCAGTTCCAGACGTTTTTCTGGTCTCCCTCCCGGCTAGCTGTGGTGTACTAGCATCCTCAGGCTGTCTTCACACAGCCAACCCCAGTCCTCTCCCTGGGGTCTTACCTCCAAAGCCCGAGCCTCAGCTGGCAGCCTCCACCACCCCCACCCCAGTGGCTGAGCAGACAACCTCTCAGGCTGGTGAGTACTGGTCGGCACCCATCCTCTGTGCAGGAATCTCTCTGCTTTGCCCTCTGCACCATTGTTGCTGCACTCTCCTCCATGGCTCTGAAGCTTCCCCCCTACTCACCCCCTGTTTCCACCAGTGAAGGGGATTCCTAGTGCCTGGAAACTTTTCCTCCTTCACAGTTCCCTCCCAGAGGTGCAGGTCCAGTCTCTATTCTTTTGACTCTGTTTTTTTTTTTAATTTTTTTCTTTTGTCCTACCCTGTTATGTAGGGAATTTCTTTCCTTTGGGGAAGTCTGAGGTCTTCTGCCAGTGTTCAGTAGGTGTTCTGTAGGAGTTGTTCCACATGTAGATGTATTTTTGTTGTATTTGTGGGGAGGAATGTGATCTCCACGTGTTACACCTCAGCCATCTTGAAGGTCCTCTCTCATGTACTTTTACGGTACATATTGGCTTACATGAAAAATTAAAATTCCAGGGAACGTCAAACATAGAACAAGTCTGCACCATTCACCAACTCTCCCTTGGGTCTTCACAATTTTCTTAGTGACAAATATGGTGAAGGCTGGTGTGCAGAATAGGAGAGTTGAGAAACAGATTTCCACTAATATGTGTGTGGTTTCCCACAACTATAAATAAACCACATCTGAAGATGGGAAACAGAGCAGTATATTAGCAGACACAAGGAAATTTTTAAAAAATAATAATAAAGTGGAATGTTACAAATGGATTCAGTAGAGAAAAGAACTAGATAATTTGAATACAGAGCAAAGAAAGTCTAACTTAAGGAGAAAACATGTGTGAACAAATAGGACAGAGTGTCTAAGATCTGTAGGAAATCATATCATCTAACATGTATGTAATGGTATCCTCAGAAGGCAATGAAAGTGAAAATGGAGCAGAGAACATATTTCAAGAGATAATGGCTATGAACTTTCCAAATTAATGAAACAATGTCATGGTTCAATCCCCAAATCATTACACTGAACAAAAGAAGCTACACACACACACACACACACAAACACACACACACAGAGATACAACCAACTGTATTATTTCATTTCTATAACCTCCAAAAACAGGTGAAACTAATTGATGATGCTGAAAGACAGGAAATGGTTGCAATACAAATGACAGAGAAGAGAGAAAGGAGGCACAAGTGAATTTCCTTTGGTAATAAGAACAGCCTCTGTCTTGTTTTTGTGGAATTTCAAGGATATGTAGGACTGATGAACCTAACTGAACTGAACACCAAGAATCTGTGGGTGATCCTCAGTTAAAAGTAAATATGGGTAAACAGGAAACCATGAAAATTTTATTTAAAATGGAGTTGGGAAGCCCTGAAAGGGGAGCTGTCATACACATACCTTCCCTTGGAGCTTACATTAATTCCTGGACTGAAAAATGCTTACTTTACTTCCCAAGTAGGAGTAAAGAAGATATTCTCTTTGCCGAGCAATAGCTCAGCAAATGAGAAACCATCACCATCCTGAGCTCTCACTTTCTTCCAACGCACTTGCGTTCAAAGCAGTCCATTCCAATTTCCTCTTTTTCTCTATAAAGTAATGTTCATCTCCTTTTTCTCTGGACTTGCCTATGGTTTGCCATAGTTTGCATGTCTTGGATTACAATTCCTCTGCCATCTGCAAATTAACTCACTTTTGCTGGTAATATAACTGGCCATTTTATTTTTAAGTTTGACAAAATGTAAACAAACAATTCATAGTACAACCACTCAGGAACTACCATAGGAAACCACCTTTTTTGTAGTTTATTTTTTAATGCACATACATATTACACTAGTAATAATAATATAAATAAAATTTTGTATACTTTGTTAACATGGTTTCTTACTAGCATATTTCCATTACTATGCCCAAAGAGACCAATTAAAAAGAGGAAAACTTGCAACATATCTAGGATTCAAATAGGAGAAGACCATATTTCTATGTATTTTAACAGTGGATTTAAGTACATGTTGTTTAGTTTAAGATGTTGCCAAAATTAGCTTACAGAAAAGAATGAGGGTAAGAAAATGAATAAAGGGGTTTTTTTTTGGTTTTGTTTTGGAACCGAAGGAAAGGAATGTAATGAAGCCTCATGAGGGACTTAACCCAGAAACTAGAAAACCTAACCACACACTCTGTACCCTTTATTGCACTTGGGTCATACTTGCCTTATGTCTCACTGAGAGTTCTCTCAGAGGTCCATCTTCTTATTTATTTGTTATGGTGACTGACTTCTTTTCAAGTTTAACACAAGCTCAATTTTAAATATTGTGACTATTTATTTGGTAGCCCTATATAATATAAAGTGTCTTTATCCACAAACTTGGCCCTGTAACATTTTTGTCTATCCATGATTTACCCAGCATCTTAAGGCGGTAAAATATTAAGTTGTTACTAGAAAGAAATGGGCTCAACAACTCAAATTGAGTGTAGCTGCAGAACACAGTGTAAGACAAGATGTAGACCCAGAGCCTAATCAAGAGACTTTTCCATCCCCCAAATTGCAAGACTTGAAGATGTTTGCCCACAGAATTTCAGAATGGCTAAGGACCAGGAACTGATATGTGCCTTTTACTCATCCTTTTTTTAAATGAGAATTTTTAATGCTAGTTTCTTGGCTTTCCCTGTTCCACTACTCTATTATGTGTTGGGGGATGGAAGAGGGGTGGGTAACTTGTTTACTTAGTTCATAGCTCTCCATATCAAGGATATCCACATTTAGAGTAAATATAAACCATGAATTCTTGGGTTTTGAGCCTGAAGACATTGTTAGATAAGATGAGACTTTTGCAGCTATTGAGAAGAAGTGGTTGAGAAGGTTACCAAAGATTAGAGGAAACAGTGTGGTAATTGATTCTAGAGGGAAGACTGTGGTAATTAACTGCTATTCTGGCATGAATTAATTTCCCTTTTGTATCTATACTTTTTGCCCTGTAATTCTGTATTTTACCATCCATACTCTGACTCTGGGATGGCATTTCTACTTGTTTTGGCTAATAGAACATGGCAGAAGTGACTATGTTTACAAGTTCTGAGCCGAACCCACAGAAGACTTTGCAGGTTCAGCATGATTTCTTACGCTTTGGGGCTTGCTAGCACTTATGCTTCACCCTTGCCATGAGAACATGCTATACTAGGCTGCTGGAAGGATATGAGTCATATAGAAATAAGAAAAAGGGAAGAGAAGGAAGGTGATCCAGCTAGCCATGCCCCAGAAACAGAGCTACCAACCTGATTCACAGCTGATCAAAAGTTCATAATAGAGTCAAACCAACACAAGAAGCACATGATTTGCTGACCCTAAATAATCATAAGTTTAAAAACATGAATATTGTTTGAATATGTTGTTTTCAGATTGTTTGCTTTTCAGCAATTTCCAATAGAGATATCCCCCAATTCTACCTTATTATAACTTACCTTTCATTCCCAGAAGTTAGCACACTGGCATAGTTTCTTCATGTCTTAATTTTAAATTACCAGGGGTGATACTGATTTCCTACTCTCCCTGAATTAGTTCATTTTGGTTTAGATGTTTATCTTCTGAAATATAAGATACACTGAGGAAAGGAGATCAGGTAGTGCCTCTGAAATCATAGGAAGATTTTTTTCCAAAAATGGTAAAGTAATAAAAGGGAAAAAGTTTGGCCATCTTTTTTCTAAGATATTTTATTAGAACTACATTCCTACTATTTACTTACCAAAAAGAAAAGTCAGTAAAATAAAAAAAAAAATATTCTACATTTCATATTCTCTGGGCACAATGCAAAAACTAAGAAATAAGCAAGTTCTAGTATAATAAAATTTAAGTTAAAAATATTTAATTTCCTAGAATTTAGGATGGGGGATACTGCTATAATAATTATTTTGTTAAACACAAATTTACACCATAATAAGAGACTTTGGAAGGGGAATAAAAATAATAATACTGTATATTCAAATTAATAGAATATCAATAATTTCTCATAGATAACTAATAGTTTTGAGTATCTCCATTTTTCAAAAAGTGGGTAAAATAAGTAAAGTAATAACAAAAATAAAACCAAACCCAAGAGCAATGTAATATTGGGGGGAAATAATGAAGATTTTTTAAAAAACTATATTAAAACAATAAAGTGTGGACTGAGGGGTCAACAGGGCTCAGAAAAATACATAAAGAATTCTAAAACCTGGCACACTGAAAAATAATAGACATGTTTTTAACAAATATAATCTATAGGAAATGGAAAAATGCAAAGATACCAAAAGAGAGGATTAAATTAAATAGATACTGATGAAACTATTAAATAGAATATACAGAGCTCCAGGTATAAATTGGCAATAAACTTTTCTCAACCCAGTTCTGAAAGCAATAAGAAAGAAAAAAGGAAGAAATAGAAATAGAAATTCTGTCTTCAGTGATAACAGTAAGTACGTAAAAAGAAAATTAACACTAAGCATGAAGTGTAGCAAAGTATAGTAAAAAAAGAAAATACAATTTTTAAAAAGCAGGTAGTGTTGTGAAAGAACAGCTATCTCCAAAGTAGGCAGTACCTAAAGAGGGGCAGAAGCTAGAAGTACTGTGTGGGTCCAGTGTGAGTTGTCCAACTGTGAAGCCTCTCTACCTCCTGTTTGAACCCACAGTGTGCCAAGGAGGCAGCGCTGAAGGAGGTGTGGCATAAAGAGGGATACTCATAGGTATGTCATCTGGCCATATGTGTCACATTACATAGGCAATTTGTGAGTGGTAAGTGGCCCTATGAGTAGGGTTTTCAGAAAAAAAAATATATATAGAGAGAGAGAGAGAATACCCAGTTAAATTTGAATTTCAGATTTAATAAAAGGTAGAAGTGTATTCCAAATATTGCATGAGACATTCTTACACACACACACACACACACACACACACACACACACAAAGTTATTTATTTTTTATCTGAAATTCAACTTTAAGGGTATTCTGTATTTTTGTTTGCTAAATCTGGAAACCTACTTATAGTTATTCATCTTTGTCAACCAAAACAAAGAGTAACTATCTATTAGATACACTGAAACCCTGATTGGAATAAAGGTTGGTTTGTGAGCCAAGGTATTCCCCTGCCTCCTCCTTTACATATAGTGTTCGCAAAATATCACTTATTTGGGAAGACTTCCCCATATTTAAAAATAAGTAGTAGCAAAATAAACAAACATAAAAACTTAGGTTCTAAAAAAAGAAAACTACCATTAGAAAAAGTAAGAAAGAAACAGAGGGAAAAGGGGAAATAAAACCTACATAGCAGTATGAATTTGCCAGAAAATTGAAAAGCAAGAAATACTTGCCAACTAACTCATTCCGAGGTCATCATCACCGGACAAAAACATATCACAAAAATAAACTACAGACTAAAATCTTTTATAAACATAGGTTCAAAATGTCTAAACAAAATTTCAGTGAATTGAATTCAACAGTATGCAAAATGAATGTTACATCATGATTAAATGGTGTTCAACTAAGGAGTGTAAAATTAACATTCAAAAGAAATAATGTGAAAGAGGATTCTGGGAAGATGGTGGAGTAGGAAACACCAGAAATCTGTTTCCCTACCTAGACAGCATTTGCACTGGAAGAATCTGTCTGCTGTAACTATTTTGGAACTCTGGAGTCTATTGAAAACTTACAACTTCCAGGGGAAGACTTGGAAAGTACAGGCATACCTCAGAGATATTGAGTTATCTTTATACTATACTGTAATCTTTAAATGTACAATAGCATTATGTCTAAAAAAGGTATGTACTTTAATTAAAAAGTATTGCTAAAAGATGCTAACCATCAGTTGAGCCTTCAGTGAGTTGTAATCGTTTTGTTGGTGGAGTATCTTGCCTCAGTGTTAATGCCTGCTAACTGATCAGGGTGGTGGTTGCTGAAGGTTGGGCTGACAGTGACAATATCTTAGAATAACACAACATGAAGTTTACAGCATTAATTGACTCTTCCTTTCACAAACAATTTTCCTGCATCATACAATGCTGTTAGACAACATTTTATCCACAGTAGAACTTTCAAAATTGAAGCCAATCCTCTCAAACCCTGCCATTGCTTTATTAACTAAGTTTATGTAATAGTCTAAATCCTTTGTTGTCATTTCAATCATCTTCATAACATCTTCACCAGGAGTAGATTCTATCTCAGAAACCACTTTCTTCGCTTACCCGTAAGAAGCAACTCCTTATTCATTAAAGTTTTATTATGAGATTGGAACAATTCAGTCACATCTTCAGGCTCCATCCTCCACTGAAGTCTTGAACCCCTCAAAGTCATCCATGAAGGTTGAAATCAACTTCTTCCAAATTCTTGTTAATGTTAACGTTTTGACCTCTTCCCATGAATTGTGAATGGTTTTATTGGTATCTAGAATGGTGAATCCTTTCCAAAAGATTTTCAATTTACTTTGCCCAGATCTGGCAGAGGAATCACTGTCCATGGTATCTATAACCTTACAAAATGTATTTTTTAAAGACTAAGTCTTGAAAGTCAAAATGACTCCTTGATCCATGCACTGCAGAATGGATGCTGTGTTAGCAGGCATGAAAACAACACTAATCTTATTATACATCTCCATCAGAGCTTTTGGTCCACCAGGTGCATTGTCAATGAGCAGTGATATTTTGAAAATAATCTTTTATTCTGAGCAGTATATCTCAACAGTGGGCTTAAAATATTCAGTAAGTCTTGTTGTCAACAAATGTGCTGTCATCCAGGCTTTGTTGCTTCATTTATAGAGCACAGACAGAGTAGATGTAACATAATTTTTAAAGGTCCTAGGATTTTCAGAATGATAAATGAAAATTGACTTAAACTTAAAATCACCAGCTACATTAGTCCCTAATAAGAGATTCAGCCTGTCTTTTGAAGCTTTGAAGCCAGACATTGACTTCTCCCCTCTAGCTATGAATGTCTTAGATGGCATCTTCTTCCAATATAAGGCTGTTTCATCTACACTGAAAATCCACTGTGTAGTGTAGTTACCTTCATTAATTATCTTAGCTAGGTCTTCCGGATAACTTGCTTCACCTTCTACATCAGTACTTGCTACTTCATTCTTGCACTTTGATTTATAGAAATGGTTTGTTTCTTTAAACCTGATGAACCAACCTCTGCTAGCTTCATATTTTCTTCTGTAGCTTCATCACCTCTCTGAGCCTTCATAAAGTTAGAAAGAGTAAGGCCTTGCTCTGGATTAAGCTTTAGAAATGTTGTGGCTAGTTTGATCATCTATCCAGATCACCAAACTTTTTTCAACTCAGCAATAAGGCTGCTTCACTTTCTTATCATTCAGGTGTTCATACATGGCATTTATCAACTAAGTTTGCTGTCTTATATGGTGCAGTTTGTGGTGTCCCAAAATAATTACAATTGTAACATCAAAGATCGCTAATCACAGATTACCATAACAAATATAAAAATAATGAAAAAGTTTGAAATATTGTGAGAATTACCAAAAAAGTGACACAGACATGAAGTGAGCAAATGCTGTTGGAAAAATAGCACTGACATGCTTGATGCTGTCTTGCCTCAAACCTACAGTTTGTAAAAAATGCAATATCTGAGAAGTGCAATAAAGTGCAATGCAATAAAATGAGGTATGCCTGTAAATGGTGGTTAATTTCAGTCAATTTCAGCTCTTAGCACAGTAGCAGATTTTAACACCCCTGCCCTCAGCTATGTGGCAAGCAGCTGTGAACATGTTCTCTGAGCAGCTTGCACAAAGTTTGCAGGATCCAGGATGAACAAAAAGGACCCTGTACTACAAATATTGGGAATCTGTTCTCTGATCCCTGATTGCTACTTCTGATCACAGAGCCATGGCCAAAAGGGTGGGCAGATATTGTTGTTGCAGCTCCCCCATTGTTGCAAGTTCCTCCTCAGATGTTTAAAGTGACTTCTAGAGGATTTAAAGGGCCAGTGCCCTTCCCTTCCTGTTTATTTTTCTCTCTTCCCTCTTTTAGGGGTCAGATGTTAAAGATTAGGTCATTCAAAAGCAATTGCATGTAAGAGGAAAATTAGAAAGTTACCACACATACCCAAGGGAAAGGCTCAGAAAACACCTGAGAAGACCTTAAATTTACACCACAGACTGATCCTAAGCACTGATCCTAAGCACCAAGACCGATCCTAGGCTAAGATAGCTTACAGCAACCAAAAAACAGAAACAATATACAAAACACAAAACAACAAAACCTGGTAAAGGGGAAGAATCTGATTTCCAGAGTTACCACATTATTAGATGTGCACACTTATATTCATAGCAGCATTATTCACAATAGCTAAAATGCAGAAGAAAACTAAGGTTCCATTGATGGATCTATGGATAAGCAAAATGTGGTATATTTATAAAGTGGAGTAGTATTCAGTCTTAAAAAGGAAGGGAATTCTGACATAGGCTACGATATGGATAAACCTTGAGGCCATTATGTTAATTTAAATATGCCAGTTACAAAAAGACAAATATTATATGCTTCCACTTACATGAGGTACTCAACATGAGTAGCCACAGTCATGGAAACAGAAATAGAATGGTGGTTCATAGTGGCTGGGGGGAGAGGGGAATGGGGAATTATTGTTTAATGGGTACAGTTTTAGTTTCACAAGATGAAAAGGGTTATGGATATGGATGGTGCTGATGGCTGAATAACATTATGAATGTACATAATACCACTGAGCTGTACACGTAGAAATGGTTAAGATGGCTAGTGTTGTTTGTATTTTACCACAATAATAATATAGGGAAAATCAATAATGCAATTCACCATATTAACAAACTAAAAAAAAAAGGATTATCAGATTATCTCAATAAGCACACAAAAGCAGTCAAAATCCACCATCCATTTCTGATAAAAGTTTTCTGGAATCTAGGTATAGGGGAGCCTTCTTTAATCTGATTGAAGGTCATCTGTAAAATCTTATAGGTATCATGTCAATGGTAAAAGTGTGGATCCTTTGCCCATAAGTTCTGGAATAATTCAAGGATATCTCTTCTTACCACTCGTATTCAGTACTGTGCTAAAGGACCCAGTTATGCAGTAAGGCAAGAACAGAAATAAAAGCATCAGATTGAGAAAGGAAGAAGTAAAATCGTTTTTAGTTGCAGATTGCATACTAGGCTGTATAAAAGCATCTAAACAAATATACAGATCTGTAACCATTTGTAATCATTTTATTATAAATTTAATACTTCAATCATGTTTTAATTGATGAAAACTAAGTTTATTTCATTTAACAAATATTTGTTAATCATCTACAATGCATCAGGTACTTTTCTAAATGATGTGCCTATTGAAAAATAGTACTGTAGATAAAAACTCCTGCCCTCTTGGAGCTTACATGCTAGTGTGTGTATGAGGGGGCAGATAAAAGGTAAAATAAATACAAATAAAAGTGTAATAGAAGAAGATAAATACTATGGAAAAAATTGAGTAAGGAAAGGGGCTAGATGGTGAAGTGTAAGGGTGATCAGAGATACCTTTCCTGAAAATACTTGAAGGCAATGAGGGAACAGATCTGCATCCAGCTGGTGGAGTGTAGACATAGACTCTACTAATTCCTTTCACTTTAAAAACTGCTGGGCAGGGAGAGTTGGAGAGTAGTTGAAATAATATGTATGTGGAATTTTTTCATTGTCTTTCATCATTTGTTTTTTATTCACCTGAGATTATGGAGATGCTGAATTATGATTAAGGTAAAGAAAAGTGCAGTTCAATTTCCACTGCATAACAATGTGGATATCGTCAGAAGTTTATTCAGTATCCTCGTGCTCTCTCAACCTTACCACTCTAAAAAAGTTGGGAGACTAGGAAAGCACGTTACCATGAATATTTTTTTGACAACATTGTGATTGAAAAGATAGTTCATCATCTGTTAACTGTCAAGTTGTGCTTAATGCACAGGCACATCTGTCTCACAAACATCATCAAACTGTGCTCTTGAGCCTCTATCCATGCATGGAGCCGTGCGGCAGTGCTCTTGTTAGCTTTGAAGTGACTGCACTGCGATGTCTTAGTGTAAGCCCAGAGGGAACTGATAGAGAGTTCTTGCTTCCCCAACAGCCTTAGATGGACATCTGAAGCACTAGATTATTTATATGACTGTAGCACAGGATAACAGACTCCTTCAGGAACAAGGAATACATTTTAGGAAAGCAAAACAAAACGTGTCTTTCTATCTGTCATGTATAATACAATATAAGCATTTGCTTTATTCCTGCAACTCCCTACATCTAAATTGTATTTTATTACCATTCATGTAAATTCAAGTACTTTGTTTTGTAGTTCATAAGATTCTGCAACGTGGAAAAAAAAAAATGATTACAATGACCAAACCGCTAATAGTGGATCTTCTTTGGGGTGTGAAAATGGGGTTATTTGCTTTTGCTCCTTTCCACATTTCTATGTTGTGCAAATTTTTGACAGCAAGCATTTATTCTTTTGTAATGAGAAAAATCTTTATATTCATATGATATCATATGAATATGAAGATTTCATTTTGTTCAAATTTGCATCAAAATATTATCCAGGTATGGTAATAAGAACAAATACTCAAGTGCTTTCTATGTTCAGATACTCCAGATATTTGACTACTCTAATTCCTTTCAATTTTGTCTTCTAAATATCTCTTTAACTGTTTCCTCAATTCTTGCTCTCCACCTCTGATCCCAATGCCTTGCCTTTATTATTCAAATTGCAGACTAGACAAGCAACCTACACATCAAATGGAATTAGTGCAAAAGAAAGAGTTGACAAACCCAAGTCCATAATGAAGTATATCTTACCTGACCCAGATCATAATAATTGATTTATTTTGCCAAAGATAATCAGGGATCTGAAATAGAAACCCAGACAGATGTTTTTAGTCAGTGTGGAACAAATGAGAAAAATATAATGATGATTACAACAATAAAACACTACCATGTAGTGAGAGAGAGAATGAGAGAGAAAAGGAGGGAGAGAGATTTGGTGGATTTTACCAAATAGAACAATTTATTTTAATCTCAGAAATTTTAATATCAATGACTATTTCAGACATTTATGATATATATTTTTGAGAGTTTCCCTTTGAGACTTTATATGAAAACTTTTTGAAAATTTGAGTCAGATTTAGCTGTATTAAATAATAACATTTCAAAAAATATAAAGCTTTATTTTACTTACTCTGTATCTCTTTTCAGATTTCCACTGGAATCTAAATGCAAAGTCAAGATGGTTGCCAGCATGCTTAGTATGCAATTGTTACGGACAATGACAATCTCAAGTGGGGAAATAACTCTACACGTTTTATTTCTTGTATTTTATAGACAATGTTTAACTGGAAAGTACAAATGTTATAATATTAACAGGAAAAAACCACAAAACTATAAAAATTACTCTTAGTTATACATAAGTTTTAAAATGTTTACAATGATCATCTCCAGTTAAGGAAAAACATAATATCTTTATCTTTTATATTTTATAACTTCCAAAATGAACATGTATTTTATAGTTAGAAAAATGTTACTAAAATATAGAATGAAAAACTATAACAGATTATTAAGACAATAGATTGTAAAGTTCAAAAGAATGGTTGAGTGGCTGAAATAATGTCTCCTGAACTGCAGTGGGTGGTACTAGGGAATGGCCCTGAAGAATCAATAGAATTTAGGAAGAGAGGGAGGAATAAGAGCATTATTCATAGATGTAACTATATGAGAAAAAAAACACACACACACGAAGTGAAAAGCTTTGAGTTGTATTAGCAGAAGCATCTCTGTAATTTTTAAAATGCCCATTCATTTACTTAATAAGCATGTATTGAAGGCCTGTGTTGTGCTGGAACACATAGGTTCTGGAAACAAAAAGTCAGGTCCAATAAGACTTCTGTTCTTTAGAGGCTGACTATTTAGTAGAACCATGCTGAGTAGTCAATAATCACAGTATGGTAAATATCAAGGTAGACATAGTCATATCACATGGTGGGAACACAGATAGGCCTCTGACCCAGATTTTGGGATCAAGGACAATATTCTAGTAGAAGTCATGCTCAAGCTGAGATTTGAGGTATTGGTATGGCAAAGTCAGAGGGATGGAAGTTGAGAGGGGAGTTATAAACCTAGGGCAAGATCCCATAGGATATCCTGTGCTAGCACCCCTGGAATATTTGTTGGCCTGAAATAATTGTGGATTTAATGAAGTTTGCATAAGCACATGCATCCCTGACTGAGAAGTAAAGTTAATTAGTGTAACAAATGAATTTAGACAGTGACAATTGTTCCTGTTCTTTGTTCCTGGCCTTCCTTACTTCAGGAGTCTAAAACTATGCAATGGGCAGATAAAAAAGTTCTTATCCTGAGGGGGTTTATAATTTAGTTTGTGAGAACACAAACAAATATTACCCAGAGACTAGGAGGAGACTAGACAGGAGTTAGAAGTGGTGGTTGTGGTACTGAGTGTCTATAATCTCTAAAGCTGTCTAACAATGAAATGTCTCCTGGAGACAGTCTTCAACACCAAAGGTGAATGGATAGTCATTATTATGAGTTTTCACAGTCCTGGAAGGATAAAACTCTCTGAGGCAATTAGCCTATTTTTAAGTGATGTTAAAGATTCTGGGGATGATAGGAACTGAATGTAAGCCACATAAGGATGTTCTCCTTTGGTATGTCAACCCCTGTTTTTGTTTCATTACCAGTGTGGGCATAACTTTGTATAAAATAGGACATCTCAAGTTCAGTAGGACATATATTCATTGGCTGAGGAGTGGACTATGCTTCTCCAAGATAAAAAAGTGTGATTGTCAAACAATATTGTGTTAAGTGGTCCAGCTCTATAGATACTTTTACACAGCGGAGTCTGTAGAGGTTGCACTTATAAGTCAGAAGCAGACTCCATGGACAGGAGACTTGGAGAGTCTTTTATTTCAAGCAGCATAATGCATTGGAAGAGACCTTAAACAGAATTTTAGAAGGAAGTTGCCTAGAAACTAAAAACTCAAAGTCCAGTGAGAGTTTATAAGCCTCTTGGAAAAGTTAGCTTTATTCTTGGTTGAGAAATACTGCTCTGAGTATAAACTGGGGGCACCTAAATAAAACCAAAACTAACAAATATCTCTTTCCTCCACCTCTTGACTATATCTTACCACTGAGTAGATAATACCAGTTAAAGAGGAACAAAACTAGGACTTTAATTTCTTTACCCATAAAATTAAATTAGAATTAAATAAGTAAGGCAAATGAAAACATTATGAAAACTGTTAAATACTACTCAAAATAAGAGTTTGTGGGGTGGGTTAGTACATTTTAAAGTAAACTTTCCATCCTTCTCCCCTGCCTTCATGGAAAGAGTATACTTCCCCATACCTTGACTTGGAGAGGTATTTGATAGGATATTAGAAATGATGAGAACAGAGGGTTGATAAGTGCTTGTATTATTGGGGTGTGCCAAAACCAGTGCACTGAAAGGTAATTTTCAGGAATTTTCAAGCTAGCTGTCAAACACAGCCATTATTCAAAAACAGTAAAATTAAAAACAAAGGCAATACATATTCAAAACTCATCACTTCCTAACTTTTACTACACCTTACTATTGTGTATGCTCTTGAGATCATTCATATTTACTGAATATGTATGGTGGGAATTCTATATAAGGATGTGCTACTGTACATTTCTTCCCAACTCTGCATTTGAACACACATTTTGCACTATCAAGATAGAAATAGTCTTAAGAGATATGACAAAAATACATATGAATTAAAACAACTGATTTTGTAGGATGGTGTTTATGGCAGAGAAGAGTAAACATAGAAAAGCCTGCTTGCAACTTTGGCCCTTGGCTAGTGCCTGGGAAATAGGATTACAGAAGAATTTCCACCTTTCCCAGAACTGAGAAGAAAGGTTAATTGTGCCTAACCTGTACAAACAACGTGGTTTACATTGAATATCTGCTTTCGTTCTGGGAGTTTGGAATTTTGGTACATGCTAGGCAGAGGGTGTCTATGTGAATTTCTCTCAATAAAAATATTGGGCACTGAATTTCAAATAAGCTTTGCTGGTAGATAACACTTCACACACACTAGCAATGATGCTGGAGGAGTTAAGCATGTCCTGCCTCTGATTCCAAAGGGAGAAGACTCTTGGAAGCTTGGGCCTGGTTTCTATAGACTTTGTGCCATGGACCTTCATTCTTTGATGGATTTACTTTTTGTTCTTTTGTTGTAATAAACCTTATGCTGATTCTTGTGAGTCTTTCTAGCAAATCACTGAACCTAAGTGTGGTCTTGGGCCTCCCAACACAGCGGTATATAAACAGAGTTAAAAGAATATATAGGCATAAGGAGAGACCTTCAAGATGGCGGAGGAATAAGAAGTGGAGATCATCTTCCTCTCCACAAATACATAAGAAATAGAGCTACATGTGGAACAACTCCTACAGAACACCTACTGAATGCTGGCAGAAGATGTCAGAGTTCCCAAAAGGCAAGAAACTCCCCACGTACCAGGGTAGGGCAAAAGAAAAAAACAAAAAAACAAAAACAGAGACCAAAGAATAGGGACAGGACCTGCACCTCTGAGAGGGAGCTGTGAAGGAGGAAAATTTCCATGCACTAGGAAGCCCCTTCACTGGGGGAGGGGGGTGGCCGAGGGGAAGCTTCAGAGCCATGGAGGAGAGCGCAGCAACAGGGGTGCAGAGGGCAAAGCAGAAAGATTCCACACAGAGGATCAGTACCGACAACCACTCACAAGCCTGAGAGGTTTGTCTGCTCACCCGCTGGGGTCGGTGGGGGCAGAGAGCTGAAGCTCCAGCTTCGGCTTCGGAGGTCAGATCCCAGGGAGAGGACAGAGGGTTGTTGTGTGAACACAGTCTGAGGGGGCTAGTGCGACAAAGCTAGCCAGGAGGGAGTCCAGGAAAATTTCTGGAACTGCCTAAAAGGCAAGAGACCATTGTTTCAGGGTGTGTGAGGAGAGGCGATTCAGAGCACCACCTAAATGAGCTCCAGAGACGAGCATGAGACATGGCTATCAGCGTGGACATCAGATATGGGCATGAGATGCTAAGGCTGCTACTGCAGCCACCAAGAAGCCTGTGTGCAAGCACAGGTCACTATCCACATCTCTTCTCCCAGGAGCCTGTGCAGCCCACCACTAGCAGGATCCTGTGATCCAGGGACAACTTCCCCAGGAGAACACACGGAACACCTCAGGCTTTTGCAACGTCATGCCAGCCTCTGATGCCACAGGCTCACCCTGCATTCTGTATACCTCCCTCCCCCCAGCTTGAGTAAGCCAGAGCCCCCTAATCAGCTGGTATTTTAACCCCATCATATCTGGGCAGGGAACAGATGCCAGAGGGTGATCTACAGGCAGAGGCAGGGTAAAATCCAAAGATGAACCCCAGGAGCTGTGTGAACAAAGAGGAAAAAGGGAAATTTCTCCAGGCAGCCTCAGGAGCAGAGGATTAAATCTCCACAATCGGCTTGATGTACCCTGCATCTGTGGAATACCTAAATAGACAATGGATCATCCCAAAATAGAGGGGGTGGACATTGGGGGTAACTGTACACTTGGAGTTTGCTTTCTGAATCTAATTTGTTTCTGGTTTTATGTTTATCTTAGTTTAGTATTTAAAGTTTATTATCATTGGTAGATTTGTTTATTGATTTGGTTGCTCTCTTCCTTTATATATATATATATTTTTTTTTCCATTTTCTCTTTTTGTGAGTGGATGTGTCTACTATCTTTGAGTGATTGTGTCTGTATAGCTTTGCTTTTACCATTTGCCCTGGGTTCTCTCTGCCTTTCTTTTCTTTTCTTTTTTTTTCTTTTTTTTTTTTTTTTGTATAGTTTCTAGCACTTGCTATCACTGCTGGATTTAGTTTTTGGTTAAGTTGCTCTATTCTTTCTTTCTTTCTTTTTTTTTTTCTTCTTTTATTACTGTTTAATTTTTTTTTAATTTTTAATAGTTTTTTTTAAAATTTTAATTTAATAACTTTCTTTTCTCTCCTTTCTTTCTTTCTTTCTTTCTTTCTTTCTTTCTTTCTTTCTTTCTTTCTTTCCTACTTTCTTTTTTTCTCCTTTTTCTTCTGAGCTGTGTGGCTGACACAGTCTTGGTGCTCCAGCTGGGTGTAAGCCCTGTGCCACTGAGGTGGGAGAGCCGAGTTCAGGACATTGGTCCACCAGACGCCTCCTGGCTTCATGTAATATCAAATGGTGTAAGCTCTCCTAGAGATCTCCATCTAAACGCTAAGACCCAGATCCACTAAACGAACAGCAAGCTACAACACTGGACACCCTATGCCAACAACGAGCAAGGTAGGAACAGAACCCAAACGATGAGCAGAGATGCTGCCTAAAATCATAATAAGGTCACAGACACCGCAAAACATACTACGGGATCTGGACCTGCACACCAGAAAGACAAATCCAGTCTCATCCACCAGAAAACAGGCACCAATCCCCTTCACGAGGAAGCCTACACAACCCACTGAACTAACCTTACCTACTGGGGGCAGACACCAAAAACAATGGGAACTATGAACCTGTAGCCTGCGAAAAGGAGACCCCAAACACAGTAAGTGAAGCAAAATGAGAAGACAAAGAAACACACAGCACATGAAGGAGAAAGGTAAAAACCCACCAGAGCAAACAAATGAACAGGAAATAGGCAGTCTACCTGAAAAAGAATTCAGAGTAATGATAGTAAAGATGACCCAAAATCTTGGAAATAGAATAGAGAAGATAAAAGAAATGTTTAACAAGGACCTAGAAAACTAAAGAGTAAACAAACAATGAACTCCACAATAAACGAAATAAAAATTCTCTAGAAGGAATCAATAGCAGAAAAACTGAGGCAGAAGAAAGGATAAGTGACCTGGAAGATAAAATAGTGGAAATAACTACCACAGAGAAGAATAAAGAAAAAAGAATGAAAAGCATTGAGGAGAGTCTCAGAGACCTCTGGGACAACATTAAACACACCACTATTCAAACTATAGGGGTCCCAGAGGAAGAAGAGAAAAGAAAGTAACTGAGAAAATAGTTGAAGAGATTATAGTTGAAAACATCCAAAATTTGGGAAAGGAAATAGTCAATCAAGTCCAGGTAGCACAGAGTTCCATAGAGGATAAATCCAAGGAGAAACAGGCCAAGATACATATTAATCAAACTATCAAAAATTAAATACAAATTAAAAATATTAAAAGCAGCAAGGGAAAAACAACAAATAACATACAAGGGAGTCCCTATAAGGTTAACAGCTGATCTTTCAGCACAATCTCTGCAAGCCAGAAGGGAGTTACAGGACATAATTAAAGTGATGAAATGGAAAAACTTACAACCAAGATTATTCTACACAGCAAGGATGTCATTCAGATTCGACAGAAAATTAAAAACATTACAGACAAGCAAAAGCTAAGAGAATTCAGCACCACCAAACCAGCTTTACAACGAATGCTAAAGAAATTTCTCTAAGCAGGAAACACAAGAGAAGGAAAAGACATACAAAAACAAACTCAAAATATTTAGAAAATCGTAATAGGAACATACATATTGATAATCACCTTAAATGTAAATGGATTAAATGCTCCAACCAAAAGGCACAGACTGGCTGAATGGATACAAAACTGAGACCCATATATATGCTGTCTACAAGAGACCCACGTCAGACCTAGGGACACATACAGACAGAAAGTGAAGGGATGGAAAAAGATATTCCATGCAAACGGAAATCAAAAGAAAGCTGGAGTAGCAATTCTCATATCAGACAAAATAGACTTTAAAACAAAGACTATTACAAGAGACAAAGAAGGATACTACATAAGGATCAAGGGATCAATCCAAGAAGAAGATATGACAATTGTAAATATTTATGCACCCAACATAGGAGCACCTCATTACATAAGGCAAATGTTAACAGCTATAAAAGGGGAAATCGACAGTAACAAAATCATAGTAGGAGATTTAACACCCCACTTTCAACAATGGGCAGATCATCCAAAATGAAAATAAATAAGGAAGTACAAGCTTTAAACGATACATTAAACAAGATGGACTTAGTTGCTATTTATAGGACATTCCATCCAAAAACAACAGAATACACTTTCTTTTCAAGTGCTCATGGAACATTATCCAGGATAGATCATCTCTTGGGTCACAAATCAAGACTTGGTAAATGTAATGTAATTGAAATCATATCAGGTATCGTTTCCAACCACAGCGCTATGACTACATATGAATTACAGGAGAAAACTGGTAAAAATACAAACACATGGAGGCAAAACAATACACTACTTGATAACCAAGATATTAATGAAGACATCAAAGAGGAAATCAAAAAATACCTAGAAACAAATGACAATGAAAACACGATGCCCCAAAACCTATAGGATGCAGCCAAAGTAGTTCTAAGAGGGAAGTTTTTAGCAATACAATCCTACCTCAAGAATCAAGAAACATCTCAAAAAAACAACGTAAACTTACATCTAAGCAATTAGAGAAAGAAGAACAAAGAAACACCAAAGTTAGCAGAAGGAAAGAAATCATAAAGATCAGATCAGAAATAAATTAAAAAGAAATGAAGGAAACAATAGCAAAGATCAATAAAACTAAAAGTTGGTTCTTTGAGAAGATAAACAAAATTGATAAAACATTAGACAGACTCATCAAGAAAAAAAAGGGAGAAGACTCAAATCAATAGAATTGAAAATGAAAAAGGAGAAGTAACAACTGACACTGCAGAAACACAAAGGATCATGATACATTACTACAAGTAACTGTATGTCAATAAAACGGACAACCTGGAAGAAATGGACAAATTCTTAGAACAGCACAACCTTCTGAGACTGAACCAGGAAGAAATAGAAAATATGGACAGACCAATCACAAGCACTGAAATTGAAACTGTGATTAAAAATTTTCAAACAAACAAAAGCCCAGGACCAGATGGCTTCACCGGCGAATTCTATCAAACATTTAGAGAACAGCTAAGACACATCTTTCTCAAACTCTTCCAAAATATAGCAGAGGGAGGAAAATTCCCAAACTCATTCTATGAGGCCACTATCACCCTGATAGCAAAACCAGACAAATATGTCACAAAGAAAGAAAACTACAGGCCAAAATCACTGATGAACAAAGATGAAAAAATCCTTAAAAAATACTAGCAAACAGAATCCAAGGGCACACTGAAAGGATCATACACAATGATCAAGTGGGGTTTATCCCAGGAATGCAAGGATTCTTCAATTTACACAAATCAAAAAATTGTGATACACCATATTACAAATTGAAGGAGAAGAACGATATGATCATCTCAATAGATGCAGAAGAAGCTTTTGACAAATTTCAACACCAATTTATGATAAAAACCCTCCAGAAAGTAGGCATACAGGGAACTTACCTCAAAATAATAAAGCCATACATGACAAAGCCACAGCCAACATCATTCTCAATGGTGAACAATTTCCACTAACATCAGGAACAAGACAAGGTTGCCCACTCTCACTCTATTATTCAACATAGTTTTGGAAGCTGTAGCCATAGCAATCAGAGAAGAAAAAGAAATAAAAGGAATCCAATTTGGAAAAGAAGAACTAAAGTTCTCACTGTTTTCAGATGACATATTATACATAGAGAATACTAAAGATGCTACCAGAAAAATACTAGACTGAATCAATGAATTTGATAAAGTAGCAGGATACAAAATTAATGCACAGAAATCTCTTGCATTCCTATACACTAGTGATGAAAAATCTGAAAGAGAAATTAAGGAAACACTCCCATTTACCATTGCAACAAAAATAATAAAATACCTAGGAATAAACCTACCTAACGGGACAACAGACCTGTATGCAGAAAACTGTATGAGACTGATGAAAGAAATTAAAGATGATACAAACAGTTGGAGAGGTGCACTATGTTCTTGGATTGGAAGAATCAACATTGTGAAAATGAGTATACTAGCCAAAGCAACCTATGGATTCAATGCAATCCCTATCAAACTACCAATGGCATTTTTCACAGAACTAGAACAAAAAATTTCACAATTTGTATGGAAACACAAAAGACCCCATATAGCCAAAGCAATCTTGAGAATGAAAAATGGAGCTGGAAGAATCAGGCTCCCTGACTTCAGACTATATTACGAAGCTACAGTAATCAAGACAGTTTGGTACTGGCACAAAAACAGAAATATAGATCAATGGAACAGGATAGAAAGCCCAGAGATAAACCCACACACATGTGGTCACCTTATTTTTGATAAAGGAGGCAAAAATATACAATGAAAAAAGACAGCCTCTTCAATAAGTGGTGCTGGGAAAATTGGACAGCTACATGTAAAAGAATGAAATTAGAATACTCCCTAGCACCATACACAAAAATAAACTCAAAATGGATTAAAGACCTAAATGTAAGGCCAGACACTATAAAACTCATAGAGGAAAACATAGGCAGAACCCTCTATGACATAAATCACAGAAAGATCCTTTTTGAGCCACCTCATAGAGAAACGGAAATAAAAACAAAAATAAATGGGACCTAATGAAACTTAAAAACTTTTGCACAGCAAAGGAAACCATAAACAAGATGAAAAGACATCCCTCAGAATGGGAGAAAATATTTGCAAATGAAGCAACTGACAAAGGATTAGTCTCCAAAATTTACAAGCAGCTCATGCAGCTCAATATCAAAAAAACAAACAACCTAATCCAAAAATGGGCAGAAGACCTAAATCGACATTTCTCCAAAGAAGATACACAGATTGCCAACAAACACATGAAAGGATGCTTAACATCACTAATCATTAGAGAAATGCAAATCAAAATTACAGTGAGGTATCACCTCACACCTGTCAGAATGGTCATCATCAAAAAATCTACAAACAATAAATGCTGGAGAGGGTGTGGAGAAAAGGGAACCCTCTTGCATTGTTGGTGGGAATGTAAATTGATACAGCCACTATGGAAAGCAGTATGGAGGTTCCTTAAAAAACTAAAAATAGAACTACCATACGACCCAGCAACCCCACTACTGGGCATATATCCCTGAGAAAACCATAATTCAAAAGAAGTCATGTACTACAATGTTCAATGCAGCTCTATTTACAATCATGAGGCCATGGAAGCAACGTAAGTGTCCATCGACAGATGAATGGATAAAGAAGATGTTGTACATGTGTACAATTGAATATTACTCAGGGATAAAAGAAATGAAACTAAGTTATTTGTAGTTAGGTGGATGGTCCTAGGGTCTGTCATATAGTGTGAAGTAAGCCAGAAAGAGAAAAAACAAATATCATATGCTAACACATATATATGCAATCTAAAAAAAAAAAGAAAATGGTTCTGAAGAACCTAGGGGAAGAACAGGAATAAAGATGCAGATGTAGAGAATGGACTTGAGGAGACGGAGAGGGGGAAGAGCAAGCTGGGACAAATGAGAGAGTGGCATGGACATTTATACACTACCAAATGTAAACTCGATAGCTAGTTGGAAGCAGCCGCATAGCACAGGGAGATCAGCTTGGTGCTTTGTTACCAGCCAGAGAGGTGGGATAGGGAGTGTGGGAAGGAGACGCAAGAGAGAGGAGATATGGGGATGTATGTATATGTATAGCTGATTCACTTTGTTTTAAAGCAGAAACTAACACACCATTGTAAAGCAATTATACTACAATAAAGATGTTTAAAAAAAAAAGAATATATAGGCATAAAGAGGACTTTGTCTTCAGTAAATTTTTACCTTGGATTTCTTGATTCTGGCTCGGAAGATTAGGCCTGCTTAATAGGATACTTTAAATGTTTAAACTATATAAATTTATCCATAAACCCTAAACTTTAATTTACAGTGTCTGGGTGTTGCATGTACTGAAGATTTCAGTAAATCTGTTTATGTCTTTGAATGATTTCAAATTTTGTTGGTGAATCATAGTTGAGGGTTTTGGTTATATATTAATACATATAAATTGAGCCTCTTTAAGACTTTTTTTTTTCATTCAGTGATTCAGTAAACGACTTTTTAAATACACTTACAGCATAATGAGCTTATGAGGACCTCACTATAAATATGCTTAAAAACTAAACATAAAAGCAGGGTGAATATAGGAACTGACATGTCTAATTCATTCATGGTAAGGTATTATGCAAGTTCCATGTTCTAGAAAATTTTTACATAAAGTTTTAATGAAACTTTTGGCAACTCAAAACTCATTTTATGCTCCTGAGTAACACAGGGGAAAATCACTTTTCCCAAAGGTGGATCTGGACAGCTAAATCACAGGATGTCAAGGAGATAAGTTCATTCAGATTCTTAAATTAGACTGAATTTCCATCTATATTATAATTTTAACTATCATCTTTTTAATATTGTGTTTTTTTTTAAAGAATAAGAACAGCATTTCCCAAAGAGGCCCATTGAATATGTTATATTAATATTTTAGTGCCAAGATTATTATTAATAATAATACATTGCAAAGTATCCAAAACTGGTTGGAATTTGCCTATAAACCATCCAGGCCAAAAGGAATAAAGTGTGCTGTTTGGGCAATTATCCTTTATATGGTACCTAAGAATTTGGTGTGAGATTTTGGTAAGCATGGATAGGAGTTCATTAGCAGCAAGATTAATTAGTGAGAATATTAGGCCTTATCTACAATCCATAATAGAGAGGTAGAGCTTTTATTTTTATAGAAGACACAGATTGCATATAGGACTCAATGCACAGCTTTAATATTATATGTATCAAAAATGCACATATATATTTAATACATTTTTATTCTGGAATAGGTATTTTTTCATTTTATGCTGATATCTAAATAGACCGAGGTTTGGGGGACGAGAATTTGAAAAAAGTCATAAGAGACCATAAGATTCATGCCCTTGATGAGTTAGTTATTCTAGGCAAAACTGGCTGACACAAACATATATTCAGTGAAAAACAAGAAGGTGAAAAGCAACCCAGGAGGTAAAGGTAGAGAGTACAGTTACTTATTTTAGTGACATTTATCCCTTGCTTTTATCCAGGAAATGTATTTTTAAAGTGAAAAGGTTTTTTGATCCTGATATTTTTCTTTGATGTGAATCAATCAGCTGAAGATTCATTGATTAAATTCACAATCCTTGAGCCTTTCAGATACATTGTTTGAAAGAAAGAAAATGCCTTCTCAGGCTAAAAAAATTAACTTCTTACACAGTGACTGGAGTTATATTTATTATTCAAGAAACCACTGGTGAAGTTAAGTGAAGAAAGTGACCAATTTTTTATGTACAGCATATTCTAGTTATATAAAGCTGCTTGAATCTGAGGGAAAAGAAGCCAAGTAATTATAAACAATAATTACCTCTGAGGTATGAGATCTATAGTCTTTATTTATTTATTTATTTATCTATTTATTTACTTATTTAGGATTTCTTCTTTTATTTATTTATTTATTTATTTATTTAATATATCTTTATTGGAGTATAACTGCTTCACAATACTCTGCTAGCCTCTGTTGCACTACAAAGTGAATCAGCCGTATGCATACACATATCCCCATATCCCCTCCCTCTTAAGCCTCCCTCCCACCCTCCCTATCCCACCCCTGTAGGTGGTCACAAAGCACTGAGCTGATTTCCCTGTGCTATGCTGCTGCTTCCCACTAGCTATCTATTTTACATTTGGTAGTGTATATATGTCAGTGCTACTGTCTAACTTTGTCCCAGCTTATGCTTCCCCTCCCTGTGTCATCAAGTCCATTCTCTAGGTCTACTTCTTTATTCCTGCCCTGTCACTAGGTTCATCAGTACCATTTTTTTTTTTTTTTAGATTCTATAACTATGCGTTAGCATATGGTATTTGTTTTTCTATTTCTGACTCACTTCACTGTGTGTGACAGACTCTATATCCATTCACCTCACTACAAATACCTCAATTTCATTTCTTTTTATGGCTGAGTAATATTCCATTGTATATATGTGCCACATCTTTATCCATTCTTCTGTCGATGGACATTTAGGTTGCTTCCATTTTCTGGTTATTCTAAATAATGCTGCAATGAACGTTGTGGTACATGTCTCTTTTTGAATTACGGTTTTCTCAGGGTATATGCCCAGAACTGGGATTGCTGGGTCATACGTTAGTTCTATTTTCAGTTTTTTAAGGAACCTCCATACTGTTCCCCATAGTGGTTGTATCAATTTACATTCACACCAACACTGCAGGAGGGTTCCCTTTTCACCATACCCTTTCAAGCATTATTGTTTCTATATTTTTGATAATGCCCATTCTAACTGGTGTGAGGTGATACATCATTGTAGTTTTGATTTGCATTTCTCTAATAATTAGTGATGATGAGCATCTCATCACGTGCCTCTTGGCCATCTGTATGTCTTCTTTAGTGAAATGTCTATTTAGGTCGTCTGCCGATTTTTTAATTGGGTTGTTCGTTTTTATGATATTGAGCTCCATGAGCTGTTTGTATATTTTGGAAGTTAATACTTTGCCTGTTGTTTCATTTGCAAATATTTTCTACCATTCTGAGGATTGTCTTTTAGCCTTGTTTATGGTTTCCTTTGCTGTGCAAAAGCTTTTAAGTTTAATTAAGTCCCATTTGTTTATTTTTCTTTTTTTTTTTTTTTCATTACTCTAGTAGGTTGGTCAAAAAAGAAATTGCTGTGGTTTATGTCAAAGAGTGTTTTCCTCTAAGAGTTTTATAGCGTCTTGTCTTACATTTAGGTCTTTAATCCATTTGGACTTTATTTTTATGTATAGTGTTAGGGAGTGTTCTAATTTCATTCTTTTACATGTAGCTGACCAGTTTTCCCAGCACCACTTATTGAAGAGGCTGTCTGTTCTCCATTGTTTGTTCTTGCCTCCTTTGTCATAAATTAGGTTGCCATATGTGCATGGGTCTATCTCTGGGTTTTCTATCCAGTCCATTGATCTATATTTCTGGTTTTGTGAGAGTACCATACTGCCTTGATTACTGTAGCTTTGTTGTATAGTTTGAAGTTGGGGAGCCTGATTCCTCCAGCTCCAGTTTTCTTTCTTAAGATTGCTTTTGCTGTTCGGGGGCTTTTGTATTTCCATAAGAATTGTAAAAAATTTTGTTCTAATTCTGTGAAGAATGCCATTGGAAATTTGACAGGGATTGCATTGAAACTGTAGATTGCTTTGGGGAGTATAGACATTTCCACAATATTGATTCTTCCAGTCCAAAAACATGGTATATTTCTCCATCTGTTTATGTCATCTTTTATGTTTTTCATCAGTGTTTTATAGTTTTCTGAGTGCAAGTCTTTTGCCTCCTTAGGTAGGTTTATTTCTAGGTATTTTATTCTTTTTGTGGTGATGGTAAATGGGAGTGTGTCCTTAATTTCTCTTTCTGATTTTTCACTGTTAGTGTATAGGAATGCCAGAGATTCCTGTGCATAAGTTTTGTGTCCTGCAACTTTACCAAATTCATTGATTAGTTCTAGAAATTGTCTGGTGGCATCTTTAGGATTCTTTATATATAGTATCGTTGCATCTTCAAACAGTGATAGTTTTGCTTCTCCTTTTCCAATTTGTATTCCTTTTATTTCTTTTTATTCTCTGATTGCCATGGCTAGGACTTCCAATGTTATGGTGTATAACAGTGGTGAGAGTGGACACCCTTGTCTTGTTCCTGATCTTAGTGGAAATGCTCTCAGTTTTCCACCATTGAGTATGTTGTTTGCTGTGGATTTGTCATACATAGCCTTTATTATGTTGAATTAGGTTCCCTCTATGCCCATTTTCTGGAGAGTTTTTATCATAAATGGGAGTTAGATTTTTTTCAAAGGCTTTTTCTGTATCTATTGAGATTATAGTATGGTTTTGTTCCTTAATTTGTTAATACAGTGTATCATATTGATACATTGATAGAGCTCTTCTCTAAAAGTTTGATAGAATTCGCCTGTGAAGCCATCTGGTCCTGGACTTTGGTTTGTTGGGAGATTTTTAATTACAGTTTCAATTCTGTTACTTGTGATAAGTCTGTTTATATTTTCTAATTCTTCCTGGTTCAGACTTGGAAAATTGTACCTTTCCAAGAATTTGTCTATTTCTTCATGGTTGTTCATTTTATTGGCATGTAATTGTTTGTGGTAGTCTCCTATAATCCTTTGTATTTCTCTGGTGTCAGTTGTGATTTCTCCTTCTTCATTTCTAATTTTATTGATTTACGTCCTCTCCCTTTTTTCTTGATGAGTCTGGCTAAAGGGTTTATCTATTTTCTTTATCTTCTCAAAGAACCAGCTCTTAGTTTTATTGATCTTTGCTATTGTTTTCTTGGTTCCATTTCATTTACTTCTGCTCTGATCTTTATGAATTCTTTCCTTCTACTGACTTTGGGTTTTCTTTGTTTTTCTTTCACTAGTTGCTTTAGGTGTCAGGTTAGATTGTTTATTTGAGATTTTTCTTGTTTCTTGAGGTGAGATTGAATTGCTGTAAACTTCCCTCTTAGAACTGCTTTTGCTGCATCCCATAGGTTTTGGGTCATCGTGTTTTCGTTGTCATTTTTTTCTAGGTAATTTTTATTTATGCTTTGATTTCTTCAGTTATATCTTGGTTATTTAGGAGCACACTGTCTAGCCTCCATGTATTTGTGTTTTTTACAGTTGTTTTCTTGTAATTGATTTCCAGTCTCCTAGTGTTGTGGTTAGAAAAGATGCTTGATATGATTTCAATTTTCTTAAATTTTCCAAGGCTTGATTTGTGACCCAAGATGTGATCTATCCTGGAAAATGTTCCATGTGCACTTGAGAAGAAAGTGCATTCTGCCACTTTTGGTAGAATGTTCTATAAATATCAATTAAATCTATTGGTCTATTTTGTCATTTAAAGCTTGTGTTTCCTTATTTATTTTCTGTTTGGATGAATTGTCCATTGGTGTAAGTGGGGTGTTAAAGTCCCCTACTATTTTTGTGTTACTGTCGATTTCCCCTTTCATGGTTGTTAGCATTTTGCCTTACGTACTGAGGTGCTCCTATGCTGGGTGCATAAAAATTTATAATTGTTATATCTTCTTCTTGGATTGATCCCTTGATCATTATGTAGTGTCCTTCCTTGTGTCTTGTAATAGTCTTTATTTTAAAGTCTACTCTGTCTGATATGAGAATTGCTACTCCAGCTTTCTTTTGATATCCATTTGCATGGAATATCTTTTTCCATCCCCTCACTTTCAGTCTGTATGTTTCCCTAGGTCTGAAGAGGGTGTCTTGTAGACAACACATATATGGGTCTTGTCTTTGTATCTATTCAGTAAGTCTGTGTCTTTTAGTTCGGGCATTTAATCCATTTCTGTTCAAGGTTATTATTGATATGTATGTTGCTATTACCATTTTCTTAATTGTTTTGGGTTTGTTCTTGTGGATCTTTTTCTTCTCTTTTGTTTCCTGCCTAGAGAAATTTCTTTAGCATTTGTTGTAAAGCTGGTTTGGTGGTGCTGAATTCTCTTAGCTTTTTCTTGTCTGAAAAGCTTTTGATTTCTCCACTGAATCTGAATGAGATCCTTGCTGGTAGAGTAATCTTGGTTTAAGATTGTTCCCTTTCATCACACTTTAAGTATATCCTTCCACTCCCTTCTGGCCTGCAGAGTTTCTGCTGAAAAATCAGCTGATAACCTTATGGGATTCCTTTGTATGTTATTTTTTGTTTTTCTCTTGTTGCTTTTTTTTTTTTCCCCCTTGTTGCTTTTAATATTTTTTCTTTGAATTATTTTTTGTTAATTTGATTAATACGTGTCTTGGCGTGTTTCTTCTGGGGTTTATCCTGGATTAGACTCTCTGTGCTTCCTGGACTTGGGTGACTATTTCCTTTCCTGTGTTAGGGAAATTTTCCACTACAATCTCTTCAAGTATTTCCTCAGACCCTTTCTCTTTCTCTTCTTCTTCTGGGACTCCTATAATTCGAATGTTGATGTGTTTAATGTTGTCCCTGAAGTCACTGAGACTGTCCTCATTTCTTTCATTCTTTTATCTTTATTCTGCTCTGTGACAGTTATTTCCACCTTTCTATCTTCCAGCTCACTTATTCGTTTTTGTGCCTCAGTTATTCTGCTATTGATTCCTTCTATTGTTTTTTTCATTTCAATTATTGTGTTGTTCATGACACTGTTTTTACTTTAGTACTTTTAGGTCCTTGTTAAACATATCTTGTGTCTTCTTGATCCATGCCTCCATTCTATTTCTGAAATATTGGATCATCTTTGCTATCATTACTCTGAATTCTTTTTCGGGTAGACTGCCTACTTCCTCTTCATTTATTTGGTCATGTGGGTTTTTACCTTTCTCCTTCTTCTGCAACATGTTTCTCTCTCTTCTTATTTTGCCTATCTTACTCTGTTTATGGTCTTCTTTCTGCAGGCTGTAGGGTTGTAGTTCCTCTTGCTTCTGTTGTCTGCCCCTTGGTGGGTGAGATTGGTCCAGGGGATTGTTTAGACTTCCTGATGGGAGGGACTGGTGCCTGCCCTCTGGTGGGTGTAGATGAGTCTTTTCCCTCTGATGAGCAGAGCCACATCAGGTTTGCTGTATCTGTGAGCTTATTATGACCTTAAGCAGCCTGTCTGCTAATGGGTGGGGCTGTGTTCCTGTCTTGCTTGTTGTTTGACCTAAGGCTTCCAGCACTGGAGCCTGCAGGCAGTTGGGTGGAGCTGGGTCTTGGTGTGAGATGATACCTCTGGGAGAGTGTCCACTGATTAGTATTCCCTGAGCTTGGGAATTCTCAGCAGTCCAGTGTCCTGGACTTGGCACTCCACCCCAGAGGCCCAGGCCCAAACCCCTGGCCTGGGAACAAAGATCCTGCAAGCTACACAGTGTGGCCAGAGAAAAAATAAGAAAAAAAATGAAAAGAAAAGAAATAAATGAGACCCAAGACTATTAGCAAAAACAAAAACAACCAAACAGCAACAACAACAACAAACAAAAAAAGAAAGAAGAAAGCAAACAGATAATCCAAACCCAAGACAAATGGTAAAAAACAAAAGCAAACAAACAGAAACAGACAAAAGAAAAAAAGCAAAGAAAACAAAAAATAAGAGAACAAGAAACAAACAAAATAACTCAAAAATGAAAGCAATCAATAAAGACTAAACTAAGAAAAATAAAAAATGTAAAATAAAAGTAGAAAGCAAATTTTAAAAATCAAAGAAAACAGAAAACAAACACATAAAAATGATCCAAAAAAGAACAAAGAACAAAAATAAGAAATAAACACAAAACAACCAAAAAGTAATGTAAAAAATAATAAAATAATAAAAGCAACAACAACTTATCTACATGAAACAAAGAATAATACTAATAAGAATCTTTTCCTGGGACCTCCTTTGTCAGTGTCCTTGTGCCCATAGTGAGCCACAGTCAAGCCTTCCTCCCCAGGAGTCCCTTCTATACCTCTAGGTAGGTATCTGGACCCACTGTGGGTACTTTGGGGCAGCTCAGACTCTGACATGGCCCAACTACTGAATGTACTTGTTCCCAACGTCCACTGCTGCTAAACCTAGACTGGTCTCAGATGTGGGAACACTCGATGTCTATTAAGATATTCCACAGATGCAGGATTTACCAAGCTGATCATGGGATTTAATCCATAGGCTGTGCAGCTGCACAGAGAGATGTCCATTGTATTCCTTAGTTACACTGCTCCTGGGGCTCAGGTTTGGTTTTGGCCCACCTCTGCGTGTGTGCCACCCTCAGTCATTTTTTCTCTACCCACGCAAGGGGGAGTGAAATCAGCATCTGATTGGGGCTCACTTACTCACTCAGGCTGGGGAGGGTAAGGGAGCCACAACTGAGGTGTGCATGAAATGCCTGTGGCAATGGAGACCAGCAGGCAGTTGCAACAGATTGGGGTGCACTCACTCTGGTGGGAGACCCTCCCAGCACCCGCAGAGGCAGGGGCTAGTGTGTGGGAGTTGTGGCAGCCCTGTCCCTTGTGCACCACTCACTCAACAATGGCACCTTATTTCCTAGGCAGGCCACACTTCCTCTAGGGGCATTCCCAGCTGTGGAGTCACTCACTCTCATTCTCTCTGTTGTATCCATGGAGCTAAAGCAGTCCTCTCCCTGAGTCCATTCTCCTAATCCCACACTTTAGCACTGAGCCCCCACCAGCACTGGTGGATTCCTGTCTCAGGCAGGGGTGCCCAGGGCTGATTTCTGAGGAGGCTTTGGGATGGGTATTACTCAGGAACCCAGAGCCTATGCAGGTGGAGGAGACTTTGGCTTGAGGGGTGGGAGAGCCTGCTCAAATGGGTGCCCCTCCCAGTGCCAGTGGAAGCAGAAGCCAGAGGGTGGGGAAGGAGTTTGCAATGGCAGCCTTGCCCCTTATGTTCCACTCAACAATGATGCCTTGCTTCTATGGTGTTCCAGGCTTTTTCTGCAAACTTTCCCGCTTGTGGAGCTCCTTACTTCTGTCCCTTTAGGCTGTCTTTTCACAGCCAACAGCTGTCCCCTCCCTGGGTCCACACTCCAAACCCTATTTTCCAGCACCCAGCCCCCCTCCGCAACAGGAGACACACAACTCAGGCTGGGGTGCACAAGGCTGCGGTACAGACCTGTGCGCAGTTCTTACTTTGTCCCACCTTCCACAGACTGTCTGCTGTGTTCCCCTTTTATCCCCTGAAGGTCCCTTTCTGTCCCAGCTCATTTCCCCACCATGAGGGGGTTTTTCTGAGTGCAGGAACCTCTCCTCACCTTCAGCTTCCCACCACAGGTGCTGGTTCCTTTTTTGATCCCTCTTTTCTTTTTTTCCTTCTTTCATCCTAGCCAGTTGAGCGGGGATTTTTCTTGTCCTTTTAGGTGTCCAAAGTCTTTTGCTAGTGTTCAGCAGGTGCCCTGTGAGAACTGTTCCATTTGTAGATGTGTTCTTCATGTAGCTGTGAGGAGAGAGGAATTCCATGTCCTCCTACTCTGCCATCTTGACTCCTCCCTTGCACACAAATCTCTAGAACAATTCTTTAGCATTAAGCTTATCATTCCTTTGGATCTGGAGTTATTTGGGGTTAAGTACCCATTTCTCCATGAACTGATATACATCTACATATCAAATTTATCCCTCTATTCTCCCTAGCCAAGCCCATCAAAACATGCATTTTGTTTTTTGTTTTTTTTTTTTTTTTTCCCACACATATCCTTGGGCTACTTATTTCCTATACTCCAGAATTACTTCTCATTTGGGTTGCATTAAGCCTTTCCTCAGTCCTCAATCTAAACTTGACAGTTTGCTGCTTCTACACCCCTTGTCTTGATCTCCACTAACTAGTACATGATAGGTCCTCAAACACTCGAACAAATGTTTGTTAGAATGAATGAATATGTATAAATGAATGAATTAGTACTTCAGATGATCCTTTCAGAATTATATAGGCCTTCGATGGATAGTTTTTTTTTTTTTTCTCTCTCACCCTGTCACATCTTACCCCTCCCTCTCCCCATATCCTCAAGTCCATTCTCTAGTAGGTCTGTGTCTTTATTCCCATCTTGCCACTAGGTTCTTCATGGCCTTTATTTTCCCTTAGATTCCATATATATGTGTTAGCATACTGTATTTGTTTTACTCTTTCTGACTTACTTCACTCTGTATGACAAACTCTAACTCCATCCACCTCACTACAAATACCTCCATTTCATTTCTTTTTATAGCTGAGTAATATTCCATTGTATATATGTGCCACATCTTCTTTATCCATACATCCGATGATAGACACTTAGGTTGCTTCCATGTCCTGGCTATTGTAAATAGAGCTCCAGTGAACATTTTGGTACATGACTCTTTGAATTATGGTTTTCTCAGGGTATATGCCCAGTAGTGGGATTGCTGGGTCTTATGGTAGTTCTATTTTTAATTTTTTAAGGAACCTCCATACTGCTTTCCATAGTGGCTGTATCAATTTACATACCCACCGACAGTGCAAGAGAGTTCCCTTTTCTCCACACCCTCTCCAGCATTTATTGTTTCTAGATTTTTTGATAATGGCCATTCTAACCGGTGTGAGATGATATCTCATTGTAGTTTTGATTTGAATTTCTCTAATGATTAATGACGTTGAGCATTGTATCATGTGTCTGTTGGCAATCTGTATATCTTCTTTGGAGAAATGTCTATTTAGGTCTTCTGCCCATTTTTGGATTGGGTTGTTTGTTTTTCTGTTATTGAGCTGCATGAGCTGATTGTAAATCTTGGAGATTAATCCTTTGTCAGTTGCTTCATTTGCAAATATTTTCTCCCATTCTGAGGGTTGTCTTTTCGTCTTGTTTATGGTTTCCTTTGCAGTGCAAAAGCTTTTAAGTTTCATTAGGTCCCATTTGTTTATTTGTGTTTTTATTTCCATTTCTCTAGGAGCTGGGTCAAAAAGGATCTTGTTGTGATTTATGTCATAGAGTGTTCTGCCTATGTTTTCCTCTAAGAGTTTGATAGTGTCTGGCCTTACACTTAGGTCTTTAATCCATTTTGAGTTTATTTTTGTGTATGGTGTCAGGGAGTGTTCTAATTTCATACTTTTACATGTACCTGTCCAATTTCCCCAGCACCACTTATTGAAGAGGCTGTCTTTTCTCCACTGTATATGCTTGCCTCCTTTATCAAAGATAAGGTGACCATATGTGTGTGGGTTTATCTCTGGACTTTCTATCCTGTTCCATTGATCTATATTTGTGTTTTTGTGCCAGTACCAAACTGTCTTGATTACTGTAGCTTTGTAATATAGTCTGAAGTCAGGGAGCCTGATTCCCCCAGCTCCATTTTTCGTTCTCAAGATTGCTTTGGCTATTCAGGGTCTTTTGTGTGTCCATACAGATTGTGAATTTTTTTGTTCTAGTTCTGTGAAAAATGCCAGTGGTAGTTTGATAGGAATTGCAGTGAATCTGTAGATTGCTTTGGGTAGTAGAGTCATTTTCACAATGTTGATTCTTCCAATCCAAGAACATGGTATATCTCTCCATCTATTTGTATCATCTTTAATTTCTTTCATCAGTGTCTTATAATTTTCTGCATACAGGTCTTTTGTCTCCTTAGGTAGGTTTATTCCTAGATATTTTATTCTTTTTGTTGCAATGGTAAACGGGAGTGTTTTCTTAATTTCACTTTCAGATTTTTCATCATTAGTGTATATGCTTTTAATATGTTTTCTTTATATTTAATTTTTGATAGTTTGATTAATATGTGTCTTGGCATATTTCTCCTTGGATTTATCCTGTATGGGACTCACTGTGCTTCCAGGACTTGATTAACTATTTCCTTTCCCATATTAGGGAAGTTTTCAACTATAATCTCTTCAAATATTTTCTCAGTCCCTTTCTTTTTCTCTTCTTCTTCTGGGACCCCTATAATTCGAATGTTGGTGCATTTAATGTTGTCCCAGAGGTCTCTGAGTCTATCCTCAGTTCTTTTCATTCTTTTTTCTTTATCCTGCTCTGTAGTAGTTATTTCCACCATTTTATCTTCCAGGCCACTTATCCGTTCTTCTGCATCAGTTATTCTGCTATTGATCCCATCTAGAGTATTTTTAATTTCATTTATTGTGTTTTTCCTCGTTGCTTGGTTCCTCTTTAGTTCTTCTACGTCCTTGTTAAATGTTTCTTGCATTTTGTCTATTCTGTTTCCAAGATTTTGGATCATCCTTACTATCATTATTCTGAATTCTTTTTCAGTTAGACTACCTATTTCCTCTTCATTTGTTAGATCTGGTGTGTTTTGACCCTGCTCCTTCATCTGCTGTGTGTTTTTCTGTCTTCTCATTTTGCTTGTCTTACTGAGTTTGGGGTCTCCTTTTTACAGGCTGCAGGTTCGTAGTTCCCGTTGTTTTTGGTATCTGTCCCCAGTGGCTAAGGTTGTTTCAGTGGGTTGTGTAGGCTTCCTGGTGGAGGGGACTAGTGCCTGTGTTCTGGTGGATGAGGCTGGATCTTGTCTTTCTGTTGGGCAGGTCCACATCTGGTGGTGTGTTTTTGGGTGTCTGTGGCCTTATTATGATTTTAAGCAGCCTCTCTGCTAATGGATGGGGCTGTGTTCCTGTCTTGCTAGTTGTTTGGCATAGGGTGTCCAGCACTGTAGCTTGCTGGTCGTTGAGTGAAGCTGGGTCTTGATGTTGAGATGGAGATCTCTGAGAGATTTTCGCCATTTGGTATTACGTGGAGCTGGGAGGTCTCTTGTGGACCAGTGTCCTGAAGTTGGCTCTCCCACCTCAGAGGCACAGCCCTGATTCATGGCTGGAGCACCAAGAGCCTTTCATCCACACAGCAGAAAATTTTCCCCAGGACCAGCCTTCAGATGCCTCTCCTCACTGAATCACAGTTACAATGAATCTCTTTCATATTCTTCTGCGAGGCCAACACCATTTATGAGGTGCTGGAAAATGAAGCAGGAAAGACTTCTGCAATTCTTCCAGAGTCTTTGCTTCAAAACACTGGACTTATACCTTCCTGCGACCAGAAGACTTCCCCAGCATTTCCCCAGGTCCTAGCTTTGTGCTAATGAAAGAGGTTCAGTGGCCGGAGTCACAGCAAACCAAACGCCAAGACGCCAAGGTTCTCAGCCCAGCGCAGAGCTCTGACTCTGGATAGTGTTTTTTTTTTTTCCCACTTGACTAAATGCTTCCTGATCTTCAATCTCTGATTACTCAGAGCATTTGGTGTCTGATGCAGTCCAGGACCAGGTTTCAGGGAGGGCCTATGCTTATCTCAGATTATATCTTTAGTGTGGTAGTTTGCTTTGGTCTGAATTTTTGTGTCTCCCCCAAATTTTATGCTGAAATCCTAACCCACAATGTGATGGTACCAGGTTGTAGGGCATTTGCAGGGGTAATTAGGTTATAAGGGCAGAGTCCTCATAAATGGGATTAGTGCCCTTATAAAAGCAGTCCCAGAGAGATCCCTTGTCCCTTCCACAATATAAGGTTAGAGTGAAAAGTTAATCACCAAACTGTCAGCACCATGATCTTGGACTTCTCAGCCTCTAGAATTGTAAGAAATAAATGTTTGTTGTTTATAAGCCACACAGTTTATTGTATATTTGTTAGGGAAGCTCAAATGGATTAAGACATAACAGTTATTGCTGCTCATGGAAAATAATCAAAATCAGGTTTTGTGTTTGCACCTCCAAACGAGAGAAGTTCAATCCTCAAAATTCTAAATTACACTTTTCCAAAACTCCTTTTGGACTCTTCACCCCTACTAACATGTAAAAATCATATACATCAGTGTAAATCTGAAAGCAGTTTAAATTTTAAAAAGTTATCAAACACAAGACATAAACTATGGCAGATTTGATGGTGAGGGTGCAAACATTAGCTTCTTAACAATCTAAAAATATCACATGTATAGTTTCCTAGGGGGCCTTAGGAATACTGTTTGTGGGTCAGAATATATATCAGCTTTCTAATAAACTCTAAATGTTGAATAAATAGACCCAAAACCCTATGTGTACTGAGTATATTTCAAGTACTATGTTTTATTAACTATTCATTGAAGAATTCATTGAACAATTCAACATATATAATCAAAAAGCAGGAAGTTCCCTTTTAATTCTCTTGTAGAGAGTCATAAAGAAAAAAGATAATTGTTCTAAATAACAGAAACAGACTGTAATTAATTTTCTTTGCTTTATTTTCCTATTGAAATCAAGCCCTGTCTTTGCAATTTTAGCAATTTGCAGCAACAAAACTTGAGAGTATGTTATTTAGCCAGTGTCCAAGAGGGATGGAAACTGGATGAAGGGCAGTTCTTTCCCCAAACTGTGGAAGATAAGCCTTCTAGTAAATTTCAGTTTAATTTTTGTTGTTTATAGGCTGATCTAACTAGCAACTGTACTGTTACCTTTCTACAATGAACCCGAGACTATACTGTTGGTCAATCTGAGGTAACATTAGCTACTTGTTCTCCCAAAAGTTCTTGACATCTTGGCTTGCCTGTCTCAGCCATGGTCAAACTGAGCCCAGAATTCATTTGCAAAAGAAGTTTCAAAAGGGATTATGCATTTGTATGGAATACATTTAGCTCTTTTGTTTTTTAAGGACATATCTACCAACAAAAAAAGCATAAATAATTCTTAGAATTGCATAAATGCATTGTATTTCTATCCATCTATGAATGTATTTTAGTAGGATTCTGGAACAAGACAGGTTATAAAACATTAATATACTACCCATAAAAAATTAAAAATTTAAATTTAAAATATTTATGCTCAATAAAGACATCTGAAGCACAAGAAAGTCAGGCTGGAGATTTGTGGTGAGAGATGTAAAACTGATATGTCAGATTTGGTGACAGATTACTTGTCATCCCAATTATATAGACATTATTTTGGCAATTTATTCTCATGTGTAGCATGCACTGAGCATTTTTTTCTCCTTATTAGTAGTTTTGAGGCAGTGCTATTTGCACAATAAGGCATATTAAAATAACAGCCCTGAATACTACAAAGCAAACAAATGTTCTATTGGCCAGGGAATCCTGGCTGGGGCCAAGTTGACAGTTCAATTATCCAAATAGATTACAAATGATTTCACTGAAGACAAATAGCTGTGGATTTCCCTCTGTGAGTATTGCTCAATAAGATCGAAAAATGTCAAAGAGAAGCTGCCTTCACTCTAAATAACTGTATGTTTGTGACATGTGATAAAGATTGTTTGTATGTGTATGCTGTGTGGGCGTGTGTGCATGTGTGTGTGTGTGTGGTGTTTAAATAATTAAGAGAACGCAAGGATTGGGGTGTTTTTTAAAAGATTAAGTTAGTAAGATCAGGTTACTGAAATTTCAACAACCAAAAAAAATTTTACCTGTCACTTCTATGACATTACAATGAAAATTATTGTCATTATGAATATCCTGAAGTATTACAATGTTCTGAATAACTTTTGGAATCACCACATAAAAATTGTGTTTAGTGTGTAATGTGAGTTGTGAGTACAGTGATTCTATTTTTTGTTGGTAAACTAGAAATCACTAGTTCAATCACTAGGTCAATCACTACCCATTGTACTTAATTAACAAAATACCTAATTTTACCAATTAGATAGCTATTTTGCTAAAAATGAAAAGCTCAGCTCCAGAATAAATATGTGATTGAAGACTTCACTTTGATTTTGTTTGTTCTCTTAATGAGAGTGAGACTCTATCTTAAAAAATCATTATATAGATCAAAACAGAAGAAAACTATTGTGTCTTCCATGTTTTATAAATATGTGAATGTCCAAATTATATACATAAGATTTGTGGAGCTTCAGTAAAAGAAAGAAGGCAACATATTATGGTAGAAAAATACATTTTAGAGCCAAGTTAACTTAGGTTTCAAACAAGTAGTGCAGTCTTAGACAACTTATTTAACATCACTGAACTTAATTTCATTTATCTCCGAAGTGGCACTGATAATATTACTCAGTCCATAGGAATGAATAAAATGACACTCATAAATTACTGGGCACAATGTTAGAACATCGTAAGTGTTTTGTTGATGTTAACTATTGTTATTATAATGAACTGGGCAGAGAGACATATGGTCACCTACTTAGGGTCTGAGCGACATGAGCACCATACCTTCTTTCATTAAATCATCCATTCCATTCATTGAACAGGCACTTATTGAACACTGATTGTGTCAGATACCAGCTGATATCTCGGTGTGAATAAGTAAGAAAAGAGTTTAAAAGGATCACAACCTGGTGAGAGCAACATGCAAGCCAATAAATAATTTCAGTTGAGGTAGAGGCATGCACGAGATGCTAAGAACAGAGGCACAGAATCTAGATTGGCAGGTTCACTAAAGAATGGTGAATGTAATGGTTGGGTGGAGACTTAGAAATGAATAAGGATTATTTAGACAAAAGTGCTGGGCAATAAGTGAAGAAATGTGTTGAAACATTTGCTAATCCATTTATATTTGGGAAGGAGATTATAAAAATATGCTTCCTAGGGATATACCTGTGGATACCTAGTTGAGTAAAAGAGTACAAGATTACTATAGACATTTAAAGATGCATAATTTTAAAATATTAGTGATATATGGACAAACATTTAAAAAAATTCTATTGATATTTTTGGGTCTGTGTCTCTAGATGGGGTTCTTTATATATGCTACTTGCCTAATCGAAAACATGTCCATTCAGGAAAGCAAAATATGTTGCATTTTATGATAAAAAGCATCAGAATTAAAACAACAGATTGACATCATTTTATCTAAGTAAATGGAAGCCATTTATACCAAATTTGTATAGACAAAATAATGTTTCTCAAAGGCTATGTTCTTTTAATCAAAACTAGTTATTTTTCTTTTCCTTTATTGTTTCAGTCATGCAGTAATGTGGGGATCGGCATTAATAGTAGTAACAAACAGTTGCATACACATCCGTACGTATAGCTGCATTAAGTCCCATAAAATAACAATTAGATATACAGTCCTTGACTATAAAACATGAAAGAAATGCATTAATATATAGCATGACATTAAAAATTTGTTTTAATTTCATATAATTTGTAAAGGTTACTTGCCATTTACAATTATTACAAAACATTGGCTATATTCCCTGTGTTGTAGAATACATCCTTGAGCCTATGTTACACCCAATAGTTTGTACCTCCCACTCTTTTGCCCCTATATGCCCCACCCCCTCCCCACTAGTAACAACTAGTTTGTTCACTATATCTGTGAGTCTCCTTCTCTTATGTTATATTCACTAGTTTGTTGTATTTCTTAGATTCCTCATAAAACTGATATCATACAATATTTATCTTTCTCTGTGTGACTTATTTCACTTAGTATAATGCCCTCTAAGTTCATCCATGTTGCTGCAAATGATACAATTTCATCCATTTTTGTGGCTGAGTAGTATTCCATATATATATATATATATATATATATATATATATATATATATGAAAACAAATATATATATATATATAGAAAACAAACTAAAACCTAAAATTGAATATTAATGAAATTTTATGAAATTACTTTCTAATAAAAATGAATATCAAATGATGCTAGAATGGTATTTTTTCTTATAAGTGTTTTGGACTAGCACTCAATGCTATTTATTTATTTGTTTGTTTATTTATTTATTTATTTATTTATGGCTGCATTGGGTCTTTGTCATTGCGCACGGGTTTTTTCTAGTTGTAGCAAGCAGTGGCTACTCTTCATTGCAGTGCATGGGCTTCTTATTGAGGTGACTTCTCTTGTTACAGAGCATGGGCTCTATGTGCGTGAGCTTCAGTAGTTGTGGTGCACAGGCTCAGTAGTTGTGGCACACAGGCTTATTTGCTCTGTGGCACGTGGGATCTTCCCAGACCAAGGATCAAACTGGTGTCCCCTGCATTGACAGGCAGATTCTTAACCACTGTGCCACCAAGGAAGTCCCTAGAATGGTATTTTGAACTCATGATCACAAACAGTTATGTCTAGCTCTTTCCTGTGTAATTTTTTCTGCTTTCTACATACAAATTTTAAAATTTTTGTGTATCATTCTGTGAAAGTTTTTGTTACTCCTATAAACCAATATATTGCTATTACTATTAGTCCTGTGGTAGTATAATTAATAAAGCTGCATCCAAACAAAGCAAAATACCAATAGCCATACCTATTACAACACTCTATTGTGACCTATTGCATAAAACCATTGAGACATCTATGGAGCTTGCCCATTGTGTCTTTGTAATTCACTAATTTAAATAATAATTCCGTTTAGCACTACTTGTAGCGATATCAAAGTGATGGTTAATAGGTAGGGAAATCGTGAAAAAAATATTAAACTGATGATCCTTGTATATCATCTAGTGCTATCATTACATACATGAGTTTTCTGTAGTTTCTCCTCACTATTTATTAGTAATTTATGGGCTCATGTTATTAGCTCAAAAGCACATTGAAGACACATTTCAGGCTCAATTTTAGTTATTTGAATGTAGTACTTTATAAAAACAATACTAAGTATCATTTTGAAGAATACATTTAAGCAAAAGCTTATATTTAATTCATTGACATCACTCCTATTTTCACTCAAAATGCTTAAATATGACTACTAAAGTACTTTTTATGGCAATAAAAGTCATATTAGAAGTATAATTTAATTTCAATGCTATAGAACTGTTTGTTTAAATTTCCAAATCATTAAATTTTAGATACTAAATTTTATCCCTTCCTTATGTCCAATATATCCTCTTTTACCCACTATAATTTGATGAGATTAGGAAAACAGTCATAATTTTACAGGGACTTCCTTTTTTAATAAGGAAGTTCTGAATGGGAGTAGAGAAGTGCAGACAAAATAGAAGGTCAGAATTGGAAAAGTCCATAATAAGCCTATGTGGAGAAGGCTTTATCTTTAAAATAGGGTCATCCTTTTAAGCTTTGGGGAGGAGGATTCCAGAAGGAAACTTCCAGATGGAGGAAAGATTGCATCATGTATCTCTAACTTTATTTCTGAATGCCACCACCCTTTGTAACTTTCTCCGGTACTTCCAACCCCTAGCACTATATATGCTTCTTAAAATTCTGACATAAGTGTAGGCAAAAATTCTTCCCTTTGATGTCTCTTATCATAGAGACTGATGTTTGAATGGAGAATTTTTATAAAGACAAAGATAAAAAAAAAATACAGCCATAAAACACAATCTAATTATTCATGATTCAGATGCTAAACACCCCAGTATAGAATAAGAACTCATTACAGAATAAAATTTTCAGACTTCCTCAGTCCTCTGGCAACTTGCAGTTTCTTTTCTAAGGAACATTGGTGTGAAATTCCCTTCTATCTTTAATGGTAGCATGATGTCATGGAAAGTACACTGTATTTGGAGACTTCAGTTCTAATTCTGTCACATGTTTTAAGGTAACTTTGGCAAAGACTTAACTTCCCTGAATATAATTTTACTCTTGAAAATAGCAAAAGAAATTACTTTCTTTTCTATAGGATTGTCATAACTTTCAAATGAGATACAGTATTAAAATAAAGCTCAATATACTTTTTTAAGTTTTTATTTTGTATTGGAGTATAGTTGATTAACAATGTTGTGTTAGTTTGAGGAGCAAAAACAATGGCTTACACTGAAAACACTTTTCCTTAATTTCTTCTCTCCAGTTTTTTTTTTTTTTTTCCACATGGAAAACTCTACATATTAATACTGTATTAGATGAATTTACCTATCAGGATAAAACTTGATTCCTCAGAACCCTCTATAATTTGTCAATTCAGCTTCTGATCTTTATAGCATCTGTATGTCAATTCCAAATCTGTATAGTTCAATTCCTTTCCAGGACCATGATGAATGACATTTTTAAGCCATAATTAAAATTAAAGCATTTATTGCCTCAGTTAATAACTTAGTGCTTCTCTGAAGCCTTTTTTGATGGTATACACAGGTGAAGACTGTTCCTCTCAGTCATCTATTTATGCACAGTATACTGTGATTTAGTGTCTAGCACATTATAAGAATTAATTAGATTGTTTTTTCATTAACTATAATTTAGATAATTACACTGTATTGGGAGACATTTTTAATCCTGTGATTATTTGAGTTGACACTCAAATGTTGCAGAAAAGCAGTGCTTTCCTTTTTTTTTAAATTTATTTTTATTGAGGTAACGTTGGTTTATAACATTATATACGTTTCATGTGTACATTATATTTCTATTTCTGTGTACACTACAACATGCTTACTACCAAACATTTAGTTTCCATCCATCACCATACAGTTGACCCCTTTACCCATTTCACCCTCTACACTGTCCTTTCTCATCCAGTAACCAGTACTCTGTTCTCGGTATCTACATGTTTATTTCTGTTTGGTTTGGTTTGATCATTGTTTTTGTTTGTGTGTGTGTGTTTTTTTTTTTATTTCACATATGAATGAAATCATATGGTAACTGTCTTAACCTAAAGAAATATTTTTGGAATTCTCTTATAGTCCCAAAATAAGCAATATGATGTTTTATGTAGGTATCTATAAAATATTGCCTTAAATTCCCTGAGCTCTGCTTAACCTCTGTACCCCAGTGGTAGTCTACTTCCATTTAACCATCTATTTTTCTGTTGAAACAGAGTCTTACTTTCCCTGGAAAATCCTTTAAATTCAACTGAGCAAAAAGATATCTTTTTTAAAAAGCCTAACAGTTCCATATTAGCTAAAGCTAAATACCAGATATGTATAAGGATCTTAATCTTCCCTCCTCCTGCTTTGTCCCCAAATATTTGTGCTTGTGCATGCACTTGTTCACCCTACGAGACCTACACTAATATTGCAGGACATAGGATGAAGCTTTGTTGATAATGTGATGAATTATTATCAAGAATGCAGAAAACTGAAATCCTTCCCTGCCTTTTAGAGTGACTTTGTTTTTATGTTGGTAGAATTACTAAAGAAAGTATATATAAGGAAGGGAAGTCATATGGACAAAAATGTAGGTTCATGGCAAACCTAAGCAGCCCTCAGTAACATCTTATGTACAGCTTTTATAAAAATTGGTTTAAAACATTAACCTTGGATTAATGAGCACATTCTATTCCTCTCCTCTCACCTGTTTTGTAAGATTTTTAAAGTTTTTTTCTTTCTTTTTCTTCATGGCAAGACACAATACAATGACACTCTGATACATGAAAGTCAGAACTCTTTGTTACTTATAGTTCTGAACAAGACAAAGCTGCTAGGCTGGGACACACAAGGGGATGTGGCAGGGAACAGGAAAACAGCAAACTGGAGCTGTTCCCACAGCTTTTGTATGGCAACCTGGATGAGGTTAGCTAGGTTTCATGGACTCTTTCATGGATTGGCTAATTTGAATAATTTTGCAGGCTCCAGGACATAAGGGCTTCCCCTCGCGGTCTGGTACCTGGCACTATAGTGATTAGGATGGGTGTCTAGAAACCCTGGAGTGTGAGGATCCCATAAGGGAGGTAGTTGTGGTGTGAATATAATCAGCTGCCCAAGAAAGGGAACTGACCACACTCTGGCCTAGTCTCAAAACTAGGTTAAGACAGCATTTCAAAAACAAAAACAAAAACAAAAAAACCCATGTTTATCATCCTCCATTCCCTCACCCACATGAAATCTTAATCCTCTGATTAACAACACTGAGAAAGTAAATCAAGGTGGAAGGAGTTCAAGTCAACAAGGTTTTCTGTTGATCTGGTCAACAGACTCACTCAGGGTGACCAAGGATGAGATGAAAAACCAAGAGAGATTGTCCAAGAGAGCAGGATTCCTTTGAACCCACAGCAATTTAGCCTTCTTGCCCACAAGATACAGTCACTATCTTAGATCTCAACTAATTTGTTAGAAGCTCATCCTCTCTTAGGGAGATAAGAAGCTAGGAGGGTGTTGTGCAAAAGTAAGCACAGATTTCCTTTTCTTTCAGCCTCTTAAAACAGCAAGAGCAATAACCCAGACTCTAAAGACATGACATGAAGATATGAGTCAAGAGCTCCAAGAAGAATGCTTTTTGACAGAGTTGTCTTTAGCAATCAGTAACTTGTATGGGATTGAGGCTGACACAGAAACAAATTCCAAGGATTATTCTGAAGTCTATGGACATCTAGTCTCTCTAATATGGCTTTAAAAAGGTCTTTCATGGCATAGCACTCGATAGCATTCATTTTCCTTGTCCAGAACCTTTCTGCACATCATCTGCTCTAAAGCTGTGTGAGCTTGCATTTTATTTGCCATCAGGTATGTACAGAAGTTGTAGAATATTATGGTGAATTAAATGCTATTGTGGGGTTAAGCACAGAGAATCAGTTTGGCAAGACTGTACATTGTGAGGTGGTACATGGTAAGATGTTATCAGTGAGGTGAGCTGAGGTCATAGCATAAAGCATACTTATAAGTATAATGCTAAAAAGTTTGGACTTTTTCCTGAGGGCAATGTGAAATCATTGAAAAGTTTTAAATATGGAAGAGATGTGATCATATTTGAATTTTAGTAAGACAACTCTGACTATTATATGGAAGACTGTTAGAGAGTGGTAAAATAGAACTTTAAAAGACCAATTACAATGTTTTTAAGATAATAGATGGAATGGAAAGAAGTAGCCAGACCCAACAGGCATTAAGAAGGTAGAAACAACAGGACTGGATGATTCATTAGATGTGGAGAGTTAAAGGCAATGGTGGGTCAACTAGGTTATTGTCTTGAGCAAATATTCAGAAGAAAAGAAAACCTGAGGTACCTTGGATGGAAATGCAAGGAACATTTGTTCCCTCCGGGGATTGAGATGCCTTTCTTCTTCCTTTTGGATACATTTCCCCCCACCTTTAACATTTTGATCAAGCATCATTTTTCTTAGGATACCTCCCCTAGATCCTTTGTGTGCCAGGTCGTTAGGGATAACCCCATAATAGCATTCAAAAAAATATATTGTAATAATTGGCTTCTTCACATTTACTCTATATTATCTTGTGAGCTGTCTGAAAATAAGACTTGAGTCTCTCATCTCTGTATCTCTGATTCATCACCTAATACATTATACAGGGTGATTGATAAATATTAGTTAAAAGGTGAAAGGAAGGAAGAGAGAAAGGGTGATTAATAAATGGGTAATTTTCTCTAGTAAACACCAACAAAATCTCATTGTCTTAACACAACAGATGCTTATTTATCACTCACTCTGTAGAACAAGGCAGGCTGTGGAGCTTTTCTGGGTGATCTCACTTCCTATTGATGAATCAAAGACAAGACTGCATTCATCTTGAGGTTCCACCATCTTCTGACTTTAGGAAAATTCAGTCAGCAGATGGAGGAAGAAAGCTGGGGAAAGCATACCAGATACCCCTAATTTGAGTGAGATCTATCACTCTATCACTTGTACTCATTATTTCATTACAAGAATTAGACATAGACCCAATCTTAGAGCAAGAACCTGTAGGGAATGTAAAGAAAAAGCAACAACAACAACACACGGATCATGTTGAGAACTAACAGTTTCTAATACAGGAGGAAATTAAAAAGAAAAGAAGAAAGAAGAGAGGGAAAGTAAGTGATTGCCTACGACTAGAGTGCAGAAAATGAGTCCTGATAATTCCTAGTGTTGAATATATCCCAACATTCAAAGAGGACACTTAGCTGCATACTGTGTGATTGATAACTTAATAAGCACTGTGACAAGTGTGCTAAGAACATCCTTATTATACAGATCCAGCATCAGAAACATGCATTGTAAGCTGAGAATATGCAGTCACGAAATAACTTTTTACATCACTATATGTGTAGTATGCCACAATGTGAGTGTATCCATGACTTCATATATATATCTTCAAATGTATCTTCAAATATTTCATCTCTTAAACATGCTATTTCATGTATAATAACTTTTGAGTTGTTATACTGCCTAAGTTTCCCTTCTCATTCAGAGAAAGTTTAAAGTAAAAATTTAGCATAGGGAGTTTTTTGGTGACACAATATCAGGTGACTTATTATTCAGAAATGTAACATTGAAGTATGCAGAGCAGAGATTAATGTACATCTGCTTAAAACTCATAACCTGATCTTCTCCTTGCCGTCACTTAATACAGTATGGTACCTAAAATTTATAGTATGAATTTATAATATGAACCTCGGTCTCAGGAGGTATCCTTACTATGCAAAATATTCCTCTAGTTATCCAGTTGCATTTAAGCGTTTCAACAGATTTGTTTTGTACATTTACTTTTAAACATAAAATTAGGTTTATTTGCTTGCTTTTATAGAAAAATTAGCATATTCATGACTTTGAAAGTATAATGTCCTTATTATTGAAACTCTGCCTCTAGAACTGCACTTTAGTAAATATTTCTTAATGTGTATTCATGAAACTGTAACAGGCAGTGACGCTGCATAATCTGAAACCACCCAAGATGTGAATGGGTGAGTATGTTAAAGAGAAAATGTAAATCTGTAAACTGAATCTAGCATGTCAAGGTCTTTCTGCTAGATAATTGACACGGAATAACACATAAAAAACATTCTTCTCCTTTTCAATTAATTTTCCCAATCCTCAATGTCTTTGTCTTATTTGCTATAGTGATTGTTTTGAGGATAAATTAGAAAATATATGTATATAAATGCCCACAAAAGCTATTGCATAGTCAATTGTAATCATTAAAACCAATCCTTATTGCTAAACTCTTCTAAATTGTAACTCCACAAGAAACAGTTGATAAGATCCAATAAAAAATTAGATCTACTACTAGCATGTCTATTTATATTTCTTTCATATTGGTACAGTAAGGTCAGGATCCTAGGAATTATCACAGAAATAACACATTCTTGTATTCCTAGAATAACTTTTACATTATTGTGATTTAGTCAGATAAAATTTTGTGTAGGGTATTTGCATCTCATGTCTAAGTGAAATTTGTCAATAACATTATTTTCTTTTATTTTTCATATCTACTTTTTCTGTCAGATTACACTAGATGAATCTGTAGTCAGAGACAAATGTTAACATCTTTCAGAAATTAACATAAATTTTAATAACAAATAATAGTTTAATTTTGTAAACATATATAATCTTATGCACAACAATTAGAGAATACATCTCTATATCTCCATGTATTTATCTATCTATCTATCTATCTATCTATCTATCTATCTATCTATCATCTATCTTAGAGATTCCATTCCATTCAAGCACACATTGAAGTTTTATCAGAATTAAAAAACTAACCCAATTAAATAAACAATACCTTGGAGAGATAATTAATGTGTCAAAACTGACTCAAGAAGCAAAAGGAAACCAGAATAGGCCTATAATCATTTTTAAAAAGTAGATATATTAATATTTACCACCACTTCCCTCTCCACACATATAAGCATCAGGCACAGACTATTTCACAGAAAATTTTTATGAAAACTTCAAGAATCTGATAATCCTCATCTCATGCAATTTTCTTGAAGGATAGGAATAGAAGAAATAATACTTTATACAAGCTACTTTATACAGACACTTTTATATAAGACACTTTATACTACAAGACACTTTATTCACTTATTTTATAGCTAGTGTAATCTGACATAAAAAGTGGACATGAAAAATAAAATAATATTATTGACAAATTTCACTTACATATGAGACATATGAGATGCAAATAACCTACACAAAATATCATCAAACTAAATAAATCTATTTTTTTTGTCTTTTGCTTTTCATTTTGAATTTCAACTGTTAGAAAAAGACTAGATCTGAGCTGCTATGTCCTTATGGTGAGTAGTTCATAGTATCATTTTGTCCTTAATAAGGATACTTCATCCTTAATAATAATGCATTTAAGATTCTATTAGTATTGCCTAACAGCTTTCCTTGGTTAGTATTTTCCCATTGTACATTTTATTGTCAAACCTTTTGAGTCATTATATTTCTAAATATGTTAGAGCTGATTGTTCTATATGCCATTTGAGACTATCTTTCAATGCGTAATATATACATATTCATGTATAAAGTGATGACTGATATATTTTGTTTCTGCTATCATCCAGCATTATGATTTCTCATAATTATACATTTTCTTGATTTCTCAGTTTTCCTTTTTTGAACCATCTCCTCTTGCTTTCATAATGAATGAAAAAAGAGATCTTCACTTTAATTATGATCCCCTTGTTCCATTTTCTATATTATTATCTGATATTTTGCATCTGTTCTATTTTAATATCATCAAGTTGGTTATATTTTGTATCTTTCATGTCCAGTGCTTATTTTAAGTTATAAACATATTTGCCAATTTATTTGTATAAGACTACTTGTGAAAAATAACTGCTTGGGCATTTCCTTCTAATCTTCTGTATTCAGAATATTTCTTACTTAAAAAAAATCATTTAGAAGTTCTTTCAGAGATAATCTCTAACTATTAAACTCTCCTTTTTTCTGTCCTGCTTTTAGCATACCTAGTATTTTCTACAAAAACAAACAAACAAACAAAACAAAACAAAACAAAAAAAACTTGTTTCATGGCAAGGATTCATTATTGCTTTTTTTTTTTTTTTTTTTTAGTTATCTGAAGCTCATGGCCTCATGCCTGAACTACTTCAAGAATCTCAGAACTAACCCCCCCCCCCATATCCCTGCCTCCATCCTTCCCAACATTGGTCTATGTCCTCTTTCTTTGATACTTCATAGTACACAAATAAAATAGCACACAAATTTTATTATGTAACACACAAATTTTATTACATAAAGTTTTAATAGTCTCCAACTTTATTTAGGTCAAAACTCACCAAAGAATACACACAAGCCCAGCTATAAGCTGGCAAAATTCCCATATGTGCATTGATCACAACACTGACTAAAATTCATTTCCTTCCCCTACCTCAGACCATGGCTATTCCTTTTCTATGAATACAGTGCCCCTTATCCTTTATTCATGATCCCAGTCCCCTAAACCAAATTTATATCTGATGCTTTCCTTGCCTTACCTCCATAGCTAATCAATATTTAAATCTTATAAATTTTATCCCTTAGTCTCTTTACAAACATTCTCCATATTTTCATTCTAACAGCTGTTTCTTATTTAAGTGCCTCATTGGCTTATACCTATGTAATTACAATATCCTCTTTCCTAGACACAATTCAACCCATAACACCTTCTATGTTTTTCCTGTGATGTGATGGATTACTTATTCTGAGACTGCGCCATGTACTCTCACACCTTAATTTATTTTCACAGGCTAGTCTTTCTACATAAATTTTCCATTTTCCACTTAAGGTGAGATTTTAACCTTTAATATTCAGCTCAATTATCACTACCCTCCAACACAACATCAAAACCTTCTTTCTTTTGTATTTTCATAGAAATTCTTATATGATTCTATATTCATTTAAATCTTTTTATGTACACTTGTAATCCCACAAGTGAATGTGAACCCTGTCAGTGTAGTCTGTGTGATATTCATTTCTGCATCCACAATGTCTAACATAGTATTACATAAAATATTCAGGTCCTCAGTATATATTTTACATGGATTAATGAGTGAATGGATGGATAGATGTATGTATGGATGGATGGATGGATGGATGGATGGATGGATGGATGAAGTGCCACTAGTGGGTATGATTTTATCACATGAATATACTGCTTAAAACAGTTAACCCTCAATTTTTTGCATGATAATGTTCAGGTTCCTTAATGTCACTCCAAAGACATATCATAATAGGACAGGTTAAACTCCTACACACTCTTAAATTGCCTAGTTGGGCCATGAACATTTTATTACAGCTTGCCCCAGTTACATGATTTTTCAAACCACACTGTGTGTTCTATATTCAACAGACACATATACAACCCTAGGTATGCCAAAGCACAACTATCTAGTGTTCTCTCCTTTGGTTGGTATACCATTGGGCCCTCTGAGCATCTGCTGTTCCATCTTCATATTCATTTTCAAATATAATATTACTCATTGTTTCAAGCGCCTTTGCATGTATTCCCTATATTGCACTTTCATTCTACAGAAGTACCACATTTAATTCTAAATAAAACCATAACTTCACCATAGCTATCTCCTTTCTTGATACCAGTACAATGTTTCTTTAGCCTTGGGTCTTATGAGTTCTGTTCTGCTCACTTCTCTTTCGGAGCTCACTTCTTTATTATGTTTGCTAAGTAGTTATTTTCACCTCTTGCAGTAAATACAAAGCCTATTATGGGCCAGACACAATAGACATTTGGGCTACATCAGTGAATAAAATTGACAAAGGTCCCTGCACTTGTCTAGTTTATGTTCTAACAGGGATAGCCAGGTAATAAAAATAAACAGTAAACACAATAAATAAATAAATTAGATGGGATCTTAGACAGTGATAAGTGATATAAAAATAAGAAAAAGTAGATCAGGGTAAGGAGGATAGGAATAACTGAAATTTCAATGGTAGTCAGTCATAGCTCATTGAGAAGCTGACATTTGAGCAAAGATGAGAAGGAGATGAAGGAGAGGCAAATTTGGAGGAAGAGAATAATAGGCAAAGGGGACAGTTAGTGTAAGACTCTAACTTGGGCGAGTGCTTGTTTGAGGAACAGCAAGGAGCTCTATTGTGGGAGATGAGTGAAAGGTAGGTGGAAAGAAGTAAGAGAGGTGGCCAAAGCTGTAACTTACAGGTCATGTAAGACGTTAAAAATTATATCTATAATGCCATAACTAACTACAGAATCATCAATTTATATTTCTTCACCGTGCTTTGTTTTCTTCAGAGTATACATTTCTATGTGATTATTCATTTTATTTATTTGTTAAAGGTATATTATTTCTCTCTCATACTAGACTATAAGGTCCTTAGGACCAGAAAATTTACAATAGCTCTAGAGACATATTAGTGGCCCAGTTATATTTGTTGAAAAAACATAAATGTTGCATGGTATTTCCTTATATTTTCTAACTGCCATTTACCTCAGTAGTATACTTCAGATCTGTTTTTCCAGCCCCTGATGTTGATGCTCAAAATATATTTGCTGCTTTGAATTACAATAATGGGAAATGAAAGCAGCATAGTAGTCTATTATAGGCAAGCTTCAAATCATTCAACCCAAGAGCTTTCATGGTGTTTATTTATTTATTTTTCTGCAATCTGTATATGTGGATACACTGCAGCTTCTAATTGGTAAGGAGAAGCCTGAGGCTATACTTACAAAACACATAAACAATTAAGACGTTTTTATTTTTATAAAGATGTAAAATTGAAACTAGTGCTCTATTGTCCATATCTCCAGAAATTAGAATCCTATTCACTTAGAAATATCTTTTTAATTGAGGAGAAAAAAACCCAAAACATAAGAAAAAAACAACAACAAAAAAATACAACTATCCCCCTTTAAATTAGTATTTCTAGGTTTCTAAATTGATTTTTATATATGAATAAATAGTGAAATAAGGTCATATAAAATTTAAAATTGTGTAGAATCATCCACATATTTTTCTTATGCAGTAGTTTTATTTCTAATTCTAATTCTATAAATTTTAGCTCACAGTGTCTCTTGACCAATAGCTAAGGTAGAAATAGTGCCAGTCAGGACATTTTTGTTAATCCCAGAGCCTCAGTAAAGAGAACATTGGTAATGCTGCCACTGATTCAGGATTTCTAAGACAAAAAAAAACAAAAAAAACAAAAAAAAAAAACAGAAATATAGATCAGTGAAACAGGATAGAAAGCCCAGAAATAAACCCATGAGGAGAAAAAAACTATACATTGGGGGGAAGAGAGTCTCTTTAAACAATGGTGCTGGGAAAACTGGACAGATACATGTAAAAAATGAAATTAGAGCACACTTTAACACCATACAAAAAAATAAACTGAAAATGGATTAAAGACCTAAATGTAATACCAGATACTGTAAGACTCTTAGAGGAAAACATAGGCAGAACACTCTCTGACATAAATTGCAGCAATATATTTTTTGATCCATCTTCCAGATTGATGGAAATAAATAAATAAATGGGACCTAATTAAACTCAAAAGCTTTTGCACAGCAAAGGAAACCATAGACACAACTAAAAGACAACACACGGAATGGGAGAAAATATTTGCAAACGGTGCGACTGACAAAGGATTAGTCTCCAAAATTTACAAACAGCTCATGTGGCTCAATATCATAAAAACTAAAAACCCAATCAAAAAATGGGCAGAAGACCTAAATAGATATTTCTCCAAAGAGGACATACAGATGGTTAAAAAGCACATGAAAAGATGCTCAACATCACTAATTATTAGAGAAATGTAAATCAAAACTGCAATGAGGTATCACCTCACACTGGTCAGAATGGTTATCATCAAAAAATCTACAAACAATAAATGCTGGAGAGGGTGTGGAGAAAAGGGAACCCCCCTACACTGTTGGTGGGAATGTAAACTGGGTCAGCCACTGTGGAGAACAGTATGGTGGTTCCTTAAGAAACTAAAAATAGAGCTACCATATGATCCAGCAATCTCACTCTTGGGCATATATACAAAGAAAAAAATGATTAGAAAGGATACATGCACCCCAATGTTCATTGAAGTGCTGTTTACAATAGCCAAGACATGGAAGCAACATAAATGTCCATTGACAGATGAATGGATAAAGAAGATATGGTACATATATACAATGGAATATTACTCAGCTGTTAAAAAGAATGAAATAATGCCATTTGCAGCAACATGGGTAGACCTGGAGATTATCATACTAAGTGAAGTAAGTCAGACAGAGAAAGACAAATATCATATGATATCACTTATATGAGGAATCTAAAAGAAAAATGATACAAATGAGCTTATTTACAAAACAGAAACAGACTCACAGATTTAGGGAATGAACTTATGGTTACCAGGGGGAAGAGGGGGAGGCGGATAGACTGGGAGTTTGGGATTGACATGTATATACTGCTATATTTAAGATAGATAACCAACAAGGACCTACTGTATAGCACAGGGAACTCTGTTTAATATCCTGTCATAACCTAAATGGGAAAATAATTTGAAAAATAATAGATACATATGTATGTATATGAATCACTTTGCTGCACACCCAAAACTAACACAACATTGTTAATCAACTATATTCCAATATAAAGTAAAAATTAAAAAAAAATAATAAAGTTATTGGTGTTTTGTAGGCTCTTCTTGCAAACCCACATATGCTTTTATTTCTGGTTCTTTCCCTTAATTTTTGAGATTGGTCTTATTTTCTGTATATTGCTTCTTTGGATTCCTCATTTTGTTCTTCAACAAATCAGACTCCTCCCCTCACCCTGGCATTTATTCTCCTACTATATTGTCTTTTTTGGATGTAGTTCCCTTCTTTGGAAGGAACTAATTTACTATCTCTTAGGAACTCCTCAATTTTCATGGACAAAAACATTTGGAATATTTTGTGCAAGAAGATTTTGCTCAGTAGAAAAAAAATAAACAAACAAATAATATGGCCTTTCTTTTTAAATTCTCATTTAACTATTGTTTAAAGCAAAGCTTATTTAAAAAGCTTATGTTTTTGTCCCGGCTCATGGGCATGCATTAGGTACATATGATACCATATATATACTGATTAAATAAATAAGTAAATAAATAAATAATATAATGTGGCATATATATGCTGTAATGATATAACACAATAATTCTCTCTATATATGATATACATAAAGCAAAAATGCTCCCTCAAACCTTTTATTATGAATGGATTACAGTTAGCTGACGTCAAAAATCCAGATAGTTGGAATTAAGATGTTTGAATAGAATTTTAAATAGCTGATTCATATAAATACAGCATAAATAATTTGAAAACCAGAAATTAGCTACCTCTTAAAAGGGAAATGAGAAAAAAATTCTGTTCATGACTCTAATTCTAATTTTTGAGTGATATTGTAGGCTGAATTTTTTAAATGTAATGCTTAATTTTTTTCTGATATTTACCATTAAAACAATTTAAGTAATTAAAATATTTTCACCACATGTAAAATAAATTTAAGCTGGTTCCTTACATCTGGTAATAAAAGGAATAATAAATAAAAATATGTTATATAGAAAGTTGAATAATAAATGATAAAAGCTTACAGAGGAATATGACAATAAGCAGCTGTAACTTAGAGAAAGTTTAGATATATCTCAAGGAATTTGGAATATAGTATGATAAGCATAGCATTACAAATGTTGAAAGTGACATAAACAAAATTTTAAATTTGGTCATAAGTGTGATATACACTGTAATATTATGTTAGGCCCATTATGATCAACAGATATAAATTAAATCATGATAATGCTTCATAAAATAAAACTTTGTTATCTCTTTAGCTCTCACCTGTGACAGATATTAAGTTGGAACTGCTCCTGTTCCAGTTGTCTCTGTCCAAGGATGATGAATTTTTCACGTGAGGCTCAAAGACAAGTTTCTTTTTTAAAAAAGAAACTTATTTGGGCAATTAATCTGTGACAATAAATGGTGTTGGGAAAACGGGACAGCTCCATGAAAAAGAATCAAACTGGACTACTTTCTCACCATATATAAAAATAAAATTAAAATGGATTAAAGCCTTAAGTGTAAGACCTGAAACCATAAAATTCCCAGAAGAAAATATAGACAATACTCTCTTTGACATCAGTCGTAGCAATATTTTTTTGGATATGTCTCCTCAAGCAAGGGAAACAAAAGCAAAAATAAACAAATGTGACTACATCAAGCTAAAAATCTTCTGTACGGCAAAGGAAACTATAGACAAAACAAAAAGGCTGCCTACTGAATGGAAGAAGATATTTGCAAACAATATATCTGATTAGGTGTTAATATCCACAATATTCAAAGAACTCATAAAACTGAACATTGAAAAATAGTCAACCTGATTAAAAAATGAACAGAGGAACTGAACAGACATTTTTTCAAAGAAGACATACAGATCGCCAACAGGTATATGAAAAGATACTCAGCATCACAAATAAAGATTACAATGAGATATTACCTCACACTTTTCAGAATGGCTCTTATCAAAAAGACAAGAAATAAAAAGTCTTGGTGAGGGTGTGGGAAAAATGGAACACTCTTGCACTGTTGGTGGGAATGTAAATTTGTACAGCTACTATGGATAACGGTATGGAGCTTCCTCAGAAAATTAAAAATAGAACTACCACATGATCTAGCAATTCCACTCCTGGGTATTTATCCAATAAACACTAATTGGAAAAGATGTATGCACCCCAATGTTCAATGGAACAGTATTTACAATAGCCAAGATACAGAAGTAATCTAAGTGTCCATCAATAGATGAATGGATAAAGAAGACCTGGTATATATTGAATGGAATATTAGCCACAAAAAGAATGAAATATTGTCATTTGCAACATATATGGACCTAGAAGATATTATGCTAAATGAAATAATTGAGACAGAGAAAGACAAATACTGTATGATTTCACTTATATGTGGAATCTAAAAAACCAAAACAAATTAGCAAACATAACCAAACAGAAACAATCATAGAAACAGAGAACAAACAGGTTCAGGAGAGAAATAGATGAGGGAGAAGATTAAGAGATACAAACTTCCAGTTCCAAAATAAATTAGTCACAGGGATGAAATGTACAGTGTGAGGAATATAGTCAATAATTATATAATATCTTTGTATGGTGACAGATAGTAACCAGACTTATTGTGGTGACCATTTTGAAATGTATAGAAATATTGAGTCACTGTGTTGTGTAACAGAAAATGTTAGTCAGTTATACCTCAAAAACAAACAAACAAACTCATAGAAAAAGACATCAGATTTGTGGTCAGAGACAGGGGAGAGGGGGAGGAGAGATTAGATGAAGGTGGTGAAAAGGTACAAACATCCAGTCATAAGTAAATAATTACCAGGGATGTAATGTACAACATGATAAATATTATTAACACTGTTGTATGTTATATATGAAAAATTTTCTTATCACAAGGAAAAATATATTTTTCTATTTCTTTAATTTTGTGTCTATATGAGATGATGAATGTTCACTAAACTTATTGAAGTAATTATTTCATGAGGTATGTAAGTCAAATCATTATGGTACACACCTTAAACTTATACAGCTCTGTATGTCAATTGTATCTCAATAAAACTAGATGGAAAAAATTAGGGCCAAAGAAGAGGTCCCCCAAATCCTACTTTGGTTCATAGTTTCATGTTTGATTTGTGATATCCAATTGATATTTCAACCTTCATGAGAACAGGATCTTGTTTATTATTGATCACTAATAGATGTGTATGTCTGATCTAATATAATGTATATAATATATGTGCATAACATAATAAATATTGCCACAGTTAGTTGAATTAGCAGAGACCTACCTGATAAGAAGTCTCCACAATAAGAAAGCCTGAGAAAAGTATTATAGGTGAAATAAACAGAAACTTAAAGGCTCCAAAATAAGAACAATCTTGCAGATTTTGAGAAATGACAACATGGACATGGTGGCTAGAGCAGAATACAGTTGGAAGAATTGTTTGTAGGTGGGCTCAGAGAGGTTCAGGGCACAGATTCTACAGAGCATTGTAGGATATAGTAAGAGACTAGATTACATTCAAAGAGTAGTGAAACATTACTACATGGTTTTAGGAAAAGAGGACTATGTGATATAATTTATATATTTAAAAGTAATCTGGGTTATTCTACTGGGTAGAAAATAGACTGTTGGAAGCAAATGTGAACAGTTAGGAGGCTCCTTGCCTTTGCCTAGTGAGAGATGTTGGCATTTTAGACAGGAGTAGAGATGGATATATCTAAGAGAAACTTCATGCTGATGAGTAAGTTGGAGGGGTGAAGACAGAGTGAGAAAAATCTAATAAAATAATCCCAGTCATTTGGCTTGAGAAACTGGGTGATTATCTGTGTAATTCTAGCAATGGACAAGACAAGGTTGATTGATACATGGTTTGGGCTTATATACTAATCATAAATATTATTTTGGGTCTGCTAATTGAGGGTGTCATGTAGAAAGTTGTAATTGAGCATGAGATGAGATAAATGATTAAAAATTACCTTATATCTTTATAAAATATATTTTATATTATTGCCCTGATGTTAAATCCAGAGCACTTAAGTAACTTGGTGAAGGTCATGTTTTATTAGTTGGTGAAATCACAATTCAAACCTTGGTCTGATTCTCAAGCTAAGTTTGATTTGTTTATGCTGCTCCACATTGCTCGGCCTAAACTGTAATGAAGCAGCAAACATATATTCAGACCACAGTAATTTAAGGCAGAATGTGATAAAATTTCTATCTGAGAAGGAAGAACATTTTTTTAACTGGGGTAGTGCATGATGTTTTCCTAGGAGAAGTAGTTGGTGAGTTGAGGGGTTAGAGTTTCAATAGGCAGACCGGAGGCAAAGATTTTCTGTCTGGACCAGATAAGAAAACCATATATGAGCAAGAGCAAAAGAGTGAAAAGAAGTGTTGATATACATTTGGGAATTTTAACCCTAGCATAGCTTGAAGAGAGGGTTTAGAGTTGGGCAGGGTAAAAGATAATACTGGAATGTTGCTGCTAGATGCTAGATGTCCTGGTAAATAAATTAGGTTTTATTCTGGAAAGAAAAACTTCTGTAAGATTTTGAGTAGGACTAGATGGCTGATCATATAAATATAACATAAAGTGTACGTTCTTCTCATAGAAAACCATAAGTCTAAGCCAAAAGGAAACAAAATTCAGCTATTTAACATATGAGAAATCTGAAACTAAGATGACAGATTACTCACCCCAAACCATATTGAAGTTAATGGTTAATCTGGAATTAGAACTCAGATGTCTTGACATATCAATGTCCCATCTATCTTTCATGCTTTGTATGGACAATTTCTTATAATCCCTTATACTGTTATTGTTTACTTTCATAATTCCTCTATCTTCCCCACTTCAAACATAGTGCTGTGTACTGTAAGGACTCAAACTGTATTTGTTCAGGACTCTGTGCTGATGGTATCTCTGACAACATAGTTTTACTGCTGTTGTTACTTTAATTTCTTTGCTTCCCCCCATAAAACTAAAACATCAACCAGGATAGCAAAACAAAAACCCAAAAACAACTACAAAAATACTAAGCATTCCCACAAACTGCAAAATATGAGTGACTGGAAACAAACCACTGAAGGCAAAAAGACCTCCATGATATCAATGCCTATGCAGCTGGAAATGAAGAGAAGACTTGGGGACCTCTGATGACCTGTTATACAGAGAAACCTAAAATAGCCTATAAACACTCACTGGAAATTATAGCAGTCCAATCAAAGAAATAGTCTGGGACCAATGAGCTCTCAAAACTAACCAACTGAGACTCCACTGCAGGATAAAACCACATACTGTGGAGACCTCATAGGAGATAGAATCCAAATTGACAAGACAGAGATAATAGGGGCAAAACCGTTCGGAAATTGGGTGTGGGAAAGAAAATCAGTAGGTATCACAAATTACAAAACTGTCTTTCTAGCACTTCTAAAGACAGTGGAAGAGGGAGGTTAGGAGTTGTGGAGCCACAACTAACTGCAAAGGAAGCTAGAATATGCAGTCTATTTGTTTGCCTGGGAAGAAAATGTAGACACAGATATCAGTACCCACTGTCAACCCTACCACATGTAGAGCCATTACTCTCCTGGGACCTTAGTTCCATGTCCTGATATTGATAGAGGTGGAGTGAGCAAAATTAGAATGATCCTTTCATATGTGTATATGCAGACTGCTGTATTTATATCAAAATATTCTATTCTATTGTAAGCAAATTCACATGTTATTAAATAATCTTCAGAAACACTTTGTTTACTGGCCACAACATACTCCCTTTTGTATTTCCGTATTACTATTCTGTCACTTGACACTTAGGCTGTTGTCAAACATTTGCTATTACAAATTATAAGATAAACATGCTTGTGTATAAATATCTGCCCACATTAATAATTATTTTTAAAGATGTTTTTAGTGAGGAATTTCTTTTTAAAATTTATGAAGGACTTCCATGGTTCTTGCTATATACTGCCAACTTGCCCTGTATAAATAATGTACCAGTTTGCATTCCCACATGGGTGTATTAGTGCCAGTTACCTTGGACAGCTCTGGACATTGTCACTTTATAAAAAGCTTTTATAGTTTTTAGGGAGAAAATACCTCAGTATTCATGAAATATATATATTTTTTATTTTTTCTTAAAGATTATAATAGTATCTGTGGCCATTAAATTGATATTAAGATAACCAAAAATCAGAATTAAGAGCCCAGAATCAGATAAGTCCATTCAAATGTGGGAATCAAGTAAGTCCCTTTTCTTAAAACAAGAAAGTATGAAAAGTATAGTTTTATGAATGGCTTCAGAAGGAAATATTGGTTAATATTTGCCACACATCCAATCCATCTTTTCCAAGGACTTGGTAAAGAGCAGCCTGTTTTGTACACCTCTATGAAGCCATACTTACTGTGCCCTTTAATTTCGCCTAAACAGAATAAAGTTAATATATATCTCCATTTAGTTGGAGCTCATAGATAATTGAACATCATTCAATAACTTCATGGAGAAAATTCTGAATATAATCCCTCTGATCTATAACGTCATGTATTATTAATAATTATCTAGTTCTATTAGAAAGGATATCCACTTCTTATCTTAAACACGGTACCAGAATATGTAATTTGAATGCTATAAATATGTGAAATTTTGAATTATATCCATGCTGTGAAATTCAAGAATATTATTCACCAACAGATTTTCATACAGCTAATAAAAATGACATTTGTTATTATAGTTAATTATGAGTTGATATAAATACATCGAAGATGCATTTATTAATAGAAATATTGCCACAGAGGATTAAGGAAGATCAATTTCTAATCTTCTCTGTATTAGAATTCTGCATATGTTATGTCATAAGATTTAATGTATGACTGTTTACTTGTCTGTCTTGAAGAAACTTTATTTTCATAAATGTATCCCAATACCTAGCTCATCACTTGCTATGCAGTGGTTGCTTTATAGCAACTACAAAACACTGATTATTCAAGAATGTAAAACAACTTCAAGGCATTTAAAAAATTATTATATCATCATCATTATTGTCATCATCACCATGATCATCATTACTATCACTATTATTCTGTGACTTGCCCAAAGTCTATCTGTTTCATGTCTTAAATTTCAAAGTGATAGAAATCAAAAACTATCAGCTTACCAAAAAAGATTTATCATGCTCACAAGGGGGCATCTCCCTGATTCAAGGCATTCTGAGATGCAAATTAGGATGAGCTGCAAGAACAACTTGAGAACAACACTCAGTTACTTTCAGGACATTTCTTTTTTTCTTACCTTATTTCTGCTTTTTTATTCTTATGTGATTACCTGCTCTATTTTCCTCAAATTGACTTTCTCTTCCTCTTGAGTCCATGTATCTTCTTCAGTCCACTTGACTTTCATCAGTAGTCAAGACACCATAGGGCCCCTATAGGATATTATCTTCTTTTTTTTGGTCGGAGTAAGCTCTGAGAAAAATTCTGACTTGCCCAGCTTGAATCAGGTATCTAATCCTGAACACATTTTCTCTGTTCAGATTCACAATTATGTTATGATGCAGGATACTATCACTGTAACAATTCACAGAAATGAAATTCAAAAATTGATCAATGTGATGAATAATCAATTCAGACAAAATTTATTGTTGAAGACCATATTCTAAGTCATCAAATTGCCAATTGATTCATTTCTCAAATTTCCCACATATACTAATTGTTAAAAATGGTTTTCAACAGGTTTGATGAGTGTGTTAACAGCTTTCACAAGAATGTAAACTTTTGGACACTGCAGAGGCAAAAAGTTTTGAAATATTTATTTAAATATTATGCATATTTAAATACATATAATATACACATTTAAAACCTATATAAATGTTTAAAAATATATACATATATGTATGTACACATACACATATATACATACACATAAATATTTACTTTTTATTAACAAGTTAAACTTAACCTAATTAAAGTTATTGTTAAATGCTAAAAATAACATATTATACCTAATTTGCTTTAATTTTGGAAAGTAAAAAATAACATCCAAAAGCCTCTAAAAGAAATCTGAAGTAACTAAAAGACTCACATCATTTATGAAATGCTGAAATTTTGGTATCTAACAATGAGAAATTGAAAACATTGACTTGTTAGCTGTTAGGAGAAAGATTCAGTATCAAAGAGTAAAAGTGTTCAAGAGTGGAAGCAAGACATGGATGCCCTGAAAGAATAAATCTAATGGACTCTATGAATAGAAATAAATGAGGAAGTGACAGGAGCAACCACATCACATAATAAATTGTATGTAATAAATTGTGGCAACTAATTTCCAGATATAACAATTTAAACTTAAATGCTACCTGAAATTGCCAAATTAATTCTGAAACTGTTAAAGATTATAAATCCAAAATGAACAAAATTTTTGTTTTAAATTACATTAACCTGAAAAATTCCTATATAAATTAATGAAACTTTGGTTACAGAATCTGTAATTCACATTTTGAAGTAAATATATACATACATTTAGAACTCTAATATTAGTACTTTGAATTGTAGCATTCATAAAATTGTATTTCAACAGAAGGATCAAAATTGTATATTCCTGTTAAGCTCTTAAAATGTTCCCATTAAAGCACTTAAATCTTTCTCTTAATTTGTTAAAATCATATCTATCAAATTTCATGAAATTTTAAAATCAGTCATTTAGCAAAGTATTCATCAGTCAGTTTGATTTTTGACAGATTTACTTTGTGGCAAGATGAATTTCAGTAATTTGATTTGGTGAATTTATTTTCAGCAGATTGGCTTGATTTCATGGCTGAATGGAGGACAATTAGAATACTCATGGATGTCTCCTACATTGAAGTTCTAGATCATGTCAGTGGTAGATTACAAACAGATGACACCCCAGGCATCCTTATTCCTAGTTTAGCAGACATCACTTCTCTTTTTGTGGTAGAAAACCACTCAAGTGCCAGTGGCTAAAACTGTCATGCTCCCAGATGGGATTCTAAAGAGTTGAAATAAACTGAGTATTTAAATCATGGCTTTGGAATATCTTTTTCCCCTTGGATCAATTCAATTTTTAGCTCCATGCCCATTATGGTTTGAACACCAACTCTGTCAGAAGGTTTGACCTCACATAGATGTAACAATGGCTCTTTTTTTAGTCCTGTTCTGCTTCTGTAGCTTGCTTCAAAAATTGGCAAAGTGTCGACTGTAGGTTTAGGATTAAGGCAGGTACTTAATAAAACATAAAAAAATCACAGGTAGTAATGGATATTTCAATGCCATAGACGAAAATCCATTTCCAGTCCCAAGAGATGACCTCAGGAAGTGGGAACATTTTGTATATGTTGATGTGCATGTGTGTGTGTGTGTGTGCGCACATATTTGTGAGTCTGTGGTTGTGAATATGTACAACCACATGTGAGTGGTTGTATATGCCTTTATGTCATGGATGTGATATTTGGGCATCCAAAATAAAAATAAGGAAACCTGAAGTTTGAGAAAATATCATTTAAAAAATCTACTGACGCAGCTTATCTAGAAATTAATTAAACTAAATTAGTATTTTAAAGACCATCTCATAGAACCAGAGTTGCAGTAGTAAACAAAACAGAAATCCTGTCTTAACAAGCTTGTATTAGCATGTGAAAAAAGAGATACAAAAATGAGTAAGTAAAACAAGTAGTATGTCAGTATGGGTGTTAATAGCTTAGAAAAGAATAATACAGGCAACTGGCTAGGCTGTGCCTTGTTAGGGGTGTGTGTGTGTGTGTGTGTGTGCGTGTGTGTGTGTAATTTTAAGTATGTGATGAATAAGGACCTTACTCAGAAATTAAAACCTGAAAGATTTGAGGATCTGAACTATAGAAACATCTGGAAGAAAAGTACTCCAGGGAAAGGGAAGAGAAATATAAATGCCCTCAAATGGGAGCCTGTCTGCTATATTCCAAGAGGAAGGTCACTACAACTGGAGGGAGTGAGAGAGGGTAAAAGTAATATGAGGTGAGGTCAGGAAATTGACTGGAGGCCAGATTGTGTAAGAGCTGGCTGTCATCATAAGGAAATCATTGTAAGGAATCATGAGGAATTTCAGGCATTGCTGACAATTTCCTCTTCTTCATGCCTGACATTCAATCAGTTGCTAAATTCTACAGATATACTCCAGAAATATCCTTCTAACTCTTTTGCTGCTTCTACTTTCCATGGTCACTGCCTTAGATTAGCTCTCACTGTCTGTATAACGATTATAACAACCACCAAACTGAACATTCTGATTTTCTCCATGCTCCACATTGCCACTAGAGAAGTCTTTCTCAATTCCTTTGAAAATGCAAATCTAATCATATAATCATATAAAGATTAAAACACATTTTAATTGCAACATGATAAAGCCCAAATGCTAACCCTGGCATTCAAACACTGGAGGATCTTTCTTAACTTAATTTTTCTACCTTATCTCTAGGTAATACCCTCTTCCTCAACCTGTAGCAATCCACTCATACCTCATTCAAATCGGATAACAATTTCTCGACAACAACAGGCCTCAGTGACTTTGCTCTCAATAGTATTCTGTACTTTACTGTATCACTTAATATGCTTTAAGGCTTTGATCTATGTGTCCATGCATTGTTCCTATGTGTATTGCAAGGGTGCTCCCTACATGTGGTCTTATGGTGCATATTCAAACTTTTAGGCCACTTCTGGATATTTCTGGCAGGTAAGAGTGGTGAGATAACTTGGATGTTCCTAGCAGGAATACCAAGGTGCTTGATGATAAGGAATAATGACTGGGCTGTAGTGGCTGACAGTAAATTCCTGGGTATAGAACTTGTTTAAAAAATGTGAGCCCTAGAGTAGGAATGTCTGATATTGAGAAAGTGACTTAAACTTCTATATATAAACTAGAGATGACAATAATGCCACACTCATTGGGTCATTGTAAAAATTATCACAGTGACTATCACATAGCATGGTCTCAGTAAATGATAGCTATAATGAGTATTATAAATCAGGTCACCATTGCACTAGTGGGGAATGAATTCATCCTATTAAGATAGAGTCAGGTATAAGAAAAACAAATGAGGTCTAGTGAAAATAACAAGGAGTTAATGGAAAGATAAATAATATTTCTGCTACAAGGGGGATTCCTGGAATAGACATAGGCACAACATTGGTATAGGAGCAGCCATGAGTTTGTGGATTCTCTGGGCAGTGGCAGGGCTCCTGGGTACCCCAATAAGAGGAGGACATAGTACACTGACAAGGGAACCACGTTCATCCATACAAGTGCTATTTGTGAAATATGCCAGACAGTATTCACTGCTTAGAACCAGAGTTAGAGAAGACAATTTGCAATATATCCGATGAGTTTGGAGCTATGAAATGACACTTGGCACTATTTTAATTCAATTCTACTCCCAAGTTGGTGCAGCCAAGATAATTACTTGCTATTATATGTATTCCTGGAGCCTATTGCAAGGAATGGCATATAATAGGACTCCATAAATTTTTACTGAATGAATTCATGCTGAATCTTCACTTCCTCTTGGCAATCAATATTTTAATTACATTGGTGGCAGTAATGGTTAATTCATGAAGCACTAATGGGATACAAGCACATTCCACAGGAAGAAAATATAAAACGGAATGCAGCAAATAGCATTATGGATACCACTAGGTAAATATATTAGTTTCTCCTCTCCCATGCTTGTAAACTATAATCTCAATCCCATATGAAACAAAACCACAGGCTTCACACTTTCTGTTGATTTCATTTCTGTTCATTTTACAACAGTTTTTACAGTCTTTGAGGCTTAATATGTTGGTGCCAAATTTGGCTTTCTTTTTTTACCCTCAGCATTATTTTAATCAACCTGTATTTATTGACCATTTACTATATACAAGGTACACTTTTAGGTGTTAAAGTAAAAGTGATTAAGGAGGAAGTTTGTGCTCTCAAAATCCTCAAGTTTTGCTGAGGGGAGAGATAAGCAAACAGAAAAATGTTGTCCTGCTTTTGAGAGACATAGAGACCTCTGAAGACACAGATTCCTGGGCTGAATCTTAAAGGAGGAACCAGGCCAAATCATCTCCATAATCGATTTTTTATAAATCTTTGGTGTCAATACAATTTTTCCTGGCAATTTGGTCAGATAGTATTTTTAAGGTAAATTTTATTTATCTTCATGGATATATTACATCTCATGACACCCTCTCCTCCAACCTGCATGAAAATGTTGTGAAGAATAACTATCCATCCAAGTTTAATGGGGCAGTCTATTCTACACCTATTATCCAGTTTAATTATTAATAACGTCCTCTTCCACTCTCAGAGTGTATTGAGTTAAGAAACAAATTTTATGGTCACGCTATTAAAGACTGAAAAAGACACTCTTGATAATCCCTTCATTTGGACTAACCTGAAGCAGGTTTCTTCCTCCCTCTAGGCCCAACTTCCCTCTTACTCCCTGTCCTTACAGAATCCAGATGGCCTAACTGCAGGAGTTCCTTCCCACCCATTTTCTTAGCATTTTTACTTTAGAAAACTTGTGATTGTAAATTCTTTCTTTGACCCTTTGAGATGTGAACCTTTTTCAAAGTCTCTTGACAGCTGTACAATGCATGAATGTTGCTCTCAAGGACATGGGAGACATCCCTTTGAAATATAGCCATCAAGGAAGATCCCAATTTCTATGGGTGGGTAGAAGTCTGAGTTTGGTGGTTACCTTGCTCCAAGTTGTAAAATTACCTCCTGTCATGAAGATACAAGTGTGTTCACTTTTCCTTTAGACAGAGTCAATTAGCAAACACACACAAAATGGCCTAAGATCTCCCCACCCCCACCCCAGCTCTTAAAATCCTTCCAGCCCTTTGTTCCACTGTAGTTCAGTTCTGGTCTCTCCCTTATTGTAATAGTCTTGAATAATGTCTTCCTTGCCTGTTCAACTTGTCCAGTGCAATTATTTTTTAAACATAACTATGTCTACCAGATGTGGAGGCAAAACCAAAGATAGGTCTCCAGCATCTTCTCTGAACAATAGACTCATGTATCCAACTTCCCACTGACCATCTCCACTTGGATATCTGAGAGACTTCTCAAACTTAAGATGTCCAAATCTAACTCTCAAAGTTAACCAATCAGTCCCACTACCACACCACCACCAACACAAACACAGAAACCATTCCTTTTGGCAATTTCCTCATTTCAATATATGGGAATTTTACAGTCCTGATTGCTCAGGCAACAATCCTTGAAGTTATGCTTTACTGATGTCTTTTTTCTCTTGTATATTGTCTATTTGAAAAACCCACAGTGTTTAAATTCAAAATATATTCAATATTCATTTCTTACCACTTAAACATTTACTACCCTAGTTTAAGCCACTCTTTTATTTTGGATTATATATATATTTTTTAAAAATCCCTAAATTTATCCCTTGCTTCTAACATTGATCCCTCCCCCCTACCTTCCCCAAGAAAGACAATTTTTAACCAAAAATAGAGCTATCCTTTTTAAATGGTCTTCTGTTTAAAACTTGTTTCCCTTCCAATATAAAATCAGAATCAAAACCAGAAACCTTCTAAAGCCTTTGCGGTGAATTGAAATGATACACCTGTGAGGTAGACCAAGTCAAGTGAAAATCTTTGCTAAGATTCCAGAAAGAGTTAAAGATGTGCCTAGTTTCCCCTAAGGCAGTTTGTAACCATTTTTTCTTTTAGGGGCCTAGAAGATGACTTTTTGTCACGTGGTATTTTATGAGCTAGCATTTCAATTTTCAATAAGCTTTTTCACTCCTGTATCTGACAGTTCATTTTCTGCACAGTGATTGCTTTAATCTTCTAAACAGGCCACAGTATGGTTTTACACAAAAGATCATGCTATTTTGTGTGTGTGAGTGGAAACTTTTCAGCATAGTCCACCTTGTTCTCTCCACAAAGCAAATTTAATATTTATATTGTCAACAGACATATTTCTTATGTCTCCACTGAGACTTCTTTTATTAAAATAGAAAGTTTACATCAAAGAATATCTCAGTTTTTTCTTCACCAGTATGTCTTGCAAATTTATTACCAAATTTCATTTTTGCTTATTTGGTTAAAATGAACAAATATGGTCCATATTTATTTTAACATCTTTATTGAAGTATAATTGCTTTACAATGGTGTGTTAGTTTCTGTTGTACAACAAATTGAATCAGCTATACATATACATATATCTCCTCCCTCTTTCACCTCCCTCCCACACTCCCTATCCCACCCCTCTAGGTGGACACAAAGCACCGAGCTGATCTCCCTGTGCTATGGGACTGCTTCCCACCAGTTATCTGTTTTACATTTGGTAGTGTATATATGTCAATGCCACTCTCTCACTTCATCCCATGTTACCCTTCCCCCTCCCTGAGTCCTCAAGTCCATTCTATACGTCTGTGTCTTTATTCTTGTCCTGCCCCTAGGATCTTCAGAAGCATTTTTTTTTCAGATTCCATTTATATGTGTTAGCATACAGCAATTTTTGTTCTCTTTCTGACTTACTTCACTCTGTATGACAGTCTCTAGGTCCATCCACCTCACTACAAATAACTCAGTTTCATTTCTTTTATAGGCTGAGTAATATTCCATTATGTATCGGTGCCATATCTTCTTTATCCATTCATCTGTTGATGGACATTTAGGTTGCTTTCATGTCCTGGCTATTGTAAATAGAGCTGCAATGAAGATTGTGGTACATAACACTTTCTGAATTATGGTTACTCAGGGTATATGCCCAGTAGTGGGAATGCTGGGTTGTAAGGAAGTTCTATTTTTAGTTTTTTAAGGAACCTCCATACTGTTCTCCATAGCAGCTGTATCAATTTACATTCCAACTAATAAGACAAGAGGGTTCCCTTTTCTCCACACCCACTCCAGTCTTTATTGTTTGTAGATATTTTGATGATGGCCATTCTGAGTGGTGTGTAGTGATAGCTCATTGTAGTTTGGATCTGCATTTCTTTAATGATTAGTGATGTTCAGTATCATTTCATGTGTGTGTTGGCAATCTGTATATCTTCTTTGGAGAAATGTCTATTTAGGTCTTCTGCCCATTTTTGGATTGGGTTGTTTGATTTTTGGATATTGAGCTGCATGAGCTGCTTGTAAATTTTGGAGATTAATCCTTTGTCAGTTGTTTCATTTGCAAATATTTTCTCCCATTCTGAGAGCGGTTGTCTTTTCGTCTTCTTTATGTTTTCCTTTGCTGTGCAAAAGCTTTTAAGTTTCATTAGGTCCCATTTGTTTATTTTTGTTTCTTTTTCCATTTCTCTAGGAGGTGGGTCAGAAAGGATCTTGCTGTGATTTATGTCATAGAGTGTTCTGCCTATGTTTTCCTCTAAGAGTTTAACAGTGTCTGGCCTTACATTTTGGTCTTTAAGCCATTTTGAGTTTATTTTTGTGTATGGTGTTAGCGAGTGTTCTAATTTCATTCTTTTACATGTAGCTGTGCAGTTTTCCCAGCACCACTTATGGAAGAGTCTGTCTTTTCTCCACTGTATATTCTTGCCTCCTTTATCAAAGATAAGGTGACCATATGTGCTTGGATTTATCTCTGGGCTTTCTATCCTGTTCCATTGATCTATATTTCTGTTTTTGTGCCAGTACTATACTGTCTGGATTACTGTAGCTTTGTAGTATAGTCTGAAGTCAGGGAGCCTGATTCCTCCAGCTACGTTTTTCTCTCTCAAGATTGCTTTTGCTATTCGGGGTCTTTTGTGTTTCCATACAAATTGTGAAATTTTTTGTTCTACTTCTTTGGAAAATGCCAATGGTAGTTTGATAGGGATTGCATTGAATCTGTAGATTGCTTTGGGTAGTAGAGTCATTTTCACAATGTTGATTCTTCCAAACCAAGAACATGGTATATCTCTCCATCTATTTGTATCATCTTTAATTTATTTCATCAGTGTCTTATAATTTTCTGCATACAGGTCTTTTGTCTCCTTAGGTAGGTTTATTCCTATATATTTTATTCTTTTGGTTGCAATGGTATATGGGAGTGTTTCCTTAATTTCAATTTCAGATTTTCCTTCATTAGTGTATAGGAATGCAAGAGATTTCTGTGCATTAATTTTGTATCCTGCTACTTTACCAAATTCATTGATTAGCTCTAGTAGTTTTCTGGTAGCATCTTTAGGATTCTCTATGTAGAGTATCAGGTCATCTGCAAACAGTGACAGCTTTACTTCTTTTCTGATTTGGATTCCTTTTATTTTTTTATCTGCTCTGATGGCTGTGGCTGAAACTTCCAAAAATTTGTTGAATAATAGTGGTGAGAGTGGGCAACCTTGTATTGTTCCTGATCTTAGAGGAAATGGTTTTATTTTTCAACATTGAGAATGATGTTGTCTGTGGTTTTTTCATATATGACCTTTATTATGTTGAGTTATCTTCCCTCTATGCCTACTTTCTGGAGGGTTTTTCATCATAAATGGGTGTTGAATTTTGCCAAAAGCTTTTTCGGCATCTATTGAGATAATCATATACCTTTTCTCCTTTATTTGTTAATATGGCATATCACATTGATTGATTTGCACATATTGAATAATCCTTGCATTCGTGGGATAAACCCCACTTGATCATGGTGTATGACCCTTTAAGTGTGCTGTTGGATTCTGTTTGCTAGTATTTTGTTAAGGATTTTCACATCTATGTTCATCAGTGATATTGGCCTGTAGTATTTTTGTGTGTGTGTGACATCTATGTCTGGTTTTGGTATCAGGGTGATGGTGTTCTTGTAGAATAAGATTGGGAGTGTTCCTCCATTTTCTATATTTTGGAAGAGTTTGAGAAGGATAAGTGTTAGCTCTATTCTAAATGTTTGATAGAATTGGCCTATGAAGCCATCTGGTCCTGAGCTTTTGTTTGTTGGAAGATTTTAAATCACAGTTTCAATTTCAGTGCTTGTGATTGGTCTGTTTATATTTTTATTTCTTCCTGGTTCAGTCTCGGAGAGTTCTGCTTCTCTAAGAATTTGCCCATTTCTTCCAGGTTGTCCGTTTTATTGACATATAGTATCTTGTAGTAATCTCTCATGATACTTTGTATTTCTGCAGTGTCAGTTGTTATTTCTCCTTTTTCATTTCTAATTCTATTGATTTGTGTCTTATCCTTTTTTTTCTTGATGAGTCTGGCTAATGGTTTATCAATTTTGTTTATCTTCTCAAAGAACCAGCTTTTAGTTTTATTGATTCTTGCTATTCTTTCCTTCATTTCTTTGTCATTTATTTCTGCTCTGATCTTTATTATTTCTTTCCATGTGCTAACTTTAGGGTTTTTTTTGTTCTTCTTTCTCTAATTGCTTTAAGTGTAAGGTTAGTTTGTTTATTTGAGATGTTCTTGTTTCTTGAGGTAGGATTGTATTGCTATAAGCTTCCCTCTTAGAACTGCTTTTGCTGCATCCCATAGGTTTTGGGACATCGTGTTTTCATTGTCATTTATTTCTAGGTATTTTTTTATTTCCTCTTTGATTTCTTCTGTGATCTCTTAGTTATTAAGTAGTGTATTGTTTAGTCTCCATGTGTTTGTATTTTTCACAGATTTTTTTCCTGTAATTGATATCTAGTCTTATAGCATTGTCATCAGAAAAGATAGTTGATATGATTTCCATTTTCTTAAATATACCAAGGCTTGATTTGTGACCCAAGATATGATCTATCCTGGAGAATGTTCCATGAGCACTTGAGAAGAAAGTGTATTCTCTTGTTTTTGGATGGAATGTCCTATAAATATCAATTAAGTCCATCTTGCTTAATGTATCATTTAAAGCTTGTGTTTCCTTATTTATTTTCCTTGTGGATGATCTATCCATTGGTGAAAGTGGGATGGGAAAGTCCTCTACTAAGATTGTGTTACTGTTGATTTCCCCTTTTATGGCTGTTAGCATTTGCCTTATGTATTGAGGTGCTCTTATGTTGGGTGCATAAATATTACAATTGTTATATATTCTTCTTGGATTGATCCCTGGATCATTATGTAGTGTCCTTCTTTGTCTCTTGTAATAGTCTTTATTTTAAAGTTTATTTTGTCTGATATGAGAATTGCTACTCCAGATTTCTTTTGATTTCCATTTGCATGGAATATCTTTTTCCATCCCCTCACTTTCAGTCTGTATGTGTCCCTAAGTTTGAAGTGGGTCTCTTGTAGACAGCATATATACGGGTCTTGTGTTTGTATCCATTCAGCCAGTCTATGTCTTTTGGTTGGAGCATTTAATCCATTTACATTTAAGGTAATTATCAATATGTATTTTCCTATGACCATTTTCTTAATTGTTTTGGGTTTTTTACTGTAGGTCTTTTCCTTCTCTTGTGTTTCCTGCCTAGAGAAGTTCCTTTATCATTTGTTGTAAAGCTGGTTTGGTGGTGCTGAATTCTCTTAGCTTTTGCTTGTCTGTAAAGCTTTTCTTTTCCCCAATGAACCTGAATGAGATCCTCTCTGGGTAGAATAATCTTGGCTGTAGGTTTTTCCTTTTAATTACTTTAAATACGTTCTGTCACTCCCCTCTGGCTTACAGAGTTTTTGCTGAGAAATCAGCTGTTAACCTTTTATGGATTCCCTTATATGTTATTTGTTGCTTTTCTCTTGCTGATTTTAATGTTTTTTCTTTGAATTTTACTTTTGATAGCTTGATTAATATGTGTCTTGGTGTGTTTCTCCTTGGCTTTATCCTGTATGAGACTCTCTTTTCTTCCTGGACTTGATTGATTATTTCCTTTCCCATGTTAGGGAACTTTTCAGCTTTAATCTTTTCAAATATTTTCTCAGACCCTTTCTTTTTCTCTTCTTCTTCCTGTACCCCTATACTTTGAATGTTAGTGCGTTTAATATTGTCCCAGACGTCTATGAGTCTGTCCTCAATTTTTTTCATTCTGTTTTCTTTATTCTTCTCTGTGGTAGTTATTTCTACTCTTTTATCTTCCAGGTGACTTATCCGTTCTTCTGCCTCATTTATTCTTCTATTGATTCCTTCTAGGGCATTTTTTATTTCATGCATTGTGTTGTTCATCATTGTTTGTTTACTCTTTGGTTCTTCTAGGTCCTTGTCAAGCAGTTCTTGTATTTTCTCCATTCTATTTCCAAGATTTTGGATCATCTTTATTATCATTACTCTGAATACTTTTTCAGGTAGACTGCCTATTTCCTCTTCATTTGTTTGCTCTGTTGGGTTTTTACCTTGCTCCTTCATCTGTGTGTATTTCTCTGTCTTCTCATTTTCCTCAATTTACTGCCTTTGGTGTCTCCTTTTTGCAGGCTGTAGGTTCATAGTTCCCATTGTTTTTGGCATCTGCCCCTAGTGGGTAAAGTTGGTTCAGTCGGTTGTGTAGGCTTCCTTGTGGAGGGGACTGGTGCCTGTGTTCTGGTGAATGAGGCTGTGTCTTGTCTTTCTGGTGTGCAGGACCGTGTCTGGTTCTGTGTTTTGTGGTGTCTGTGAACTTATTATGAGTTTTAGGCAGCCTCTCTGCTAATCAGTGGTGTTGTGTTCCTGTCTTGCTAGTTGTTTGGTATGGGGTGTCCAGCACTGTAGCTTGCCGGTCGTTGAGTGAAGCTGGGTCTTAGCAATGAGATGGAGATATCTGGGAGAGCTTTTGCCATTTGACATTATGTGGGGCCAGGGGGTCTCTGGTGGTTAACTGTCCTGAACTTGGCTCTCCCACCTAAGAGGCTCAGGCTTGACACCCAGCCCAAGCACCAAAACCCTGTCAGCCACACAGCTCAGAAGAAAAGGTAGAAAAAAAAGAAAGATAGAAAACTAACTAAATAAATAAAGTTATTAAAATAAAAAATTAAAAAGTATTTAAAATAAACAAATAAAAATGTAATAAAAAAAAAGAAAGAAAGAAAGAAGAGAGCAACCAAACCAATAAACAAATCCATCAATGATAACAAGTGCTAAAAACTATACCAAAAAAAAAAAAAAAAAAAAAGAAAGAAATAGACAGAACCCTAGGACAAATGCTAAAAGCAAAGCTATATGGACAAAATCACACAAAGAAGCATACACATGCACACTCCCAAATAGAGAAAAAGAAAAAAATATATATTTTTTTTTTAAAAAGGAAGAGAGCAACCAAATCAATAAATCTACCAGTGATAATAAGCTCTAAATACTACACTAAGACAACATAAAACCAGGAACAAATTAGATGCAGAAAGCATACCCCAAGTATAGAGTTGCTCAAAGTCCACCGCTTCAATTTTGGGATGATTCATTGTCTATTCAGGTATTCCACAGATGCAGGGTACATCAAGTTGATTGTGGAGATTTAATCCACTGCTCCTGAGGCTGCTGGGAGAAATTTCCCTTTCTCTTCTTTGTTCGCACAGCTCCTGGGGTTCGGCTTTGAATTTGGCCCCGCCTCTGCATGTAGGTCACCCTCTGGCATCTGTTCCCCACCCAGACAGGACGGGGTTAAAGTAGTAGCTGATTAACGAGCTCTGGCTCACTCAGGCCAAGGAGACTGAGGGGTACAAAATGCTAGGTGAACCTGTGGTGGCAGAGGCCAGCATGACATTGCAAGAGCCTGAGGTGTGCCATGTGTTCTCCTGGGGAAGTTGTTCCTGGATCATGGGACCCTGGTAGTGGCAGGTTGCACAGGATTCCAGGAGGGGAGGTGTGGATAGTGACCTGTGCTTACACACAGGTTTCTTAGTGGTTGCAGCAGCAGCCTTAGCATTTCATGCCCGTCTCTGGTGTCTGTGCTGATAACCACCGCTCGCACACGTCTCTGGAGCTTGTTTAGGCAGTGATCTGAATCCCCTCTCCTCACACACCCAGAAACAATGGTCTCTTGCCTCTTAGGCATTTCCAGACCTTTTCCTGGACTCCCTCCTGGCTAGCTGTTGTGCACTAGCCCCGCTCAGGCTGTCTTCATGCTGTCAACCTCAGTCCTCTCCCTGGGATCTGACCTCCAAAGCCCGAACCTCAGCTCCCAGCCCCCACCCACCCCAGTGGGTGAGCAGACAAGCCTCTCAGGCTGGTGAGTGCTGGTCGGCACTGATCCTCTGTAGAGGAATCTCTCCACTTTGCCCTCTGCACCCCTGTTGCTGTGCTCTCCTCCATGGCTCCGAAGGTTCCCCATGCCCACCCTCTGTCTTCGCCAGTGAAGGGGATTTGTAGTGTGTAGAAACTTTTCTTCCTTCACAGCTCCCTCCCAGAATTGCAGGTCCCATCCCTATTCTTTTGTCTCTGTTTTCTCTTTTTTCTCTTGCCCTACCCAGGTACGTGTGGAGTTACTTGCCATTTGGGAAGTCTGAGGTCTTCTGTCAGCGTTCAGTAGGTGTTCTGTAGGAGTTGTTGCACATGTAGATGTATTTTTGATGTATTTGTGGGGAGGAAGGTGATCTTCATGCCTTACTCGTCCACTGTCTTGAAAGTCCCCCCAATATCTCAGTTTTAAGTCATTCTCCCAAACTCTCTTTCTCCACTCACCACAGCTGTATCACTTATCTTTATAACAAAGACCTTGAATTTGGAAAGTGCTAGAGCTGGAGCTCTCTGACTAACCATTGTAAATAAAGGATGGCAAGAGCCCTCTAATGCAACTTGACCTTAGGCAATAAAGGCCAAACAGCAATTACAGGAAAGACAGCAAGAAAATATTGTTCTTTTCTTTGTCTGGTAGATCACTGACTTTTCAAGCATACTTAGTATTTGCCAAGAGGATGAGACCCTGGTGAGTTTTAAGTAGTTGGCTCAAGGGTTAAATGCATTTTTTAAACACCTATAGTTGAAATGAAATGAATTATTAAGTTTAGCAAAAGCTTTTGGAGTAGATTACTAACAGATATTTGTTAATAAATGTAAGTGTGCCTGTTATAAACTATTTTTAAATGAAAGAAAAGAGTTAAAATATTCTGAATGAAACTAATAGTGAAAAGCCAATATTTTCAAAGCAGGTTGTTGCAGTTTTCTGCTGAACTGTGTCTACCGCTTCTTTTCACAAATGTCACTATAAGTGTGGTAAAGTGGTGAGATACCAATTCAGGACCCTCTTTGCAAGAGTGACGGACTTGCTTTCTAGGACAGAATTGACTATATAGCAGTATAGAGCGCCAAGAAACACAACCATGATCATTATAAAACTATCTTGAAACAGTAATTATGTGAGGGAGGGACAATTCTGAGAACAACATGCTGCCTAGCACTCAGATTTACCTCTCAAACATGTGGACTTATGGTGCTGGTAGTGGAATGATGGGGGTTGCTTCTTGACAAAGTTTTGAGGCACTGAGTCCAAATAACTAGTACGACTAGGTTAAGGTATTCTCTCTCCTGGACATTGACCTCCTTTTCTGCTTTCTGATGTGTGTCAATTCTCTTCAAGGCACAATATTTATTTTAGCATGCAACCTGATTGTTAACCAGACTTGGTAGAACAGATATGTAAGAAAGACTGCATTAGTATTAATTCCCAAAATGCATGGTGCAGAACCCCACTATCTGAACAAAGGCTATCAACCCCTTATCCCCTTCTACCCAGCCATAAGTACCCTTACTTTACTCCAAACCACTTTTTCCAGGAATTCTTGGGGTGGTTTCTCAAGTGCTCTGGACAATATCCTGTGCTCGTTCCTTTTCTCATATGGCCTCACCTGGAAACACAAGTGCCCAAGGAAAGGATTTACAGTTCCAGAGCAATGCTGAATTCCATGCAGAAGTGAATGCATTACCCTTCTCTCTAAGTTTGCCCTATATTCTGTCACCTGGCCTCTGTCACCCTGCACATCTAATTATACAGAGCACTTCAGGGTAACAGTTTTTGTAAGTTCTGGTTCTATATTTCTTACCTCAGACTTTAAAGAAGGTTCTCAGGTAAGTTGGACCAAGCAGAAGCCATTACAATGTCTTTATCCAGTAAAATTATCAATATAATAATGATGACAGCAATAGCAAACCACTTACTGTGTGTTTACTGAATTCCAGGTACTATTCTATGCACCTAACATGCATCATGCTTTATTACAATAAATTCTTCAAGCAATGTTGTGGGGTTGGTGGTTTATGTTAATTTCACTGATAAGGATCTTGAGTCTTGGAGAAATTAAGTAAATTCCATTGAGAGAGCTGTTACTTAAACCCAGCTCTGTCCAATTTCAAATCCATTACACTGTACTACGATTTCCCTACCCACTCCTTCACCAGTTCTCCAAAGGATTGTATACATATTTCTCCTTCTCTCTTCTAAATAGAATCCATCACATATAAGCAAAAGTAAAATAAAACAAAGAAAGCAAGATCAAAAGATATCCACAGATAGTCAAATTTGAATTTCAGTTTGGGACTCAGGGCATTCTGCTACTTTTAGAAATAGCAGTATCTTCAATAAGTAGACCAAATAGTGTAGTTTGTGAGATTTTGTTTCTTTGTTTATGGTGTTGTTAAGACCCAACAGACTTAACAAAGCTTTCAATTAATGGATTTATCTCTTTATTCAGTAACTCATTACTAGGCACCTCAAATATGCTTCAAACTGTGCTAGCTGCTGGAAATTTAACAGTGAAAAAATAAAGATGATTTAGTCTTTACCTTTATGCAGTTAATAGTGTAGTAGGGGCAACTAGCTTTAAGCAAAAATTCACAAATGTTTAATGAAAAAAAATGTGTTAAGTGCTAAAAACTAAAGTGCTAAAAATACAGCATGACCTGAAAGCATTCAAGGCATAGATATAATTTTGTCTGGGTTGGACTTTCAGAGGGTGGTTGTCCTTTATAGCTAGCCTTATGATCTTTTGTTTTTTCCCTAGGTTTTCATTTCAGTATAGATGACAAAGGATAATTATTATAATAATTGATATTATATTCATGACAGCATATGCAAAGCACCTGGCATCATACTCTGCACAAAGCATATGCTCAATAAATAATTGTCCCCTTCCTCTCTGGAATCCCTACCATGTATGCACTTTCTGTCTCGCCTTCATGAATCAGCATATTTAACTCAATTTAAAATAACACAGTTTGATCATAGAAATAATGACTTTATTCCCTTTTGACTAACTCATTAGTTTTTTTCTCCCTTTTGAATAATTCATTATTTTTCAAAATCCTTGGCCTTTTTGTTTTCTTTTTTTTCTTTTTCAGATAAATATTTGTTGTCATTTATCACTACAGATCCAGATTATTAAAACTTTATCAAATACAAACATTTATTTTTCAGTTAAAATAAGTGAAATGATATTAAATAGGAATAGATTTTGTTCAAGTGAGTCATATTCATGGACCTCAATTACTTTTTTTTGAACTATACTTGACCTAAAACTCTATGTTACTTCCTGATTCATAACAGATTTAATATTTCCATACATTACAAAATGATCACCACAAAAAGTCCATTTAACCATATGTCACCACAGAAACATTTCATCCTTTTGACTCATTTATTTTGTAACAGGAAGTTTGTGCCTCTTAATTTCCATTACTTATTTCACTCATCCTCTGACCCCCATCCCCTCTGGCAACCACCTGTTTGTTCTCTATATGAGTCTGTTTGTATTTTGTTATGGTTTTTAGATCCCACATATAAGTGAAACCACATGGTGTTTATCTGATATTTCACTTAGCATAATATCCTCTAGGTCCATCCACGTTATGGAAAATGGCAAGACTTTATTCTATTTTATGGCTGAGTAATATTCTATTGCACGTATACATCATATCTTCTTTTTCCATTCACCTATCAATGGACATTAAGTTGATTTTATATCTTGGCTATTGTGAATGATGTTGGAATGAACATAGGGGTGCATATATCTTTCTGAATTAATGATTTTATTTTCTTTGGAACAATACCCAGAAGTGGAATTGCTGAACTGTATTTTTAATTTTTTGAGGAACCTGCATACTGTTTTCTACAGTGACTGTATCAACTTACATTCCCACTAACAGTGCAGGAAGGTTTCCTTTCCTCCATTCTGACAAGTATGAGGTAATATCGCATTGCAGTTTTGACTTGTGATGTTAAGCATCTTTCCATGTGCCTGTTGGCCATCTGTATGTCTTCTTTGGAATAATATCTATCCAGTTCCTCTGTCCATTTTTTAATCAGGTTGACTTTTTTTTTTTTTTTTGATGTTCAGTTGCATGAGTTATTTGAAAATTTTGGATATTAACACCTAATCAGTTATATTGTTTGCAAATATCTTCTTTCTTCCAGTAGGGAGCCTTTTTGTTTTGTTGATAGTTTTCTTTGCTGTGCAGAAGGTTTTTAGTCTGATGTAATCCCATTTGTTTATTTTTGCTTTTGTTTCCTTTGTCTGAGGAGACACATCCAAAAAAATATTGCTAAGGCTGATGTGAAAGAGAGTACTGCTTATGTTTTCTTCTAGGATTTTTATGGTTTCAGGTCTTACATTTAAGTCTTTAATCCATTTTAATTTTATTTCTGTATATGGTGTGATAAAGTAATCCAGTTTGATTCTTTTGCATGGAGCTGTCCAATTTTTCCAACATCATTTTTGAAGAGGCTCTCTTTGCCCCATTGTATATTCTTCCTCTTTTTTAATTGACTATATAAGTGTGGATTCATTTCTGGGCTCCATATTCTGTTCTATGCATCTGTTTTTGTGTCAGTACCATAGAGTTTTAATACTGTAAATATGTAGTATAGTTTGAAATCAGGGATTTTGATACCTCCAGCTTTGTTCTTTCTCAAGACTGTTTTGGCTATTTGGAATCTATTATGTTTCCACACAGATTTTAGAATTCTTTGTTCTAGTATGCCATTGGTATTTTAATAGGGATTGTATTTAATTTGTATATTGCCTTGGGTAGTATGGTCATTTTAACAATATGAATTCTTCCAATCCATGAGCATTTGTTTGTGTCATCTCCAATTTCTTTCATCAATTTCTTATAGCTTTCTGAGTACAGGTCTTTAACCACCTTAGTTAGATTTACTCCTAGGTTTTTTTTTGTTTGTTTGTTTGTTTTTTTGTTTGTTTTTGATGCAATTGTAAATGGGATTGTTTTCTTAAATTCTCTTTCTGATAGTTTGTTACTAGTGTTTAGAAATTCAGCATATTTCTATATATTGATTTTGAATGCTGCATCCTTACTGAATTCATTCATTAGTTCTAACGAATTTTGGTGTTGTCTTTGGGGTTTTCTATATATATTTTGTCATCTGCAAACAATGACAGTTCTATTTCTTCCTTTCCAATTTGGATTCCTTTTATTTCTTATACTACCCCGTGCTGTTTAAAAATATCTTTTTTTTTTTTTTTTTTTTGCTGCATACTATAGTACCTGAATGGATGAAAGACAGGCCATAGGCATGGAAAATTGTCTCTAATATTCAAACATATTACCTTTTTTCCCCCTTGGATTCCAGTTTACCTCTTACTCTTATTTCTTTTGACTCTTGTGACATTTTGGATATTCCCAAATATTCAACTCTGTTGATTCCACATGATAGTTTATGATATCTGTCTTGGATGCTCTCACAGCAATTGTTACTGAAAGTGGGGTCTGGCTGTTCACCACTCAAAAGCCAGTAAAGAGACAAGGTTGGTGGAAGGGAAAGTTTGCTTTATTTTGGAGGCTGGCAACCTGCAGGGGAGGGCAGGCTCCTGTCCAAAGGCCGACTCCCCACCACCACCACCCAATAATTACTAGGCAAGAACTTTTACAGATGGAAGGAGGGGTCTACATGCAGAAACAGCACAGTCAGCTCTGACAGTCATCTTGAAATTAGCCATGCAGTGGTCTGATCAGCTAATCTTGATTGTTTTAAGTACAGTTAGTCCTTATTTCCAGAGTTGGTTTGTTACCATTTCTTTGAGACCAGTTCTCTGAATTGTGGCAGCTTATGTCACGGCTACAGTGTGGTCATCCTGTAGCTAACTTCTTCCACCTGGTGGGGGTTTTTGTATCTATAAGACAGCTCACAGGATATGGCTTAGAATATTATCTATAACCCATGAGGAGGAACTAAATGTCCTTTACTATGCTTAATGACTATGTTATTATTTAGTCTTGTAGGAGTGTTTTCCTTTGTTTCTACGTTTTCTCACTTTTCTGACTAAACTTATTCTTTTGCTAAATTTTTCCCACAGACAAAAGACAGGCAAAGGACATGGGTAGGAAGGACCATAGGGTCCTGCTCCATTACATGATGATCAATTTACATAAACATTTCTGGAGTACAATGCTGCACTCTCCATGATATTCATATTTTATATTTTTTCAACTAGTTAAGAATAAAAGGGTTGTCAGGTTATCCATTTCAGTTGATATCAATGCACCTCTGCCCAGATGAAACAGTTAATCTTAATAAGCAGTTAGCCCATTCTAAAAGGATGAACTAGTTTCCACCTGACTGCTGCATGCAAAGCTGTCAAACTTCTAATGATTATCCCCTTTGAATGTGCATTATAATGGCTACCATATTCTTTAATAAGTTATTATTAATATAAATTACAGGGGTTTTCCTGGGTTATGTCACTCTTCCCAAGTTTTTAGCCAAGACAGGAAAAAGTCTACAAAATATTTTTGCATTCAGTTGATCTCTGTTGAAATAAAGAAGAAAATGAAGAAAAGAAGGTGACAAGTTACTGTTTTCAAATATTTGAAAGGCTGTCTTCTGAAAGAGAGATTAAATGCATTATGTCTATTTTCATGGAAAAGATCTAGGATGAAAAGGAAGCAATCTTGACACCAGTACACGAAGGGTACAGAAAGGCACATTGTGACACCATATAAAGATCGTCTTTATGATAGAACTGTTAAACAAAACTGAGTTGGTGTGTCACACAGTTCTGATCTAACTTCTGAGTTAACCAAATTGACAGCTGTGTATATGGGGAGTTTTCTTTGATGACTAGTTCAACTGGATGGGTAGTTCAACTGTTTCTGTGTGAGGGCTTTCTTTAGTTGTGGTGAGCAGGGGCCAGTCTTCATCATGGTGCACGGGCCTCTCACTATCGTGGCCTCTCTTCTGGCAGAGCACAGGCTCCAGACGAACAGGCTCAGTAGTTGTGGCTCACAGGCCCAGGTGCTCCACGGCATGTGGGATCTTCCCAGACCAGGTCTCGAACCTGTGTCCCCTGCACTGGCAGGCAGATTCTAAACCACTGTGCCACAAGGGAAGCCCACATGTGTCTTTTGGAATTATGGTTTTCTCTGGGTATATGCCCAGTAGTGGGATTGCTGGATCATATGGTAATTCTATTTTTAGTTTTTCTTAGTTTTTTTTTTTTTTTTTTAATATTTTACTCATTTTTTTTTTTTTTTTGTAATTCTTTATTTTATTTATTTTTATTTTTGGCTGTGTTTGGTCTTTGTATCTGTGTGAGGGCTTTCTCCAGTTGCGGCAAGCGGGGGCCACTCTTCATCGCGGTGTGCGGGCCTCTCACTATCGCGGCCTCTCTTGTTGTGGAGCACAGGCTCCAGACACGCAGGCTCAGTAGTTGTGGCTCACGGGCCTAGTTGCTCTGCAGCATGTGGCATCTTCCCAGACCAGGGCTCGAACCCGTGTCCCCTGCATTGGCAGGCAGATTCTCAACCACTGCGCCACCAGGGAAGCCCTATTTTTAGTTTTTTAAGGAACCTCCATACTGTTCTCCATAGTGGCTGTATCAATTTACATTCCCACCAACAGTGCAAGAGGCTTCTCTTTTCTCCAAACCCTCTCCAGCATTTGTTGTTTGTAGATTTTCTGATGATGCCCATTCTAACTGGTGTGAGGTGATACCTCATTGCAGTCTTGATTTGCATTTCTCTAATAATTAGTGATGTTGAGCAGCTTTTCATGTGCTTCTTGGCCATCTCTATGTCTTCTTTGTAGAAATGTCTATTTACGCCTTCTGCCCATTTTTGGATTGGGTGGTTTGTTTCTTTAATATTGAGCTGCATGAGCTGTTTATATATTTTGGAGATTATTCCTTTGTCTGTTGATTCGTTTGCAAATATTTTCTCCCATTCTGATGGTTGTCCTTTCATCTTTATGGTTTCCTTTGCTGTGTAAAAACTTTGAACTTTCATTAGGTCTCATTTGTTTATTTTTGTTTTTATTTCCATTACTCTAGAAGGTGGATCAAAAAAGATTTTGCTGAGATTTGTGTCAAAAGTGTTCTTCCTATGTTTTCCTCTGAGAGTTTTATAGTGTCCGGTCTTATATTTAGGTCTCGAATCCATTTTGAGTTTATTTTTGTGTATGGTGTTATAGAGTGTTCTAATTTCATTATTTTACATGTAGCTGTCCAGTTTTCCCAGCACCATTTATTGAAGAGACTGTCTTTTCTCCATTGTATATGTTTGCCTCCTTTGTCATAGATTAATTGACCATAGGTGCATGGGTTTATCTCTGGGCTTTCTATCTTGTTCCATTAATCTGTGTTTCTGTTTTGGACCAGTACCATATTGTCTTGATGACTGTAGCTTTGTAGTCTAGTCTGAAGTCAGAGTGTCTGATTCCTCCTGCTCCGTTTTTTTCCCTCAGGACTGCTTTAGCTATTCAGGGTCTTTTGTGTCACCATACAAATATTAAGATGATTTGTCCTAGTTCTGTAAAAAATTTCCTTTGCTAATTTGATAGGGATTGCATGGAATCTGTAGATTGCTTTGGGTAGTATAGTCATTTTCACAATATTGATTCACCCAATCCATGAACATGGTATATCTCTCCGTCCGTTGGTATAATCTTTAATTTCTTTCATCAGTGTCTTATAGTTTTCTGCATACAGGTCTTTTGTCTCCCTAGGAAGGTTTATTACTAGGTATTTTATTTTTTTTGTTGTTGTTGCAATGGTAAATGGGAGTGTTTCTATAATTTATCTTTCAGATTCTCTCCATATAGTATCATGTAATCTGCAAACAGTGACAGTTTTACTTCTTCCTTTCCAATTTGTACTACTTTTATTTATTTTTGTTCTCTGATTGCCGTGGCTAGGACTTCTAAAACTAAGTTGAATAATAGTGGTGAGAATGGACATCCTTGTCTCATTCCTGATCTTAGAGGAAATGCTTTCAGTTTTTCACCATTGAGAATGATGGTTGCTGTGGGTTTGTCGTATATGGCCTTTATTATGTTGAGGTAGGATCCCTCTATGCCAACGTTCTGGAGAGTTTTTTAACATAAATGGGTGTTGAATTTGTCAAAAGCTTTTTCCTGCATCTATTGAAATGATCATATGGTTTTTATTCTTCAATTAGTTAATATGGTGTTTCACATTGATTGATTTGCATATATTGAAGAATCCTGCATCCCTGGGACAAATCCCACTTGATCGTGGTGTATGATCCTTTTAATGTGTTGTTGGATTCTGTTTGCTAGTATTTTGTTGAGGATTTTCCGTCTATATTCATCAGTGATATTGGTCTGTAATTTTCTTTTTTTGTAGTATCTTTGTCTGGTTTTGGTATCAGGGTGATGGTGACCTCATAGAATGAATTTGGGAGTGTGCTTTCCTCTGCAATTTTTCGGAAGAGTTTGAGAAGGATGGGTGTTAGCTCTTCTCTAAATGTTTGATAGAATTTACCTGTGAAGCCATCTGGTCCTTGACTTTTGTTTGTTGGAAGATTTTTAATCACAGTTTCAATTTCATTACTTGTGATTGGTCTGTTCATATTTTCTGTTTCTTCCTTGTTCAGTCTTGGAAGGTTATACTTTTCTAAGAATTTGCCCATTTCTTCCAGGTTGTCCATTTTATTGGCATAGAGTTGCCTGTAGTAGTCTCTTAGGATGCTTTGTATTTCTGCAGTGTCTGTTGTAACCTCTCCTTTTTCATTTCTAATTTTATTGATTTGAGTCCTCTCCCTCTTTTTCTTGATGAGTCTGGCTAATGGTTTATCAATTTTGTTTATCTTCTCAAAGAACCAGCTTTTAGTTTTATTGATCTTTCCTATTGCTTTCTTTGTTTCTATTTCATTTATTTCTGCTCTGATCTTTATGATCTCTTTCCTTCTGCTAACTTTGGATTGTGTTTGTTCTTCTTTCTCTAGTTCCTTTAGGTGTAAGGTTAGATTGTTTACTTGAGATTTTTCCTGTTTCTTCAAGTAGGCTTTTATAGCTATAAACTTCCCTCTTAGAACTGCTTTTGCTGCACCTCATAGGTTTTGGATCATCGTGGGTTTTTGTCATTTGTCTCTAGGTATTTTTTGATTTCCTCTTTGATTTTTTCAGTGATATCTTGGTTATTTAGTAACTTATTGTTTAGCCTCTATGAGTTTGTGTTTTTTACGTTTTTTTCCCTGTAATTCATTTCTAATCTCATAGCATTGGGGTCAGAAAAGATGCTTGATATGCTTCCAATTTTCTTAAGTTTTCTGAGGCTTGATTTGTGAACCAAGATGTGATCTATCCTGGAGAATGTTCCATGCACACTTGAGAAGAAAGTGTAATATGCTGTTTTTGGATGGAATGTCATATAAATATCAATTAAGTCCATCTGGTTTAATTTGTCATTTAAAGCTTGTGTTTCCTTATTAATTTTCATTTTGGATGATCTGACCATCGGTGTAATGAGGTGTTAAATTCCCCCACTATTACTGTGTTACTGTCAATTTCCTCTTTTATAGCTGTTAGCAGTTGCCTTATGTATTGAGGTGCTCCTATGTTGGGTGCATATATATTTATAATTGTTATATCTTCTTCTTGGATTGATCCCTTGATCATTATGTAGTGTCCTTCCTTGTCTCTTGTAACATTCTTTATTTTAAAGTCTATGTTATCCGATATGAGTATAGCCACTCCAGCTTTCTTTTGATTTCCATTTGCATGGAATATCTTTTTCCATCCCCTCACTTTCAGTCTGTATGTGTCCCTTGGTCTGAAGTGGGTCTCTTGTAGACAGCATATATGAGGGTTTTGTTTTTGTATCCATTCAGCAAGCCTGTGTCTCTTGGTTGGAGCATTTAATCCATTCACGTTTAAGGTAATTATCAATATGCATGTTCCTATGACCATTTTCTTTATTGTTTTGGGTTTGTTTTTGTAATTCCTTTTCTTCTCTTGTGTTTCCCACTTACAGAAGTTCCTTTAGCATTTGTTGTAGAGCTGGTTTGATGGTGCTGAATTCTTTTAGCTTTTGCTTGTCTGGAAAGCTTTTCATTTCTCCATCAAATCTGAATGAGATCCTTGCTGGGTAGAGTAATCTTGGTTGTAGGTTCTTCCCTTTCATCCCTTTAAGTATATCATGCCAGTCCCTTCTGGCTTATAGAGTTTCTGTTGAGAAATCAGCTGTTAGCCTTATGGGAGTTCTTTTGTATGTTATTTTTCTTTTTTCCCTTGCTGCTTTCGATAATTTTTCTTTGTCTTTAATTTTTGCCCATTTGATTACTATGTGCCTTGGCCTGTTTCTCCTTGGGTTTATCCTGTATGGAACTCGTTGCACTTCCTGGACTTGGGTGGCTTTTTCCTTTCCCATGTTAAGGAAGTTTTTGACTCTAATCACTTCAAATATTTTCTTGGGTCCTTTCTCTCTCTCTTCTCCTTCTGGGACCACTATAATGTTAGTGTTGTTGTGTTTTATGTTGTCCCAGAGGTCTCTTAGGCTGTCTTCATTTGTTTTCATTCTTTTTTCTTTAGTCTGTTGCACAGCAGTGAATTCCACCATTCTGTCTTTCAGGTCACTTATTCTTTCTTCTGCCTCAGTTATTCTGTTATTGATTCCTTCTAGTGTAGTTTTCATTTCAGTTATTGTATTGTTCGTCTCTGTTTGTTTGTTCTTTAATTCTTCTACGTCTTTGTTAAACATTTCTTGCATCTTCTTGATCTTTGCCTCCATTCTTTTTCCGAGGTCCTGGATTATCTTCACTATCATTATTTTGAATTATTTTTCTGGAAGGTTGCCTATCTCCACTTCATTTAGTTGTTTTTCCTGGGTTTTATCTTGTTCCTTCATCTGGTATATAGCCCTCTGCCTTTTCATCTTGTCTATCTTTCTCTGAATGTGTTTTTTGTTCTACAGGCTGCAGGATTGTAGTTCTTCTTGCTTCTGCTGTCTTCCCTCTGGGGAATGAGGCTATCTAAGAGGCTTGATGGGAGGGACTGGTGGTGGGTAGAGCTGACTGTTGCTCTGGTGGGCAGAGCTCCATAAAACTTTAATCCACTTGACTGTTGATGGGTGGGACTTGGTTCCCTCCCTGTTGGTTGTTTTGCCTGAGGCAACCCAACACTGGAGCCTACCTGGGCTCTTTGGTGTTGCTAATGACAGACTCTAGGAGGGCTCATTCCAAGGAGTACTTCCGAGAACTTCTGCTGCCAGTGTCCTTGTCCCCATAGTGAAACAGAGCCACCCCCTGCCTCTGCAGGAGACCCTCCAACACTAGCAGGTATGTCTGGTTCAGTCTCCCCTGGGGTCACTGCTCCTTCCCCTGGGTCCCAATGTGCACACTCCTTTGTGTGTGCCCTCCAAGAGTGGAGTCTCTGTTTCCCCCAGTCCTGTTGAAGTCCTGTAATGAATTCCCACTAGGTTTCATAGTCTGATTCTCTAGGAATTCCTCCTCTCATTGCCAGACCCCCAGGTTGGGAAGCCTGACGTGGGGCTCAGAACCTTCACTCCAGTGGGTGGACTTCTGTGGTATAAGTGTTCACCAGTCTGTGAGTTACCCACCCACCAGTTGTAGGATTTGATTTTTCTGTGATTGCACCCCCCCTACCGTCTCATTGTGGCTTCTCCTTTGTCTTTGGATGTGGGGTATCTTTTTTGATGAGTTCCAGTATCTTCCTGTCAATGATTGTCCAGCAGCTAGTTGTGATTCTGGTGTTCTCGCAAGAAGGAGTCCTCATTCACTATTGAGGGAATGTAAATTTGGACAGCCACTGTGGAGAACAGTATCAATGTTCCTAAAAATAATGGTACCATATGATCCAGCAACCCTACTCCTGGGCATATATCCAGAGAAATACATGGTTTGAAAGGATACAGGCACCCCAATATTCATTGCAGCACTGTTCACAATAACTAAGACATGAAATGTCCGTCCACAGATGAACGGATTATGAAGATGTGGTACGTATATACAATGGAATGTTATTCAGCCATTGCAAAGAATGAAATAATGCCATTTGTAGCAACATTGATGAATCAGGAGATTATCCTACCAAGTGAAGTCAGACAGAGAAAGATAAATATTATATGATATCACTTATATGTGGAATCTAAAAAAAATGATGTATGAGCTTATTTACAAAACAGAAACAGACTCACAGACTTAGACAATGAATTTATGGTTGCTAGCGGGGAAGGTTTGGGAGCAGGTATAGATGGGGAATTTCAGATAGACATGTATATACACACTGCTATATTTAAAATAGATAACCAGTAAGGACCTACTGTAAAAAAAAAATAATAATAAAAAATAAAAATGAAAAAATAAAAACAGTGAAAAGATAAAAAAATAAAAATAATAAATTATATCATTCAGTTTTAAAAGAAGCAGAAATGCAAAATATAATTTTTCAAAAATGGAGAGGTGTTTTAAAAAGAGCAATTTTGAAGTGATAATGAATGGTTCAAGCTATATGTTTAGTATAATAGTATGGTTCAGGATATAGGAAACCAAGGTTGAGCATTTTCTAGACATTTCTTTTATGGGATCTATGCTTTCAGCTAGTCCAAGAGATGGACACTTAAAGGGACAAATATGACTAAATACAAAATGTTGAGTCTAAAATTTCACAAGGTAGGTGAGTCTCTCATGTCTTAGAACAAGGGGTCACGATACTCCAGAGCCTTCAGGAACTGCAGAAATTATCTAAAGTATCTGTTTTAATGAGAGAAAAAGAGGCATATAAAGATTGGGCCATTTGCCCTAGAGCCTGTAGCAAAAATATTAATAGAATTATAAAGTAAAAATGGTACACATGAATCCCAGAAGGGCATTCAGTTAGTTATTATTGAGTATGAGATGACAATGGGACTATAAAATAAGATTTTCTATTTTAAAAATGGGAGAAACATGGAATTTAAGCCTTACACAAGGGTCAGTCAAATAAATAAGAGAGAGTAGACATTAAAGTACAAATCCAAAAACTTAGCCTTGAGGGAAGGCCTGGATGGAAGGAGAATAGGAAAGAAGAAGGTGAGAAGAAGAAAGAAAGAAAGAAAGAAAGAAAGAAAGAAAGAAAGAAAGAAAGAAAGGAGAAAGAAAGAAGGAAAGAAAGAAAGGGAGAGGGCGGGGGTAGGGAGGAAGGAAAGAAGGAAGGAAGGAAATACATTACTTAGATGAGGAAATAGAAATACATGTAAAAAAGAGAAAAATGGAATGGCTTGAAGGCAAGATACAGTGAATTTTGAGAGAGATAGCAAAGGATATTACAGGGCTATTTTCTATTCATTTCCAAGAGAATGAGAACTGGGGATAAACATCAGATATGGGAGAAAGGATATCATTAGAAATAATAAAATACATTGAGGGACTATATTATAGCAATTAAGAACCCAAGTTCTGGAGTTAACAGATCTAAATTTAAATCTTCCTCTTTATTTAGATGCTGTGAGAACTTGGGCAACTTATGGTCTAAATCTCATTTAAAAACCAAATCTGTCAAATGTAAATACCTCTTAGACTTTGGTGAGGGTTAAATAGCTGGGGCACAGAAATAAACAAAAAAAAAAACTAAAATAGTGTCTGATATTGTTAGTGTTCAATCAATATTCCATTATTATTATTATAGTTTATGTCAGAGGATTGGTAAAAGAAGACAGAGCTCTTACAAATAAATCTTTGTAACCACAGATGATATCAATAAGCATATGATTAGAGGTTTGCTGTTGTATTTTGTTTCCTAAAGAAAATTGATATCACAGAATAAATAATAATAAAGATAAATTTCTGTGTGTGATATAATTCCATACAGATGTGACATATTCCAGGTCACATTTTAAAGGAAATATTCTACCAAAATTATTTCCAAGATGGCAATATTTTATTTACCATTTTTCCAATTACTGAATAATGGCTGATAGTCTATTTTCAGAATAATTGTTATGGCAGCAGTTGTCCTCTGATCTCATAATCGTTTTCTAGTGTAATTTGTTATTAATATTTGAGTACGAAATGTGGGATTGAATAAGTGTGAGAAGTGAGAAGTCTTTCACCATCTCAGTTGCCATAATATTGACTGTAGGTTTCTATGACTGGCACTTCTATTATTTCTTAAACTTTGTGAGCTCTATTGGGGAAGTATTCCTTGATTAGACCTAGGTGGCAGAATAGATATTTCTATGGCTTACTGATCTACTGGTAAGGATGGTATGTCAGAAGATTCAAAGAGCACCATAGTCTGCTGTTACCGAATTGAGTCTATGGGCCCTGCTCTGGCCCTAGCCCAGCTGATGGCTCCCTGCCTCAGTGGGGGAGGGTTCTTTTCTGGTTGGTTGGAGTAGGAGAATAATGAAACTGAAGCTGAGATCCACACAGCACAAATTTTATTCAATGACTAAAGAATGGAGAAGCAGGAACTAAGTTCACAGACCAACTTCTCACCCACCTGGCAACAGGGATTTAATTTTAAAAGGTAAAGACAAAGGGAGGAAGAGTGAGGCTGATGATGGGGAGGCATATTCATTAGTCTTCTGGGGGAATGGGCAGGGCTTTTGTGGGGAAGTGGGGTGCCACTCTCTTTTTATCCTTTTTTGGTCCTTAATGTCTTGTCTTGGCTGCCAGCAGGTGTGTCATTTAGTATGCTAATGAAGTAAAATCTGTATAATGGACTCAGGGTCTGTTGGAGGTCAGATTTTTTGCCATTTTGGTCCTAGCTGGTTCCATCTGGGTTGTTTTGTTTTGTTTGTAGCTTACTTTCTTATCTCTGGACCCTTTAACTTAAAGGTTTATGTTAACTCCTGCTAAATGCGGGGGTTGGAGGGTTGTGAGCAAGGACACTCCTGCTAAAGGTGGGTGTTGATGAGTTTTGAGCAAAGACCTGGAGGAGCTCTGGCAACATGTCTAAGTTATATGTTATTGGCCTTGCTTTTGGATTCATAGAAGCAAAAAAAAAAAATGAGTAGCAGTAGTCACCATTTTTCTTCCACTTGCAAAGGTATCTATTTTGTTTCATAATATATGTTAATATTTTATAAATTTTAAAGATTCTTTTGATGGTGGGATACAACACACAGACACTTGAACACATGCAAGATAGAAACCTTTGTTACTTAGAGCGCCAAATGAAAGAAGACTACCATGCAAGGTCACACAGGAGGTTGCATCCTGGGTCAGGGTAGCAGCAAACTGGGGGTGTAGGAGGCAGTTTATATATGGTAAAGAGAGTGTGATTAGCTAGGTTCCCAGGCTCCCTGTGGAATGGCTTGATTGAAAATTTTCATAGGCTCTTGCGTATAGGGGCTGTCCCTAGCCCTCTGGCTTCTGGCCCCAGGGTAATTAAGGTGAGTGCCTAGTGGTCCCAGGGTATGAGAACTCAAGAAGGGAAGTTGCCCAAGAAGGGAAACTGTTCACCTTCTAACCAGGGCCTTAACACTGGATCAAAGCAGCATGAAATAATTTCTGTTCTTCTTCTTATCATCATCATCATTAATAATACTAATACTGTTAATAGTTATCATAATTATTATTAATATATAAAAATATAGTGTCCTAAATATTTACAACAAACTATTAAATTGAAACTAGTGTTAACTTTGTATTGTAGCTATAAATAGTGAGGGTCAAGGAGGATAAGAAAATTGATAATGTTCACTAAATTTGTAACTGACAGAGCTTAAAGTTAATTTGTCTGATATCATATTCAATATATATTCTCAGAGTTCCACTCCAAGATGGAGACATAGGAGTCTCCTGAACTCACCTCCTTCCAGGGACACACCAAATCTACAGCTAAACAGGGTGCAATTGTTTCTGAAGGAAATACAGAAACTAAACTAGCAACTCCTACATATCAGATGAATGAGAAAATTTCCACATTGAAATGAGTAGGACAGGCTGAAACACACTCACATAAACCCCACAACTGGGAGGTTACTCACAACTCCTAGCTTCTCCCTGAAGAGTGAAGGGTTTGGGCCCAACATCTACTGCTCCAACTTTTAAGACCTTCATTTGAAGGACTAGCCCCCAAAACACCTAGGTCAGAAAACCAAACGAGCTTGTACCCATGAGACCCCCAAGACTACAGCAAACAAAGAAACAGTTCTTAGAGAGCTTGGGAGGACTCACTGTGGCTATCCCTCCAGGGCTCAACACAGAGGGAGGAAAAAAAAAAAATTGCTGTCTCACAGTCTTTCCCTGAAAGAGGCCTGTTTGCATACTATGAAAGCTGCTGCCTGAGAGCCTCTAATTTAGCTCACATCTAAAGGCTGACTGAGATCCTCCTCTTTGGGACACTAACAGGTCCTCCACACATTCTCAACTGCTGGGAACCACTAAGAACAAAGAAGATGATTTGGACAATCACCAATGTTTAAGAGACAACCAAAAGCTCAGGCCAAGCTGAACTGTAAATTTCATCTCCTACATGAGACCACTGCCAAGATTGGAAGAGGTTACTCATTCAATATATATTCTCCTGTGCAGATCTAGATGAGAGTCCTCCTTTGTTCTGAGCTTCTAAATCCTCTTTTGCACTGATGGATTCATTTTATGACCTGCAAATCCTTATAACCAGCACCAACCTAAGGCAGAATAAAATTAAGCAATGGAATCTCCACATTCTATGTTTAGAAACTCACTCAAATCTAACCTTAAATGCACTTTCACTGTATCAATTCACCCAGCTCTGATAATCATCATTCATCCTGGCACCTAGTTCCAGATTTTCCATTCAACTGACCTATTTAATAATGGGATAAGCAAATCAAAACAAGAAATGCTTGGTGCTATGGAATTATAACAAAGTAGAAGATGCTTATTTACTTTTGTGAATGGCCTATGCCATTCCCCAGAATTTTGTTTTGAAGGAGTTATAGTAAATTTTAAGCAATTAAAGGATCCTTGACTATGGGAACAGCATACTCAAAGATATAGAAAGATAAAAGACACTGATGTGTTTATAGGACAGTTAGTAAATCAACATGGCTAAGGAATAAAATATGTTTATGGCAGGGGCAGGAGAAGAACATTAAAGCATTAGATCATGGAAGGGATGTGAAAAGCTTGTTCTGTTTTTTTTGCACATTTTATTTTATGCATCTACTTGAATTTGAAAGCAGCAATATGGTCCTATTCGCACATTAGAAATACTACTGTCTGTAATACAAAGGACATATTGGAGCCAGGAGAGAGTAGAGGAAAGACAAGTTGAGAGACTGTTGTGGTAGTCTAGACAGGAAAAAGTGAAAACATATAGTCAGGTAGAATTTGTGGAAATAAAAAACAGGACAAAGATTGACAGAGGAGGTAAAATCCACTACAAAAAACAACAAAAAAAGTAGAATACATCCTAAAGCCCAAAAGCAAGTTCTTTGTGAAAACTGTGTTTTGGATGAGCCCCATGAATGCTAATAATCAAAAGCAGATCTATCTGCTGGGGACATATGATATCTGAGTTTTCTCTGTTTGTGGAATGTGGAGTGGTAGGTATTATAGCAACCAGGATACTAAGAATGAAGTGTTAGAGTGTGCATTGAAGTGTATCCCTGAAGTTTCTATTCTTTGAGAACAACACATCTGTAGTACATCCCGAAGTTAATATTTGGATATAAGTTATTTTTACACCCAAATCACATTTTAGTGTTGTGCTAGCATAAAGGGGAAAAGGTTTTTACTGTTCCTGGAAATGATGCTATATTTCACCTTCACTCTGGAGTTTTAGACAGGAAAATAGAGTTAGCAAAGAGAAATTAAATGACTCTGTTGTGATATCTTCTTTTTAGGTTGTGTTTCAATCCAAATTTCATTCTATGTGTAAGGATTCTATGAACAACAAAGGCAACAAAATGTAGAGAGAGAGAAAGAGAGAGAGATTCAATACCCTTCCCCTTTAGGAATTCATTTAGTGATAAAATGGTTATCCTGTCAAGAATTATCATCATAAAAAAAGAGATATCAGGGCTTCCCTGGTGGCTCAGTGGTTGAGAATCTGCCTGCTAATGCAGGGGACACGGGTTCGAGCCCTGGTCTGGGAAGATCCCACATGCCGCGGGGCAACTGGGCCCGTGAGCCACAACTACTGAGCCTGCGCGTCTGGAGCCTGTGCCCCGCAACGGGAGGGGCCGCGATGGTGAGGGGCTCGCGCACCGCGATGAAGAGTGGCCCCCGCTTGCCGCAACTGGAGAAGGCCCTCGCACGAAACGAAGACCCAACACGGCCAAAAATAAACAAATAAATTAAATAAATAAACAAATAAATAAATAAATAAATAAAAGTAGCTATTAATAAAAAAATTAAAAAAAAAAAAAAAGAGATATCAAAAGAATCACTTTCTCTTTTGCCTTTCCAGAAAATTATTTCTGCTTTTCTTTCATGAGGTGCTTCTGTGACTGAGACAAATCTTAACAATGGAAGATTGAATTTCAGTCATTTAATGTCTTAGTACCATGGACTTGTTAACATATTGTGTCAGGCTGTTTAAATATTTCATTATTTAAATATTTATAATGGGAATTTTTGACATGGAAGAATCTGTACTTTCCAAAAAATTCAGATTCTAAGTTTGAAACATATAAAACAACACGAGAAAGAGAGATGAGATAGCCACCAGTGGTATCCTGCAGATGATGTCTTCAGGATGCTTGAACTGGGCTATCAAGTGAAGTCTGTCTCACGGTGACTAGGTGACTAGGCTAGACTGTTAGTGAAATAACTACTTAATTCACATTCATTGAATTACTCTTTATTACAGTGTCACCCTTTATAACTATTAATTATTTCTTAAAATTCTATTTTGTCTGCTACTAATATTGGTTCACCAGTCTTCTTTTGTTTATATTTGGCTATCTTGTCCACATCTCCTATTTTATTTTTAAGGATATTGTAAATTTTTGTTAAAGAAATAACTCTTATAGTAGCATATAGCTGCAGTTTAAAAAATCCAGTTTAAGTGATTGTATTTAAACAGGCTTATTCTGTTAAAATTTATTGTGTTTAATATATTTAGACAGTTCTTTTTCTAGTTTTCTGCTATGCTTGGGTAAACTTTTCATTATCCTTCTCTTTTTCTAAATCTATTTTTCTCCTTTTATGGTGTGTAAACTTGAAATAATTAATACTTTCACTGGTTACACCTAAAATTTTAATATATTCAATAAATGCGTTTCTGTACATATTTCTAACAAGCCTAAAATCATTTAATTCTACTCTTGTTGCTCTTCATGTGTTTTAACATTGTTAATACTTCATCCCATGCTCTTTTTTTTATTGCCTTCTGAAAGTTTTAGGCATGCAATTAGTTATTATTAATTATAGCCAATATTGAATTAAATTTACAAACATTTTATCATTTTTATCACATCTATTTTTTCTTTCACTAGACTCCTATAGTTTTTACTTTTCTTTATGTTAAAGTACATCCTTTAGTAATGAAGAAAGAAAGTCTATGGATGATAAACTCCCATTGATTTTTATAGGTATGATTTTGATTTTTTATTACTTCATCCTAACTCTTGAATGTTATTTTAACTGGCTATAGAATTCTAAATTGCCAGCTATTTTCAATCAATACTTTAAAAATACCTCTCCATTCTCTTCTGGCTTATATCATTGTTGATGAGAAGCCTGCTAATCCTCATCATTCATAGGTATGCAATTTATTTATTTATCCACTAATTTCTAATATTTTGTCTTTAATCTTAATGTTCCATAGTTTAACTAAAACATTATAGTTATAAATTTATTTTAATTTTTTGTTTAGTACTTAGTGTACTGATTTAGTCTGTAGACTATTTCTTATATTCCAGAAAATTATTATCTCTTATAATATTGCTTCTTTGATATTCTTCTTATTCTCTTCTTGCTGAATGCCTATGGAATAAATATTGGAGTCTGTTAATCTATTCTCTATAGCTCTGAATAATTTTCATCTTTTAAAAGTATCCTATCTGCGTTCTGAGTTCCTAGTACTGTCTTTCAATCTCAATAACTTCTAATTGATTCTGCTTATAAACCTGTCTTTTTAAACTTTTTCTGCTTATTTATCAATATTATTTATTCTTTTTTATGAGAGATATTCTCATTTATATCTGTAGGGAATTTCAAATTCTTTACTCTAAAGAAATATTATTTTTGTTGACTGCCCTTTTAGCAAGATTGTTTCTCACTTTTTAATTTTTTTTCTTAAATTTTATTTAAATTTTATTTTTTTTTGCATTTTGATTTTCAGGCTTCTTTTGACTGGAACTCCCCTCCCCTTTCTCTCTCCTTATCTAATGTTCCATTTACACTCAAATTTCTCTTTCTGTTGCTTGTGTAGTAGTCTTTACACAAGTCCTTCAGGCTGTTATAATAGCACCTGGTCTTGAAGGGATGGCTCAGGAGTTCTGACCTGGAGGAAAAATGTAAATATTGGGAATCCAGTCACTGAAAAAAACATGTAGCTCAGTGTAGGTTTTAGCTGAAAAGGCTATGAAGCTTTGCCTGCTTTCAGTTGACTCCTTAGAAATAAGCTTCACATAAACCATTATATCACCTAGTGAGTGTCAGTTGCAATGTATTTTAGCATTCTTTCACCAGTTGGGAGCATTAGCACACTTCTGAATTGAAGGTATGAGTTTTACTTCTGTCTCTCATGGGTGAGCACCAAATATTCTTATATTGTTAAAACACTTGCCTTTATCACTTTAACACTTGCCAGTCATGCCAGGATGCAGGTCTGCCATGGATGGCCAACACCAGCCCTGGGAACCCCCAGCAAGCACTGGGACACAGCCCCACCTACCAGCATGCCAGCAACAGCTCTGGGACACCACAGGCTGAGCAGCCAGCCACATTGGGACCAAGATCTTCCCAGCAAAGGGATGGAAGCCATTGCATGAGGCAGGGCTAGCAGCTAACCTGGGCAGGGGCCAGCTCTGCCTACCAGTTCACCCACAGTATTTGGCCCCACCACAACAGAAGGGTCCATGTAATCCACAAAGGAGACACCCTAGAATATAGAGCTCTGATGGCCAGAGGGGCATATGCTACTCAGTCTCATAGGATGTCTCTTATATAAGGCCACTTCTCCAAGGATGGGAAACATAACTAAACTATCTAATGTATAGAAATAAACACAAAGAATTAGATAAAATGAGATGATATAGGAATATACTCCAAATGAAGAAAAAAGACAAAACCTGAGAAGAAGACTGAGCAGAGTGGAAAAAAGGAATCTCCCCCAAAAAAGTTCAAGGTAATGATCATAAAGATGCTCAGCCAACTCAGGAGAATGGATGAACACAGGGAGATTAACAGTGTTAGAAAACATAAAGAAGAACCATATGAAGATGAAGAAAACAACTGAAATAAAAATACACTAGAAAAAATCAATAATAGATTAGAAGATACAGAGGAACAGACCAGTAAACTGAAACATTGAGAAGTAGAAATAGCTCAAGCTGAACAGAAAAAAGAAAAAAAAAAGAATTAAAAAAAAAAAAATAAGGGGAGTTTAAGAACTTCTGGGACAACATCAAGAAAACTAACATTCACTTTAAGGGTCCCAGAAGGAGAAGAAAGAGAGAAAGAGGCAGAGAACTTATTTAAAGGAAAAATAGATGAAAACTTCCCTAACCTGTAAAAGGTAATGGACATCCAGGTCCAGGAAGCACAAATAGTCCCAAATAAGATTAACCCAAAGAGGTCCACACCAAGACACATTATAATTAAGATGGTAAAAATTAAAGATAAAGAGAGAATATCAACAGCAGCAAGAGAAAAGCAACTAGTTATGAACAAAAGAACTCCCATAAGTCTATCAGCTAACTATCAGCAGAATTTTACAGGCCAAAGGGAGCACAATATAAAACCCAGAATACTTTACCCAACAAGACTATCATTCAGATTTAAATGAGAGATAAACTGTTTAATAGACAAGAAAAAGCTAAAAGAATTCAGTACCACTAAACCAGCTGTAAAAGAAATGTTAAAAATACTTCTCTAAGCAGAAAAGACAACTAGAAATATAAAAATTATGACAGAAAATGTCACATCCATTGAGGCAAATATACATTAAAGATAGTAGATCAACCATGTAAAAAACTAACAAGAAGGTTAAAGAAAAAGTAGTAAAATCATCTCTAGCCACAATAAGTGGTAAAAGATACACAAAACAAAAAACATAAAATACGATGTCAAAAATATTAATTGTCTGTGAGGGGGGAGTAAAATGCAGAATTGTTTGAGTTAAATGCATTTAAATTAAAGAGATAATCAACTTAACATAATAACTAATATATATAAAGGTTGTTATATCTGAACTTCATGATAACCACAAACCAAAAACCTATAGTAGATACACACACACAAAAGAGAAAGGAATCCAAACATGATAGATAGCCATCAAATCACAGGGGAAGATAGCAAAAGAAGAAAGTAAGAAAAAGAACTAAAAACAAAAACAAAAACAGAAACAGAAAACAAGTAAGAAAATGGCAATAAGTACATTTCTTTTAATGATTATGTTAAATGTAATGGACTAAATGCTCCAGTCAAATGCACAGAGTGATAAACAAAAGTCCAGGGCCAGAAAGCTTCATAGGTGTGTTCTACTAAACATTTAGAAAAGAGTTAACACCTACCCTTCTCAAATTATTTCAAAAATTTCAGAGGAAAGAACACTTCCAAGCTCATTCTATGAATCCAGAATCACCCTAACACCCAAAAAAGGGAAAGACACCAAAGAAAAAGAAAATTACAAAATCACTGATGAACATAGATGCAAAAATCATAAACAAAATATTAGCAAAGTTAATTAATCAATATATTAAAAGAATCATACACTATGATCAAGTGGTATCTATCCCATTGTCTAGCCCAAGGATGCAAGAGTGATTCAATATCGGTAAATAAGTCAATGTAATAGTCCACATTAACAAACTGAAGAATAAAAATCTTATCATGTGATCATCTCAATAGAAAGCTTTTGAAATATTTTGACATTCATCAGTGATTTAAAAAAAAATTATCAAAGAGGAGAAGACGGTGGAAGAGTAAGATGCGGAGATCACTTTCCTCCCCACAAATACATCAGAAATATATTTACACTTGGAAGTGCTCCTATAGAACACCAAATGAACGCTGGCAGGAGACGTCAGACCTCCCAAAAGGCAAGAAACTCCCCACGTACCTGGGTAGGGCAAAAGAAAAAAGAAAAAAGAAATAACAGAGACAAAAGAATAGGGATGGGGCCTGCACCAGTGGGAGGGAGCTGTGAAGGAGGAAAGGTTTCCACACACTAGGAAGCCCCATCATGGGAGGAGACTGTGGGTGGCGGATGGGGGAAGCTTTGGAGCCATGGAGGAGAGCGCAGCAACAGGGGTGTGGAGGGCAAAGCAGAGAGATTCCCGCACAGAAGATTGGTGCCAACCAGCACTCACCAACCCGAGAGGCTTGTCTGCTCACCCGCAGGGGCGGGTGGGGGCTGGGAGCTGAGGCTCGGGCTTCGGTCAGATTGCAGGGAGAGGACTGGGGTTGGCAGAGTGAACACAGCCTGAAGGGGTTAGTGCACCACAGCTAGCCAGGAGGGAGTCTGGGAAAAGGTCTGGAGCTGCTGAACAGGCAAGAGACTTTTTCTTGCCTCTTTGTTTTCTGGTGCACGAGGAGAGGGGATTCAGAGCACCGTCTAAATGAGCTCCAGAGACGGATGTGAGCCACAGCTATCAACGTGGACCCCAGAGATGGGCATGAGACGATAAGCCTGCTGCTGCTGCCACCACCAAGAAGCCTGTGTGCAAGCACAGGTCAGTCTCCACACCGCCCCTCCCTGGAGCCTGTGCAGCCCGTCACTGCCAGAATCCCATGATCCAGGGACAACTTCCCCAGGAGAACATGTGGCGTGCCTCAGGCTGGTGCAACGTCACACTGGCCTCTGCCACCACAGGCTCACCCCGCATGCGTACCCCTCCTTCCCCCAGGCCTGAGTGAGCCAGAGCCCCCGAATCAGCTGCTCCTTTAACCCCGTCCTGTCTGAGTAAAGAACAGACACCCTCAGGCGACCTACACGCAGAGGCGGGTCCATATCCAAAGCTGAACCCCGGGAGCTGTGTGAACAACGAAGAGAAAGGGAAATTTCTCCCAGCAGCCTCAGAAGCAGCGGATTAAAGCTCCACAAACAACTTGATGTACCTGCATCTGTGGAATACCTGAATAGACAACGAATCATCCCAAATTGAGGAGGTGGACTTAGGGACCAAGATATATTAGTTTTTCCCCTTTTCTTCTTTTTGTGAGTGTGTAGGTGTATGCTTCTGTGTGAGACTTTGTCTGTATAGTTTTGCTTTCACCATTTGTCCTAGGGTTCTGTCTATCCGTTGTTATTTTTTATTTTTTTTTTTTACTTAAAAATACTTTTTTCCTTTTTTTCTTAATAATTATTTTTTTATTTTAATAACTTTATTTTATTTTATCTTTATTTTATCTTATCCTCTTTCTTCTTTTTCTTTCTATTTTTTCTCCCTTTAATTCTGAGCCGTGTGGATGAAAGACCTTTGGTGCTCCAGCCAGGCATCAGGGCTGTGCCTCTGAGGTGGGAGAGCCAACTTCAGAACACTGGTCCACAAGAGACCTCCCAGCTCCGCATAATACCAAATGATGAAAATCTCCCAGAGATCTCCATCTCAACATCAAGACCCAGCTTCACTCAACAACAAGCAAGCTACAGTGCTGGACACCGTATGCCAAACAACTAGCAAGACAGGAACACAGCCCCATCCATTAGCAGAGTGGCTGCTTAAAATCATAATAAGGCCACAGACACCCCAAAACACCCCACCACACGTGGACCTGCCCACCAGAAAGACAAGATCCAGCCTCATCCACCAGAACAAAGGCACTAGTCCCCTCCACCAGGAAGCCTACACAACCCACTGAATCAACCTTAGCCACTGGGGACAGACACCAAAAACAAGGAGAACTACAAACCTGCAGCCTGCAAAAAGGAGACCCCAAACACAGTAAGATAAGCAAAATGAGAAGACAGAAAAACACACAGCAGATAAAGGAGCAAGGCAAAAACACACTAGACCTAACAAATGAAGAGGAAATAGGCAGTATACCTGAAAAAGAATTCAGAATAATGCTAGTAAAGATGATCCAAAATATTGGAAATAAAATAGACAAAATGCAAGAAACATTTAACAAGGATGTAGAAGAACTAAAGAGGAACCAAGCAATGATGAAAAACACAATAAATGAAATTAAAAATACTCTAGACGGGATCAATAGCAGAATAACTGAGGCAGAAGAATGGATAAGTGACCTGGAAGACAGAATGGTGGAATTCACTGCTGTGGAACAGAATAAAGAAAAAAGAATGAAAAGAACTGAGGACAGTCTCAGAGACCTCTGGGACAATATTAAATGCACCAACATTCGAATTATAGGGGTCCCAGAAGAAGAAAAGAAAAAGAAAGGGACTGAGAAAATATTTGAAGAGATTATAGTTGAAAACTTCCCTAATAAGGGAAAGGAAATAGTTAATCAAGTCCTGGAAGCACAGAGAGTCCCATACAGGATAAATCCAAAGAGAAACATGCCAAGACACATATTAATCAAACTATCAAAAATTAAGTATAAAGAAAACATATTAAAAGCAGCAAGGGTAAAACAACAAATAACACACAAGGGAATCCCCATAGGGTTAACAGCTGATCTTTCAGCAGAAACTCTGCAAGCCAGAAGGGAGTGGCAGGACATATTTAAAGTGATGAAGGAGAAAAACCTACAACCAAGATTACTCTACTCAGCAAGTATCTCATTCAGATTTGATGGAGAAATTAAAACCTTTACAGACAAGCAAAAGCTGAGAGAATTCAGCACCACCAAACCAGCTTTACAACAAATGCTAAAGGAACTTCTCTAGGCAAAAAACACAAGAGAAAGAAAATACCTATAATAACAAACCCAAAACATTTAAGAAAATGGGAATTGGAACATACATATCGATAATTACCTTAAATGTAAATGGAGTAAATGTTCCCACCAAAAGGCACAGACTGGGGCTTCCCTGGTGGTGCAGTCGTTGAAAATCTGCCTGCCAATGCAGGGGACACGGGTTCGAGCCCTGGTCTGGGAAGATCCCACATGCCACGGAGCAACTGGGCCCGTGAGCCACAACTACTGAGACTGCGCATCTGGAGCCTCTGCTCCGCAAAAAGAGAGGCCACGATAGTGAGAGTCCCATGCACTGAGATTAAGAGTGGCCCCCACTCGCAGCAACTAGAGAAGGCCCTCTCAAAGAAATGAAGACCCAACACAGCCATAAAAAAATAAATAAATTTGTTAAAAAACAAAAAGACACAGACTGGCTGAGTGGATACAAAGACAAGACCCGTATATATGCCGTCTGCAAGAGACACACTTCAGACATAGGGACACATACAGACTGAAAGTGAGGGGATGGAAAAAGATATTCCATGCAAATGGAAATCAAAAACAAACTTGAGTAACAATTCTCATATCAGACAAAATAGACTTTAAAATAAAGACTATTACAAGAGACAAAAGAAGGACACTATATAATGATCAAGGGATCGATACAAGAAGAACATATAACAATTGTAAATATTTATGCACCCAACATAGGAGCACCTTGATATATAAGGCAACTAATAACAGCCATAAAAGGGGAAATTGATAGTAACACAATCGTAGTAGGGGACTTTAACACCCCACTTTCACCAATGGACACATCATCCAAAATGAAAATAAATAAGGAAACACAAGCTTTAAATGATACATTAAACAAGACGGACTTAATTGATATTTATAGGACATTCCACTCAAAAACAACAGAATACATATTTTTCTCAAGTGCTCATGGAACATTCTCTAGGATAGATCATATCTTGGGTCACAAATCAAGCCTTGGTAAATTTAAGAAAATTGAAATCATATCAAGTTTCTTTTATGACCACAACGCTATGAGACTAGATATCAATTACAGGAAAAGATCTGTAAACAATACAAACACATGGGGTCTAAACAATACACTACTTAATAACGAAGGGATCACTGAAGAAATCAAAGGGGAAATCAAAAAATACCTACAAAAAATGGAGACATGACAACCCAAAACCTATGGGATGCAACAAAAGCAGTTCTAAGAGGGAAGTTTATAGCAATACAAGCCTACCTCAAGAAACAGGAAACATCTCAAATAAACAACCTAACTTTGCACCTTAAGCAATTAGAGAAAGAAGAACAAAAAATCCTCAAAGTTAGCAGAAGAAAAGAAATCATAAAGATCAGATCAGAAATAAATGAAAGAGAAATGAAGGAAACAATAGTAAAGATCAATAAAACTAAAAGTTGGTTCTTTGGGAAGATAAGCAAAATTGATAAACCATTAGCCAGACTCATCAAGAAAAAAAGGGAAAAGACTCAAATCAATAGAATTAGAAATGAAAAAGGAGAAGTAACCACTGACACTGCAGAAATACAAACGATCATGAGAGATTACTACAAGCAACTCTATGCCAATAAAATGGACAACCTGGAAGAAATGGACAAGTTCTTAGAAATGCACAACCTGCTGAGACTGAACCAGGAAGAAATAGAAAATATGAACAGTCCCATCACAAGCACTGAAATTGAAACTGTGATTAAAAATCTTCCAACAAACAAAAGCCCAGGACCAGATGGCTTCACAGGCGAATTCTATCAAACATTTAGAGAAGAGCTAACACTTATCCTTCTCAAACTCTTCCAAAATATTACAGATGGAGGAACACTCCACAACTCATTCTACGAGGCCACCATCACCCTGATACCAAAATCAGACAAAGATGTCACAAAGAAAAAAAACTACAGGCCAATATCTCTGATGAACATAGATGCAAATATTCTCAACAAAATACTAGCAAACAGAATCCAACAGCATATTAAAAGGATCATACACCATGATCAAGTGGGGTATATTCCAGGAATGCAAGGATTCTTCAGTATACACAAATCAATCAACGTGATACACCATATTAACAAATTCAAGGAGAAAAACCATATGATCTTCTCAATAGATGCAGAGAAAGCTTTCGACAAAATTCAACACCCATTTAAGATAGAAGCCCTGCAGAAAGTAGGCATAGAGGGATCTTCCCTTAACATAATAAAGGCCATATATGACAAACCCACAGCCAACATCGTCCTCAATGGTGAAAAACTGAAACCATTTCCATTAAGATCAGGAACAAGACAAAGTTGCCCACTCTCACCACTATTATTCAACATAGTTTTTGAAGTTTTAGCCACAGCAATCAGAGAAGAAAAAGAAATAAAAGGAATCCAAATCGGAAAAGAAGTAAAGATGTCACCATTTGCAGATGACATGATACTATACATAGAGAATCCTAAAGATGCTACCAAAAAACTACTAGAGTTAATCAATGAATTTGATTAAGTAGCAGGATACAAAATTAATGCAGGAATCTCTTGCATTCCTATACACTAATGAAGAAAAATCTGAAAGTGAAATTAAGAAAACACTCCCATTTACCATTGCAACAAAAAGAATAATATATCTAGGAATAAACCTACCTAAGGAGACAAAAGACCTGTATGCAGAAAATTATAAGACACTGATGAAAGAAATTAAAGATGATACAAATAGATGGAGAGATATACCATGTTCTTGGGTTGGAAGAATCAACATTGTGAAAATGACAATACCACCCAATACAATCTGCAGATTCAATGCAATCCCTATCAAACTACCACTGGCATTTTTCACAGAACTAGAATAAACAATTTCACAATTTATATGAAAACACAAAAGACTGAATAGCCAAAGCCGTCTTGACAAAGAAAAACGGAGCTGGAGGAATCAGGCACCCTGACTTTAAACTATACTACAAAGCTACAGTAATCAAGACAGTATGGTACTGGTACAAAAACAGAAATATAGATCAATGGAACAGGATAGAAAGCCCAGAGATAAACCCACACACATATGGTCACCTTATCTTTGATAAAAGTGGCAAGAATACACAGTGAAGAAAAGACAGTCTCTTCAATAAGTGGTGCTGGGAAAACTGGACAGGTATATGTAAAAGTATGAAATTAGAATACTGCTTAACACCATACACAAAAAATAAACTCAAAATGGATTAAAGACCTAAGTGTAAGGCCAGACACTATCAAACTCTTAGAGGAAAACATAGGCAGAACACTCTATGACATACATCACAGCAAGATCCTTTTTGACCCAGCTCCTAGAGAAATGGAAATAAAAACACAAATAAACAAATGGGACCTAATGAAACTTAAAAGCTTTTGCACAGCAAAAGAAACCATAAACAAGACCAAAAGACAACCCTCAGAATGGGAGAAAATATTTGCAAATGCAGCAACTGACAAAGGATTAATCTTCAAAATTTACAAGCAGCACAAGCAGCTCAATAAGAAAAAAAACAAACAACCCAATCCAAAAATGGGCAGAAGACCTAAATAGACATTTCTCCAAAGTAGATGTACAGATTGCCAACAAACATATGAAAGAATGCTCAACATCGTTAATCATTAGAGAAATGCAAATCAAAACTATGATGACATATCATCTCACACCAGTCAGAATGGCCATCATCAAAATATCTAGAAACAATAAATGCTGGAGAACGTGTGGAGAAAAGGGAACACTCTTGCACTCTTGGTGATAATGTATATTGATACAGCCACTATGGAGAACAGTATGGAGGTTCCTTAAAAAACTAAAAATAGAACTACCATACAACCCAACAATCCCATTACTGGGCATATACCCTGAGAAAACCATAATTCAAAAAGAGTCATGTACCAAAATGTTCATTGCAGCTCTATTTACAATAGCCAGGATATGGAAGCAACCTAAGTGTCCATCTTTGGATGAATGGATAAAGAAGAGTTGATACATATATACAATGGAATATTACTCAGCCATAAAAATAAACGAAATGGAGTTATTTGTAGTGAGGTGGATGGAGTTAGAGTCTGTCATACAGAGTGAAGTAAGTCTGAAAGAGAAAAGCAAATACAGTATGCTAACACATATATATGGAATCTAAGAAAAAAAAAACAAGTCATGAAGAACCTAGTGGCAAGACGGGAATAAAGACACAGACCTACTAGAGCATGGACTTGAGCATATGGAGAGGGGGAAGGGTAAGATGTGACAAAGTGAGAGAGTGTCATGGACATATATACACTACCAAATGTAAAATAGATAGCCATTGGGAAGCAACCGCATAGCACAGGGAGATCAGCTTTGTACTTTGTGACCACCTAGAGGGATGGGATAGGGAGGGTGGGATGGAGGGAGATGGAAGAGGGAAGAGATATGGGAACATATGTATTTGTATAACTGATTCACTTTGTTATAAAGCAGAAACTAACACACCATTGTAAAGCAAGTATACTCCAATAAAGATGTTAAAAAAAAACTATCAGAAAAGTGAATATAAAAGAAATATTCTTCAACATTATTAAAGCTATATATGACAAAGCTACAGCCAATGTCATACTCAATGACAAGAAGCTGAAAGAATTTTTTTTCTTTAAGTTCAGGAACAAGACAAGGATGACTACTCTTGCCACTTTTATTCAACATAATATCGGAAGTCCTTGCCACAGCAATTAGCAAGAAAAAGACATAAAGGAAATCTAAATTGGAAAAGAAGAAGTAAAACTGTCATTGATTGCAGATGATATAATACAATATATAGAAAATTTTTAAAATGCTACCAAAAAATTATTGGAACTAATAAATGAGTTCAATAAAGTTGCAGGATACACAAAAAAATGTTGCATTTCTATATACTAGCAACAAACTATCAGGAAGAGAAACTTTTAAAACAATCTCATTTTCAATAATATCAAAACAAATAAAATACCTAAGAATAAATTTAACTAAGGAGGTAAAAGACCTGTACTCAAAAAGCTATAAGATATTGATGAAAGATAATTGAAGAAGACACAAACATGTGGAAAGATACCCTGTGCTCCCTCAGGCTGGTGAAACGTCACATCGGCCTCTGCTGCCGCATGCTCGCTCCGCACTCTGCACCTCTCCCTCCCCCTGGCCTGAGTGACCCACAGTCCACGAATCAGCTGCTCCTTTAACCCCGTCCTGTCTGAGCGAAGAACAGACGCCCTTAGGCGACCTACAGGCAGAGGCCGGTCCAAATCAAAGCTGAACCCCGGGAGCTATGCGAACAAGGAAGAGAAAGGGGAATTTCTCCCAGCAGCCTCAGGAACAGAGGATTAAATCTCCACAATCAACCTGATGTACCGTGCATCTGTGGATACCTGAATAAACAACGAATCATCCCAAATTGAGGAGGTGGACTTTGGAGCAAAGATATATATATTTTTTCTCTTTTTCTCTTTGTGTGAGTGTGTATGGGTATGATTCTGTGTGTGATTTTGTCTGTATAGCTTTGCTTTTACCATTTGTCTTAAGGTTCTGTCTGTCCATTTTTTGTTTGTTTGTTTGTTTACATTTTGAAATTTCTTTCTTCATAAATATTTTTTATTTTATTTTATTTTACCTTCTTTCTTTATTTCTTTCATTTTTTTTCCCCTTTTATTCTGCGCTGTGTGAATGAAGGGCTCTTGGTGCTCCAGCAAAGCGTCAGGGCTGTGCCTCTGAGGTGGGAGAGCCAGGTTCAGGACACTGGTCCACAAGAGACCTCGAAGCTCCAAGTAATATCAAAAGGTTAAAATATCCAGGAGATCTACATCTCAACGCCAAAACCCAGCTTCACTCAACGACCAGCAAGCTACAGTACTGGACAACCAGTGCCAAACAACTAGCAAGCCAGGAACACAACACCATCCATTAGCAGAGAGGCTGACTAAAATCATAATAAGGCCACAGACACCCCAAAACACACCACCAGACGTGGATCTGCTCACAAGAAAGAAGAGATCCAGCCTCATCCACCAGACACTAGTCCCCTCCACCAGGAAGCCTACACAACCCACTGAACCAACTTTAGCCACTGGGGACAGACACTAAAAACAACGGGAACTATGAATCTGCAGCCTGTGAAAAGGACCCCAAAACACAATAAGTTAAGCAAAATGAAAAGACAGAAAAACACACAGCAGACGAAGGAGCAAGGAAAAAACCTACCAGAACTAACAAATGAAGGGGAAATAGGCAGTCTACCTGAAAAACAATTCAGAATAATGATAGTAAACATGATCCAAAATCTTGGAAATAGAATAGAGAAAATACAAGAAATATTTAACAAAGACCTAGAAGAGGGGCTTCCCTGGTGGCACAGTGGTTGAGAATCTGCCTGCCAATGCAGGGGACACGGGTTCGAGCCCTGGTCTGGGAAGATCCCACATGCCACGGAGCAACTAGGCCCGTGAGCCACAATTACTGAGCCTGTGCGTCTGGAGCCTGTGCTCCGCAACAAGAGAGAGGCCGCGATAATGAGCGGCCCGCGCACCGCGATGAAGAGTGGCCCCCGTTTGCCGCAACTAGAGAAAGCCCTCACACAGAAACGAAGACTCAACACAGCCATAAATAAATAAATAAATAAATAATTTAAAAAAAAAAAAAAAAAAAAAAAAAAGACCTAGAAGAACTAAAGAGCAAACAAACAGTGATAAACAACACAATAATTGAAATTAAAAATTCTCTAGAAGGGATCAATAGCAGAATAACTGACAGAAGAACAGATAAGTGACCTGGAAGATAAAATAGTGGAAATAACTACTGCAGAGCAGAATAAAGAAAAAAGAATGAAAAGAACTGAGGACAGTCTCAGAGATCTCTGAGACAACATTAAATGCACCAACATTCGAATTATAGGGGTCCCAGAAGAAGAAGAGAAAAAGAAAGGGACTGAGAAAATATTTGAAGAAATTATAGTTGAAAACTTCCCTAATAAGGGAAAGGAAATAGTTAATCAAGTCCAGGAAGAACAGAGAGTCCCATACAGGATAAATCCAAGGAGAAACATGCCAGGACACATATTAATCAAACAATCAAAAATTAAATAAAAAGAAAAAAATATTAAAAGCAGCAAGGGAAAAACAACAAATAACACACAAGGGAATCCCCATAAGGTTTACAGCTGATCTTTCAGCAAAAGCTCTGCAAGCCAGAAGGGAGTGACAGGACATATTTAAAGTGATGAAGGAGAAAAAAACCTACAACCAAGATTACTCTACCGAGCAAGGATCTCATTCAGATTTGATGTAGAAATTAAAACCTTTAGAGACAAGCAAAAGCTAAGAGAATTCAGCACCACTAAACCAGCTCTACAACAAATGCTAAAGGAACTTTTCTAGGGAGGAAAGACAAGAGAAGGAAAACATCTACAATAACAAACCTAATACATTTAAGAAAATGGGAATAGGAACATACATATCGATAATTACCTTAAATGTAAATGGATTAAATGCTCCAACCAAAAGACATAGACCAGCTGTATGGATACAAAAACAAGACCCATATATACGCTGTCTACAAGAGACCCACTTCAGACCTAGGGACACATACAGACTGAAAGACAGGGCATGGCAAAAGATATTCCATGCAAATGGAAATCAAAAACAACCTTGAATAGCAATTCTTGTATCAGACAAAATAGACTTTAAAATAAAGACTATTACAAGAGACAAAGAAGGACACTATATAATAATCAAGGGATCGATCCAAGAAGAAGATATAACAATTGTAAATATTTATGCACCCAACATAGGAGCACCTCAATACATAAGGCAACTACTAACAGACATAAAAGGGGAAATCGACAGTAACACAATCGTAGTAGGGGACTTTAACACCCCACTTTCACCAATGGACACATCATCCAAAATGAAAATAAATAAGGAAACACAAGCTTTAAATGATACATTAAACAAGATGGACTTAATTGAAATTTATAGGACATTCCACCCCAAAACAACAAAATACACATTTTTCTCAAGTGCTTATGAAACATTCTCCAGGATAGATCATATCTTGGGTCACAAATCAAGCCTTGGTAAATTTAAGAAAATTGAAATCATATCAAGTATCTTTTATGACCACAACGCTATGAGACTAGATATCAATTAGAGGAAAAGATCTGTAAAAAATACAAACACATGGAGGCTCAACAATACACTACTTAATAACGAAGAGATCACTGAAGAAATCAAAGGCGAAATCAAAAAATACCTAGAAACAAATGACAATGGAGACACGATGACCCAAAACCTATGGGATGCAGCAAAAGCAGTTCTAAAAGGGAAGTTTATAGCAATACAAGCCTACCTCAAGAAACAGGAAACATCTCAAATAAACAACCTAACCTTGCAGCTAAAGAAACTAGAGAAAGAAGAACAAAAAATCCTCAAAGTTAGCAGTAGGAAAGAAATCATAAAGAACAGATCAGAAATAAATGAAAAAGGAATGAAGGAAACAATAGCAAAGATCAATAAAACTAAAAGCTGGTTCTTTGAGAAGATAAACAAAATTGATAAACCATTAGCCAGACTCATCAAGAAAAAAAGGGAGAAGAGCCAAATGAATAAAATTACAAATGAAAAAGGGGAAGTAACAACTGACACTGCAGAAATAAAAAACGATCATGAGAGATTACTAGAAGCAACTCTATGCCAATAAAATGGACAACCTGGAAGAAATGGACAAATTCTTAGAAATGCACAACCTGCCGAGACTGAACCAGGAAGAAATAGAAAATATGAACAGTCCCATCACAAGCACTGAAATTGAAACTGTGATTAAAAATCTTCCAACAAACAAAAGCCCAGGACCAGATGGCTTCACAGGCGAATTCTATCAAACATTTAGAGAAGAGCTAGCACCTATCCTTCTCAAACTCTTCCAAAATACAGCAGAGGGAGGAACACTCCCAAACTCATTCTACTAGGCCACCATCACCCTGATAACAAAACCAGACAAAGATGTCACAAAGAAATAAAAGTACAGGCCAATATCTCTGATGAACATAGATGCAAAAATCCTCAACAAAATACTAGCAAACAGAATCCAACAGCACCTTAAAAGGCTCATACACCATGATCAAGTGGGGTTTATCCCAGGAATGCAAGGATTCTTCAATATATGCAAATTAATCAATGTGATACACCATATTAACAAATTGAAGGAAAAAAAAAACATATGATCATCTCAAGAGATGCAGAGAAAGCTTTTGACACAACTCAACACCCATTTATGATAAAAACCCTCCAGAAAGTAGGCATAGAGGGAACTTTCCTCCACATAATAAAGGCCATATATGAGAAACCCACAGCCAACATTGTCCTCAATGGTGAAAAACTGAAATCATTTCCACTAAGATCACGAACAAGACAAGGTTGTCCACTCTCACCACTATTATTCAACATAATTTTGGAAGTTTTAGCCCCAGAATCAGAGAAGAAAAAGAAATAAAAGGAATCCAAATTGAAAAAGAAGAAGTAAAGCTGTCACTGTTCGCAGATGACATGATACTATACTTAGAGAATCCTAAAGATGTTATCAGAAAACTACTAGAGGTGATCCATGAATCTGGTAAAGTAGCAGGATACAAAATTAATGCACAGAAATCTCTAGCATTCCACTACACTAATGATGGAAAATCTGAAACTGAAAATAAGAAAACACTCCCATTACCATTTTGACCAAAATAATAAAATATCTAAGAATAAACCTACCTAAGGTGACAAAAGATCTTTATGCAGAAAATTAAAAGACTCTGATGAAAGAAATTAAAATTGATACAAATAAATGGAGGGATAAACCATGTTCTTGGATTGGAAAAATAAACATTGTGAAAATGACTCCACTACCCAAAGCAATCTGTAGATTCAGTGCAATCCCTATCAAACTACCAGTGACAATTTTCACAGAACTAGAAAAAATTTTTTCACAATTTGTATGGAAACACAAAAGACCCCGAATAGCCAAAGGAATCTTGGGAAAGAACAATGGAGCTGGAGGAATCAGGCTCCCTGATTTCAGACTATACTACAAAGCTACAGTAAACAAGACACAAAACAGAAGTATAGATCAATGGAACAGGATAGAAACCCCAGAGATAAACCCATGCACATATGGTCACTTTATCTTTGATAAAGAAGGCAAGAACACACAATGGAGAAAAGAGAGCCTCTTCAATAACTGGTGCTGGGAAAACTGGACAGGTATATGTAAAAGTATGAAATTACAACACTGCCAAACACCATACACAAAAATAAACTCAAAATGGATTAAAGACCGAAAGGGAAGGCCAGACACTATCAAACTCTTAGAGGAAAATGTAGGCAGAATACTCTATGACATAAATCACAGCAAGATCCTTTTTGGCCCAGCTCCTAGAGAAATGGAAATAAAAACAAAAATAAACAAATGGGACCTAATGAAACTTAAAAGCTTTTGCACAGCAAAGGCAACCATAAACAAGACAAAAAGACAACCCTCAGAATGGGAGAAAACATTTGCAAATGAAGCAACTGACAAAGGATTAATTTCCAAAATTTACAAGCAGTACAAGCAGCTCAATATCAAAAAAAGAAACAACCCAATCCAAAAATGGGCAGAAGACCTAAACAGACATTTCTCCAAGAAGATATACAGATTGCCAACCAGCACATGAAAGAATGCTCAACATCATTAATCATTAGAGAAATACAAAGCAAAACTACAATGAGATATCATCTCACACCGGTCAGAATGGTTATCATCAAAATATCTTCAAACAATAAATGCTGGAGAGGGTGTAGAGAAATGGGAACCCTCTTGCACTGTTGGTGAGACTATAAATTGATACGGCCACTATGGAGAACAGTATGGAGGTTCCTTAAAAAACTAAAAGTCGAAATACCATATGACCCAGCAACTCCACTACTGGGCATATACCCTGAGAAAACCATAATTCAAAAAGTGTCATGTTCCAAAATATTCATTGCAGTTCTATTTACAATAGCCATGACATGGAAGCAACCTAAGTGTCCATCAACAGGTGAATGGATAAAGAAGATTTGGCACATATATACAATGGAATATTACTCAGCCATAAAAAGAAACTTAATTGAGTTATTTGTAGTGAGGTGGATGGACATAGAGTCTGTCATACAGGGTGTAGTAAGTCAGAAAGAGAAAAACAAATACCGTATGCTAACACATATATATGGAATCTAAAAAAAGAAAAATGTTCATGAAGAACCTAGTGGCAAGACGGGAATAAAGACACAGACCTACTAGAGAATGGACTTGAGGATATGGGGAGGGGGAAAGGTAAGCTGTGACAAAGTGAGACAGTGGCTTGAACATATATACACTACCAAATATAAAATAGATAGCTAGTGGGAAGCAACCACATAGCACAGGAGATCAGCTCAGTGCTTTGTGACCTCTTAGAGGGGTGGGATAGGTAGCGGGAGAGGGAGGGAGACACAAGAGGGAAGAGATATGGGAACATATGTATATGTATAACTGAATGATTTTGTTATAAAGCAGCAACTAACACACCATTGTAAAACAATTATACTCCAATAAAGATGTTAAAAAAAAAAGTTACACTGTGCTCATGGGTTGGAAGAAATTTATTTTTATTTTTTATTTTTTTTTTAGAAATTTCATGTAATGTCTGAAACATTTATATTAACACATTTCCATACAAATAACCCAATGAAAGTTTAGTAATAGTTGGTTTTCTTTGTTTGTTGTTTTATACTGCAGGTTCTTATTAGGCATCAATTTTATACACATCAGTGTATACATGTCAATCCCAATCGCCCAATTCAGCACACCACCATCCCCACCCCACCGCAGTTTTCCCCCCTTGGTGTCCATATGTCTATTCTCTACATCTGTGTCTCAACTTCTGCCCTGCAAACCGGCTCATCTGTACCATTTTTCTAGGTTCCACATACATGCATTAATATACGATATTTGTTTTTCTCTTTCTGACTTACTTCACTCTATATGACAGTCTCTAGATCCATCCACTTCTCAACAAATGACTCAATTTCGTTCCCTTTTACGGCTGAGTAATATTCCATTGTATATATGTACCACTTCTTCTTTATCCATTCGTCTGTTGATGGACATTTAGGTTGCTTCCATGACCTGGCTACTGTAAATAGTGCTGCAATGAACATTCAGGTGCATGTGTCTTTTTGAATTATGGTTTTCTCTGGGTATATGCCCAGTAGTGGGATTGCTGGGTCATATGGTGATTCTATTTTTAGTTTTTTAAGGAACCTCCATATTGTTCTCCATAGTGGCTGTATCAATTTACATTCCCACCAACAGTGCAAGAGGGTTCCCTTTCCTCCACACCCTCTCCAGCATTTGTTGTTTGTAGATTTTCTGATGATGCCCATTCTAACAGGAGTGAGGTGATACCTCATTGTAGTTTTGATTTGCATTTTTCTAATAATTAGTGATGTTCAGCATCTTTTCATGTGCTTCGTGGCCGTCTGTATGTCTTCTTTGGAGAAATGTCTATTTAGGTCTTCTGCCCATTTTTGGATTGGGGTGTTTGTTTCTTTAATATTGAGCTGAATGAGCTGTTTATATATTTTGGAGATTAATCTTTTGTCCATTGATTCGTTTGCAAATATTTTCTCCCACTCTGAGGGTTGTCTTTATGTCTTCTTTATGGTTTCCTTTGCTGTGCAAAAGCTTTGAAGTTTCATTAGGTCCCATTTGTTTATTTTTGTTTTTATTTCCATTACTCTAGGAGGTGGATCAAAAAAGATCTGGCTGTGATTTATGTCAAAGAGTGTTCTTCCTATGTTTTCCTCTAAGAGTTTTATAGTGTCCAGTCTTATATTTAGGTCTCTAATCCATTTTGAGTTTATTTTTGTGTATGGTGTTAGGGAGTATTCTAATTTCATTCTTTTACATGTAGCTGTCCAGTTTTCCCAGCAACACTTATTGAAGAGACTGTCTTTTCTCCATTGTATATCTTGGCCTCCTTTGTCATAGATTAGTTGACCATAGGTGCGTGAGTTAATCTCTGGGCTTTCTATCTTGTTCCATTGATCTATTTGTCTCTAGGTATTTTTTGATTTCCTCTTTGATTTCTTCAGTGATCTCTTTGTTATTTAGTAACGTATTATTTAGCCTCCATGTGTTTTTCTTTTTTACATTTTTTTCCCTGTAATTCATTTCTAATCTCATAACGTTGTGGTCAGAAAAGATGCTTGATATGATTTCAATATTCTTAAATTTACTGAGGCTTGATTTGTGACCCAAGATGTGATCTATCCTGGAGAATGTTCCGTGAGCACTTGAGAAGAACATGTAATCTGCTGTTTTTGGATGGAATGTACTGTATATATCAATTAAATCTATCTGGTCTATTGTGTCATTTAAAGCTTCTGTTTCCTTATTTATTTTCATTTTGGATGATCTGTCCATTGGTGTAAGTGAGGTGTTAAAGTCCCCCACTATGATTCTGTTACTGTCGACTTCCTCTTTTATAGCTGTTAGCAGTTGCCTTATGTATTGAGGTGCTCCTGTGTTGGGTGCATATATATTTATAATTTTTATATCTTCTTCTTGGATTGATCCCTGGATCATTATGTAGTGTCCTTCCTTGTCTCTTGTAACATTCTTTATTTTAAAGTCTATTTTATCTGATATGAGTATAGCTACTCCAGCTTTCTTCTGATTTCCATTTGCATGGAATATCTTTTTCCATCCCCTCACTTTCAGTCTGTATGTGTCCCTAGGTCTAAAGTTGGTCTCCTGTAGACAGCATATATATGGGTCTTGTTTTTGTATCTATTCAGCCAGTCTATGTCTTTTGGTTGGGGCATTTAATCCATTCTCGTTTAAGGTAATTATCGATATGTATGTTCCTATGACCATTTTCTTAATTGTTTTGGGTTTGTTTTTGTAGGTCCTTTTCTTCTCTTGTGTTTCCCACTTAGAGAAGTTCCTTTAGCATTTGTTGTAGAGCTGGTTTGATGGTGCTGAATTCTCTTAGCTTTTGCTTGTCTGTAAAGCTTTTCATTTCTCCATCAAATCTAAATGAGATCCTTGCCGGGTAGAGTAATCTTGGTTGTAGGTTCTTCCCTTTCATCACTTTAAGTATAACATGCCACTCCCTTCTGGCTTGCAGAGTTTCTGCTGAGAAATCAGCTGTTAGCCTTATAGGAGTTCCCTTGTATGTTATTTGTCGTTTTTCCCTTGCTTTTTTCAATAATTTTTCTTTGTCTTTAATTTTTGCCACTTTGATTACTATGTGTCTCGGCGTGTTTCTCCTTGGGTTTATCCTGTATGGGACTCTCTGCGCTTCCTGGACTTGGGTGGCTATTTCCTTTCCCATGTTAGGGAAGTTTTCGACTATAATCTTTTTAAATATTTTCTCTGTTCCTTTCTCTCTCTCTTCACCTTCTGGGACCCCTTTAATGCGAATGTTATTGTATTTAATGTTGTCCCAGAGGTCTCTTAGGCTGTCTTCATTTCTTTTCATTCTTTTTTCTTTAGTCTGTTCCGCAGCAGTGAATTCCACCATTCTGTCTTTCAGGTCACTTATCCGTTCTTCTGCCTCAGTTATTCTGCTATTGATTCCTTCTAGTGTAGTTTTCATTTCAGTTATTGTATTGGTCATGTCTGTTTGTTTGTTCTTTAATTCTTCTAGGTCTTTGTTAATCATTTCTTGCATCTTCTCAATCTTTGCCTCCATTCTTATTCTGAGGTCCTGGATCATCTTCACTATCATTATTCTGAATTCTTTTTCTGGAAGGTTGCCTATCTCCACTTCATTTAGTTGTTTTTCTGGGGTTTTTTCTTGTTCCTTCATCTGGTACATAGCCCTCTGCCTTTTCATCTTGTCTATCTTTCTGTAACTGTGGTTTTTGGTCCACAGGCTGCAGGTTTGTAGTTTTTCTTGCTTCTGCTGTCTGCCCTCTGGTGGTTGAGGCTATCTAAGAGGCTTGATGGGAGGCTCTGGTGGTGGGTAGAGCTGACTGTTGCTGTGGCGGTCAGAGCTCAGTAAAACTTTAATCCACTTGACTGTTGATGGGTGGGGCTGTGTTCCCTCCCTGTTGGTTGTTTTGCCTGAGCAACCCAACACTGGAGCCTCCCTGGGCTTTTTGGTGGGGTTAATGGCAGACTCTGGGAGGGCTCACGCCAAGGGGCATTTCCCAGAACCTCCGCTGCCAGAGTCCTTGTCCCCACAGTGAAACAGATCCACCCCCCGCCTCTGCAGGAGACCCCCCAACACCAGCAGGTAGGTCTGGTTCAGTCTCCCCCAGGGTCACTGCTCCCTCCCCTGGGTCCCGATGCGCACACTACTTTGTGTGTGCCCTCCAAGAGTGGGGTCTCTGTTTCCCCTAGTCCTGTCAAAGTCCTGCAATAAATTCCCACTAGGCTTCAAAGTCTGATTCTCTAGGAATTCCTCCTCCCATTGCCAGACCCCCAGGTTGGGAAGCCTGACATGGGGCTCAGAACCTTCACTCCAGTGGGTGGACTTCTGTGGTATAAGTGTTCACCAGTCTGTGAGTCACCCACCCAGCAGTTATGGGATTAGATTTTACTCTGATTTCGCCCCTCCTACCATCTCACTGTGGCTTCTCCTCTGTCCTTGGACGTGGGGTATCCTCCTTGATGAAGTCCAGGGTCTTCCTGTCAATGATTGTCCAGCAGCCAGTTGTGATTCTGGTGCTCTCACAAGAGGGAGTGCACCAAGAAATTTATTGTTAAAATGATCATACTCCCAAAGGCAAAATACAGATTAAATGTAATCCTTATCAAAATACCTATGACCTTTTCATAGAAATAGAACAAATAATTCTGATATTCACATGGAAATACAGTAGACCGTGAATTGCAAAAACACTCTTGAGAAAGAAGAACAAAGCTGGAGGTATCACAGTCCCTGATTTCAAACTATGCTACAAACTACAGTAATCAAAACAGTATGGGTAGGGTGATTAGCTACCCACCAGAGGGAAAGACCCAGCTCTAGCCACCATTAGGCAAGAAACAGACCCTCCCATCAGAAGTGTGCACAAACCTCTTAGACAGCCTCATCCATCAGTGGGTCGACAACAGAAGCAAAAAAACTATATTTCTGTACCCTGAGGAACAGAAACTGCAATCACAGAAAATTAGACAAAATCAGTTGACAGAGGAATATGTCATCCCAGATGAATGAAGAAGATAAAACTTGAGAACAATTAAGTGAAGTAGAGATAGACAACCTACCAGAAAAACAATTCAGAATAATGATAGTGAAGATGGTCCAAGATCTTGGAAAAAGAATGGTGGTAAGGATCAAGAAGATGCAAGAAATGTTTAGCATAGACCTAGAAGAACTTAAGAACAAACAAACAGAGATGAATAGTAAAATAACTGAAATGAAAAATACTCTAGAAGGAATCAACAACAGAATAACTGAAGCAGAAGAAAGGCTAAGTGAGCTGAAAGACAGAAAGGTAGAAATAACTGCTGAAGAACAGAATAAAGAGAAAAGAATGAAAGAAATAAAGACAGTCTAAAAGGCCTCTGGGGCAACATTCAGAACAACCTCATTGGCATTACATGGGGCCCAGAGGGAGAAGAGATAGAGAAAGGACCTGAGAAAATATTTGAAGAGATAATGGCTGAAAACTACCCTAACATGGGAAAGGAAACAGTCATCGAAATCCAGGAAACACAACGAGTCCCAGGCAGGATAGATCCAAGGAGGAACACGCTGAGACACATAGTAATCAAATTGACAACAGTTAAAGACAAAGAAAAAAAATATTAAAAGCAGCAAAGGAAAAGCAACACATATCATACAAGGGAACACCCATAAGTTTATCAGCTGATTTCTCAGCAGAACCTCTGCAGGCCAGAAGGAGGTGGGACAATTTAAAGAGATAAAAGAGAAGAACCTACAACCAAGAATACTCTACTCAGCAAGGCTCTCATTCAGATTTGATAGAGGAATCAAAATTTTTCAAACAATCAAAAGGTAAGAGAATTCAACACTACCAGACCAGCTTTGCAACAAATGCTAAAGAAACTTCTCTAAGCAGAAAAGAAAAGGCCACAACCACAAACAGGAAAATTACAAATGGAAAAACTCACTGGTAAAGGCAAAGAAACAGTAAATATAGGAAATCATCCACACACAAATATGATATCAAAACCAGCAATTGTGAGAAGAGGAGAGCACAGATGCAGGATTTTGGAAATACACTTGAAATAAAAACACCAGCAACTTATATCAATCTTGTTTATACACGAACTGCTATATCAAAACCTCATAGTAACTGCAAACTGAAAATCTACAATAGATACACACACAAAAGAAAAAAGAATCCAATACAATGCTAATGGTAGTCATCAAATTACAAGAGAAGAGAACAAAAGAGAAAAGGAAGAAAAAAGACCTACAAAAGCAAATCCCAAACAATTAATAAAATGGCAATAAGAACATATATATTAATAATTACCTTAAACATAAATGGATTAAATGCTCCAACCAAAATACACAGACTGGTTGAATGGATACAAACAAAAATCCATAAATATGCTGTCTACAAGAGACACACTTCAGATCTAGGGACACATAGAGACTGAAAGTGAGGGAAAAGAAAATGGTATTCCATGCAAATGGAAATCAAAAGAACGCTGGAGTAGCAAAATTCATATCAAAAAAATAGAATTAAAATAAAGACTTCTATAATAGACAAAGACTGACACTACATGATCAAGGGAACAATCTGAGAAGATATAACAATTTTAAATATATATGCACCCAACATAGGAACACCCCAATATATAAGGCAAATACTGACAGCCATAAATGGAGAAATCGACAGTAAGAAAATAATAGCGGGAGATGTTAACACAGCAGTTTCATCAATGGGCAGATCACCCAGACAGAAGATTGATAAGGAAACACAGGCCTTAAGTAACACATTAGAGCAGATGGACTTAACTGATATTTAGAGAGCATTCCATCCAAAAGTGTAAGAATACATATTCTTCTCAAGTGCTCATGGAACATTCTCCAGGATTGATCATGCTGGGCCACAGAGTGAAACTCTGTAAATTTAAGAAAACTGAAATCGTATCAAGCATCTTTTCTGACCACAACGCTGAAAATCAATTAGAAGGAAAAAAATGTAAAAAACACAAGCACTTGGAAGCTAAACCATATACTACTAAACAACCAATGGATCACTGAAGAAATCAAAGAGGAAATAAAATACCTAGAGACACATGAAAATGAAAGCACAACGATCCAAACATCTATGGAATGCAGCAAAAGCAGTTCCAAGAAGAAAGTTTATAGCATTACAATCTTACCTAGGGAAAAAAAGAAAAATCAGTTTACACCTACGCAACTAGAGAAAAAATGAGCAAAACTCCAAATTAGCAGAAGGAAAGAAATCATAAAGAGCAAAGCAGATATAAATGAAATAGAAACAAGAAACCAATAGAAAAGCTCCATGAAACTAAAAGCTGGTTCTTTGAAAAGGTAAACAAAATTGACTAAACTTTAGCCAGGTTAATGAAGAAAAAAAAGAGGGCTCAAATCAATAAAATTAGAAATGCAAAAGGAGAAGTTACAACAGACTCCACAGAAATACAAAGGATCATGAGACTACTACAAGCAATTATATGCCAATAAAATGGACAACCTGGAAGAAATGGACAAATTGTTAGAAAGGTACAGTCTCCCAAGACAGAACCAGGACATAATAGAAAATATGAACAATCCAATCACAAATACTAAATTTGATTTAAAAACTCCCAACAAACAAAAGTCCAGGACCTGATGGCTTCACAGGTGAATGTTACCAAGCATTTAGCAAAGAGTTATTACCCATCCTTCTGAAACTCTTCAAAAAAATTGCAGGGGAAGAAATACTCCCAAGTTCATTCTATGAGGCCACGATCACCCTGACACCAAAACCAAAAATATTGCACAGAAAGAAAATAACAGGCCAGTATCACAGATGAACATAGATGCAAAACTCCTTAACAAAATACTTGCAAACTGAATCAAACAATACATCAAGGGCTTTCCTGGTGGCACAGTGGTTGAGAGTCTGCCTGCTAATGCAGAGGACACAGGTTTGAGCCCTGGTCTGGGAAGATCCCACATGCCATGGAGCAACTAGGTCCGTGAGCCACAACTACTGAGCCTGCGCGTCTGGAGCCTGTGCTCCACAACAAGAGAGGCCACGATAGTGAGAGGCCCGTGCACCGCGATGAAGAGTGACCCCTGTTTGCCACAACTAGAGAAACCCCTCACACAGAAATGAAGACCCAACACAGCCATAAATAAATAAATTAAAAAAAAATACATCAAAAGGATCATACACAATGATCAAGTTGGATTTATCCCAGAGATGCAAGGAATTTTCAGTATCCACAAATCAATCCGTGTGACAGACCACATCAACAAATTGATGAATAAAAACAATATGGTCATCTCAATAAATGCAGAAAAAGCTTTTGACAAAATTCAACACCGATTTATGATAAAAACTCTCCAGAATGTGGGCATAGAGGGAACAAACCTCAACATAATATAGGCCATATATGACAAACCTATAGGTAACATCATACTCAATGGTGAAATGCTGAAAGCATTTCCTCTAAGACCAGGAACAAGACAAGATATCCAATTTCACCATTTTTATTCAACATAGTTTTGGAAGTTCTAGCCACAGCAATCAGAGAAGAAAAAGTAATAAAAGAAATCCAAGCTGGAAAAGAAGTTAAACTGTCACTTTGCAGATGACATGATATTATGCATAGAAAATCCTAAAGATGCTACCACAAAACTACTAGAGCACATCAATGTATTTGATAATGTTGCAGGATACAAAATTAATACACAGAAATCTGTTGCATTTCTATACACTAATAATGAAAGATCAGAATGGGAAATTAAAGAAACCATCCCATTTACCATCACATCAAAAAGAATACCTAGGTTTATACCTAGGAATAAACCTACATAAGAAGACAAAAGACCTGTTCTCCAAAAAGTGTAAGACACTGATGAAACAAATCAAAGATGACACAAACAGACAGAGAGATATACCATATTCATGGATTAAAAGAATCAATATTGTCAAAAATGACTACACTACCCAAGGCAATCTACAGATTCAATACAATCCCTATCAAATTACCAGTGGCATTTTTCACAGAATTAGAACAAAATATCTTAAAAGTTGTAAGCAGACAAAAAAAGACCACGAGTAGCCAAAGCAATCTTGAGAAAGAAAAACAGAGCTGGAGGAATCATGCTCTCTGACTTCAGACTATACTACAAAATAATATGGTTCTGACACCAAAAACAGAAATATAGATCAATGGAACATGATAGGATGTCCAGAAATAAACCCATGCAACTATGGCTAATTAATCTATGACAGAGGAGGCAAAACTATAAAATGAATGAAAGACATTCTCTCTAATAAATTGTGCTTGAAAACTGGACAGCTACAAGTAAAAAAATGAAACTATAACATTCTTTAACACTATACACAAAAATAAATCCAAAATGGATAAAAGACCTAAATGTAAGACCAGATACTATACAACCCTTATAGGAAAATATAGGCAGAACACTCTCTGATATAGATCGTAGCAAGATATTTTTTGATACCCCTCCTCGGGTAATGGAAAACAAAAATAAATGGGACTTAATTAAACTCAAAATCTTTTGCACAGCAAAGGAAACCATAAACAAAATGAAAAGACAACCCACAGAATTGGAGAATATATTGGCAATTGATGCGACCAATAAGTGATTAGACTCCAAAATTTACAAAGAGCCAATGCAGCTCAATTAAAAAAAAAAAAAGAAAAGAAAAGAAAAAGAAAAATGGGCAGAAGACCTAAAGAGACATCTCTCCAAAGAAGACATACAGATGGCTAAGAGACACATGAAAAGATGCCCAACATCACTAATTATTTGGTAAATGCAAATCAAAACTACTATGAGATATCACCTCACACCAGCCAGAATGGCCAACATCAAAAAATCTGCAAACAGTAAATGCTGGAGGGTGTGGAGGAAAGGAAACTCTCCTACACTGTTGAGGGAATGTAAATTGGTACAGCCACTATGGAAAACAGTATGGAGATTCCTTTAAAAACTAAAAATAAAGCCACCATATTATTCAGCAATCTTATTCTTGGGTGTATATCCAAAGAAAAACATGGTTCAAAAGGATACATGTACCCCAATGTTCACTGCAGCACTGTTTATAGTAGCCAAGACATGGAAGCAACTTAAATGTCCACTGACAAAAGAATGGATAAAGAAGTTGTAGTACATATATACAATGGAATATTACTCACCCATTAAAAAGAATGAAATAATGCCATTTGCAGCAATATGGATGGACCTTCACTTTACTAAGTGAAGTAAATCAGACAGAGAAAGACAAATATCATATGATATAGCTTATATGTGGAATATAAAAGTAAAGAATGGTACAGATGAACTTATTTATAAAAGAGAAACAGACTCACAGACTTAGAGAACAATCTTATGGTTACCACAGGGAAAGGGTAGAGGGAAGGGATAGACTGGAATTTTGGTATTGGCATGTACACTCTGCTATATTTAAAATAAAATACCTTAACATGAAATTAAAAAAAAAAAATAACTGTACGGGTACTAGTACAAAAACAGAAATATTCATCAATCGAACAGAATATAGAGCCCAGAAATGAACCCACACTTCTATGGTCAATCAATCTGTGACAAAGGAGGCAAGAATAATCAATGGGGAAAAGACAGCCTCTTCAATAAATCCTGTTGTTAAAACTGAACAGCCACATGCAAAAGAATCAAATTGGACTATTTTCTCACACCAAATATAACAATAAACTCAAAATGCATTAAAGACTTAAATGTAAAACCTGAAACCATAAAACTCCTAGAAGAAAACATAGGCAGTACTCTCTTTGACATCTGTCTTAGCAATATTTTTTGGATATGTCCCCTCAGGCAAGGGAAAGAAAAGCAAAAGCAATCAAATGGAACTACATTAAACTAAAACGTTTTTGCACAGCTAAGGAAACTATTAGCAAAACCAAAGGACAACCTACAGAATGGGTGAAGATATTGCAAACAATATTTCTGATAAGGTTAATATCCAAAATATACAAAGAACTCATTCAACTCAAAAAAAAAAAAAAAAAAGAACCCTATTAAAAGTGGGCAGAGGGCTGAACAAACTTTTTTCTGAAGCCATACAAATGGGCAACAGACACATGAAAAGATGCTCAACATTCTTAATCATCAGGGAAATGTAAATCAAAACCACAATGAGACACTACCTCACACCTGTAAGAATAGTTGTCGTGAAAAGGACAACAAATGATAAATGCTGGTGAGGATGTGGAGAAAAGGGAACACCTATGCACTATTGGTGTGAATGTAAATTGGTGCAACCACTATGGAAAATATTATAAAATGTCCCCAATAAATTAAAAATAAAACTACTGTTCTAGCCAGTAATTTCATTTCTGAATATTTTTCCATAGAAAACAAAAACACGAATTCAAAAAGATATATACACCCCAGTGTTCATTGCAGCATTATTTACAATCACCAAGATATAGGAACAACCTAAGTGCCCACTGATAGATAAATGGATAAGGAAGATGTGCTATGTTTATACAGCAGATTATTAACCATAAAAAAAAGAATAAAATCTTACCATTTGCAACAACATGGATGGACCTGGTGGGTATTATGCTAAATGAAATAAGCCAGACAGAGAAAGAGAAATACCATATGATTTCACTGATATGTGGAATCTGAAAAACACAAGAAATGAATAAATGTAACAAAACAGAATAGACTCATAGATACAGAGAACTAACAGGTGGTTGCCAGAGAGGAGGTGGGTGGGGGGGATGAGAGAAATAGGTGAGGGAAATTAAGAGGTACAAACTTCCAGTTATAAAATAAATCAGTCACATGAATGTAATGTACAGCATAAGACATATAGTCAATAATTTTTAATAACTTTGCATGGTGACAGATTATAACTAGACTTATTATCATTTTTTAATGTATAAAAATATCAAATCACTATGTTGTACACTGAAACTAATATAATGTCAATTGCACTTCAATAAAAAAAAAATCCTGTCTTTATCTGCCTGCAGTTTTGAGGTTAAACAACCTCTCTTTTAAAAAACACACCCCTCCCCATTTCCTCAAATACATATGAGTGGAAGTAAACTGTTCCTAAACTTGGACTGTTGGTGCTATCCTTTTTGAGTTCTAAACATCTAAATTGTGGATCCTGGACTAGGGTGTCTGCTCCTGTATCTACAAAAACTCTGTTACTTCCTGTCTCAATAGAAAATCCTAAATTTGGCCTCACACCTTTACTTTATGCAAGTAAAGGTCTCTTGATCTGTTTTTGGTGCCTTCTGACAATAAAAGAAGGACATGAGTGATTTAGTTATATCTATATTTTGTATTTGTTAACTCCCAACATAAAAAAATCTCAACATACACAACACACACACGCACACACACACACACAAAATCTCGCTTCTGACAATGAAAGAAAACAAATGAACAAATAGGAAAATGCAGGATGGCTAAGATGGAACACAGATGGATCATAATAACAATATGCTTTTTTTTTTTGGTTTTTGTTTTGTTTTTGTTTTTGATTTTGCTTTTGCTTGATAGCAATGCACACTTCTAAAAGTAACATTTTCTTTAATCAGGCCCCATACCTTGGAAGAGGGCCCATGAGAGCATAGTTGATGATTGAATTCCCACAGCCTTCAAAATACTATTTTCCCTCACTGAGCTGTCAACCCTCAAGGACAGTAACTGTAGATTGCTAATACATGGCTGTAGTCTAGCAGTACAGCATATTCTTTGGTCTTGAGAAAATTGAAAAAACTGCCCATAGCTTGCAGTGGTTTCATGTTCAGAAATCAAGAGGAATTTCCAAATGTAAAATTTATCACTGATGGAACCTAAGTAGAGTGACAAAGCTCATATGGAAAAACTATAAACAAACTTCAAGTGACAGTCTTACCCAAGCCCATAGATTTTATATATCTTGGGCTGAGGGATCCAGAGACATATTTCAATGTTAACAAACTGATACATAAAACCATTCTTGTGCAGCACAGGCTGTCTTCCCCAGGTCTATTTAAATTGCTCTACTCATAAGGGAGATCAGAAGCCAAAATTTAATGTGTGTGTATGTGTGACTGTGTTCATGCCTTGCTAGTTTTCAATTTTTTAAAACTTAAACCCAATATTTTGGTTATTTATCCTGGCTTCTCCAATTTAAAATATATACATAGTCTATTTTTAGAGCAGTTTTAAGTTCACAGCAAAATTAAGCAAAATGTACAGAGAGTTCTCATATATCCTGACAAACCCACCCACAAGACTCCCTCCTTATCAATATCCCATACCAGAGAGGTACATTTGTTACAATCAATGAACCTACACTGACACATCATTATCAACCAAAGTCTATAATTTGCATTAGGGTTCACTCTTGGTGTTATATATTTATGGATTTGGACAAATATACAATGACATGTATCTACCATTGTAGTGTCATACAGAATATTTTCACTGCCTGCTGTGTTCTGGCTATTTATCTCTCCCTCCTCCCTAGCAACAACTGGAAACTACTGATCTTTTTATTGTCTCCATAGTTTTACCTTTTCCAGATTGTCATATAGCTGGAATCTTACAGTATATACCTTTTCAATTGGCTTCTCTTAGTAATATGCATTTAAGATTCCTCTATATATTTTCATGGCTTAATAAGGCATTTATTTTTAGCAAAGAATAATATTCCATTGTCTGGATGCACCACAGTCAATCTATCCGTTCTCCTACTAAAGCAATCTACTACATCTTAGTTGCTTTCAAGGTTTGGCAATTGTAAATGAAGTTGCTATAAATATCCATGTGCAGGTTTTTGTGTGGATATAAGTTTTTAATTCATTTGGGCAAATATCAAGGAGCACAATTACTGAATTCTATGGTAGGAGAGTGTTTCCTCTTGTAAGAAACTGCCAAACTGTCTTCCAAAGTGGCTCTACCATTTTGCATTCCCACCAGGAATAAATGAGAGTTGCACATTCTCACTATCATTCATTGTTGTCAGTGTTTTGGATTTTGACCATTCTAATAGGTGCGTAGTGCTGCTCACTACTGTACTAATTTGCATTTCCATAATGAAGTGATATGGGACACCTTTTCATATGCTTATTTGTTATACGTATATCTTCTTTGGTGTGATGTGTACTTAGATGTTCTGTCCATTTTTTAGTCAGCTTGTTTGTTTTCTTACTGTTGAATTTTGTGTTCTTTGTATCAAATAGCCTTTATCTAAGTCTTTTGCAAATATTTTTTCCCAGTCTGTGGCTTATTTTCTCATTCTCTTCACCGTGTCTTCTGCAGAACAAAAGTTTCTAATTTTAATAAAGTTTGCTTATCAATTATTTCTTTCACGGCTTGTGCTTTGGTACTGAATCTAAAAAGTCACCACCATAGCTAATGTCATATAAATTTCCTCCTGTGTTATCTTCTAGGACATTTATAGTTTTGTATTTTATATTTATGTTTATGATCCATTTTGAGCAATTTTTGTTAAGAGTATAATGTCTGTTCATTTTCTTTTCTTTCTTTTTTTTTTTTCTGTATAGTGATATCTAGTCATTCCACCCAGCACCATTTGATGAAAAGACTATATTTTCTCCATTGTATGCCTTTGCTCCTTTGTCAAAGATCAGTTGAGTATATTTTATGGGAGTATATTTCTGAGCTCTCTGTTCTGTCCCATTGATCTATTTGTTTATTCTTTCACCAATATTACACTGTAATATTGATTACTAAAGCTTTATAGTAAGTCTTGAAGGTTCATATTGCCAGTCTTCCTACTTTGTTCCTCTCCTTCAGTATTATGTTGGCTATTTTCAGTCTTTTGCCTATCCATATACACTTTGTAATGAATTTGTCAATATCCACATTGTCACTTGCTGAATATTTGATTTGATTTGCATTGAATCTGTAGTTTGATTTTGGAAGAGCTGACATCTAGACAAATTTGAGGTTTTGTATCCATATACATGGAAAATCTCTTATTTATGCAGTTATTTGTTTCTTTTTGTCTTATTGTTTTTATAATTGTCTCATATAGATCTTGGACATATATTTTTAGATTTATGCCTAAGTATCTCATTTTTTAGGAGGCTACCATAAATAGTACTTTTTAAATTTCAAATTCTACTTGTTTATTGCTGGTGTATAAAAAATGATTGACTTTTGTATATTAAACTTGTATTCTGCAATCTTGCTATAACCACTTACTAATTCCAGGAATCCTTTATTAATTCTTTTGGATTTTCTACATAGATAATCATGTCATACTTGAACAAATACAGTTTTATTTATTTCACCTAAATCTGCATACTTTTATTTCCTTTTCTTCTCTTATTGCATTAGCTAGAACTTTGAGTACAATAATGAAGTGATGAGAGGGAACATTCCTGCCTCAATAAAGCTTATTGTTTCTGACTATGCAGTATGATGGTAGCCAAGGGTTTTCCTGTAGATGTTCTTTATCAAGTTGAGGAAACACACTCTATTTCATAGTTTGCTTAAAGTTTTGTGTGTGTGTGTTTTTTTATCACAAAAGGGTGGTGGATTTTGTCAATTAATTGTTCTGTATCTGTTATTGGAATTATATGATTTTTATTTCTTAGTCTGATGTGATGGACTACATTAATTGACATTCTAATGTTGAACCAGCCTTGCAAAACATGAATAAATCTTACTTTGTTGTGGTATATAATTTTTTGGAACATTGTTAGATTTGAATTGTTAATATTTTGCTGAGGATTTTTGCATCTATATTCATGAGATATATTGGTCTATAGTGAGGTTTTTTTTGGTGTTTTATTTTTATAATGTCTTTGACTGGTTTTAGTGTTAGGGTAATACTGGCCTCATAGGGTGGTTTAAGAAGTGTCCCCTCTGCTTCAAACTCTGGAACACATTATAGGGAATTGGTATATTATTTCTTAAAGTGCTTGGTGGAGTTTACCAGTGACCAATCTGGGCCCTAATTTTATGTTATGTTACGTTATGTTATGTTATGTTATGCTATTTTACTCTTTTTATGTCTTAACATGCTATTAACTATTATTCAGAGCAAAATAGGGTATCAGTTCTAGTCTAATTATTAATCTGTGCTTCATGAACTTGCACAAAATGCATAATTATATGTACCTTAATGTCTTGGATATAAAATTAAGAAATTATATCAGAAAATTTCCAAGAATCCAACAGACTGTAATTCTGTGATGCTAAGGCATTTTAAATGTAAAAAAAGAAATACAAAACAACAACTAAAAGCTAAAATTATTAGTCACAAAACTGAAATTTCAATGAAGATATATTTCAATGAGGATATATATATTTTTAATTGGAGTATAGTTGCTTTACACTGCTGTGTCATTTTCTGCTGTACAGCAAAGTGAATCACATATATATATATATCACCTCTGTTTTGGATTTCCTTCCCATTTAGGTCACCAGAGAGCACCGAGTAGAGTTCCCTGTGCTATACAGTAGGTTCTCATTAGTTACCTATTTTATGCATAGTAGTGTATATATGTCAATCCCAATCTCCCAATGCATCCCACCACCCCACCTTTCCCCTTTCGTATCCATACGTCTGTTCTCTACATCTGTGACTTGACTTCCACTTTGCAAATAAGATCATCTATACCATTTTTCTAGATTCCACATATATGTGTTAATATATGATATTTGTTTTTCTCTTTCTGACTTACTTCACTCTGTGTGATAGTCTCTAGGTCCACCCACATCTCTGAAAATGAAACAGTTTTGCTCCCTTTTATGGCTGAGTAATATTCCATTGTATATATGTATTGCATCTTCTTTATCTGTTCCTCTGTTCATGGACATTTAAGTTGCTTCCATGTCCTGGCTATTGTAAAGAGTGCTGCAATGAACATTGGGGTGCATGTATTTTTTGAATTATGGTTTTCTCTGGGTATATGTCCAGGAGTGGGTTTGCTGTATCATAGGATAGTTCTATTTTTTACTGTTTAAAGGAACCTCCATACTGTTCTCCATAGTGGTTGTATCAATTTACATTCCCACCAACAGTGGAAGAGGGTTCAATTTTCTCCACACCATCTCCATCATTTATTGTTTGTAGATTTTTTGAAGATGCCCATTCTAGGTGATACCTCTTGTAAGTCTGATTTGCATTTCTCTAATAATTAGTGGTGTTGAGCACCTTTTCATGTGTTTGTTGGCCATCTGTATGTCTTCTTTGGAGAAATGTCTACTTAGGCCTTCCACCCATTTTTGATTGAGTTGTTTGTTTGTTTTTTGTTATAGAGCTGAATGACTCAGCTGTTTGTATATTTTGGAGATGGATCCTTTGTCTGTTGCTTCATTTGCAAATATTTTCTCCCATCCTGAGATTAGTCTTTTCGTCTTGTTTATGGTTTCCTTTGCTGTGCAAAAACTTTTAAGTTTAATTAGGTCCATTTGTATATTTTTGTTTTTATCTTCATTATTCTAGGAGGTGGGTCAAAAAAGGTGTTCAGCCTATGTTTTTCTCTAAGAGTTTTGTCGTGTCTGGCATTACATTTACGTCTTTCATCTATTTTGAGTTTATTTTTGTGTATGGTGTTAGGGAGTGTTCTAATTTCATTATTTTACATGGAGCTATCTAGTTTTCCCAGCACCAATTTTTGCAGAGACTGTGTTTTCTCCATTGTATATTCTTGCCTCCTTTTTTATAGGTGTGTCGGTTTATCTCTGGGATTTCTATCCTGTTCCATTGATGTATATTTCTGCTTTTGCATCAGTACCATACGGTCTTGATTACTGTAGCTTTGTAGTATAGTCTGAAGTCATGGCACCTGATTCCTCCAGCTCCATTTTTCTTTCTCAAGATTACTTTGGCTCTTCGGAGTCTTTTGTGTTTCCATACAAATTGTAAAATATTTTGTTCTAATTGTGGGGAAAATGCCATTGGTAATTTGATAGGGATTGCATTGAATCTGTAGATTGCTTTGGGTAGCATAGTCATTTTCACATATTGATTATTCCAATCCAAGAACATGGTATATCTCTCCATCCATTTGTGTTATCTTTGATTTCTTTCATCAGTATAATATACTTTACTGTGTACCAGTCTTTTGCCTCCTTACGTAGGTTTCTTCCTAGATATTTTATTCTTTTTGTTGCAAATATAAAGGGGATTGTTATCCTCATTTTTCTTTCTGATCTGTCATTATTGGTATATAGGCATACAAGAGATTTCTGTGTATTAATTTTGTATCCTGCAACTTTACTAAATTCAGTGATTAGCTCTAGTAGCTTTCTGGTGACATCTTTAGGAATTTCATAGTATTATGTCATCTGCAAACAGGGACAGTTTTAGTTCTTCTCTTGCACTTTGGATTCCTTTTATTTCTTTTTCTTCTTTGATTGCCATGGCTGGGACTTCCAAATCTATGTTGAATAATAGTGGTGAGAGAAGACACCCTTGTCTTTTTCCTGAGCTTAGAAGAAATGCTTTCAGTTTTTCACCCTTGAGAATGAGGTTTGCTGTGAGTATGTCATATATAGCCTTTATTATACTGAGTTTATTATGCTATTCTCTTTAAGCCTGCTTTCTGGAAAAGTTTTTATTATGAATTGGTGTTGAATTTTGTCAAAAGCTTTTTCTGCATTTATTGACATGATCATATGGCTTTTATTCTTCAATTTGTTAATATGGTGTATCACACTGATTGATTTGCATATATTGAAAAATCCTTGCATCAGTGGGATAAATCCCACTTGATCATGGTGTCTGATCCTTTTAATGTGTTGTTGGATTTGGTTTGCTAGTATTTTGTCGAGGATTTTTGCCTGTAATTCATCAATGATATTGGCATGTAATTTTCTTTTTTTGTGATATCTTTGTCTGGTATTTGTATCAGGGTGATGGTGGTCTCATAGAATGAGCTTGGGAGTGTTCTTCCCATGCCATTTTTTGGAAGAGTTTGAGAAGATTAGGTGTTTTCTCTAAATGTTTGATGCAATTCGCCTGTGAAGCCATTTTGTTGTGGACTTTTGTTTGTTGGAAGATATTTAATCTCAATTTCAATTTCATTACATGTGATTGGTCTATTCATATGTTTTATTTCTTCCTGGTTCAGTCTTGGAAGTTTAAACTTTTCTCTGAATTTGTCCATTTTTTCCAGGTTGTCTATTTATGGGCATATATTTGCTTGTAGTAGTCACTTATGGTCGTTTGTGTTTCTCTGGTGTCAGTTGTAACTTCTCCTTTTTCATTTCTAATTTTATTGATTTGAGTCCTCTCGCCTTTTTTCTTGATGAGTCTGGCTAAACTTTTTCAATTTTGTTTATCTTCTCAAAGAATCAGCTGTCAGTTTCATTGATTTTTGCTATTCTTTTCTTTGTTTCTATTTGATTTATTTCTGCTCTGATCTTTATGGTTTCTTTTCTTCCACTAACTTTGGGGTGTTTTGTTCTCTCTTCTCTAGTTGTGTTAGGAGTAAGTTTAGGTTTTTTATTTCAGATTTTTCTTGTTTCTTGAGGTAGGGTTTTATTGCTATAAACTAGCCTCTTAGAACTGCTTTTGCTAAATCCCATAGGTTTTGCGTCATCGTGTTTTAGTATCCATTTGTTTCTAGGTATTTTTTTATTTCCTCCTTGATTTCTTCAGTGATCTCTTGGTTATTTAGTAGCATATAGTTTAGCCTCCATGTGTTTGTGTTTTTTACAGTTTTTTTTTTTCTTCTGTCATTGATTCTAATCTCAAAGTGTTGTGGTCAGGAAAGATGCTTGATACAATTTCAAATTTCTTCAATTAACCAAGGCATAATTTGTGACCCAAGGTGTGATCTATCCTGGGGAATGTTCTCTGTGCATTTGAGAAGAAAGTGCATTCTGCTGCTTTTGGATGGAATGTCCTACAAATATCAGTTAGTCTATCTAGTCTAATGTGTCATTTAAGGATTGTGTTTCCTTATTAATTTTCTCTCTGGAAGATCTAGCCATTGGCATAAGTGGAGGGTCAAAGTCCCCTAATATTATTATGTTATAGTCGATTTCCCCTTTTATGGCTCTTAGCATTTGCCTTATGTATTGGGGTGCTCCTATGTTGGGTGAATAAATATTTACGATTATCATGTCTTCTTCTTGAAACAATCCCTTGATCATTATGTAGTGTCCTTCCCTGTCTCTTGTAATAGTCTTTATTTTAAAATCTATTTTTTCTGATGTGAAAATTGTTACTCCAGTTTTCTTTTGATATCCATTTGCATGGAATATCTTTTTCCATCCCCTCACTTTCATTCTGTATGTGTCCCTAGGTCTGAAGTGGGTCTCTTATAGACAACATATATATGGGTCTTGTTTTTGTATCCATTCAGCCAGTCTATGTCTTTTTTTGGAGCATTTAATCCATTTACATTGAAGGCAATTATCAATATGTATGCTCTTATTACCATTTTCTTAATTGTTTTGGGTTTGTTTTTGTAGGTCTTTTTTCATATCTTGTGTTTCCTGCCTAGGGATGTTCCTTTAGCATTTGATGTAAACCTGGTTGAATGGTGCTTAATTGTCTTAGCTTTTGCTTGTCTATAAATCTTTTCATTTCTCTGTTGAATCTGAATGAGATTCTTGGTGGTTACAGTAATCTTGGTTGTAGATTTTTCCCTTTCAACACTTTAAATGTATCCTGCCACTCCCTGTGGCCTGCAGAGTTTCTGCTGAAAAATCAGATGGTAACCTATGAGGACTCCCTTGTATGGTATTTGTTGCTTTTCCCTTGCTGCTTTTAATAATTTTTCTTTGTATTTAATTTTTGTTGGTTTGATTAATATGTGTTTTGGTGTGTTTCTCCTTGGGTTTATCCAGTATGGGACTCTCTGCACTTCCTGTAAGTACATGGTTATTTCCTTTCCGATGTTAGGGAAATTTTCCACTATAATCTCCTCAAATATTTTCTCAGACCCTTTCTCTTTCTTTTCTTCTTCTGGGACCCGTATAATTCAAATGTTGATTAGTTTAATGTTGTCCCAGAAGTCACTGAGACTGTCCTCATTTCTTTTCATTCTTTTCTCTTTATTGGCAGTTATTTCCAATAACTGCCAATAATTGTGGCAGTTATTACCACCATTCTGTCTTCTAGCTCAGTTATCTGTTTTTCTGCCTCTGTTATTGTCCTATTGATTCTTTCTAGTTTATTATTCATTTCAGTTATTGTGTTGCTCATCACTAATTGTTTGTTCTTTAGTTCTTCTAGGTCCTTGTTAAGCATTTCTTGTATCTTCTCAATCTGTACCTCTATTCTATTTCTGATATCTTGGATCATCCTTACTATAATTACTCTGAATTTTTTTCAGGCAGATTTCCTATTTCTTCTTCATTTATTTGGTTTTGTGGGTTTTTACCTTGCTTCTTCATCTGTAACATATTTGTCTGTTGTTTCATTTTGTCTAACTTACTGTGTTTATGGTCTCCTTTCCACAGGCTGCAGGGTTGTAATTCCTCTTGCTTCTGTTTTCTGTCCCCTGGTGGGTGAGTTTGGTCCAGGGGCTCGTGTAGCCTTCTTGGTGGAAGGGACTGATGCCTGATCTTTGGTGGGTTTAGCTGAGTCTTTTCCCTCTGAAAGGGTGTCTGTGAGCTTAGTACTACTTTAGGCAGTCTGTCTGCTCATGGGTGGGGTTGTGTCCCCGTCTTGCTGGTTGCTTGGCTTGAGGTGTCAAACACTGGATCCTGCAAGCAGTTGGGTGGAGCTGGGTCTTAGAGTCCAGATGGATACCTCCAGGAGAGTGTATGCTGATTAATATTCCCTGGACCCAGGAATTTTCTGGAAGTCCAGCATCTTAGACTTGGTGCTCACACCCCAGAGACCTGGACCCAATCCCTGGCCAGGGAACAAAGAGCCTGCAAGATGTAAAGCATGGCCAGAGAAAAAAGAAAGAAAAGAAAAGAAAAGGAAAAGAAAACAAAGAGACAAACAAAATCCAAGACAAATAGCAAAAACAAAAACAAACAGCAACAACCATAATAACACACACTCAAAAAAAAATAAAAGAAGAAAGAAAACAGACAAAACCCAAGACAAATGATAAGAACAAAACCAAACAAACAGAAACAAAGAAGCAGACAGAAAAATAAACACAGAGAAAACAAAAAAGTCAGTGAACAAAGAAAAGAACTCAAAGATGAAAGTAATCCATTAGGACTAAACTAACAAAACCAAAAAGTGAAAAACAAAAGAAAAACAGAAAGCAAACTAAAAAATGAGGCAAAGGAGACATAAAACAAACACATAAAAACGAAAAAAAGAGGGCTTCCCTGGTGGCGCAGTGGTTGAGAATCTGCCTGCCAATGCAGGGGACACGGGTTTGAGCCCTGGTCTGGGAAGATCCCACATGCCGCGGAGCAACTGGGCCCGTGAGCCACAACTACTGAGCCTGCGCATCTGGAGCCTGTGCTCCGCAACAAGAGAGGCCATGATAGTGAGAGGCCCGCGCAGCGCGATGAAGAGTGGCCCCCGCTCGCCGCAACTGGAGAGGGCCCTCACACAGAAACGAAGACCCAACACAGCCAAAAATAAAATTAAATAAATAAATAATTTAAAAAAAAAGTTGAAAACAACAGTGTAAGATATTAAAAAAAAAAAAAAAACGAAAAAAGAAATAACAAAAACAAGAAAAACCCACAAAACAACAAAAAATAGAGTAAAAATAGAAAAATAAAAAATATTGAAAACAATAAAATAAATAAAAAGTAAAAATGAAAAATAATTAAAAACAACACCACCAACAACTGAAAAAAAAGAAACAAACAAAAAATAATAGAATGAAAGAATATATAATTATCTCTTCTCTATGGATAAGACAACAGAAACAAATCTTACCTCACCTATAGATAAGTCCTACCTTAAGGACTTAAAAACGTGGAAAGTGATTTTGGTACATCAGATAAAATTAGCAGCAATTGTTTGCTTTCCAAAAGTTTCTTCAATTATCAACATTTTTTACAAATACTTTTCCAGGCACTGATATGGGTGCTGATTTATGAAGAAAATAAAAGTTTTCCCTGTCATAGGGAGACTGATATCTAAGAATTCTGAAGAAAATGAAATGGCAATATGATGTATACAATGATGATGGGTTAAGAATACTAAAGGGGTACAGATAATGAAGCAGTGCCTCCATCTCTAGTAGTCTCACACAACTGGCAGCAGAGTTAGAGATCTCCAGTCAAACCGATTCACCTTTGGCATTTATCAGCAAAAATTCTCTATAAATTAAGAACTAATCATAATACAATACTTGGCAAAAAGTGAGCAATATCTACATAGCCAGAATTAATCAGCATTTTTTAAAAGTTTGGACTCTTGGCATCTTCCTGTTTTAAGTGGTAATAATATTTCTGAAACCATCAAAAGTGATTATAAGAATTAAACAAGATGATGTATGAAATGTGCTTAGCAAAGCATTTAGCATACGGTGATATTTAATTAATTGTACCTATTAAAATAAATGATTGCTCAGAAAAATGAGAATATATGAGTTATAAAACAAAAATTTTATTATTAGAGAAAGAAACAAGAATAAAAACTGTTAGAAGATATAGTCAAGAATATCTCCCATAAAGTAGAACTACATAGACAATAACAAAGAAAAATAGGAGATAAAATATATGAAAATTTAAAAAATAGTTAAGAGATCCAACATCCAACTAACAGGGATTAGAGAAAATAGGAGGTGGATATTCTCTAAAAATTAATGTGCCCTGGAACTAAAGGGCATGGATCTCTATATTTATGGTTTCATGGAAAGCCCAAGTACAATAAATGAAGAAAAATAAAAGGCCCACATTAAAGTATATCATAATGAAATTCTACTACAATTAGATAAGGTGCTAAAAGATTCCTGAAAAAAAGACAAAAAAAGGCAAAGTCTTTGGCATTAATGTTATGAACAGAAATACTGGAAGTTAAGAGATAATGGAACAATGACTTCAAATTTTGAAGTACAATCATTTTTAAACTATAATTCTTGACCAAACCTATTATCAATAAAGTGTAAGAGGAGGACAAGGACATTTTAAGACATTAATGGTCTCAAAAATGTTGTCTCCCATGTGCCCTTAATTAGTAGGTGCTATTAAAATGTTAAGAAATAAACTAACAAAGAGGTACATATAGGATCTAGGAAATAGGAGGCTTAACATTGGTACAAAGAGTCCATAGTAGACACTGTGTAGGGTGACCTATAGAACAGTCCATTTGTTTGGAGAAGAAAGACAGATCACTCCTCCAGGGAGATGCTCAAGAAAGTAGGGAAAAAATATATATGTATGTAAACTTGGACATGAGAAGTTTTCTAATGAATTTGAATATTTGGAGTATACATAATTAAAATTGTATTTGAATATTCTGAAAATAATACTAGTAGGTGTTTGAAAGATCTGCTTGGGATTTAAAAGAATTAATCTTTACATAGAACAGCAGATTAAAAAATGAAACAAATATAAAATCTAGGAAGGAAAAGAAATATTGTTATAATATATTTTATTACTTGGTGCAACAGTGAACATTTATGAATAAGAATAATGCTATTATGATTACAAGATGCCAAAAATTTCCATGAAATTGAGTCAAGTTTGGAAGATGCATGGGAGGGAATATGGGGTTGGAGGGATCGGGCCAGTCAGAGAGTTAAATGTTTATCTGCTGTGAATGAAATCTGAAATCCCTTAACACAAATAGCAATATAATCAAATAGTTTTGAAACGTGGAAATGGTTGCTTTTGAAAAGTAGGTCTGGTTGGTGGGATGCAATGGGACAAAGACTGTTCCTTTTTGGTATGAACCTGATAACATTATTTGGATTTTAAATGATGTGTGTGCTTGTATAACTCTAATAAAAATCTAAAATGCATTTAAAATATTAACAAAAGTTGTGGCTTCCCAAGGGAATAAATTAATCACCTTTCTCTTTGAAAGAACTAAATCAAGTTTACCTTCTGCACTTGCTGAGTAAATTTAATGCAATTATAAAACCTATATTCCCACTCCCCATACCCAGCACACATACAACAAATATTTTCAACTGTCTTTTGATGCTTAAGATGTCATCAATGTATGGAAAAATCCTTTTCTGTATAATTAAAAACAGTAGCATTTAATTCAAATGCATTTATAAAATTACTCTCATATATAAATTCATTTCCATGAACAGTAATTATTCATCAAGTTAACCTGCTTAAGTTGTTCTATGAGACTCTGTTCAACATTTCTGGAATGTTAACCTGTGATAGTAATGTTGGAAAAAGACATCCAACATAACTGAAACTTTGACATGCTAGTTAAGCATTAAGCTTTTAGTAAATGATCTCATCCCTGCTGAATATCAGAATTATCTGGGCCCAAAGAGAGCACAAGATTGGTGTAATAGCTCCGCCCTGAAGGCAGAAAAGTATTTGATGCAGTTTCATCCGTATTAAAACATCTTTTAGGGAAAATTGTTGCCCCCAGAGAAGCTACTCAAGGAACAAAAGTCTGACTCAGAGTTTTTTGATGAGGTCTGGTGTCAAAAAAAATTACATGAATCAACTAGATCCCTTTAGTGCTGAATAAAAATATGAAGAGAAAGACAAGTAGAAAGATGTGGAGAGGATGAGGAGAAGAGAAAGAGAGAGAGAAATTTTCCATTGCTAGTGAGGCTGAAGAGTCCTGATAAAAAGATGGGTCTGAGTGGCCACAATGGGCCATGTGCAAGCCAAAATTATAAGGAAATAGACTCTCTGAATGAACAGGAGATATGAGGTAAGAGGTGCAGTTTGGGATACTACATATTTGAAGAAAGGGAATATGTTTTGATATAGTCATTGTTGAGAGTGGGCCAGCAAGGTGTCAAGAAATAGAAAAGAAGATTGCACAGAAATGTTGCCTGCCCAGTTGTGTCTGGTGATCACAAATCTGTAGTTAACCTATCCCTAACTTTCTCTGTCAACATGAGGCCTTGGAAAGTTATTTACCCTTGTAGGTCTCTGTTTTTAAAATATAATTTAAAACATTTCTTTATCTATGTTGCAAAGGAGATAGATTGTGCCTCAGTTGTTCCATCCAGCATGTAACAATAATATTCATCATTAGTAAGTCACTGGGTATGAGGCCTGGGAGTGGGAAGTAAAAAGTTTCACAAAACAAATTCCTGCTCACAAACACTTCAAAGTCTTTGTAGACAAAATGTATCCTCACAACAAGAATCAGAGGCTCTGCATTCAAGCATCATATTGACTATAGCAGTTTCTTTCCAGTTAGAAGACATGTTAGTATAATTGATGATATCTTTCTAGTCCTCAAATAAGTGTTTCTCAGGGCTTTGGGAGAACTTAATTAATGCCACCTGATATTTTTCTTCTTGTGCTATATGTTTCCTAACAGATTTCCTGCTGCAGCATTTTGATTATTTCTGTTTTGAAACTTCTTCCTCTAAATTCCTCTTGGGGATGGGGATCTGCAAGGAGATAAAAGTATGGTTTGTAATCTCATAGAGTGATTCAGGGATTAGAGCCCTGGCACTGAGTCCCTTGCTTATATCCTGTTTAGCTTGCCATATGAAACTCTGTTTAAAATGTCTGTGGAGTTTCATCTGCAATAGTAACACAGGAATCAGGAACCATCCATTGGATCTTTGAAATGTCTCTGTTCTTTGTTTCTTTTCCTCTGATTTAAGCATTAAACTCTTAATACAGTGTACTTGACACAGATGAATATCAATGCCACCTAGGGAATTTTTTTAAATATAATGTCAAGGGCTTGTACTTGGAGATTTAATTGGTCTTGAGTATGCCCCAAGTATGCTTTTTCCCCTCAAGTTTTCCAGATGGTTCTCATGTGTGATCAGGATTGAGACTCACTGTTCTCAGAATAGAAAATGGCTAGGCTAAGTGAGTAAATTGTAGAACACCTTGGAAAAGAGTGCAGAACACCTTTTCTGATCCAAACAAAATACTTTTAAAAATCCTCCAATATTTGCTAAATCAAAAATGTCAAGTGATATAGAGTGGGAAGAAGGTATGTTGAAGGAAGAGTGGATTAATAATGTTTGGGATTGGGAGCAGAGTGGGAGGGAGAATGGAGAGTTTAGGTGAGAGTTCTTTAGAATATGAAATTTGCCCAGAGTATAGAAATTACATGCAAGATTTCTATATGAAGCTCTTCATAAAACAGTTTAAGAAAAATTAGGTATATGTAAAGACATTTCTGATATTTTCCAGGTCCCTGTAACATTGCACTTAGTATGAGTATGATTCAGCTAAGGGCCTGTGGGCTAATGCTAATTTTCATTCCTGATCCCTTGATGGTAACAGAGGTCAAAACTTTGGAATGCTTCCTCTATGGATATGACTAAGCTGAAATACAGATAAGTTTTTTTTAATTTTTGGAATATAGGGCATGCTATTCAAAGTGGCGATATCCTGTTCAGAGGTTGATTAGCTGGCTGACTTGATTCAGGACTGGGTCCTTTTTACTACATCTGAGAACTGTCAATGGTTCAAAGAAAGCAAATTGTCATTATAGTTCATCTTCTTTTTGTAATGCCCCACCCCCTCTGGAAGCATCCCATCCCTTGGGCCCCTGGTATTTGTTTGATCTTCCTATTTTCTTCTTCCAAACCTGTATGGCTTCCCCATCGCATTGTTTCTGAGTCTGCTATAACTGAAAATTTATGATGGCAGAATCACACATGTAGCATCTGGAGACTTACGTATGGTGTAAAGTTAAAGCAGGAGTTTGGCTGGAGGCATATCCCTTGTGAGCAGTCTAGAATGCCATTCATTTCTAAGTCTTGCTTTTCTAAACCCACAGGAAATAAATATGAGTAATATAGCCAGAGGATAGAGCTCTGAATTTGTAATGGTAGTTCCCTGATGTGGGAAATCACACTTTCTTTTCCCGCCTGATACAAGTAGCCAATTTTAATTTATCTCTGAGGCAGAATTGAAGGTGAATTGACCATTTTTGCTGCTGTGAAAGGAAGAGAGAAGGTCTCCAGAGTGCATTTTCCCAAGGAACGGCTTTAAGAGAAAAGCCTGCTGATAATATACTTAATTTACACGCATTGTAAAGACTACTTCCTCCTGCTGCTAATTAGTGTGTGGCCCATTAATGTTTTGAGTCCAGGAGAAGCCTCACTCCTGATCAGTCACTTAAAGAAGCATAGCCTGGGGAAATGCAAATTTCCTCCATCTCTGCAGAGTAATGAAACTGTCGGAAGAGTAATGAACTGAGGACTTGTACATACACAGTCATTAAAATTAATTTTAATTTAGTTTCAGATTCATAATATCTCTGCTAATTTAACCATTGTCCAGTTAAATTTTCTGTAAGACTTTGGATGAATTCTTTGGTTTTACAGTTAGGTTAATACACAGTGTATATTTTATTTTATTTTTTAATAAAAACTTCTAAAAGCTAGATTGTTTCCTTGAAATATTGAAGGACATATAATCTTCTTTTTAAGGATTGATTCTACCAGAATAATATGATGTAGTATAGTGACTTTAATCCTAAAACCTCTCCAAACTAATTTCTGAGTGGGCAGGGCACTTTAGGATTATCCTTCCCTAGGTATTTGTCTCCAGTGTTTATCTCTGTCAGTTTTACATTATTTGATGTCTCAACTAGTTTTACTGTCATTATTTGGAGCATGTAGTTATTACCAAACTCCATTGTTCAAATTAATGAATGTCTGCCTCATGTGGATAAAGTTCTCAAGTTTTAAGCCAAATAAATCTTTGTGTTCTATTAGCCACTAACAGTCTGTGTGACTTTGGACTAGCTGATTGATAATGAAAATGCTGCATTGTATATCAGAAGTAGAGAATCATCCTATTAAAGGAGATATTTTGATTAAAGGATCTAGCACAGAATCAAGCACATGGCACAAACTAAATAACTGGTAGATTTTGCTATTACCTCTATAACTACTATGAATTAAAGTGCTGGGTGTGGCTGAGTGGAAAAGCATATGAAACAACATTCATAGTTGACAGGTATGATCTAAGTTTTGATCTAGGTGGTGGAAATGCTCTAAAAATTGACCAGCATTATTTATTTAAGTAAAAGTTCATTGAGTGGTGGACTTAAGATTTATGCATCTTACTAATTTTTAAAAAAATGTGTTTTGTGAAAGCAGTTTATTATCACTTAACTGCTCTGACTTCAGAATCCTCCTGAAAATTAATGTGATCATCTTAATAAAACTGATATATTAGTAGAGTATATAAATATGAATCAGTGTAGTTAGAAGATAATGCATATGAAGTGGATGAATGAACAAGAAAGTAGGCGGTATACATAGTTTGCTTAGGTTATAAAAGCTTTTATGATCATAGTTTTTAAAAATAATTTTTATTGGAGTATAGTTGATTTACAATGTGGTGTTAGTTTCAGGTGCACAGCAAAGTGAATCAGTTATATATATATATATGTATATATATATATATATATATATATATATATATATATATACATATATCCACTCTTTTTTATATTTTGTTGCCATATAGGTCACTACAGAGTATTAAGTGGAGTTCCCTGTGCTATACAGTAGTTTCTTATTAGTTATCTGTTTTATATATAGTTCATTTGTACCATTTTTTTTACATTCCACATATAAGTGATATTATATGATATTTGTCTTTGTCTGACTTATTTCACTCAGTATGACAATCTCTAGGTACATCCATGTTGCTGCAAATGACATTATTTTGCGCTTTTTTATGGCTAATATTCCATCATGTATATGTACCACATCTATATCCACTCCTCTGTTGATGGGTATTTAGGTTGCTTCCATGTCTTGGATATTGTAAATAGTGCTGCAATGAACATTGGGGTGCATGTATTTTTTTGAATTATCATTTTCTCCAGATATATACTGAGAAGTGGGATTGCTAGATCATATGGAGTTCTATACTTAGTTTTTAAAGGAACGTCCATACTGTTCTCCATAATGGTTGTACCAATTTACATTCCCCCCAACAGTGTAGGAGAGCTCCCTTTTCTCTACATCATCTCCAGCATTTATTGTTTGTATATTTTTGATGATGGCCATTCTGACTGGTGTGAGGTGATACCTTATTGTAGTTTTGATTTACATTTCTCTAATGATTAGTGATGATAAGTCTCTTTTCATGTGCATTTTGGCCATCCATCTTCTTTGAATAAATGTCTATTTAGGTCTTCCACCAGTTTTTTTGATTGGGTTCCCATTCTGTGGGTTGTCTTTTTGTTTTGTTTGTGGTTTCCTTTGCTGTGCAGAAGCTTTTAAATCACATTTCTTTATTTTTGTTTTTATTTTCATTACTCTAGGAGGTGGATCAAAAAAGAGATTGCTGCAGTTTATGTCAGAGTGTTCTGCCTATATTTTCCTCTAAGATTTTTATAGTGTCTGGCCTTATATTTAGGTCTTTAATCCATTTTGAGTTTATTTTTGTGTATGGTGTTAGGGAGTGTTCTAATTTCATTCTTTTACATGTAGCTGCCCAGTTTTCCCAGCACCACATGTTGAAAAGACTGTCTTTTCTTCATTTTATAGTCTTGTCTCCTTTGTCGTAAATTATTAATTGACTATAAGTGCATAGGTTTATTTCTGGACTTTCCAACCTGTTCCATTGATCTGCATTTCTGTTGTGGTGCCAGAAGCATAATGTTTTGATGACAGTAGATTTGTCTTATAGTCTGAAGTCAGGGAGCCTGATTCCCCCAGCTACGTTTTTCTTTTTCAAGATTTCTTTCCTATTTGGGGTCCATTGTGTTTCCATATAAATAGTAAAATATTTTTGTTCAAATTCTGTGAAAAATGGCATTGATAATTTGATAGGTATTGCATTGACTCTGTAGATTACTTTGGGTAGTACAGTCATTTTCACAATATTGATTCTTCCCGTCCATGAACATGGCATATCTCTCCATCTGTTTGTGTCACTTGGATTTCTTTCATCAGCATCTTAGAGTTTTGAGAGTGCAGGGCTTTTGCCTCCTTAGGTAGGTTAATTCCTAGGTATTTTATTCTCTTTGATGAAATGGTAAACAGGATTGTTTCCTTAATTTCTCTTTTTGATCTTTGGTTGTTAATGTATAGGGATGCAAGACATTTCCTTGTATAAATTTTGTATCCTGCAACTTTACCAAATTCACTGATGGGCTCTATTGGTTTTCTGGTAGCATATTTAGAATTTTCTATGTATAGTATCATGTATCTGCAAACAGTGATAGTTTAACTTATTTTCCAATTTGGTTTTAATTTATTTCTTTTTCTTCTCTGATTGCTGTGGCTAGAACTTCCAAAACTATGCTGAATAAAAATGGCAAGAATGGATATCTTGTCTTGTTCTGATCTTAGAGGAAATGCTTTCAATTTTTCACCATTAAGAATGATGTTAGCTGTGGGTTTATTGTATATGGCCTTTATTATGTTGAGGTAGGTTCCCTCTATGCCCAGTTTCTGGACAAATATTTTTTATCATAAATGATTCTTGAATTTTATCAAAAGCTTTTTCTGCACCTATTGAGATGATCATATGGTTTTTATCCCTCAATTTGTTGATGTGGTGTATCAGATTGATTGATTTGCATATATTGAAGAATCTTTGTATCCCTGGGGTAACTCCCACTTGATCATGGTGTATGATCCTTTAAATGTGCTGTTGGATTCTGTTTGCTAGTATTTTGTTGAGGATTTTTGCATCTATGTTCATCAGTGATATTGGCCTGTAGTTTTCTTTCTTTGTGACATCTTTGTCTGGTTTTGGTATCAGGGTGATGTTGGCCTCGTGGAATGAACTTGGGAGTGTACCTTCCTCTGCAATTTTTTGGAAGAGTTTCAGAAGGGTAGGTGTAGACTCTTCTTTAATTATTTGGTAGAATATGCCTGTGAAGCCATCTGCTCCTGGATTTTTGTTTGTTGGAATTTTTTAAATTGCAGGTTCAATTTCAGTACTTGTGATTGGTTTGTTCCCATTTTCTATTTCTTCCTGCTTCAGTCTTGGGAGATTGTACCTTTCTAAAGATTTGTCCATTTCTTCCAGGTTGTCCATTTTATTGGCATACAGTTACTTTTAGTAGTCTCTTATGATCCTTTGTATTTCTGTGGTGTCCATTGTAACTTCTTTTTCATTTCTAATTTTATGGATTTGAGTCTCTCCCTTTTTTTTTTCTGATGAGTCTAACTAAAAGTTTTTAAATTTTGTTTATCTTCTCAAAGAACCAGCTTTTAGTTTCATTGATCTTTTTTATTGTTTTCTTCGTCTGTATTACATTTATTTCTGCCCTAAACTTCATGATTATTCCTTCTACTAACTTTGGGTTTTGTTTGTTCTTCTTTCTCTAGTTGCTTTAGGTGAAAGGACAGGTTGTTTGTTTGAGATTTTTCTTGTTTCCTGAGGTCAGATTATATTACTATAAGCTTTCCTCTTAGAATTGCTTTTGCTGAATCCCACAGGTTTTGGATTGTCGTATTTTTGTTGTCATTTATCTCTAGGTATTTTTTTACTTCCCCTTTGATTTCTTCAGTGATGCATTGGTTGTTTAGTAACATATGGTTTAGCCTCCTTCTGTTTGTGTTTTTACATTTTTTTCCTGTACTTTCGTTCTTTCTTTTTATAAACTATTTGCAGACTTTCTCTTTTCTTAATATATTTATTTATTTATATTTGGCTCTGCTGGGTCTTCATTGTTGTGCACAGGCTTTCTCTAGTTGCAGTGAGCGGGGTCTACTCTTCATTGAGGTGTGTGGGCTTCTCATTGTGGTGGCTTCTCTTGTTTCAGAGCACAGGCTCTAGGTGTGTGTGCTTCAATAGATGTGGCATGCCAGCTCAGTAGTTGTGGCTTGCGGACTCTAGAGCACAGGTTCAGTAGTTGTGGCACACAGGCTTAGTTGCTCCACCTCATGTGGGATCATCCAGGACCAGGGATCAAACCCATGTCCCCTGCATTGGCAGGTGGATTCTTAACCACTGTGCCACCAGGGAAGTCCCCCTTGTACTTTATTTCTAATCTCATAGTGCTGTGGTCAGAAAAGATGCCTGATATGATTTCAATTTTCTTAAATTTACTGAGGTTTGATTTGTGACCCAAGATGTGATGTATCCTAGAGAATATTCCATGTGCCCTTGAGAAGAAAGTGTATCGTGCTGCTTTGGATAGAATGTCCTATAAATATCAATTAAGTCAACCTAGTCTAATGTGTCATTTAAGGCCTATGTTTGCTTATTGATTTTTTTTTTTTTATAAGCAACTTTTTTTTTTTTTTTTTTTTTTTTAAGATTTCTTTATTGACTGATTGATTGCTATGTTGGGTCTTCGTTTTTGTGCTATGGCTTTCTCCAGTTGTGGCAAGTGGGGGCCACTCTTCATCGCGGTGCGCGGGCCTCTCACTATTGTGGCCTCTCTTGTTGCGGAGCACAGGCTCCAGACGCGCAGGCTCAGTAGTTGTGGCTCACGGGCCTAGTTGCTCCGCGGCATGTGGGATCTTCCCAGACCAGGGCTCGAACCCGTGTTTCCTGCATTAGCAGGCAGATTCTCAACCACTGCGCCACCAGGGAAGCCCTGCTTATTGATTTTTTTCTGAATGATCTGTCCATTGGTGTAAGTGGGGTGTTAAAGTCCCCCACTTTTCATTGTGTTGCTGTCAATTTCCCCTTTTATGGCTGTTAGCATTTGCCTTATATATTGAAGTTGGGTGCATATATATTTACAATTGTTATATCTTCTTATTGGATTGATCCCTTGATCATTATGTAGTGTCCTTCCTTGTCTCTTATAACAGTCTTTTTTTTTTTTTTAAGTCTATTTTGTCTGATATGAGTATTGTTACTCCAGCTTTCTTTTGATTTCTATTTGCATGGAAGATCTTTTTCCATCCCCTCAGTTTCAGTCTGCATGTGTCCCTAGGTCTGAAGTGGGTCTCTTGTAGGCAACATGTATACAAGTCTTGTTTTTGTATCCATCTTTCCATGTCTTTTGGTTGGAATATTTAATTCATTTACATTTAAGGTAATTATTGATATGTATGTTCCTACTGCTGTTTTCTTAATTGTTTTGGATTTGTTTTTGTTGGTCTTCTTTCTTCCTTTCTTCTTTGGTTCTATCCTCTTGTGGTTTGATTACTATCTTTAGTGTTGTCTTTGGGTTGCTTTTCCTTTTTGTGTGTGTATCTATCAGAGTTTTTTTGTTTTACACTTCCCATGAGGTTTTGATATAGCAGTCTACATACGTACAAAGTTGTCTAAGTCTCACAGTTTCTTTTTTGATGTCATATTTCTCTGTGGATGATTTCCTACTGTTACTTTATGTTTGCCTTTACTGATGAGCTTCTCCATTTGTGATTTTCTTGTTCCTAGTTATGGCTTCTTTTTTTTTTTTTTTTTTGTCCTACCTTGAATAGGTCTGTTAGCATTCATCGTAAGGCTGGTCTGGTGGTGCTGAATTCTCTTAGCTTTTGCTTGTCTGTAAATCTTTTGATTTCTCCATTGAATCTGTATGACAGCCTTGCTGGGTAGAGTATTCTTGGGTGTAGATTTTTCCCTTTCATTACTTTTAATATATCATGCCACTCTCTTCTGGCCTGCAGTGTTTCTGCTGAAAACTCTACTGATAACCTTACAGGGATGTTACCTTTATGTTACTTGTTGCTTTTCCCTTGTTGCTTATGCTGTATGGGACTCTCTGTGCTTCCTGGACTTGGGGAACTGTTTCCTTTCCCTGTTAGGAGAGTTTTCAGCTATAATCTCTTCAAATATTTTCTCAGGCCCTTTCCCTTTCTCTTCTTCTTCTTGTATCCCTATAATTTGAATGTTGTGATTAATGGGAATGTTGTTGTGATTAATGTTGCCCTCATTTCTTTGCATTTTTTAACCTTTATTCTGTCTTGTGGCAGTGATTTCCACCACTCTGTCTTTCAGCTCACTTATTCGTTCCTCTGCCTCATTTATTCTTCTAGTGTATTCAGCTAGATTCCTTCTAGTATATTTTTCATTTCATTTATTGTGTTGTTCACCTCTGTTTGTTTGTTCTTAAACCTTCTATCTCTGTGTTAAGCATTTCTTTTACCTTCTCGGTCTGTGCCTCTATTGTTTCCAAGATTTTAAATCATCTTTACTATCATTACTGTGAATTCTTTTTCAGGTAGATTGCCTATCTCCTCTTCCTTTAGTTGTTCTCATATGTTTTTGTTTTGTTCCTTCATCTGCCACATATTTCCCTCTCATCTCATTTTGTCTTAATTTCTGTGTTTGTGGTCTCCTTTCCATAGGCTGCAGGACCATAGTTCCTCTTCCTTCTTGTCTGCCTCCTGGTGGATGTGGTTAGTCCTGGGGCTTGTGTAGGCATCTTGGTGGGAGGGAATGGTGTCTGCCCTCTGGTGGGTTAATTTGGGTCTTTTCAGGTGGCTGTGAGCTTAGTACTACTTTAGGCAGCCTGTCTTCTGATGGGTGGGCCTGTGTTCCTATCAAGTTGGTTGTTTGTCCTGAGGATTTCCAATACTTGAACCTACAAGTTGTTGGGTGGAGCCAGGTCTTGGTGCCAAAATGGGGGCCTCTGGGAGAGCTCACGCCAATCAATTTTTCCCGGGACTTCTACCAGTGTCATTGCCCCCTTAGTGAGCTACAGCTGACACTCACCACCCTGAGAGACCCTCAAAGACCCCCCATGTAAGTCTAGCCCAGGTTCCTGTGGAGGTACTGCTTTGTGCTGGGTCCAAGTGCATGTGAGACATTTTGTGCACCCTTCAATGGTGGAGTCTCTGTTTCCTCCAGCCCTGTGGAGCTCTTGAACTCAAGCCCTGCTGACCTTCAAGGCTAAATGTTCTGCTAACCTTCAAGGCTAAAGTCTCTTGATACCAGAACCTCAGACTGTCTTGGAGGGTTATTTTTATGTGGAAACATTCCTGTGTAGCCTGTGTGGGTTTAATTTTTTTGGCGTGGGCACTGTTTGTAGTATAGATGTCTGCCATTTCTTTCTTCAGTGTATGCTGGCCATTATCCCTTCAACAAGAGGTGTGACTGATGTTGTGGTGACCATAGCTTGCACTAGATATTGAGTAGGGTCTCCCCTTTTCTCTGTGGTTGTCACTGTCCTGTCAGGGATGGGGTCTGCTCCCTAGTTGTTGGAGAAGGAGCCCCCAGATCTCTTTCTTAGCTGTGTTTCTGATCTGTGGTGTTAGGTAGGTGGGATTGGAGCAGTCCTATGGGGGAGTTTCCACTGAGTATTCCTCCTCTGGAGCTGTTCACCTGTGGGTGTGGGTGTGCTCTGTTGGGTCACCTTTCACCAGTTGTGTGAGCTTTCATATTACACTGTTGTTGGCACTGCTCTTGGCCAAAACTTAACCATGGTTATGTTGGCAATTGGGCCTGATGACTCTCACACATTGTTTTCACCAGGCCACCAGCATAGATCCACTGAAGTCATGTCCCAAGATCGCAGTATTCATGGGTCTAGACTGCTGTGGGTGCTATGGAGACAGTGACACAGGTCCTGTCCCACTTCCTCTCCTCTTCCTTGTCCCTTCTTCTTTCTTTAGTCATACCCAGTTACACAGGAAACTTTCTTGTTCTTTTAGGTGTCTGAGTTCCTCTGCCAGTGTTTAGCAGGTGCTCTGTGAGAATTGTTCCATTTGTAGAGGTAGCCTTGATGCATTTGTGGGGAGAGGTGTACTCTACGTCCTCCTACTCTTTGGCTGTCTTGACTTCTCCCTATATAAACATAGGCTTTTTGGATTATAAAACTACTGTATTTTTATTGTGAAAATTTTAAAAATGAAAATTTAAAAGCTCACAATCAAAATAATCAGTCATAGGCAATAACTCACAATGTCATCATTTCGAGAAAATCACAATTAGTATTTTGCTAAAAAAACCTTTTTGCATATATATACATATAAACATATATATGTCAAGTATACTTTAATAATGTGTCTTACTGGTGTAATTACTATTTTTATTTAATGATGTATTATATTTCCTGAATTTAGATGCTTTTACATTATTTCTAATGTCTGCAGAAAAGTTCATAGTGTAAACATATAATTTATAAATAATATCTTATTCTGGCATTTAGATTAGTTCTCCTCTGGATTTGATTTAATTATAGTTACCTTGCAACAAACTTTTACAGAAAAACACTGAATATATCTACCTAGAAGTAGGATCGCTGGACTAAAATATATGTATATTTTAAACCTTTTGATAGCTTTATCCAAATTACCCTTTCAAAAACTTAGTTATTTACATTCCTGCCTCCAATGAATCAGAGGCCATTTCCTCACATGTTTGCCAATGACGAATACTAAGAAAACTAAACTCTCCCAAAGCAATAGGCAAAACACATTTTATGCCGTAATATTTTGTTTACTTGTGTAGTTAAATGCTTTTTAATATATTTTACATTCCATTATTTCTATACATACTTTTGCTTACTTTCTCTACCACAGGCTTCATGTAATTGCAATTAAGTGTCATTTTACCTGGAGAAGGCATATTCTAAGTACAGTTGCACCAGGACTTGGTCCAGGGAGACCATCTGATTAAAATTCCACATGAAATCACATTCTCATAATTACCCAGCATCACAAGTCAGTAGAGATTTCTCTAATAAGGACAGTGGTTGTCTTCTTCAGTGAAATAAAAGGTGTCAAAACAAAACTGGGGTCTTTTTACTGGAAAATGAAGTGACCTTACTCTGTCTGCTCTGTTGGAGAATAAATGGTGAGACTGAACCATAGCAGACTACCTCCTTTTCCTTCTTTTTTCTGACCATAATGTTGGAGATTAGTAGCAATCATTGAGCCAGGGGGAAAACCATAATACACAATGTAGCTGTCCAGTTTTCCCAGCACAATTTATTGAGAGACTGTTTTTTTCTCCATTGTATAATCTTGCCTCCTTTGTTGTACATTAATTGACCATAGGTGTGTGGGTTAATTTCTGGGCTTTCTGTACTGGTCCATTGATCTATATTTCTATTTCTGTGCCAGTACCATACTGTTTTGATGAGTATAGCTTTGAAATATAGCCTGATATTAAGGATCCTTATTCCTCCAGCTCCGTTTTTCTTTCTTAAGATTGATTTGGCTATTCAGGTTTTTTTGTGTGTGTGTCTCCATACAAATTTTAAGATTTTTTATTCTAGTTCTGTAAAAAACTGTCATTGGTAATTTGATAGGGATTGCATTGAATCTGTAGATTGCCTTGGGTAGCATAGTCACTTTGACAATATTGATTCTTCCAATCAAAGAATATGGTATATCTTTCCATCTATCTGTGTCACCTTCCATTTCTTTCAGCAGTGTCTTATTCTTTCTGGAGTACAGTTCTTTTGTTTCCTTAGGTAGGTTTATTCCTAGGTATTTTATTATTTTTGATGAGATGGTAAATGGGATTGTTTCTTTAATTTCTCTTTCTGATCTTTTGTTGTTAGTGTATAGAAATGCAACAGATTTCTGTGTACTAATTTTGTAACCTGCAACTTTACCAAATTCATTGATGAGCTCTAGTAGTTTTCTGGTAGCATATTTAGGATTTTCTATGTATAGTAACATGTCACCTGCAAACAGTGATAGTTTAAATTCTTCTTTTCCAATTTGGATTCCTTTTATTTCTTTTTCTTCTATAATTGCTATAGCTAGGACTTCCAAAACTATGTTGAATAAAAGTGGTGAGAATGGACATTCTTGTCTTGTTCCTGTTCTTAGATGAAATGCTTTCAGCTTTTCATGGTTGAGTATGATGTTAGTTGTATGCTTGTCACATATGGCCTTTATTATGTTGAGGTATCTTTCCTCTATACCCACTTTCTGGAGAGATTTTGGGCTTTTTTTTAATCATAAATTGTTGTTGAATTTTGTCAAAAGCTTTTTCTGCACCTATTAAGATGATCATATGGCTTTTATTCTTCAATTTGTTGATGTGGTGTACCACACTGATTGCTTTGCAGATAATGAAAAATCCTCCTTGGTATAAAAAAAAAAAACAACCAAAATCCCTGGGATAAATCCCACTTGATCATGGTGTATAACCCTTTTAATGTATTATTGAATTCAGATTGCTACTATTTTGTTGAGGATTTTTGTGTCTATATTCATCAGTGATATTGGCCTGTAATTTTCTTTTTTGTGGTGTCTTTGTCTGGTTTTGGTATAAGGGGGAGTGGCAGCCTCATAGAATGAGTTTGAAAGTTTTCCTTCCTCTGTAATTTTTTGGAACAGTTTCAAAAGGGTAGGTGTTAGATTTTCTCTAAATGTTTGATAGAATTTGCCTGTGAAGCCATCTGGTCCTGGATTTGTGATCATTGGAAATTTTTAAATCACAGTTCCAATTTCAGTACTTGTGATTGATCATTCATATTTTCTATTTCTTCCTGGTTCAGTCTTGGGAAATTTTACGTTTCTAGGAATTTGTCCATTTCTTCCAGGTTGTCCATTTTTTTCGCATACAGTTGCTTGTAGTAGTCTCTTATGATCCTTTGTATTTCTGCGATGACTGTTGTAACTTCTCCTTTTTCATTTCTAATTTTATTGGTTTGAGTCCTCTCCCTTTTTTTCTTGATGAGTCTGGCTAACAGTATATCAATTTTGTTTATCTTCTCAAAGAACCAGCTTTTAGTTTCATTGATCTTTGCTATTGTTTTCTTCATCTCTATTTCATTTATTTCTGCTCTTATCTTCATGATTCCTTTCTTTCTACTAATTTTAGGTTTTGTTTGTTCTTCTTCTTCTAGTTGCTTTAGGTGTAAGGTTAGGTTGTTTATTTGTGATTTTTCTTGTTTCCTGAGGTAAGATTATATTGCTACAAACTTCCTTCTTAGAACTGCTTTTGCTGCATCCCATAAGTTTGGATCATTGTGCTTTCATTGTCATTTGTCTCTAGGTATTTTTTGATTTCCTCTTTGATTTCTTCAATGACCCATTGTTTGTTTAGTAGCATATTGCTTTGCCTCCATGTGTTTGTGCTTTTTACAATTTTTTCTTGTAGTTTATTTTTAATCTCATAGTGTTGTGGTCAGAAAAGATGCTTGATATGATTTCAATTTTATTAAACTTACTGATGCTTGCTTTGTGTCCCAGCATGTGGTCAATCCTAGAGAATATTCCATGTGCACATGAGAAGACATGTATTCTTCTGCTTTTGGTTAGAATGCTCTATAAATATCAGTTAAGTCCATCTGGTCTAAAGTGTTATTTAAGGCCTGTGTTTCCGTATTGATTTTCTGTCTGGGTGACCTGTCTATGGTGAAAGTGGGATGTTTAATTCCCCCACTATTATTGTGTTACTGTCCACTTCTCCCTTTATGGCTGGTAGTATTTTCCTTATATATTGAGGTGCTTCTATGTTGGGTGCATACATATTTACAATTGTTGTATCTTCTTCCTGTACTGATCTCTTGACTATTTGTGGGGAAACTGGACAGCTACATGCAAAACAAAAAAATGAAATTGGAACATTCTTTAACACCATACATAAAAATAAACTCAAAATGGATTAAAGACATAAATGTGAGACTGGACATTATACAATTCTTATAGGAAAACATAGGCAGAACACTATGAGACATAAATCATAGCAATATCTTTTTGAGCCATCTCCCAGAATAATGGAAATAAAAACAAACATAAACAAATGGAACCTAATTACACTAAAAGCTTTGCACAGGAAAGGAAACCAGAAACAAAATGAAAAGACACCCTCAGAATAGGAGAAAATATTTGCAGATGATGTGACTGACAAAGGATTAGTCTCCAAAATTTACAAACAGCTTTTGTGGCTTAATATCATCAAAACAAATGACCCAATTAAAAAATGCACAGAAGTCCTAAATAGACATTTCTCTGAAGAAAACATACAGATAGCCAAGATCCATATTAAAAGATGTTCAACTTCACTAATTATTAGATAAATGCAAATCAAAACTACAATGAAATATCATCTCACACCAGTCATAATGGCTATCATAAAAAATACAGAAACCATAAATCCTGGAGAGGGTGTAGAGAGAAGGGAACCCTCCTATGCTTTTGGGGTAATGTAAATTGGTGCAACCACTATGGAGAACAATATGGATGTTTCTTAAGAAACTAAAAATAGAGCTACCATATGATCCTGCAATCCCACTCCTGGACCTGTATACAGAGAAAAACATGGTTTGAAAAGATACATGCACCCCAACATTCATTGAAGCACTGTTTACAAGACATGGAAGAAACCCAAATATCCATCGACAGATCAATGGATAAAAAAAGATTTTGTACTTATATACAATGGAATATTATTCAACTATTAAAAAGAATGAAATAATGCCACTTGCAGCAACATGGATGAACCTAGAGGTTGTCATACTGAGTGATGTAAGTCAGACAGAGAAATAGAAATATTATATAATATCCCTTATATGCAGAATCAAAAAGAAAAAAATGATACAAATGAATTTTTTTACAAAACAGTAATAGACTCACAGACTTAGGGAATTAACTTATGGTTGCTGGGGGAAAGGGTTGGGGAGAGGGAAAGTTCGGGAGTTTGGGATTGACATGTGCACGCTGCTATATGTAAAATGAATAACCAACAAAGACCTAGTGTATAGCACATGAAACTCTGCTCAATAGTATGTAACAACCTAAATGGGAAAATAATTTGAAAAATAATAGATACATATATATGTATAACTGAATCACTTGCTGTACACCTGAAACTAACACAATATTGTTAATCAACTGTACTCCAATATAAAATAAAATGTTGAAAAACATAATACACCAGATTTATTAAAGGACTACCTTAAAAATATGTTGTTTTGGAATTTGTGCATAAGAGTGGGAATAGGGACAAAAAGGGCTACACCTTGAGTGTGCTGTGCCCCAGAACCCCTTCACTATATACACACTTTGATTAAACAATGCATTACAAAAATTCATGGGTCATTTGAGGTGTAGTGATTTATTGATAAAGAGTTAGTAAAATGGATAAAAAAGAGGTAAGCATTCATTTTTTCCTGTCCTATCAGCAGGTACATGTGAAGAATCTTTGCGGTATCCAAGCACCATCTTTTCCTGTCTAGTCCAGAAACCATCTCTACTTTTTGTTTATTTTGTTTTGTTTCACTTTATGGTCAATGGCACAGTTTCTGGCTAATTTCAGTTCTCCCATCATAAGAAAGACATAATTACTGTTATTGCTCACAATAATATAGCTCTTGGGAATCTGTTTATGTTGAAATAATATAGATCTTCTTGCCTCTTTGGTTCCTAATATCTTTTATTTAATACTGTTTACATACTCAGTATGCTTCATCATCCATCCTGTCACCAGTGACCACTGACTTCAGATGACTTCCTTAAAGTTGTTACTTTGCTTTAATTATGATGCTCACAAGTGCAATTTTACCCAAATTATGCAGGAAAATGTGAACAAGAATTCATTTTCCAGTCATGTTAAATTTACAATTTGGAATTTCATAGCATATACATAAAACTGTATCTATTATTGAACTCTTTAAACAATGGTCACTGCATTCATAGAATGACCTCTTTCAATTTTGCAACATCTCTACTTATGTGAGGGTCCTGAGGGTAGAGTGAGATAAGTGGTCCCATTTGTTCAAGGAATGTCTTTCCCTCTAATCATCATGGAATAAGAACAACTCTGGAGATAACAATTTCATCAGTGTCAGACACCAGAAGGTAACAGTCAGAAAATCGTCTTTTGTTGAAGACTGATGGTTTGAAAAATCCCTTGAATGAGATAGACATGGCCACTCCTGGAAGACTGCTAGACCCTGGGTGCAGAGCCAGCAGTGGATGTGGAGTGGTAGCCTGGTTTTAACACTGGAAGCCATATGGGCTAAAGACATTTGTCCCCACACCTGCTGCTCTTGGGTGCTATAGACCCAGGCAGCACCATGGTGAGAACCAACACATAAGTCCACACACGTAGCCTAAGCCCAAGGGGCAGCTGTGGACCAGCCCATTAATAGCTCTCAATTCATCCTATGTGCATTGTGAGGGAGACTCACTCAAAATCAACACATAGTAGCTGGATCTCACACAACCCAGCAGAAAAACATTGCAGTGACCAATAAGAGTAATCTGATCCATGGTCTGCCCTTGTGGGGTTAGTATAGACATTGTTTTTTGGTCTTTCATTTCTGTTTTTGTTTTTGTCTCTGGTTACAAAACTGGCATCTGCACAATATAAAAAAGTTGATAAACTCTAAAAAATGTAACAAAAATAAGACAATGATAGTAGCATATTTCACTGTTAATGTGTATAGTGGGCTTTGTAAAACTAGAGAGATAATGTTGGATTATACATCAAAGAACAAAATATTTATATATGAATCCAAACCAATTTAAACTTAATAAATTAATCACTGATCTTCCTTACAGAACTATTCCAAATAACACTTGTAGACACACCCCTCTCTAGGCAGTGTGGCTTAACTCCCTCCACCTTGAGTGTGAGCTGTGCTTACTCACTCAGTTTAAATGAATAGAGTATGAAAATAGAAAAATGGTAATTTTACAGTGGAGAAACTTGGCAAACACTGACTCAGCCAATTAATATCATACATGGAAATTCAGGTTGTTATCATGTATCCCCCCTATATGATATGATGAAAAGGGCACTTCACTTCCGTGGTGCTCTTTCAAAAAAATCTATAAATCTAGATGAACCCAAACTGGGAAACATTCTTAAAAAGATCTGATGAGTATTCTTCAAATTTTTCAAAAACTTGGGAAAAAGAAAAAAGAAAAAGAAAACACTGAGAAACCCTCGGAGATTCAAAAAGACTAAGGAAACATAGTGACCAAACGTGATTATCCTACATTAGAACCTGGAACAGAAAAATGACATTACTGGGAAAACTGGTGAAATTTAAATCAAGTTTGTAGTTCATTTAACAGTATTGTAACACTGTTAACTTCTTCACAATGTCAGTATTAGGGGAAGCCTGTTGTGAAGGGTTCACAGAAACTCTCTACACTATCTTGGCAAGCTTTCTGTAAATTTGAAATTATTTCACACTAAAAAGCTTTAAAAAATGCTAGTACATTCCTAGCCAGTTTTTTTTTTTTCCTGCAAACACTTTTTCAGACAAAGAAATGTTTATAATTTCTATGCGATTTAATATCTGTTTTACAACTTAACAGTTTCATCATGTGTGTTTCAATGTCATTAAGAGTTCATAGAAACTTTTAACAGGAGCATATTATTTTATGAATAATTTACTTAACTATTTGAATATCATTGAACATATAGATTTTAGTACTTTTTATTATTACAAATAATTTTGTGATTAAAATATCTTTGTGCAGAAATCTTTATGTTCTATTTGGTTTATTTATTTAGAAAGTTATTTCAGTAAGTGAGAATGAAAAGCCAAAAAGAATATGAACTAAAAAAAAGAAGTTTCTGATATATATTATCAACTTCCTTTGCAGAGAGTTGAGTGACTCATTTTAAAAGAAGTAAGTGATATCTGAAAGACACTAGAATATCATGAACAAAATTATATCAAGAACAAACTAAATGAGACAGTTACGCTTTAAGAAGAAAGAGAGAGAGGAAGTTGTATTCTCATAGTAGGAAGTAAAGTCTTCCAGCCCCAGCAGATATTACACACATTTGGATCAAGATCAAAGGAAGCAAGAATGTTAAAAAAAAAATCAAAATTAAAAAAATGGGGAAAATATACTTATTTTTCTAAATCTACTTGTGTGTGTGTGTGTGTGCATGCAAAGGGATTTACCAACAACCACTCATCCAGTTTCAAGTATATTGAAAACAGAAAGACTAGCATCTGATCCTGGTTCTACCAATTATGAGTTGTAATTCAGGTTGAGTCCTTGTATCTGTCTCAGCCTCAGTTTCCTCACATAAAAGGAGACAATATTAAAGTAGGTATTTTTGAAAATCATTCTTTTACATTTCTCCACTAGTAATCACCAGGAATTTATTCATGCTTCTAAGTTTGTAGAGAAATATTTGATTATCTCCCCCTGTCTAATGGAGGGGTAGGTATATGAGATTTCTAATAACTATTTTTCTCATCTGTTTCCCTTTTGAATATGGAGTTTGAGACGCTACATGCCCTGCAGGCTTCTGGTTAATATAAGGGATTGTGGTCATCTTACCCATCTTTCCTGAATATGTTCACCTGAAACATGCTGTCCACTCGTGTACTCCAACAGTGGCTCCTCTACTGGATTGACTACCCATTCCCTAACTTATCAATCATTATGCTTTGTTGTGATTACTTTATGAGGGCATGGGCCAAGCAATTAGTTTTGAGAGAATGAGACAAGCGGACTTTGGTCATTGTGCTCAGATCTAAGGATATCTCTAATTAGACTCTACTTACTTTAAATTAAACATCTTGTTGGCTCTTAAAATTTAGAAAAATAAAAGCTCAGTTCTCTTATGTTGGACATGAAGTAACATTATTACCTACTATTTGACTTTTATGGACTATTGTCACCATGTGCATGTGCCCTTTTTTTCTCTGCATATCCAACCCCAATCTTGTTTTCAATGCCTGTCCAAATCTTTCTCTTGTCTTGAGTTTTCTTTAATTACTTTTTTCTTACCTCTTCCCCAAATTCACACAAATCTTGACTTTCTTTAAAGTTTAACGGTTTTTAAAGTAAAACTTAACTAGATATTTACCACATGCTGGTTTGTGTGTGTATGAATAGAGGGATGGTTATTTAACAGAGCATAGCTTCCTGAGTTATGAAGCCCTGGAGTTGAATCTCTACTTTAACATTTACTAGCTATGGGACTTTGGGCAAGTTACAGAACCTCGCAGAGTTACATTGCTCTTTCCGTAAAACAGTGGAAATAATTCCTTTGGAGGCTTCTTGTGTGGCTTAAGTAGGATATTCATCATATAAAATGCCTTGCTTTAAGTGCTCAGTTTTATTTCTAACTTTCCCTCTCCTGGTTGTTATTTATTTTCTTATAAAATAAAGTTTTGGTTAAACAAGGAATATTAGCAACATTGAAAGCATTTTGGAAAGTTAAATGTCACAAATTTAGTATACATCAAACACCTGGTCCAGAGAAAGTCAGGGCCGAGTTTTTAAAATACTGCTAAATAAAGTTTGCCATGTTAAATCAGGTTTGCTCTCTTGTCTTGATTATTTGCTTTAGTAACTCTTTCCCCATTCTTATATAACATATTTTAGTTAGTTATTTTGTGGTTAATATTTAAACTTCATCTCAATGCCTTCAGTTCTGTTAATAACTAAACTGGTTGTGGATAAGTCATCATTAAATGGCCTGGGAGATCTGTAGAATGTAGAGTGTTCTGTATGTATTAGCTGAGGTCTGAATTGCTGATCTTATAAGAAATGTGGCATGTGTAAAGAGTAATTGTTATCTTGTTTTGATAGCTTCCAATGCTGAGTAATTAAACATTGCTCATCTAGTGTTCTGATGTTAATTACATTCCCATTTGCCAGAGGCTACATGTTCCCCCAAATGCACAAAGACAGTATCTGGGAAAAAGCAGATAAGTTAGAGGCAAGTAGTAGATATCTACATTTATCTACTTTAAGTAATTAATTTTGATGTTACTCATAGGGGTTCATCAATCTTGAAGTTTGACTCTTGAAAGGCTAGAATCTCCAAGTGGTCAAGAATGTGATAACCATGGTTTCATCAGAACACTCTGTTCCTTCTAATTTTAGCTGTGATGTTTATGTATTACATTATTGAAGAACACATTTCCTTGCTTACAGAAGCAGAGAGTGCTCTTTTGAAACTGTGTAACAGTGGCAAATGGCTAAATCTCCTTTGTTACCTGGACAGAAACTTTAGTCATTAAATCTTTTACTCCCTCAGTCACAAAAGGCTATCCCCCTTTTTGAGAGATTAGAAAACCACAAAGGATTCTGCTCTAGGAAATTACTGTATTTTCTCATGTTTGAGACAGATAGTAGAGGTTGCTGATGAAGCCATGTGTTCCTTAGCTTTATCTTATGCTCTTATCAAATTTGGTGTTGTTGCCTGTTTTTTAAAACAAAACAACATTAATAGAAAAACAATATTATTGGGGAAAATTGTGAAAAAAAAAATGATAGATAAGGAGATATCTTTTCTAAGAAAATATTCTTAGAAAATGTCCCCCCCTGAGGAGCTTCAAGATGGCAGAAAAGTAAGACGTGGAGATCACCTTCCTCCCCACAAATACATCAGAAATACATCTACATGTGGAACAACTCCTACAGAACACCTACTGAACGCTGGCAGAAGACCTCAGATCTCCCAAAAGGCAAGAAACTCCCCACGTACCTGGGTAGGGTAAAAGAAAAAAGTAAAAAACAGAGACAAAGAATAGGGATGAGACCTGCATCAGTGGGAGGGAGCTGTGAAGGAGGAAAGGTTTCCACACACTAGGAAGGCCCTTCACGGGCGGAGACTGAGGGTGGCAGAGGGGGGAGCTTCAGAGCCATGGAGGAGAGCACAGCAATAGGGGTGTGGAGGGCAAAGTGGAGAGATTCCCGCACAGAGGATCGGTGCCGACCAGCACTCACCAGCCCGAGAGGCTTGTCTGCTCACCCACTGGGACGGGTGGGGGCTGGGAGCTGAGGCTCAGGCTTCAGTCGGATCCCAGGGAGAGGACTGGGGTTGGATGCGTGAACACAACCTGAAGGGGGCTAGTGTGCCACAGCTAGCTGGGAGGGAGTCCGGGAAAAAGTCTGGAGATGCCAAAGAGACAAGAGACTATTTCTTGCCTCTTTGTTTCCTGGTGTGCAAGGAGAGGGGATTAAGAGCACTGCTTAAAGGAGCTCCAGAGATGGGCCCAAGCCATGGCTATCAGCATGGACCCCAGAGACGGGCATGAGACGCTAAGACTGCTGCTGCAGCTACCAAGAAGCCTGTGTGTAAGCACAGGTCACTCTCAACACCTCCCCTCCAGGGAGCCTGTGCAGCCTGCCACTGCCAGGGTCCCGTGATCCAGGGACAACTTCCCCGGGAGAACGCACGGTGTGCTTCAGGCTGGTGCCATGTCATGCAGGCCTCTGCCGCTGCAGGCTCGCCTTGCATCTGTAACCCTCCCTCTCCCTGGCCTAAGTGAAACAGAGCCCCCGAAGCAGATGCTCCTTTAACCCTATCCTGTCTGAGCAAAGAACAGACGCCTTCAGGTGACGTACACGCAGAGGCAGGTCCAAATCCAAAGCTGAACCACAGGAGCTGTGTGAACAAAGAAGAGAAAGGGAAATCCCACCCAGCAGCAACAGGAGCAGTGGATGAAACCACCACAATCAACTTGATGTACCCTGCATCTGTGGAATACCTGAATAGACAACAAATCATCGCAAATTGAGGAGGTGGACTTTGGGAGCAATGATATATGTAATTTTTCCCCTTTTTCTCTTTTTGTGAGTGTGTATGTGTATGCTTCTGTGTGTGATTTTGTCTGTATAGTTTTGCTTTTACCATTTGTCCTAAGGTTCTGTCTGTACATTTTTTTTTCTTTACTTAAAAAATTTGTTTTCTCTTAATAATATTTTTTATTTTAATAACTTTATTTTATTTTATTTTACTTTATTTTATTTTATTTTATTTTATTTTATTATTTCTTTCTTTCTTTTTTTTCCCCCTTTTACTCTGAGTGATGTGGAGGACAGGCTCTTCATGCTCCAGCCAGGCATCAGGGCTGTGCCACTGAGGTGGGAGAGCCAAGTTCAGGACACTGGTGCACAAGAGACCTCCCAGCTCCATGTAATATAAAACAGTGAAAATCTCCCAGAGATCTCCATCTCAATGCCAAGACCCAACTCCACTCAACGACCAGCAAGATACAAAGCAGGACACCCTATGCCAAACAACTACCAAGACAGGAACACAGCCTCATCCATTAGCAGAGAGGCTGCCTAAAATCATAAAAAGGTCACAGACACCCCAAAACACACCACCAGACGTGGACCTGCCCATCAGAAAGACAAGATCCAGCCTCATCCACCAGAACACAGGCACTAGTCCCCTCCACCAGGAAGCCTACACAACCAACTGAACCAGCCACTGGGGACAGACACCAAAAACAATGGAAACTATGAACCTGCAGACTGTGAAAATGAGACCCCAAACACAGTAAGTTAAGAAAAATGAGAAGACAGAGAAACACACAGCAGATGAAGGAGCAAGGCAAAACCCAACCAGACCTAACAAATGAAGAGGAAATATGCAGTCTACCTGAAAAAGAATTCAGAAAAATGATAGTAAACATGATCCAAAATCTTGGAAATAGAATGGAGAAAATATAAGAAACGTTTAACAAGGACATAGAAGAACTAAAGAGCAAACAAACAGAGATGAACAACACAATAAATGAAATTAAAAATTCTCTAGAGGGGATCAATAGCAGAATAACTGAGGCAGAAGAATGGATAAGTGACCTGGAAGATAAAATATTGGATATAACTACTCCAGAGCAGAATAAAGAAAAAAGAATGAAAAGAATTGAGGGCAGTTTCAGAGACCTCTGGAACAACATTAAATGCACCAACATTCAAATTATAAGGGTCCCAGAAGAAGAAGAGAAAAAGAAAGGGACTGAGAAAATATTTGACGAGATTATAGTTGAAAACTTCCCTAATATGGGAAAGGAAATAGTTAATCAAGTCCAGAAAGCACAGAGAGTCCCATACAGTCCCCATACAGGATAAATCCAAGGAGAAACATGCCAAGGAAATAGTTAATCAAGTCCATGAAGCACAGAGAGTCCCATACAGTCCCCATACAGGATAAATCCAAGGAGAAACATGCCAGGACACATATTAATCAAACTATCAAAAATTAAATACAAAGAAAAAATATTAAAAGCAAAAAGAGAAAAACAACAAGTAACACATAAGGGAATCCCCATAAGGTTAACAGCTGATCTTTCAGCAGAAACTCTGCAAGCCAGAAGGGAGTGGCAGAACATATTTAAAGTGAGGAAAGAGAAAAACCTACAACAAAGATTACTTTAACCAGCAAGGATCTCATTCAGCTTTGGCGGAGAAATTAAAAACTTTAAGACAAGCAAAAGCCAAGAGAATTCAGCACCACCAAATCAGCTTTCCAACAAATGCTAAAGGAACTTCTCTAGACGGGAAACACAAGAGGAGGAAAAGACCTACCATAACATACCCAAACAATTAAGAAAATGGTAATAGGAACATACATATCAATAATTACCTTAAATGTAAATGGATTAAATGCTCCAACCAAAGACATAGACTAGCTGAAGGGATACAAAAACAAGACCTGTATATATGCTGTCTACAAAAGACCCACTTCAGACCTAGGTACACACACAGACTGAAAGTGAGGGGATGGAAAAAGATATTCCATGCAAATGGAAATCAAAAGAAAGCTGGAGTAGCAATTCTCATATCAGACAAAATAGACTGTAAAACAAAGACTATTACAAGAGACAAAGAAGGACCCTACATAATGATCAAGTGATCAATCCAAGAAGAAGATATAGCAATTGTAAATATTTATGCACCCAACACAGGAGCACCTCAATCCATAAGGCAAACACTAACAGCCATAAAAGGGGAAATCGACAGTAACACAATCATAGTAGGGGACTTTAACATCCCACTTTCACCAATGGACAGATCAACCAAAATGAAAATAAATAAGGAAACACAAGCTTAAATGATACATTAAACAAGATGGGCTTCATTGATATTTAGAGGAGATTCCATCCAAAAACAACAGAATACACACTCTTCTCAAGTTCTCATGGAACATTCTCCAGGATACATTATACCTTGGGTCACAAATCAAGCCTCGGTAAATTTAAGAAAATTGAAATAGTATCAAGTCTCCTTTCCGACCACAACTCTATGAGACTAGATATCAATCCCAGGAAAAAATCTGTAAGAAATACAAACACATGGAGGCTAAACAATACGTTACTAAATAACCAAGAGATCACTGAAGAAGTCAAAGAGGAAATCAAAAAATACCTAGAAACAAATGAAAATGAAAACACAATGACCCAAAACCTAGGGGCTGCAGGAAAAGCAGTTCTAAGAGGGAAGTTTATAGCTATACAAGCCTACCTTAAGAAACAAGAAACATCTCAAATAAACAACCTAACATTACACCTAAGACAATTAGAGAAAGAAGAACAAAAATACCCCAAAGTTAGCAGAAAGAAAGAAATCATAAATATCAGATCAGAACTAAATGAAAAAGAAATTAAGGAAATGACAGCAAAGATCAATAAAACTAAAAACTGGTTCTTTGAGAAGATAAACAAAATTGATAAACCATTAGCCAGACTCATCAAGAAAAAAAGGGAGAAGACCCAAATCAATGGAATTAGAAATGAAAAAGGAGACGTAACAACTGACACTGCAGAAATACAAAGGATCATGAGAGATTACTACAAGCAACAATATTCCAATAAAATGGACAACCTGGAAGAAATGGACAAATTCTTAGAATTGCACAACCTTCTGAGACTGAACCAGGAAGAAATAGAAAGTATGGACAGACCAATCACAAGGACTGCAGTTGAAACTGTGATTAAAAATCTTCCAACAAATAAAGCCCAGGACCAGATGGCTTCACAGGCGAATTCTATCAAACATTTAGAGAAGAGCTAAAACCTATCCTTCTCAAACTCTTCCAAAATATAGCACAGGGAGGAACACTCCCAAACTCATTCGATGAGGCCACCATCACTCTGATACCAAAACCAGACAAAGATGTCACAAACAAAGAAAACTACAGGCCAATATCACTGATGAACATAGATGCAATAATTCTCAACAAATTACTAGCAAACAGAATCCAACAGCACATTAAAAGGATCATATAATATGATCAAGTGGGGTTTATCCCAGGAATGCAAGGATTCTTCAATATACGCAAATCAATCAACGTGATACACCATATTAACAAATTGAAGGAGAGAACCATATAATCATCTCAATAGATGCAGAGAAAGCTTTTGACAAAATTCAACACCCATTTATGATAAAAATCCTCCAGAAAGTAGGCATAGAGGAAACTTTCCTCAACATAATAAAGGCCATATATGGCAAACCCACAGCAAACATCATCCTCAATGGTGAAAAACTGAAACCATTTCCACCAAGATCAGGAACAAGGCAAGGTTGCCCACTCTCACCAATATTATTCAACATAGTTTTGGAAGTTTTAGCAACAGCAATCCAAGAAGAAAAAGAAATAAAAGGACTCCAAATTGGAAACGAAGAAGTAAAGCTGTCACTGTTTGCAGATGACATGATACTATACATATAGAATCCTAAAGATGGCACCAAAAAACTACTAGAGCTAATTAATGAATTTGATAAAGTAGCAGGATACAAAATTAATGCACAGAAATCTCTTGCATTCCTATGCATTAGTGATGAAAAATCTGAAAATGAAATTAAGAAAACACTCCCATTTACCAGTGCAACCAAAAGAATAAAATATATAGGAATAAACCTACCTAAGGAGACAAAAGACCTGTATGCAGAAAATTATAAGACACTGATGAAAGAAATTAAAGATGATACAAATAGATGGAGAGATATACCATGTTCTTGGATTGGAAGAATCAATATTGTGAAAATGACTCTATTACCCAAAGCAATCTACAGATTCAATGCAATCCCTATCAAACTACCACTGGCATTTTCACAGAAATAGAACAAAAAATTTCACAGTTTGTATGGAAACACAAAAGACCCCGAATAGCAAAAGCAATCTTGAGAAAGAAAAACGTAGCTGGCGGAATCAGGCTCCCTGACTTCAGATTATACTACAAAGCTACAATAATCAAGACAGTATGGTCCTGCCACAAAAAGAGAAATATAGATCAATGGAACAAGATAGAAAGCCCAGGGCTTCCCTGGTGGCGCAGTGGTTGAGAGTCTGCCTGCCAATGCAGAGGACTCAGGTTCGAGCCCTGGTCTGGGAGGATCCCACATGCCGCGGAGCAGCTACGCCCGTGAGCCACAATTACTGAGCCTGCGCGTCTGGAGCCTGTGCTCCGCAACAAGAGAGGCCGTGATAGTGAGAGGCCGGCACACTGCGATGAAGAGTGGTCCCCACTTGCCATAACTAGAGAAAGCCCTCGCACAGAAACAAAGAACCAACACAGCCATAAATCAATCAATCAATCAATCAATGGATTATCACGTTTAAAAAAAAAAAAAAGATAGAAAGCCCAGAGGTAAACCCACACACATATTGTCACCTTATCTTTGATAAAGGAGGCAAGAATATACAGTGCAGAAAAGACAGCCTCTTCAATAAGTGGTGCTGGGAAAATTGGGCAGATACATGTAAAAGCATGAAATTAGAACACTCCCTAACACCATACACAAAAATAAATTCAAAATGGATTAAAGACCTAAATGTAAGGTCAGACACCATTAAACTCTTAGAGGAAAACATAGGCAGAACACTCTATGAGATAAATCACAGCAAGATCCTTTTTGACCCACCTCCTAGAGAAATGGAAATAAAAACAAAAATAAACAAATGGGACCTAATGAAACTTAAAAGCTTTTGCACAGCAAAGGAAACCATAAACAATATGAAAAGACAACCCTCAGAATAGGAGAAAATATTTGCAAATGAAACAACTGACAAAGGATTAATCTCCAAAACATGCAAGCAACTCATGCAGCTCAATATCAAAAAAAAACAAACTACCCAATCCAAAAATGGGCAGGACACCTAAATAGACATTTCTCCAAAGAATACATACATTGCCAACAAACACATGAAAGAATGCTCAACATCATTAATCATTAGAGAAATGCAAATCAAAACTACAATGAGCTATCACCTCACACCACTCAGAATGGCCATCATCAAAAAATCTACAAACAATAAGTGCTGGAGAGGGTGTGGAGAAAAGGGAACCCTCTTGCATTGTTGGTGGTGGGAACGTAAATTGATACAGCCACTATGGGGAACAGTATGGAGGTTCCTTAAAAAACTAAAAATAGAACTACCATACGACCCTGAAATCTCACTACTGGGCATATACCCTGAGAAAAACATAATTCAAAAAGAGCCACGTGCCAAATGTTCATTGCAGCTCTTTTTACAATAGCCAGGACATGGACACAACCTAAGTGTCCATCAACAGATGAATGGAGAAAAAAGATGTGGCACATATATACGATGGAATATTACTCAGCCATAAAAAGGAAGAAAGCTGAGTTATTTGTAGTGAGGTGGATGGAACTAGAGACTGTCATACAGAGTGAAGTAAGTCAGAAAGAGAAAAACAAATTCCATATGCTAACACATATATATGGAATCTAAAAAAAAAAACAAAACAAGAAAAAAAATGATCAGAGGAACCTAGGGGAAAGACAGGAATAAAGATGCAGACCTACTAGAGAATGGACTTGAGGATACGGTGATGGCAAAGGGTTAGCTGGGACAAAGTGAGACAGTGGCATGGACATATATACACTACCAAACATGAAATAGATAGCTAGTGGGAAGCAACCGCATAGCACAGGGAGATCAGCTCAGTGCTTTGTGACCAGCTAGAGGGGTGGGATAGGGAGGGTGGGAGGGAGGGAGATGCAAGAGGGAAGAGATATGGGGACATATTGTATGTATAACTGATTCACTTTGTTATAAAGCAGAAACTACCACACCATTGTAAAGCAATTATACTCCAATAAAGATTTTAAAAGAAAAAAAAGAAAAAAAGAAAATGTCCCCCCAAAATGAGCAGAGTGGAAATTGACAATCTACCAAAAAAGAAAGTTAAATGAATAGCATACAAATAAGATAGTCAAATTCAGTATTGATCAGGGACTTACTAATTAAAATTCCAATGAGATATCACTTTTATCCACCAGTGTGGCAATTTAAAAAAAAAAAATGGATAAGAACTACTACTGGCAGAGATTTGAAGAAAAGTACACTTGCACGAGTTTCTTTTGGAAATATAAATATTAAACCATTTTTACAGAAGTATGAAGGAAAACTTACTAAATTTAAAAATAAATGTAACTGTAGTAATCCCTCTTCTGGAAATCAGTCTTAAAGATATAAATGTCCTAGTTGAATACTTTAGCATATGCATGTTTATTAAAGTGTTCATAGTGGGCATAAACACCCGTGAATAAATGACTATCAGTAGATTGGTTGAATAAACTATGCACACCCACAATATTGAATACTATGTAGCCAAAAAAAATAGTTATATCAGTTGACATGGATAAATTTCCATTAGTTATTATTGAATAAGCAACACAAAAACAAATGATTTAAATTAAATTTTAAAATAAATATGCATGCTACACAGAAAATTATGTATTTCCAGTTTCATACACAAGTTTACATATTTGTAAAATGTAAAACTTTCAACCATAATTGTATATGGTTAAATGAGGTGGGAACAAAATTTGCAAAAATACAAAAATGGGCACCAGGTTTTTAAAGTTGGTTACCTGTGGAATGCGGTGGGGGAATTGGTGGAAGTGGGTAGAGAAGAGGAAAAGAGGGAAGTGCAAAGTAATTAAAGAAAAAAACACTGCACTAAGATAAAATAGAATATGCAATATGATACTCTTTATATAAATAATACATGAGTACATATATGTTTATAAAAATTAGAAAAAAAGTTAATGTCTACCAACATGAGATGTATATATTGTCAAGGTAATAAAAATAAGTTGTTCAAAATTAAAGACAGTGGTTCCCTATTGTAAGTAATATGGCTCTGGGTGGGAATAAGAAGTATGAGATGCAATTGAAGAAGGGTGCCTAAGGTCTCCAAAGCTATTAACACTTGTTATAACATTGTTAATTTTTATATCTTATGTATACATGCTGTATATTGGCTTATATATATGAAATGTAGCATAATATTAAAATGCAATTTTACATGCAATATGTAAAATTACTTAGCAAGTAGCTAAGTAATGTGGGAAGCATGATTTTGTTTTTTATAAAACCAAGCAAACAAAAACCTAAAACTTCCTAAAACACACATATAGTTTCAGAAGCTATATGTATGTCAGGTTTCAATTTAATATAGATTCATGAACACAGAAAAGTTGTGGAAGGAACTGTGAAAGAAAACTCAAAATGGAGTTTCTAAAGAGAACTCTCTAAAATGGAGCTTAGAGACCAATGAGGAAGTGAGACTTAGCACATCTCAGCCCAGATGGAATTTGAATTTTTGACCACTTATTGTCTTAATGCAGGCATCCAGAACATCTTCACAATATTCCAGAAATTCAAGATAATTATCACACCCTTACTGTAAATAACTGATGAGATATTTATTTCTTGCATAAGAGCCAACCATAATACTTTAAAGATAACTTTAACAACCTCGTGGTATTTCCCTTTATAAACCCATGACACTTTCTCTTCCCTAGAACACTCTTTCAGTTTTATCCAAATCTTTGTCTCCCAAATTGCAATTCCCAAGACCCCAAAAAAGCTCTCTGTTCTTTGCAGCCTCCATCAACAGAGTTTAGCAAGGATTTTAACACTGAATGGAGTTTGGAGAAGAAGTGGAGTGGGATTCAATGATGGGAAAGAAATTTTGTTATTGTTTTGCCTTTGTTTACTTTTCTACTGTATTATCTCCTTGTGTAAAAAACATTTCTCATACTACTGTTGCAATTTGGAAAGGAAAAAAAGGAAAAAAAAACCTTTAAGAGAGAACATTACCAAAAATACCTATGTAATTGGAAAAATGAGATTGATACACACTTTGCTAAAAATATTTTTCTCCCTTTAAATTCAGTTCAAAAGTTCCTTCTTTCCAACAGTCTTTCTTGTATTTTTTATCTCACATCAGTATAGATTCTCCCTTATTGTGCATTGAATTTGACTGTGAAAATCAATGTAATTACTGGAATTATAACAGTTTATTTGTCTGTTTCCTTCACTAGAGTTGGGATTCCAATGTTTTAAATCTCATTATTTTTGGTTTCTAGCATGGTCCTAGAGTCCCTACAGGAATGCAATACATTACTGAGGGATCTCCTATCACTTCACTATTTTATTTTAATGAGGTACCAAAATAAATAATATAGACAATAAATTTTATAAAAAATCAAAAAACATGAATAATCTCAAATCCAAGAGTAATATCTACCAAAATGTGCCATTGTGAACAAGGAAATATGAACTAGGTGCTTTGTTCAGAGATAGTACTTTAATATTTATGGGAAGAAAGGCATCTTAGAAAAATAATTTAATACATATGTGTGTTTTCAAAAGCTGTGGCCAAGGTAAGGTGGGTTGTATCATTGTTTCAAGTATTTGCTGTGCACCTTGTGAGAAGAATATACATCTCCATTTCATTGACATTACACTTGGATTCACATATATTGCTGGTGGGCATGTTAATTGGTACAAGCATTTTGGAAGATGGTTTGGCAGTATTTAATAAAGTTCAACATGTGTGTCATTGGAAATAGTCAATAAGCTATCTATAATAAGAATAGAGAGGAACCAAGATGGTGGAGTAGAAGGACTTGCTCTCACTCCCTCTTGCAAGAACACCAGAATGACAACTAACTGCTGGACAATCATCAACAGGAAGACACTGGAACTCACCAAAAAAGACACCCCACATCCAAAGACAAAGGAGAAGCCACAATGAGATGGTAGGAGGCGAGCAATTACAGTAAAATCAAATTCCATAACTGCTGGGTGGGTGACTCACAGACTGGAGAACATTTATACCACAGAAGTCCACCCACTGGAGTGAAGGTTCTGAGCCCCATGTCAGGTTTCCACCCTGGGAGTCTGGCAATGGCAGGAGGAATTCCTAGAGAATCAGACTTTGAAGCCTAGTGGGATTTGATGGCAGGACTGGGGGAAACAGAGACTCCACTCTTGGAGGGCACACACAAAGTAGTGTGCACATCGGGACCCAGGGGAAGGAGCAGTGACCCCAGGGGAGACTGAACCAGACCTACCTGCTAATGTTGCAGGGTCTCCTGCAGAGGCAAGCAGTGGCTGTGGCTCACCGTGGGGAGAAGGACACTGGCAGCAGAAGTTCTGGGAAGTACTCCTTGGTGTGAGGCCTCCCAGAGTCTGCCATTAGGCCATTAGCCCAAACAAAGATCCCAGGTAGGCTCCAGTGTTGGGTTGCCTCAGGCCAAACAACCAACAGGGAGGGAACCCAGCCCCACCTATCAGCAGTCAAGCGGATTAAAGTTTTACTGAGCTCCGCCTACCAGAGCAACAGTCAGCTCTACCCACCACCAGTCCCTCCCATCAGGAAACTTGCACAAGCCAATTAGATAGCCTCATCCACCAGAGGGCAGAGAGCAGAAGCAAGAAGAACTACATTCCTGCAGCCTGTGGAACAAAAACCACATTCACAGAAAGATAGACAAGATTAAAAGGCAGAGGGCTATGTACTAGATGAAGGAAGAAGACAAAACCCCAGAAAAACAACTAAATGAAGTGGAGATAGGCAACCTTCCAGAAAAAGAATTCAGAATAATGATAGTGAAGATGATCCAGGACCTCGGAAAAAGAATGGAGGAAAAGATAGAGAAAATGCAAGAAATGTTTAACAAAGACCTAGGAGAATTAAAGAACAAACAAACAGAGATGAACAATACAATAACTGAAATGAAAACTACCCTAGAAAGAATCAATAGCAGAATAACTGAAGCAGAAGAATGGATAAGTGACCTGGAAGACAGAATGGTGGAATTCACTGCTGTGGAACAGAATAAAGAAAAAAGAATGAAAAGAAATGAAGACAGCCTAAGAGAGCACTGGGACAATATTAAATGCAACAGCATTCGCATTATAGATGCCACAGAAGGAGGAGAGAGAGAGAAAGGACCCGAGAAAATATTTGAAGAGATTATAGTTGAAAACTGCCCTAACATGGGAAAGGAAATAGCGACCCAACACTGGTAAGCACAGAGAGTCGCATACAGGATAAACCCAAAGAGAAACAGGCCAAGCACATAGTAATCAAATTGGAAAAAATTAAAGACAAAGAAAAATTATTGAAAGCAGCAAGGGAAAAACGACAAATAACATACAAGGGAACTCCCATAAGGTTAACAGCTGATTTCTCAGCAGAAACACTACAAGCCAGAAGGCAGTGGCATTATATACTTAAAATGATGAAAGGGAAGAACATACAACCAATATTATTCTACCCAGCAAGGATCTAATTCAGATTCGATGGAGAAATGAAAAGCTTTCCAGACAAGGAAAAGCTAAGAGAATTCAGCACCACCAAACCAGATCTACAACAAATGCTAAAGGAACTTCTCTAAGTGGGAAACAGAAGAGAAGAAAAGGACCTACAAAAACAAACAAAACAATTAAGAAAATGGTCATAGGAACATACATATCAATAATTACCTTAAATGTGAATAGATTAAGTGCTCCAACCAAAAGACACAGGCTTGCTGAATGGATGCAAAAACAAGACCCATCTATATGCTGTCTACAAGAGACCCACTTCTGACCTAGGGACACACACAGAATGAAACTGAGGGGATGGAAAAAGATATTCCATGCAAATGGAAATCAAAAGAAAGCTGGAGTAGCAATACTCATATCAGATAACATAGACTTTAAAATAAAGAGTGTTACAAGAGACAAGGAAGGACACTACATAATGATCAAGGGATCAATCCAAAAAGAAGATATAACAATTATAAATATATGTGCACCCAACATAGGAGCACCTCAATACATAAGGCAACTGCTAACAGCTATAAAAAGGAAGTCGACAGTAACACAATAATAGTGGGGGACCTTAACATCTCACTTACACCAATGGGTAGATCATCCAAAATTAAAATAAATAAGGAAACAGAAGGTTTAAATGACACAATAGACCAGACAGATTTAATTGATATTTATAGGACAATCCATCCTAAAACAGCAGGTTACACTTTCTTCTCAAGTGTGCACAGTACATTCTCCAGGAAAGATCACATCTTGAGTCACAAATCAAGCCACAGTAAACTTAAGAAAACTGAATCATATCAAGCATCTTTTCTGACCACAATGCTATGGCGTTAGAAATGAATTACAGGGAAAAACACGTAAAAAACACAAACACATGGAGGCTAAACAATGCATTACTAAATAACCAAGAGATCACTAGAGAAATCAAACAGGAAATCAAAAAAAAACTAGAGACAAATGACAATGAAAACACGATGATCCAAAACCTATGGGTTGCAGCAAAAGCAGTTCTAAGACGGAAGTTTATAGCTATACAAGCCTACCTCAAGAATCTAGAAAAATCTCAAATAAAGAGTCTAACCTTACACCTAAAGGAACTAGAGAAAGAAGAACAAACAAAACCCAAAGCTAGCAGAAGGAAAGAAATCATTAAGATCAGATCAGAAATAAATGAAAAATAAATGAAGGAAACACTAGCAAAAATCAATAAAACCACTGAGCATGATTGCTCAGACTACTGATTGGTAATGCCACTTTTTTTTCTATTGTTAAAAAAGAGACAGCAGATCCAAAATGGAATCATTTGTGCTAAGCCCACATCACCAAATCAAGACAATACCTAACTTAACTACTGTTTCAACCTCTTCCAGGAATGGAATCTTAACCAGTCAATCTGGAGTTACCTGGTCAGAACTAGTGAGGTAATCTGCCTGATAGACCCCTGTTGTCCCCCAAAGGAAGGTGACCTTGCCACAAACAACCCACTCTTTGCTAGTAGTTTTTGTCCCAGCAGTTCTGCCTATGAAAGTCTTTAATTTTGTACAGCTCTTTGGAGATCCTTTCTATTTGCTAGATGAGATACTGCCCAATTCATGTATTGTTAATACAGCCAATAAGATCTTGAAAATTTGCTCAGTTAAGTTTTGTTTTTTTTTAACGCCATTTATTGTCAGTATACATTCCTTGAAAGCCAATAAAGTATCAGAGATTGTGTTATTTGCTAGGAACATAAAGAAACAGAAGTCCCACATCCCTAAGAAATTCACAAATGGATGGGATATAGATAAATGACTGAAATATTATGATATAATAAAGAGTAACAAAGAGTATCAAGGAGACATTACCAAAGAGCAGAGATTGCTCATGTTTTTTCTGTTTACAGCAACATAGTGCCTGACACAGAGAAAGTACTAAATGCATATTTTGTGAATGAACATCTACGGTTCTTAATGATAAACAATGTTATGTGACTAGGGTATTTTATTCTTCAGTATCAACTTTAAATCCCTCACCTTTTTTGAGCAATGACATGCAAACATTCCTACAAGCTCTGGTGAGGAATGTAGCAACCCTTTGCCAAAAACTGCTGCTAAAATATCATAAACTATGGGCCAGTAAACCAAATTCAGTTTTTCAACACCAACTGTGTGCTCAGGTATCTACATTCGATTTCCTCCTATCTTTTCCAAAACACAATGTTTAATTGGAAAAAGACATAAAATACCACCTGTGCTCTGAGACCTTTACATTTCTATCTCAAATTTCAAAATGATAAAGGATACATTCCAGGAAGTTCTTTTACTTGTTTTCCCCTAGAATGATTTCTTCACACTTTGTATAAGTCAAGACTTTTAAGTACAAACAACATAAATCAACTTTGGCTGATTTAATAATAAAATGAATCTATTAAAAGGATAGTGGGTACATTACCAAATTGAGAGGAAAGCTTCAGAACTAAGCCTTGAAAATGGACAGAGCAATGAAGGCCTGTCAGAACCACAGCCAAAATCATGCCACAAAAGCAGTAGAGTGATGGCAGAGTTACCATCCCTATCAAGTGGTAGATAATAATTCTTTCATCAACCACTTCCACTGGACAATTGACTGTGTTGTCATGTTCTGCCACTGCTGCCCCTCCAAGCTCATTATGTTGCTGCTTCCATCTACCACCAAAATCCCTACTAAGATAGACACTTTTGATTGTCCAAACATGGGTCACATGCATATATCCTAGTGGCAAGGGGCTGAAATTAATACAGGCTCTTCCACTCACAAAAGCTTATAAGTAGAAGGAGTCTTCAAACATGGAGAGGGATTCAGCTGCTGGATGTTCCAAGGTGGAGGAAGAAAAAGAAAAATGTCTACCACCAATTTGTAGTAAGTAAAATACATAATAGAGAAAAAAAGATATTATAATTCTTGGCAAGTAATCCCAGAACAAAACATGAAACAGAACATTCCAGAACAAAAGCATACTCCCTGGTTAACCTAGGTATCAATATAACCAATACTATATATAACTCTTGCTACAAAGGGCATTCTTACACATCATTAAAAGTATTTTCATACACTAAATACATTTCCATAAACCTCATAATCCTTACAGATTTTCCATAGAAAATCTATGGGAAGAGATACATATTTATGTTACAAGTAACTATTCCATTTTCACTGTAGAAAATAGAGAAAGCACACTTTTGCTCTTGGGGAAGGAAATGTCACACCCAAACAACCATGGATACCAGTCAATGGCTTTCCTTCTAGATACCTATGTCCATGTATGTATTGTGCCTCTATATTCATAATACAATGTGTGTGTGCATCTGTGTTTAGGTATATGGCTTATATCATTATGCAATATATGCTTTAATCCTGATTTTCTAAATTAGCAATTTATTAACTGAGAAAACATTTTCAATGTTAAATTTCTGTATTACTTCTATAAGAATAGACTATTTCTCTTTTTTTGTTCTTCTCTGTCATTTTTTAAAAATTATCTACTCTTGAAATATTTTAATTTGCCTCTGACTCCTCAAGAAAACAAAATTCATTCCATATTTTCATCTTGTATGATTTTTGCATACAGACACTGGACATTTTTATTTTCTTGAAAGGTATTAGTCAAAATCAGGTAAGGAGACCAATTGACATTTTCACATAATTGGTGAGTTCCTCAGGCAAGAAGACAAATATAACACAACCCCTGCAGGTTGCTGAAACATTTCCCTCAGTGTTCATATCTCCAGGGTATCAGCATGGACTTTCCACCTTCTTGTTAAGCAGCAGCAGACCATTCCTATCACTGCTGCAGGGAGGAAGCTGGGTTTTGACACCTCAAACCCTTTTGGGTTTCCAGTAGGCAGGTCACTCTGGAAAATGCTACTTTTTCTTCCCCAATCCACTCTTCTCTCACTAGTGTCTGTTAATAAGGGCCAGTTAATTTCCCTATATAAAAAGAGAATAAGTGGGTTGAAGAAGAATAAGTATAATGGTTTATACTCTAGTAGGATGAGATTTTTGAGATGGAATGGACAGAGCAGAATGAGAACAATTGTCAGTGTTAGGCAGATCTAAGCTTTAATCTCAGTACTTTTACACCACAGTTGTGTTGCAGTCAGTAAGCACTCAAATTAGCTGAACCTCCTTTTTCTCATCTACAAAATGGGAATAATACTACGTCCCTCATTGGTTTGTTGTATGTACCTTGTGACCTCATATCACTAATTCCAATGCTGTAGTAATTAATCCAAACTATGTTAACATATACTGAACACATAGAAACACACCCTTGGATATTTCTAAAATTCTCTTATCTGTTGCTCAGTTTTTAGCTTATCATACTCACTGTGGGTTTTCCTAGATAGCTAATTTTAAAAATAAGGAAAATAGTAATTATTTCATCCTTGCTCTGTGTTAAGGATACATGGAATATCCTGAATTGAACTGTATATGAACTAACACCCTCTCACCAAATTTGCCTAAGCAATAATCTTTCAAAATGTTATCTGTATCTATCCACATATAGGACATTGAGGATTTGGATTTTTCTTTATTTTTCCATTTTTTAGCTTAAGCAGTATATTGTTTCATAACCACTGTAGCTTAACAATAGCTATTGTTTATATAATGATTTAAGTTTGAAATTATTTTGCATGGCCTCTTTTGATCACCAAAATAATTCACATATATATATTTGGAAGATGGTTTTATTACTATTATCTCCTTAAACATCATCATCCACATTTTATAAATAAATAGACTAAAACTCTATCATTTAAAAGACTTATTTAAGATCACACAGAAGAGACTGAGCCCAAAAGTGTGTGCCTGCTGATACCAGTAGTCATGCTTTTCTTATGAGACTAAATGCCTCCAAAGAGAAGAATGTGATTAAAGTAATATTAATCTTCTATGTTTGTGTTTTCCTTTTACTTTTGGAAAAATCACTATAAATAGAGATAGATGGATAGATAATAAATAGACGACAGACACTTATGTGTATGTGCTGGTGTGATGTATTCATGATTTTTTGTTCATTGTTTAAAATAACTTAAAAAAAATAACATGAATCTGCATACCATGAGTGCTCATCTATTATCTTCATTCACCTCATTTATTTTCAGAATCTACTGTTTTAAAATAACTCAAGCAAAGCCAGCAGGAGTCATTATTTGTTTTAGCAAACAATTTTTACGTTACTATTCTGTACTAAACTCTGTGCTAGGAACTTGAAATTTAAAGATAAATAAAATGAAATCCCTGACTCTGAGAACTCACAGTCTTGTGAACTACTATAAGTCTGATTATATTCTTGTCTAATACAATATTACATGTACTTATTAAGTCAGGAGAATGTATTTGGCCTGTGGCAGTTGGTTAAGTCTTCATTGTAAGTATGGAACTAGAGCTAAATCTGGATAAGTAGGCACACCTTGGGGAACAGGTCCATATGTTTTATCAGATTCTCAGAAGGGTCCATAAACTAAAGGAATTTTAAGAAGTGCTTATTTTAAAACGAAGAGAAATGGTAGGACTGAGCTTAATTAAATAGAACAAGACTAGACAATTACTGGTTTATATCCCCCATGACAAAGTCTAGACTTTATACTGGAAGCAGTGAGAAGTAGTCAGTAAATTTTTAAGCAAAAAGATATGATTGAGCATGTGTTTTAGAAATCTCACTTCTGTTAGTAATATGTTTGAAATAATCCATATTTTAAGTTTGTATATATTTGGATCATACTAATTTAGTTATCCCCCTTTCACCCAACAACATTTTTGTCTATAGATGAGTTTCTATGTCATGGCACTGCACATCCACAACTAGATACTTGTCAATATGTAATGTTTGAATCATTACATTAATTTCAGATCACTGATTGATTACATTTTGTTTCTCTGCTTTGCAGAACTGAAAAGAACACAGACTTGAAATGTTGAATCACTTCGTAGGAAAGTCTTCTTGGTCTCATTTAATCCCGGTAAGATATCTCTGATTAATGTGCTTCTACCAACAGATTTTTTCTTGTTTCCATAAGTTTGGTTAATGAGAAATTACCTACTTCCTTTTTTGTTAGTTCCATTTAGATGTATTCATTTAACACAATCATATATGTAAAAGTAAACTCAATTAAAATGTTTTCACCAAAGTTAATATTAAGAACATAAAATATTTCCAGGGAAAATGAACTAACATTTATTAAGTACTTACTATATGTATGACATATTAAGTGTATTATGTTATCTAAAGGGAAAAGCAGAAGCAATAGATAGGGTCTTTAGGATAACAATCAATGTATAAATTTAGAAAGTTTGTATTGACACATAAGTCATAATCCTTGTATTCCCCCTTCACATTATAAAAAGTGTGAAATCTGATTCAGAAGAATAAAATAAATTTTAAAATATGTCTTTTTACTTTTCATTTGATACCTACAGATGTGAAGTCAAGAGGATGAGAATAATATCAGAATCTACTTCTGAACCACAGCAAGTATAATACTGAATAAACTGTTAGCCCTCAAATTCCACACTTCCCCTGGAACACTCCTCAGTGGGTCACATGTCCTCCTGATGGTAATTGACATAGTCATTCCTAGTCTAGTTCACCATCTTTGGACCTCTGTATGGTTTTCCTCATGTCATTCCCAAAGCTCAGGACTGACCCTGATACATGCATGATTGTGCTCCTGGCTTAAAAATACTCTGAAATCATCATCATTCTTGACATGGTCAGTGTAATTGTACATCTATTCTAATTACTCTGGTATTCCTCTTACTGATTTAGAAGAGGGTCAAAATCACAAATGCCACACCTCTTTTGGCAGTCTTCTAAGAGAGGAGTCTTTTCTTCTTAATTCCTGGTGGTACCATAACATTTATTTCTTTAATGGGACTTGCTATTTAATTTTCTCAGAACTTCTTTCCTCCTGGTGTCACCAGAACGAAAATCAAATACTCCAGCAACAAATGTACTAGTGTATTTGGACTGAGTCAAAGTATGTCTGATTCCTACTAAAATAGAACTGTCTCCAAAAGCGTCACCCAGGGGGGCAACACGAGGGTCTCTAACCCATGCCTAAACTGTCTCTACCTAAGTGTCCATCATCGGATGAATGGATAAAGAAGATGTGGCACATATATACAATGGAATATTACTCAGCCATAAAAAGAAACAAAATGGAGTTATTTGTAGTGAGGTGGATGGAGTTAGAGTCTGTCATACAGAGTGAAGTAAGTCAGAAAGAGAAAAACAAATACAGTATGCTAAAACATATATATGGAATCTAAGGGAAAAAAAAAAAAAGATCATGAAGAACCTAGTGGCAAGACGGGGATAAAGACACAGACCTACTAGAGAATGGACTTGAGGATATGGGGAGGGGGAAGGGTAAGATGTGACAAAGTGAGAGAGTGGCATGGACATATATACACTACCAAACATAAAATAGATAGCTAGTGGGAAGAAACTGCATAGCACAGGGAGATCAGCTCTGTGCTTTGTGACCACCTAGAGGGGTGGGATAGGGAGGGTGGGAGGGAGTGAGATGCAAGAGGGAAGAGATATGGGAACATATGTATATGTATAACTGATTCACTTTGTTATAAAGCAGAAACTAACACACAATCGTAAAGCAATTATACTCCAAAAAAAAACAAAAAAGCACAAAAGTACATCTGCCTTAGGCAAAGAACCAGAGAAGCACCCCCCAACCCCCACACCTTTCTAATAAAAATCTCCCTCTGGGCAAACTTGCAGAAAACCAAAACTGACTGTATCTTCTAACGTCTACAGAACAGGAATAAGTGGGCTACACCACAAGAAACTGGTATAAACTGGCTGAACATCAAAATTGGGACAAAGGTCACTCTACACCTCATTATCATCTCATTTTAATGTTAAAATTCCCATCTGACAGCACCATGTTGGTTCCACCTGCTTTTGACATAAAGCCCAAAGGACCATAAAAGGGCAGAAAGGAGGCATGGACCTCATTCTAGGAAATCACCACCTGTTCCCACAAGTCAGGATGAGAGAAGACTCCCATCCCCTATAACCTCCTTCACCCTTTTTCTATACAGAAAGCTTGCCCCACTTGAAATCAGAGAGAAGGTGCTTTCAGAGCATGAGTTCCCCTTCTCCATTCCTTGGCCAACGAATAAATTTTCTGTCTGCTGCTACAAAAATAATTTCACTTTACTGTTGCAGTAAATACCCAAGTAGGGAAAGAACCAAAGGAGGGATCAGTAACAAAAAGGAGAGTAAGATGTTAATTCCCTAATCCTTATCCCTCCCCCAAACCCCTCCTGCAATTCAGGAAACTTATAACCAGGATTTCAGTTTTAATGTGTGTTTTTTAAATTTTATTATTTATTTTTTTAAAAATGAAAATCCCAATACCTGAATACAAAATAGGAGCTGATTTTCAAAATTTTAGGTAAACACTAAATTGAAGCAAATGCATGTTGCAATTAGAGTTTATGTCTTTTTCATAGTAATTATAGTAGCTACAATTTAGTGATATCTACTTTATGATATACAACCGGACTGGGCATTTTACATTAACTCTCTTTTTAAAATCTTTTGAATCTTGTTGGTTTGAGCAAAGGGTTCACTTAGGGACCATTAAAAGTATTACGTGTTATGTTGGCTCTAGGTATTTAAAAGTTGTTTGTTTGATATGCTTTGACTCACAAAATACCTCAGCCATCCATCAGCTCATTTGTTGGTTTAACAGATATTTACTGATTACCTCTTATTGCCTATGTACAAGGGATAGAAAAATAAAAATGCATGTTTAACAACACATCATACTTTAAACCTGAAAATTGACTTTAAATATTATATTGGAGGGTGAATAGAGTTTATTAGTACTGTTACAAAGTACAAATTTATCCATAAATTTCAGCTTTCTCCATTGATTCAAAAGCAAATATTCTTCAGGGATGCACAATGCAGATGTATAGCATAGTGATATACCTACTAAATATTTTCCTTGGTAGTTAAGTTTGAGAACTTTGTGTGGTGAACATGGAATGACTGTGTCTTTGTATGTTATGAGATTTTTTTTTCTTTTGTTTTTCAAGTAAAGTGAGCCATGTCAGCATTACTCCTTTTTTCTATCCACCACACCCCCAGATGTTTAGAACATCTGACAATTTTATCTGGGCAGTTTTTTACACTTATGTATGAATATATTTTTAAAATCACTGAAGAATATCTATTGGTGAACATAAGAGTAACTAGCATAGTGTTCTTATTATATGGTAGAAACTCATATATAGTTCACTGACTGCTTCCCATGATCCAGTGAGCTAAGCAGTAGAGGGAGAGGGAATAATTCTGTTATAATGAACATTGAGTACAGGTAGGCTAAATAATTCCTGTGGTCATGGTGGTAAAACTTGGCGGAGTCAGAATTCAAATCCAAGATACTGTGATTTGAAAATCCATCCTTTCTCTAATATATCATGTTAGTTGTTAATGGACACTAAGCAGTAACACAAAATGCCCTCCATAAACTAAAATAGGGAAAAACATCCTTATGTAATTCTCATACCATTTTAGCATCAAATATAACCACCTTAGAATTTGTTATATATTAAATAGTCTTTCAAACATACATTATCTTTGACCTGGCAATTATCCTGGTAAAAAATAATAATTAAATATAACCATAGGGCTTCCCTGGTGGCGCAGTGGTTGAGAATCTGCCTGCCAATGCAGGGGACACGGGTTCGAGCCCTGGTCTGGGAAGATCCCACATGCCACGGAGCAACTGGGCCCGTGAGCCACAACTACTGAGCCTGCGCGTCTGGAGCCTGTGCCCCGCAGCGGGAGGGGCCACGATGGTGAGAGGCCCGCGCACCGCAATGAAGAGTGGCCCCCGCACCACGATGAAGCGTGGCCCCCGCTTGCTGCAACTGGAGAAAGCCCTCGCAGGAAACGAAGACCCAACACAGCTATAAATAAATAAATAAACAAATAAAGTAGCTATTAGTTTAAAAAAAAAAATATATAACCATAAATATTTATCCACAGCAATCTCAGAGTTGTTCCTAATGCTCTCCTCAGGCAGTTTTTTCACCCCTGGAACTCAGCACTTTTATACTCCCCATTGCAGCACCTCAACATGCTTGCCCTTTTTAAGTGTATCTTTATGTTCACCTATATAGTGCCTTTTCCTTGACTTTTTGTGGGGGCTTGATCTCATCAATTAGTGCACCCGGGAGCAACTCAACCAAGAAGAAGTGTGTATTAGAAGTGACATTGGAAAAGTTCCTGTGACTAAAATATAACCTGATGCTATTTTTCTGCCTAAAACTTTTCAGTGTATTCCAATCAATCATGTATGGATCAATATTCTTGCTTATTATTTTGAGTTGCCTCTCTCTTTTTGCCCTATGAAATACCATCTGTCTCTTGCTCTTTGAACTCCAGCTATACTGCACTGTCAGTTCTTAAAATGCACTGATGCTCCCTCTTCCCTTAGGATAATTGCAAATGCCATTCTCTTCTGCCTTAGGAAAGCTTTGTCATTCTGCATCCCCTTTATCTTGTCAATGCTTACTCATTCTTCAGTTTCTGACTCAATAGTTAATTCCTTCTAGAGAAATCTCTCCTAAACCTCAGATTAGGGTCACCAGATTTAGCAAATAAAATACAGATGTTCAGTCAAATTTGAATTTCAAAGAAACAACTATTTCAAATAAACAAATATTTCAGATTTTTTTTAGTATATGTCCCAAATATTGCAGGAGATGTCCTGTATTTGAGGCTGTATCTCAGATTAGAATAGATCTTCACCTTAAATACTCTCTTAGCACATTCATCAATTTTATGGCAATTAGCACAATTTACAGTCATATATTTACATAATTATTGTGTAATTCTCATTTGCAAGCTCAATATGGAAAGGACTATATCTGTTTTGACAACCACTGTATCCCTAGTGTTATCAGAATGCTGGAAAACTAGAAGAGCTCAATAAATCTTCTAAGAACAAATGAAAAAAGGTAATAAAATAAAAATACACATTTAAAGGTGAAATTTCAAGCCAATAATGAAATTATTTTCATGGTGTTAGAGAGTACATTTTAATACCTTTAGTTACATTTATGCATTTATAGTTATTATATTGAATATTTATTGAGCATTTATTCAATTTCAGATACTAATTACTTTGCATTGCACTAAGTACTTTGCAAACATTATTTCTTTCAATCCTCCTGACAGCTCTATGAGGTTAGTACATTAGCCCTGTTTTACACATTAGAATACTAAGAATTAGAGAAAACAGTCATTTTCTGTGGTCACAAAGGTGCTATGCAGAAACTTTATTCTTTAATACATATACAAATACTATCCAACCAAGCAAGAATGTGTGTGAGTGTGTGTGCACGTGCACACACATGCACATACATATGAGCACATGTGTCTGCATGGAACGAAAGTTTTGTTTTGATTGCTTTAGAATTTTAAGGAAGATATCCAAAGCACTTGTTGTGAATAATTGTAGTCATAATCTACAAAGAGTATTTCATGCATGCCTACATACATAGATATATGTGTGTACATATATACACACCCTGGAATATCTTCAGCAGCAAAGAATAACTTTGTAAACTCACTATGTACCAATGAAGTTATGATTCTTGATTATATATAAGAAAAAGCCTTTTGAAACTGAAAAGTCTTTGGGTTTCACATACTTCCCTTCTCTCTCAATTTAAGTCGAGCCTGTGACTTCTCATAAAATTTTTCTTAGTACAAGATTACTTAAGTTTACCAACGACTCAGAATTATGTTCGTTGTTTCTTCCTGCTATGTACCTTGGTTGAAAAAAAAATATTCTAAATTATTTGCACTTTGGCTATTAAAATGAAGAGTTAACTCCAATTGCCTAGTGAGGGAGATCTAGAAGTGGCTGTGAGAGCTTACTGTATATACTTTACAGTTTGTTTCATGTCAGTTCAAGTTATATAAAGCAACAGGCATTTCTTAAGATGAATCATTAGCAACAGATTTGCAATACCTGAGACATGAAACTTAGTCAAGTTTACGATCTGGAAATAAGGCATCCCATGATATGAAAGCTCACAAATCCCCTTTTGGGCTATACTATATCTTGTCATTGATGTTGAATGTTATTTTCCTAAGTGTGCATATGGCATTTATTTAAACCAGTAATGAATAATAGATTCAGAGTTCATCTGTGGAGAAAACATCAATTTTTTTCTATGAGTATTTAGTGCATCCTCACACTAAAAGTATTTAAACATGTTATTTTATTAAGATGATCTCTTGCCAAATGAGAATAATTTTAGTTTAGTTTGAATATATCTTATGTCATCATTATTTAATTATGGTGGAGATAGTAAAAAATAAGAGATCACAAACCTCCTTCTGAGTTGGCAGAACTGAGCTAGCTAAAACTATATCTCTAATAAAAAGAGAACATTTTGCAGAGTTTCACAGAGAAGAGCAATTCACAGAATGTTCTATGCTATGCACACTTCCTGTATTCAGGTGCCTTTTTATTTTCATTATATGTGACAGTGTGTTATGGATGCTTATGAGTGAGCACTTTGTGAGATACAGAATTAAATATGTCTAATAAATATGAATTCTGCTGTCTCAAGGCCCATAAAAAAATGATCATTATTTATGTGAGCATCCACACAAGAATAAATTATTACAGCCTGTTATAGAGATGTTTCATTCTCAGAAGGGCCAAATGCACAAAGGTAAGTATTATTCTACTCTCTCCCTTTTTTTCCCATCTCTGAAGGTATAGAGAAAACCTTTGATTTTGAAATGCATCTGAAAAAAAAGAACAGTTTGAATATCTTTTGAACTTCCCTCAAGGAGAGAAATCCTACAATTTGGGAAGAAAAATGAATGTAAACATCTTACTCTAAGAAGCAATAATTTGGTTAAAAATAGTTGCCTGGTACCATTTATTTTGCAATGGTTTGTCTCCACAGCAAGCTAGAAACCTGCCCCTTTCAGAGGAAATGAGCCCTTAAAACTCTCATCCTCTGTGAATCAGGTTACAGGGGCAAAAATCTTATTAAATACCAGGAAAGAATTTTGGTTAACATTAGCATTTCAACACACCAGTATTCCCCAATTTGTCTGGGAAAGATTGTTAGGTTCAGTGTAACCCCAAAGCTACCTTCAAATTAGGGAAGAATAAAGCAGTTAAGAATTCAGCTTACATTGCAAAATGTTAGCACTGGAAAGCATGTTAGAAGTGACATCAAATGCCCAAGTCAGTATATTGGCAATTTTAGGTCTGTGCAGCTAAATATTTACTGCACAACCAGCCAAATTACCTTTTTAGATATCTAGGTGCAAACACCCCTTAACTGGAGGATTTAATGAGTCAGTTCTGATATTGGTTGAGCAATGATGCATGAATGATATATTTTAGGCAAAATCTTGTTTTAAAGCTGAGAGCTAAATTTCTGTTCTAGAGGTTTATTAGAGAATCTGCCAGGTTGAGAATTTGCTAACATGATATGGCTTGGATTTTGTTTGTTTATAGAGCATTGCATTATATTTATATATTTAATTTAGTTTATTCCTTTTAAGATGTGTATGAAATGTAAAGGGAAAAAATGTATGAAGAGGACGAAGGGAGGAAAACCTCCCACAAGTAATATTTTACTTTTTTCTCACAATAGTTAACATTATTAAAGTTAAACTTTTATTTAGGGTAACCTGTCTTTGTTTATATAAACCAAAGGACCTCTCAGGTATGTTGCACTGATTTTTGGTGGGGCACCATGATTAGCCTGTGCACATATACTGAGCAATTACTGTTTCATGCTTTTTTTTTTTTTTCCTTCCTTCTGTTCTTTCTTCTTTCTTCATCTATTTATTGGTGAAGCCCTTAATATATAATAGGATCAAGATGAATCCTGCCCTAATGGTAGCCATAGATTATTACTCATGGACAATTATATCTGTAGACAATTTGGAGAGGTAGGCAAATAAACTATCAACTAAAAGTCAGTATGATGGGTGCCATGTTAAATTTCTGAAGAGAACTCAGTGGGAGTTCATAGGAAGGAATCTAGAAAGAATTCAAAATGATGACTCAAAAAATTTATCAAGATATTGACTTTAAAAAATGGACAACGTGAGAGTTGTAAGTTAACTTTTATTTGGGGCAAAATGAGGACTGCAGCCTGGAAGACAACACCTCAGATAGCTCTGAGAAACTGCTCCAAAGAGGGAGGGGGGAAGGTCATTATATATGTGATTTTGGTGAAGGGGGAGTACATGCAATCGAGCACATATATTTTTCCAGAAGGTTTCTGCTAGTCACGAGGAGCAGTCATCACCATTGAAGGATCTTAGTGTTTTTCTACATATGAGGAGATACAAGAATTGGGCTCATAAAGTCAGCTCCTGAAAATATCTAACTTTCTGAAGACCTGTTCTGCCAGTTTTTTCCAGAGCACAGAGTGCCTCATTTCTGCTCTCCTCCTGAACTCCTTTCAGGGGGTGTTGAAAGTCAGCAGCTGCAGCAGCACATGATTTACTCCTTGTAGAGGTAGATGGCAAGTGCCAATGGCAAGTACCAATTTGTAGTTGACAAAGAGAAGGTACATTTAATCATGATTGAATCTTCTAAAAAATATATCTTTAAGAAGGGTTTAACATGTTTCCAGGAAGGGAAACAGTACAGGCAAAGGCACGAAAATGCAAATATACGTAATAAGATGGTAATCAGTAGAGTACGGCTGAGCCCAAACCCAATAACACCCATGCTATGGACTAAATGTTTGTGTCCCCCCCAAAATTCACGTGTTGAAACTCTTTCCCCAATGTAATAGTATCATGAGGTCAGGGCTTTGGAAGGTAATTAGGATGAGCTGAGGTCTAAAGAGTGCTAACATTAACCCTCATGAACAATATTATTGCCTTTATAAGAATCCCAAGAAAAATCTTGCTTCTCTTTTCTCTCTGCCATCTGAAGATACAACAAAACAGCCACCCGCAACCTGAAAGAAGGTTCTGACCAGAACTGAATTATGCTGGCAGCCTGATCTTGAACCTCTAACCTTCAGAACTACGAGAAATACATTTCTGTTGTTTTAAGCCTCCCAGTCTGTGATATTCTTTTATAGCAACCTGAACAGACTAATATTATCCATGAGTTCTTGATATTTATGAATAGTATTTTGTATATAGTAACTTTTTGCATATTATTTTGCTCCATTTTGTGGATTTTAGTAATTTTGCTTAATAATTATATTGACCGAAAAAGCATATTACCGATTTTAAAAAGAAAAAAAAAGCACGTATTGTAATAATCAAAATATATACATTTGTCCATGAACTCCTGTTTTCTCCATTGATTCAAAAGCAAATCTTCATTAGTGATACTCATTGCAGTGTATAGCATAAGGGATATGCCTATTCATTCTTTTATTTGAGATAGGTAAGTTTGACCTTGTATGCTTATTACAGAGTAGAGCTTTTTTCTTTGGTCTTTCAACTAAAGTGAGCTATCTATAACAATGTTCAGCATTACTTCTTTATCTCTCACACCCCAATATGTCTAGGTTTATCAGGACAATTTTCTGCCCTTATGTTCTGAAAATATTTTTTAAATTACAAGTGATTATCTATTGGAGGATATAAAAATAAGTGACATGGTGTTATTATTATACAGTGGAAATTCAAAATACTGTTCACTGGCTGCCTCAAATAATGCTATGAGCTATACTTAGGGCAATAAGTTCTTCCTTAAAAGAAGTCACATCACAGTGTCTTGAGTGTGTGTGTGTGTGTGTGAATTCATATATGATTTTTCCTATAAATCAATGTGGATAATATGTTCTTTGAATATTTACATGTTTATATATTCATTTTAGTCATTAAAGTACTTGGCAGATATTCACTAGTATTAGTTTCACTAATGTCAGGCACTGTATTAGGGTTAGAAACAAAAAGATGAATAAGCAAATGTTGTTACCCTGAAGGAGATGCATGGAATTATTTGGCAGTTGACCTGATTCCAAGTTGAAATGTTCTGCACATGTCAGGATCTCAAGTAGTCCTGCTTTGTTGAAATAAATTCTGAGCACATTTTTCATAATTTCAGCGTAAGTGTCAGTTTCCAACCCTATTGAAAACAGAAAGCTAAACTCCTTATTCTGGGAAGAAAAAGAGTGATGATGTGGTAGGTAGGGGAATAGCAAAGGGCTAGAGAAAGATTTGTATTGCTTTTTACTAAATTTGGATAAAAATTCAATAGGAATTAAACTCTTTTCTTGTAAGCACACCTTGGGGAATTATGAAAGACAAGGCTAAGCTATGCCAAGCTTGGCAGCTTATTTATTATTTTACAGATTTCTATTCAGAGAAGGATACAACCAGAAAGACATTTTCCACTGTTTCTCAACTATTTTGTCTTATTTCTGAGTGTGCAGATTCCACCGTGTGTATCCTAATGAATTTAAGTTTTATGGTCCTCCAGAGTTAGTGGGAGTTTGAAAAAAAAAATTAAGTTGTACTTTACAGTTTCAACCAACAAAGAAGGAAAATACTATGAGTTTGAAGTGAGCGACATACTCTATTCAAAATTACCTTTTACTAGAGGTCAATAGTTCTCAACTGATGGTGATTTTATCTCCCAGGGGACAGTTGGCATTGTCTGGAGACATAGTTGTTTGTAACACCTGGATGATATTGCTGGCATCTAGTGTGTAGAGGCCTGGGATGCTGTTAAACATCCTCCAGCACACAGGCTAGCTGTTTCTCAATAAAGAATTATCCACCCACTCTCAAGAGTGTCCAGTGAAGAAACGCTGATGTAGGTGAAGCCCATGATAGGCAAGGAAGTGCATCACCTGTTTTTTTGTTGTTGTTGTTGTTGTTGTTTGTTTGTTTTGACTCACTTTAAAAACAGAGGTTTTATTTTTACTTTTAAAAAATTTTTATTAACTCAGCCTTTTAAAGTGTGGACTATTTATTATAGACTACTCGAAAATCTAGTATAAATGTAGAATAACTAGAAACACTAAATTATGATGATAAAAGGTACAGTATTAATAGCAATACTTTTAAAATCAGATAGACTTGAATTTGAGATCCAAATCTGCTGTTCATTGACTTTGTGACCATTGTTCTATTACATTACTATATCTGAGTTCACTTATCTTTTAAATGTCTGCAATAGAACTTACCCCATTTGGGTCTGGTAAAAATTAATTGAAATAGGACTATGATGGAACAACTTGTAGCAGATCAATACTCTCACTAAGAATAACTAGAAAAACTGAATAAAAATGTATCTTTTTGAAGGTATTGGAAAGCTGCTGAAGGAGCCAGAGATGGAGGAGCCAAGATCTCAGAGAGAAAGAAATTCACTGAGAAGAGCCCTGAATCTGCATGCTGTTTTTCCTCTTGGAGCTTTCACTGAATTACAGTGGCATAAGACTAAAAAGACAGGCAGAAAAAAGAACAGAATTTTGAACATTTTACAGGATTGGGAAGGTAAAAAATGGAATTTGGGATTTTCAGGGTAGACAGGACTTGAAGTGAGATACAGAGAAGTGAGCCAGGCACTTGAGTCTGCCCACTAAAGAATTTGCCATAGGGTATGGTGCAATGTGGGAGGTAAAGGAAAAGGCTGAAAGCCTAAACAGAAGTTTTAATAGTTTCTTGCTTCTATAGAAAAAAAAAAAAAATCTTAGAATAGGTTAGGATGTCTTTATCAGGACATAATTCAGAACCATAAAACCAAAATATGAAAAATGTAACTACTTTTATTTAAAATTTCATATTTGTTAAAATATAACATTTAAAGAATAGAAAGCCATAGGAAAAAATATATGTAAGCAGAAACATTTAAAGAATAGGAAGTCATAATATATATACATATATGTTTATATATATATATACATATACACATATGTAAGTAGAAACATTGTTAAAAACTCCAATAAGCATGTCTCAAAAAAAGGATAAAAATTTTAACCTTTGACATGAAAAGATAAACAGTACTAAAGGTTGGTGTTCCATCATTGGTGGATGTGTAAATTGGCACAGCCACTTTTGAAATCTTTTGAGCAGTACTTACTAAAGTACATGAATAAATTACATAAACATACATGAATGTTCATAGCAATGCTATTTGTTTAAGTCAAAAATCTAGAGTCACTTGAATGTTCAACATTAGAAAAGTGGATAAATAACCTATGTTATATTTATCCAGTGAAATACTAGAAACAATAAGAATTGAAAATTATGCCTAAACACAAAAGGGTGGATGACTTTCTTATACATAATGTTGAATAAAAAAATTCAGTCACACAATTACATGCAATATAAACCTATTTATAGTGATAGAAATCAGAAGGATAGTTACTAAAGCAGAGGAGTTAATGACTGGGAGAGAGCATCAGTTTGCTTCAAGGGTGTTACTAATGCTCTATTTCTTAATATTGGTGATTGTTAGAGAGTGTATATTTTGTGAAAAATAATGAGCTCTTCACTTATGATATATTTTTTTTTTCTGTATATATGTTGTGCTTCAAAAATTTTTCTTTAAAATTGAACGGAATAGGGCTTCCCAGGTGGCGCAGTGGTTGAGAATCTGCCTGCTAATGCAGGGGACACGGGTTCGAGCCCTGGCCTGGGAAGATCCCACATGCCGCGGAGCGGCTGGGCCTGTGAGCCACAACTGCTGAGCCTGCGCGTCTGGAGCCTGTGCTCCGCAACGAGAGAGGCCGCGACGGTGAGAGGCCCGCGCATCGCGATGAAGAGTGGCCCCCGCTTGCCACAACTGGAGAAAGCCCTCGCACAGAAACGAAGACCCAACACAGCCAAAATCAATCAACCAATCAATCAATCAAACATACGCATCTGATTCAAGATCCTCAATTAAAAAAAAAAAAAAAAAATTGAACGGAATAATTATTTTTTTAAAAAATTGTCAATGTAATAGCATAGATATTGGGATATTGGGACATACTGAATGCTCAGTAAGTGGTCGTTGTTACTGTGATTATTATATTTATTCAAAGTAGTATCAAGTAAAACACATGTGGGATGTACTGCTAAATAAAGAAATAGGTTTTCATAATTCTAAGATTTTAATAAAGATTTTTCTATTTTATTTTTATTTGCAAGACAAAGGCTTTGGGCTTTACTATTTGATTCCAATATATTATTTTCTTCTTTTCAAATTTGCTTTGTGTTGGATCATCTAGGGGCAATTGGACCATAAACTATTTAATCAGAGAGGAGTAGCTGATTAAATAAGAGCACTCTGAGTTTGTTGTGATGAAGCAAATTTGCAAAGTTTGTTTAGGTTTTTAAATGAAAGATTTCATAACAGTTGACTGCTAATGTTGGTGAGATATTTTCTGCAGAGAAATATCAAAATTACATGATTTCCTCAATTTTTAACAAGAAAATGCTCAATATAATCTCATATAACTCAAAAATTATGGAAAGTTCAAACAATGAGTAGCCTCAAGTGAAAAACATGTAATTTAAGTTTTCCTTCGCTTTGTCTATTTGGATAAGATGAAGTCTCTGTATATGTTTGAAATTCTAACAAATAAGGAGAGGTATATGTTTTTAATTTGTTGGGAGATGTACTTTAATACGTTATCTACCAATAAGGCAGCTATTACATGTTCCCAAAACAAATTGCCAGCTAATTTGTTTCTAACTTAATGAAACTATAAAATCTATAACAGAATCAAATAGCTTACTTTTATGTTTGTTAAAAAAAAAAATGTAAGTAAAATTTACTGGAGAATGATCTTGGGAAGACTACAACAGATAATACTTGAACGCTCTAAGCTCTGATGATGAATTGCCACATTCTTCTTAACTCTTCTTTTTAAATGAAGTTTAGTTTATTTTTTGAATATTAAAGTTGTGCACATTTTAAGGATATTTGAGAAATAGATAATAAAAAATTAGGAAAAACTTCACATTTCATTGCCCAATACAAGTATTGCTAATAGTTCAGTGTGATTTCTTACAGTTGATTCTTGATACACTTGTTAAGTCAAGATTATATTTCATATATAATTTTCAAACTATGTTTCACTTAATATTATTGTATTAGTATTTTAATGTTAATTAAAAATTTAATGTATGAATAATATTCCATTATATTTTTACATAATAAAGTAATTCTCTGTTGCTGAAGTTGAGGTTATTTCTAATTTTTGGTGCATTAAATACTATTATGGATAAAACATTTTTCTGTATGGCAAGTATGCCTTTATTAAGGATTATCAGAAATAAATCACTGGGTCAAAGTGTACTAAAAATTGAATATTTTATTTTGGTTAATCCATTTAGAGGATTATTTAGCAAACTGATCATGAAAGTATGATAGAATGTTGACTTTTGTATTTATTTATGAAAGATTTCAGATATTGTGTTCAAGGTATTAACTGATTCTTTCTACATATACTGTGTATAGCGGTTTGATCACATAATTAAAAAATTTTTTTATCTTAAACCGTCTTATACCGTTTGCTCTTGGAGTCAAGAACCAAAATATTTTGTAGTTATATTTAAGATCCTTATCTATTTTGATAAAATACATAGATTAGATAGATAGACAGATGATTGATAGATAGGTAGATGATAAATAGATATAGATAAGCATGAAGGACAGATAAGTGGAATTGCATGCCATTGGGCATTTAGTTCAGTAGATCTGTGGAAACCCTGCCTGAACATGCCAGACAAAAGGGTTTTGTAAAGACCAAGTCATGAGGTGGCTCAATGTTTGCACATAAACTGCAAATAATCAATATTACTGCTTTTCAGATGGATATTAAAATTTTTATTAATAAGGACCAGTTTAAGATATTTGCATACAATATTTGTATGTGAAATCTTCTATATATAGCCCTTTCTATATAGAAAGGTGAAAAGGGGTGGAGCCACTGGAGAATTTTACACAGGTAATTGATTTGGTCAAATATGTATTTAAAAAAACACACAACTGTGTGGAGGGAGTGAGGGTAGAGAGTAAGCCAGTGCTTATCATCAAGGAACTGTTTATTTCCTGACAGTGTATTTAAATTTTAACAAAATATTCAAGAAGGAATATAGAGATCCTTAAATGAGCTGGTATATGTGCAGCTGCCACTCACTGCTGGGAGATTACTAACGCAAGAGAAGCTGACTTTTCACAATAACATTTGAGGCATTTATTAAATAAATACCTTGGTTTGAATTCAAGAAAAATTTCTTACTTAATGTCTGTCATACGCATGCAATGTTCAGTTCTATCCAAAATCTTAGGTGGGATTTGACTATTGGACACACAACGTTGTTCCTCGGACAGTAGTGGTACTCCTTGCTGACCCTGGGGGCAAACTAGGAAGCATGTCACATTGATTGGTATGTTTCCATTCTTAGTAATGTCTCGGCATGTCTGCATGTATGCCTGGATGCAAAAAACCTTCAGCATTTTGTACCATCACCCATTAGGGCTTTAGGAGGGAGAGTCACCATCAATTACTCAAACAAATAATCCCCCCATTTTTTAACCTCTGCAAGTTCTTCATTAGCAAGAAAGGAATGCAATCTTTCTCACTATTTATTTATAATGAGTGGTTAAGTTAAAAATGGAAGCAATGACATAATACATGTGTGCCCTTATCTATAAATCTGAACTTGGTTTTAATAAAATCTTGCCGGTTTGTATACTGTTAAGGCTTTCATTCTTTATTTTAATTGATTAAGTAATATATATATATATATATATATATATATATATATATATATATATATATATATTTAGCAATAGTGGCATACTTATTTCAATAGCTTACATTGACTATAATATTTACCACCATCAGACTTGCCACATGTTAAGACTTAGCTTTGTGCATACATACTGCCTTTGCTTGAAATAATGGGTAATCATAATACCCTTCTAAGAAAGGTTTTGAACATCAAAGAAAACCTACTGGTAGAATAATGACATCTTATTTATTTATTTATTTTAGTCCAACAAAGAGCATTTCCTATAATAAAGAGCAGAATGTTAGCATAATGTGTATGTGTGTATGTGTGCATTCTTCCATAGAGTATATTAAAGCATCATTGAGCAACAGTCAACAACCCAGAATTCCTTCTATCTGCTTATAAGGTTAAATCTCCTATAAAGAGTTTATTCAGTTGGAAAATATTAGATACGTTTTAAATGATAAAAGCTTTTATAAAGACAACAAATGCCAACTACTTTTGATCAACACTTGCTAAATACATTATCTTTCAAATAATTTGCTAAATTTTTAATTCAGAAATTCTTTGAAATCCTGGATAAAGAACACCTGATTCTTGTCCTTGAAAATATAATATTTCTACTATAAATGTAAAAACTAGCATAGCTATCTGCCTCATAAAAAATTTTAATGTGTTTGCCATCATAGAGTGTGATCTTTGGGGGAATCCTCATAAAGTTACATTTTTGAATCTGCAGTTCTGAGAATCAGACTCTTGTGTTTTTACTAACACTTCTGACACCAAGTGTGTGGGTTTGTTTTTATTTTTTCCCACACCAACTAGTTCTCTGACTTTCCCAATACCCACTGTGTGTCTTACAATTCAATTCAGATGCTACCTGGCGTTAGCAGAGACCCCACAGTTTAATGACCCATTCCCACAAAACTGCCCCCCTCATAAGATGCCAATCACAAGCCCCAGGCCTCCCATATTTCTGACTGGCTGGTTATAAATTGGGGGTTCCCATGACCTCCCCTCAGACTTGATAATCTTCTATAACCACTCACAGAACTCAGAGAATTACTTTACTTATAGCTATCAATTTATTATAAAGGATAAATATAAACAGCCAGGTGAAGATGTACATTAGGCAAACTCCAGAAGGGTCCTGGGCACAGGAGCTACTGTCCCTGTGGATTTTTTGTGTACCATCCTCTCAGCGTGCTGATGCATCCACCAACTCAAAAGCTCTCCAGACCCATCATTCAGAGATTCTTATGAAGATTTCACTATGTAGGCAAAAATGATTAAATCATTAGCCATTGGGGATTGAACACAACCTCCAGCCCCTCTCCTGTCTTGTAGGTTGGGTGTGGGGTTATAAATTCCAATCATCTAATCATTCCTTAGTCTTTCTGGTGCCCAGCCCCCATACTGAAGACATCTAGGGGCTCTCAGCCACCAGTCATCTCATTAGCATACAAGACATTCATCACTCTGGATATTCCAAGTATTTTAGGAACTGTATGCCAAGAAGCAGAGACAAAGACCAAATAGGCATTTCTTATTGTATCATGTAAATTTTGCCCTTTGTAACTTTAACAACATAGAGTTATACTATGAGGTTCTCTGAAAGGCAGTCCTCATGGACTTCTACTGCCATACCTCCATTCTCTTCCAAACCATTTACCTTATAAATAACATACAGAATAATATCCTTTCCATGAATAAATAAACCTAGATTTTAGTCCTCCATTGCTACCAACTAATTGAATGGCATTGGGAAACTCCCATTAAGCAATGAGGTTTCAATCTCCTCATTTGGAGTGCACATGGAGAGAACTATATAAATGTTATTATCCTCCAAAGTTCTAAGATTCTATAATGTTATACTCCATTAGATGAGATAACTCCCAAGAGTGTCGCAGGGTCCAAATAAACTAGCAGTACTTAAAATAAAATTTGAGTCTGTAATGTTTATTGCTGAAATAATATATGTTGTTCCATTGTTCTGCAATCACAATAAAATAGTAAAGATAACAGGGAAGTTTAATTTTAAGATAAATGGTAGCTTTTTCTTCTGTTCATTGGAATTTAATGCTTGTGTATTAAAGACCATATCATGATTTAGGCAAGCAGTGTCCCTCATAGCAAGTTTAATATATGAATATTAAAAAGGAATTAGTATCCAAAACAAGGGGACTGATGGAGTCAGGTGGGTTTGACCCAATGTACTGTATGAACATGGAGGGTGGAGGTAGAGACAGGGATATAAGTCACAATGTTAAGAGGTCATAAAAATTGTCAACCTAATTCAACAAAAGATCAACATTAAAAAGGTAATGGGATCTTGTCAGGTGAATAGAATATAAACAAGGCAATATGCAACATGTGGAACTGTCCCTATCCTTTTACTAATGAGATACGGAGTTCTTTTTCAGAGACAAGAGAACAAAACCACAATTCATGCAGCTGAAGCATGTGTAGAGGAGAATATTTTGACCTCAAACAACTCCTGGAACCAAAGTTTCTCCCCAAGACAGAACCAGAGGACTGAGAAATGACCAGAACTTGAACACCGTAACACATTCAGAAGCAAAGGGTGTCCAGGAAGATCTGGTGCTGAAGCCCCTTCATCACACCTTACCATAAATGGCCAAGCTCCAAAGTCCTCCAGTGGAAAACTGCCTTGCCAGCTCTTCCAAATATTTCCTCTTCTAACTCATAAAAGTTTGACCAAACCCCAGATTGGAGAGACAGATTTGAGCCATGCCTCCTTGTACGTTGACCATGCAATAAAGCTTTTTATTTTCTCAAAATTCTGTGCCACAGTTCTGGCTTCTATGCATGTCAGGCAGTGACCTTTTTGCTTAGTAACAATTTCTGGTAACAATGAAGGGACAAATGTCCTGTGACCACCTGTCTGAGATTCTGTAGCTCCCTGTGGGCTGCAGGCTCTTGTAGCTGACCTTAAGTGTCTCCAGACTACTTTGTTTTACTCTGATGCCTTTGCAAAAATACTTCAGCTTCATGAAGATTCATAAAAAGTTTCTTTTGACGAGTACAGGTTTCTGATAACTTTCATATCATACCACTGAACTGACTAATATAGTAAAGAATTCTACTGGAAACTCCGATGGCTTCATGAAACTGTTAACAGAAAAGTAAGATCAAGGATTAGTTACATGGGACTGAGTGAACTGATGAATATAGTTATAATTTTTAAGGGGTTTTTTGTCTGAAATATTACTGGCTTTTAATCTGTATTTTTTTACATATAAGAAAATCTTTTCCTTAAGCTAATTATGACTTACAATCACTTGGTAAATTATATTTTTGTAAGCAGAATTGAAACATTTATCCTTTCTCTCTACTTGATCCCTCCAGATTTTGGAAACATTTAGTGAGTATTCTAATCTTTATGGCAATATATTTATTTGCATAAATTCAATAAGGATCTATTCTCCTTAGAACATAATTGGAAACATTGGTTATACTGCCATAGCTTTTACTGAAATATCATACTTAAGAATATACATAGAATGAGATATAACCAGACAATTTAAAAATACTTAGGTAAACTTTATGCAGTCATGAAGCCACTTGGAAAAACAACCTGGTACCTTGCTTGTAGGATTCTCAGCAGCCTTATCAGGTGAATAAGAATGATCACCTCCTGACAGATGCAAGAATCTCAGGATATTTTACAGACTTTGAGAAGAGAGAGGAATTTACCCAGATCTATACATATTGCAGGCATAATCTTATAGAAAGCCCTTGGTGTGGCTTCCCTGGCTTTGAGAGGCCTTTTAAAAGTTCAACCTGAGATTCCTTGTGGGACGTTCCAGCAAAGCCAAGTTTAAAAGAGCCTATATGATCAATTACATGTATGTAAATAATCAGGTCGGGGTAACTGAAACAAGATTTATTTTGTAAACAAATTAGTCTTAATTTGGCTGTATTTGGTAGAAATGAGAGAAAATACTTTTAGAGAGAAAAATTCTGTTTCAGTAATATATTTTTCATCGATATTAAGTTCTAGTGCTGTTAATTGTCTTTGAGCTTTTGTATTTACTGCCTAAGACTCACTTCCAGAATGTCTCCATGTTGCTATGTTGTGTTATTATGGAGTTTAATTGATTATTAAGAAGACATTCTAGGTTTGCTTCTGAAGCTTACCACAGTAACATATCTTTGGATGAAAATCAGATGCTTTGTGACCTGCAATAAGAAGATTATGCACACTGGAAAACACATCATTCAAAGGACTCTTTCAAACCTAGATGGAAGGACACATCAGGTATTTTGAACTACATCATGCACAGTGAAATGGAAGGAAATTGCCTCAGATTTAGTTCCCATTTCAGAAGGGCCTCTGCACTGGACCGTTCTATAGAAAGGACTGCTGTCCTCAAACTCACCTTAAAACAATGCTCAAACAGAGGAGAAACCTATGCCATAGGCACCCAGGAGAAGGCATTAGATTTCTTAGTCAGGGAACTATTAGACAGGAGAATTTTCTCGGTTACAAACTACCTGAATAAGCAGTTGTTTGTGCAGTAGTTAACTCATCATTTTGTGTTTATATTAATCCATCCTCTGAAATAGAAAACCATCTAGATAAAATTAGGTAAGAGGCAACTTGTGTCATTACAAGAACTTGGATTCTATCTTTTAGAAAATATCTTTCCATGGGACCCATGGGAAATAAGGTCTATATTTGAGGGATTGCTTAAATTGGGTATTATTGTTTTGTGCTTGCTAGGATTTATATTCTTTCTTATCAAACTCTGCACTTGCTGTTTGTAATGTATTCTCAAGTCCTTTTTAGGCCTATAATCCTTACCAACAGTAAGTAGCCAGAGCAGTTGTCACTCCTTATCCCTCAAGATTGAGGAATCAACAACAAAAGGGGACATTTGTAACTGCAGAACCAGCCCCAAACTGGCCTTATCCTGTTTCTAACAAGATACTGAGTTGTTTTTCAGAGAAAATAGAATAAACCAAAATTTATGCACAGAGGAGAAGATTTTGACCTCAAACAATACACAGAATAAAATTTCTTCCCTCCTCAGAACAAAAGGACCAAGACATGACCAGAAACTGAATGCTGGATCCCTTTCAGAAGTTAAGAGTCCATTGCCAAGGAAGATCCAGTGCTGAGATCCCTTTACCACATCTTACCATAAATGGCCAAGTTCAAAAGCCCTGCAGTCAAGAAGGGTCAGGGTCAAGAAGGGAGAAAACTCACCTCACCAGTGCCTCCATATACAAACCCTCTTCCCTTAATCCATAAAACTTTGACTGAACCCCAGACCAGGGAGACGGATTTGAGTGTGCTCTTTTCTCTTTGCAGGTTGGCATTGCAATAAAGCTTTTCTTGTATCAAAAATTGATGCCATAGTATTGACTTCTATGCTTGTTGGGCAGCAAGCCCATTGCTCAGTAACAGAAGCAGTAATTAGAAGTCTAGGTTGGCAGGGGGTCTTCATTCAGGGGATCTTATTTGCAATCAGCCCACTCATGTAGTGCCCTAAAAGAGGTAATTCTATGGACAAAACTTGAAACCCTGATGTATGATACTACAGTGGTAGATATATGTCATTATACATTTTTCAAAATCCACATAATTTATAACACCAAAGGTAAACTCTAATATAAACTATGACATAAGCTACCTATTGTCTGACAACAGTATATACCTTAGCATATAACAAATAAAGCCAATTTTTAAAGTATAAAATTAATCAATAAAAATATAATAATCAGTAAAATATGCTAGGATATTTGTATAATAATAATTGGAAAACCACACACTTGTGTTTTTTTTTCTTTTGTTTTGTTTTGCTTTTCCATTAGAGTTGACTAAGGGACATTCTAAAGTGCATCTAGAAATATGTAACATTTATACTTTATTGAAAATTTATTTCTCTTTTTATGTTGCAAATTAGAACATGCATTTATGTCTTTAATTATTGCTAATTTATAAAAATCATTACTAAATTCTTTGAAAGATATTACTAGAATTAGAGCCTATAATTATGTCTTTAATTACAGAGGAGCTTTAAGATGGCAGAAGAGTAAGACGTGGAGATCACCTTCCTCCCCACAGACACATCAGAAATACATCTACATGTGGAACAACTCCTACAGAACAGCTACTGAATGCTGGAAGGAGAACTCAGACCTCCCAAAAGGCAAGAAACTCCCCACGTACCTGGGTAGGGCAAAACAAAAAAGAAAAAAACAGAGACAAAAGAATAGGGATGGGACCTACACCAGTGGGAGGGAGCTGTGAAGGAGGAAAAGTTTCCATACACTAGGAAGCCCCTTTATGGGTGGAGACTGTGGGTGGCGGAGGGGGGAAGCTTTGGAGAAACAGAGGAGAGTGCAGCAACAGGGGTGCATAGGGCAAAATGGAGAGATTCCCGCAAAGAGGATTGGTGCTGGCCAGCACTCACCAGCCCGAGAGGCTTCTCTGCTCACCCGCCATGGCGGGTGGCGGCTGGGAGCTGAGGCTCCAGTTTCGGAAGTCAGATCCTAGGGAGAGGACTGTGGTTGGCTGTGTGAACACAGCCTGAAGGGGGCTAGTGTGCCACACTAGCCGGGAGTGTGTCTGGGAAAAGGTCTGGAGCTGCCAAAGAGGCAAGAGACTTTTTCTTGCCTCTGTTTCACAGTGCATGAGGAGAGGGGATTAAGAACGCCACCTAAACGAGCTCCAGAGATGGGCGCGAGCCACAGCTATCAGCTCAGACCCCAGAAACGGGCATGAGATGCTAAGACTGCTGTTGCAGCCATCAAGAAGCCTGTGTGCAAGCACAGGTCACTGTCTACACCTCCCCTCTTGGGAGCCTGTGCAGCCTACCACTGCCAGGGTCCCGTGATCCAGGGACAACTTCCCCGGGAGAACACAAGGTGTGCCTCAGGCTGTTGCAACGTCATGCCGGCCTCTGCCACCACAGGCTCACCCTGCATTCTGAACTATCCCTGCACTGGCCTGAGTGAGCCAGAACCCCCAAATCAGCTGCTCCTTTAACCCCGTCCTGTCGGCGTGGGAAAAGACGCCCTCAGATAACCTACATGCAGATGCAGGGCCAAATCCAAAGCTGAACACCAGTAGCAGTGCGAACAAAGAAGAGAAAGAGAAATCTCTCCAGCAGCATCAGGAGAAGTGGATTAAATCTCCACAATCAACTTGATGTACCCTGCATCTGTGGAATACCTGAAGAGACAATGAATCATCCCAAAATGAAGCAGTGGACATTGGGAGCTACGATATATATATATATATATATATATTCCCCTTTTTCTCTTTTTGTGAGTGTGTATGTGTATACATCTGTGTGTGATTTTGTCTGTATAGCTTTCATTTTACCATTTGTCCTAGGGTTCTGTCTGTCCATTTTTTTTTTTTTTTTTTGGTATAGTTTTTAGCACTTGTTATCATTGATGGATTTGTTTTTTGGTTTGGTGGCTCTCTTCTTTCTTTCCTATTTTTTATTACTTTAATTTTTTTTAATTTTAATAATTATTTTTTATTTTAATAACTTTATTTTGTTAATTTCTTCTTTCTTTCTTTTCTTTCTTTCTTTCTTTCTTTCTTTCTTTCTTTCTTTCTTTTTTTCTTTCTTTCCTATTTTCTCCCTTTATTCCAAGCTGTGTGGATGACAGGGTCTTGGTGCTCCGGCACGGCATCAGGCCTGTGCCTCTTAAGTGGGAGAGCTGAGTTCAGGACATTGGTCCACCAGAGACCAATATCAAACAGCAAAAATCTCCCAGAGATCTCCAACTCAATGCCAATACCCAACTCCACTCAACGACTAGCAAGCTACAGTGCTGGACAGCGTATGCCAAACAACTAGCAAGACAGGAACACAACACCACGCTTTAGCAGACAGGCTGCCTAAAATCATAATAAGGTCACAGACACCCCAAACACAAAACCAGACATGGACCTGCCCACCAGAAAGACAAGATCCAGCCTCATCCAACAGAACACAGTAACTAGTCCCCCCCACTGGGAAGCCTACACAACCCACTGAACCAACCATAGCTACTGGGGACAGACACCAAAAGCAACGGGAACTACGAACCTGCAGCCTGTGCAAAGGAGACCCCAAACACAGTAAGTTAAGCAAAATGAGAAGACAGAGAAACACACAGTAGATGAAGGAGCAAGGTAAAAGCCCACCAGACCAACCAAATGAAGAGGAAATAGGCAGTCTACCGGAAAAAGAATTCAGAATAATGATAGTAAAGATGATCTAAAATCTTGGAAATAGAATAGAGAAAATATAAGAAATGTTAAACAAGGACCTAGAAGAACTAAAGAGCAAACAAACACTGATGAAGAGCACAATAAATGAAATTAAAAATTCTCTAGAAGGAATCATAGCAGTATAACTGAGGCAGAAGAACGGATAAGTGACCTGGAAGATAAAATAGAGGAAATAACTACTGCAGAACAGAATAAAGTAAAAAGAATGAAAAGAATTGAGGATAAACTCAGAGACCTCTGGGACAACGTTAAAGGCACTAATATTCGAATTATAGGGGCCCCAGAAGAAGAAGAGAAAAAGAAAGGAATTGAGAAAATATTTGAGGAGATTATAGTGGAAAGTTTCCCTAATACGGGAAAGGAAATAGTTAATCAAGTGCAGGAAGCTCAGACAGTCCAATACAGGATAAATCCAAGGAGAAACAGGCCAAGACACATATTAAACAAAGTATCAAAAACTAAATACAAAGAAAAAATATTGAAAGCAACAAGGGAAAAACAACAAATAAAATACAAGGGAATCCCCATAAGGTTAACAGCTGAACTTTCCGCAGAAACTCTGCAAGTCAGAAGAGAGTGGCAGAACATATTTAGAGTGATGAAAGAGAAAAACCTACAACCAAGATTGCTCTACCCAGCAAGGATCTCATTCAGACTCGATGGAGAAATTAAAACATTTACAGACAAGCAAAAGCTAAGATAATTCAGCACCACTAAACCAGATTTACAACAAATGCTAAAGGAACTTCTCTAGGCAGGAAACACAAGAGAAGGAAAAGACTTACAATAACAAACCCAAAACAATTAAGAAAATGGTAATAGGAACATACATATCGATAATTACCTTAAGTGTAAATGGATTAAATGCTCCAACCAAAAGGCAGACACTGGATGAATGGATACAAAAACAAGACCCATATATATGCTGTCTACAAGAGACTGACTTCAGACCAAGGGACACATACAGACTGAAAGTGAAGGGATGGAAAATGATATTCCATGCAAACGGAAATAGAAAGAAAGCTTGAGTAGCAATTCTCATATCAGACAAAATATACTTTAAAACAAAGACTATTACAAGAGAAAAAGAAGGACACTACATAATGATCAAGGGATCAATCCAAGAAGAATATATAACAATTGTAAATATTTATGCACCCAACATAGGAGCACCTCAATACATAAGGCAAATACTAGCAGCCATAAAAGGGGAAATCGACAGTAACACAATTATAGTAGGGGACTTTAACACCCCACTTTCACCAATGGACAGATCATCCAAAATGAAAATAAATAAGGAAACACAACCTTTAAAAGATACATTAAACAAGATGGACTCAATATTTATAGGACATTCCATCCAAAAACAACAGAATACACTTTCTTCTCAAGTGCTCATGGAACATTCTCCTGGATAGATCATATCTTGGGTCACAAATCAAGCATTGGTATATTTAAGAAAATGGAAATCGTATCAAGTATCTTTTCCGACCACAACGCTATGAGACTAGATATCAATTACAGGAAAAAAATATGTAAAAATTACAAAAACATGGAGGCTAAACAATACACGACTTAATAACTAAGATATCACTGAGGAAATCAAAGAGGAAATAAAAAAATACCTAGAAACAAATGACAATGAAAAAACGACGACCCAAAACCTATGGAATGCAGCAAAAGCAGTTCTAAGAGGGAAGTTTATAGCAATACAACCCTACTTGAAGAAACAAGAAACATTTCAAAAAAAAACAAACTAACCTTACACCTAAAGCAATTAGAGAAATAAGAACAAAAAAACCCCAAAGTTAGCAGAAGGAAAGAAATCGTAAAGATCAGATCAGAAATAAATGAAATACAAATGAAGGAAACAATAGCAAAAATCAATAAAACTAAAAGCTGGTTCTTTGAGAAGACAAAATTGATCAACCATTAGCCAGACTCATCAAGAAAAAAAGGGAGGAGACTCAAATCAATAGAATTAGAAATGAAAAAGGAGAAGTAACAACTAACACTGCATAAATACAAAGGATCATGAGAGATTACTACAAGCAACTACATGCCAATAAAATGAACAACCTGGAAGAAATGGACAAATTCTTAGAAAAGCACAACCTTCCGAGACTGAACCAGGAAGAAATAGAAAATATGAACAGACCAATCACAAACTCTGAAATTGAAACTGCGATTAAAAATGTTCCAACAAACAAAAGCCCAGGACGAGATGGCTTAACAAGCAAATTCTATCAAACATTTCGAGAAGAGCTATCACCCATAATCCTCAAACTCTTCCAAAATATAACAGAGGGAGGAACACTCCCAAACTCATTCTACGAGGCCACCATCACCCTGATACCAAAACCAGACAAAGATGTCACAAAGAAAGAAAACTACAGGCCAGTAGCACTGATGAACATAGATGCAAATATCCTCAACAATATACTAGCAAACTGAATCCAACAGCACATTATAAGGATCATACAGCATGATCAAGTGGGGTTTATCCCAGTAATGCAAGGATTCTCCAATATACCAAAATCAAACAATGTAATAAACCATATTAACAAATTGAAGGAGAAAAACCATATGATAATCTCAATAGATGCAGAAAAAGTTTTGAACAAATTTCAACACCCATTTATGATAAAAACCCTCCAGAAAGTAGGCATAGAGGGAATTTACCTCAACATAATAAAGGCCATATATGACAAGCCCACAGCCAACATCATCCTCAATGGTGAAAAACTGAAACCATTTCCACTAAGATCAGGAACAAGACAAGGTTACCCACTCTGACCACTATTATTCAACATTGTTTTGGAAATTTTAGCCACAGCCATCAGAGAAGAAAAAGAAACAAAAGGAATCCAAATCAGAAAAGAAATAGTAAAGCTGTCACTCTTTGCATATGACATGATTCTATACATAGAGAATCCTAAATATGCTACCAGAAAACTACTAGAGCCAATCAATGAATTTGGTAAAGTAGCAGGATGCAAAATTAATGCACAGAAATCTCTTGCATTCCTATACACTAATAATGAAAAATCTGAAAGTGAAGTTAAGGAAACACTCCCATTTACCATTACAACACAAAGAATAAAATACCTAGGAATAAACCTACCGAAGGAGACAAAAGACCTGTATGCAGAAAACTATAAGACACTGGTGAAAGAAATTAAAGATGATACAAATAGATGGAGAGATATACCATTACTTGGACTGGAAGAATCAACATTGTGAAAATGACTCTATTACCCAAAGCAATCTACAGATTCAGTGCAATCCCTATCAAACTACTACTGGCATTTTTCACAGAACTAGAACAAAAAATTTCACAACTTGTATGGAAACACAAAAGACCCCGAATAGCCAAAGCAATCTTGAGAAAGAAAAACACAGCTGGAGGAATCAGGCTCCCAGTCTTCAGACTATGCTACAAAGCTACAGTAATCAAGACAGTATGGTACTGCCACAAAAACAGAAATATAGATCAATGGAACAGGATAGAAAGCCCAGAGATAAACCCACACACATATGGTCACCTTATCTTTGATAAAAGAGGCAAGAATAAACAGTGAAGAAAAGACAGCCTCTTCAATAAGTGGTGCTGGGAAAACTGGACAGCTACATATAAAAGAATGAATTTAGAACACTCCCTAACACCATACACAAAAATAAACTCAAAATGGATTAAACACCTAAATGTAAGGCCAGACACTATCAAACTCTTAGAGGAAAACCTAGGCAGAACACTCTATGATATGAATGACAGCAAGATCCTTTTTGGCCCACCTCTAGAAAAATGGAAATAAAAACAAAAATAAACAAATGGGACCTAATGAAACTTAAAATCTTTTTCACAGGAAAGGAAACCATAAAGAAGGTGAAAAGACAACCCTCAGAATGGAGAAAATATTTGCTAATGAAGCAACTGACAAAGGATTAATCTCCAAAACTTACAAGCAGCTCATGCAGCTCAATATCAAAAAATAAACAACCCAATCCAAAAATGGGCAGAAGATGTAAATAGACATTTCTCTGAAGAAGATATATAGATTGCCAACAAACACATGAAAGAATGCTCAACATCATTAATCATTAGAGATATGCAAATCAAATCTACAATGAGGTATCACCTCACACCAGTCAGAATGGCCATCATCAAAAAATCTATGAACAATAAATGCTGGACAGGGTGTGGAGAAAAAGGAACCCTCCTGCACTGTTGGTGGGAATGTAAATTGATACAGCCACTATGGAGAACAGTATGGAGGTTCCTTAAAAAACTAAAAATAGAACTACCATATGACCCAGCAATCCCACTACTGGGCATATACCCTGAGAAAACCGTAATTCAAAAAGAGTCATGTACCACAATGTTCATTGCAGCTCTATTTACAGTAGCCAGGACATGGAAGCAATCTAAGTGTCCATTGACAGATGAATGGATAACGAATATGTGGGACATATATACAATGGAATATTACTCAGCCATAAAAAGAAACGCAATTGAGTTATTTGTAGTGAGGTGGATGGACTTAGAGTCTGTCATACAGAGTGAAGTAAGTCAGAAAGAGAAAAACAAATACCTTATGCTAACACATATATATGGAATCTAAAAAAAAATAATAATAAAGGTCATGAAGAACCAGGGGCAGGCCAGGAAGAAAGGTGCAGACCTACTAGAGAATGTACTTGAGGACACGGGGAGGGGGAAGGGTAAGCTGGGACAAAGTGAGAGAGTGGCATGGACATATATACACTACCTAATGTAAAACCGATAGCTAGTTGGAGGCAGCCGCATAGCACAGGGAGTTCAGCTTGGTGCTTTGTGACCACCTAGTGGAGTGGGATAGGGAGGGTGGGAGGGAGGGAGACACAAGAGGGAAGAGCTATGGGGTATATGTATATGTATAGCTGTTTCACTTTGTTATAAAGCAGAAACTAACACACCATTGTAAAGCAATTATACTCCAATAAAGATGTTAAAAAAGTTATTTGTAAGTGTGAGAAGATGGCAATTTGGCAATACTCATCTAAATTATTGACATACGTTCCCTTTGACCTAGATGTTCTTCATGTTTGAATATAGAAGTACTTGTACATGTGTGAAATGACATTTGTACAAGGTAATTTATTTGGTATAACTTGTACCAACATAACATTTGTAATACCCTAAGTATCTAACAATATGTAACTGGTTAAATATATATACAGTACATTCACATGATGGAATACCTTGCAACATTAAATAAAAATGAGTAATGTGCAGAAAAATAAACTAATTATAAAATTTTATAGTTTGAACCTCTCTAGGTTACATATGTTAACAGTGAAGGTACATTTAAGTAAACATTTAACTTTTAATCTGGCTGGCAATAAATAAGTAACTGTTTTAAAGTTTGTATTTATAGAGTAAAAACAAACCATCAAGTCACTAATGGAATAACTTGGAGATATTTTTACTTTTCAACAAATGGAATACTATCATTCAAATTAACTTCTTTTAAGTGTTTGCATTTTTGATCCCATTCATGGAAAAGGAATACTTGGCTCCTTTTATAAGAGTAGCAGGGGAAATGCATTATAATGATTTTAATATGGATACACCCTGATTTCAGATGCCTGGGTAGAACTCTAACTTCAGCTCCTGAATAAGAATTTAAAAGCATCATTAATCAATAAAGATTAAGGTTAAAACCAAAACAAAATACTGTAACACCACGGTTCTATTGTAAAATGTTTAGGCTCACTGCTTTTTTAACTCAGTCCACACTCAGTTAGTCTCCCTAGACTTAACCACTTTGATTAATTACATTAATCGTATCTATTGTGTGTATAAATGTATTTTATGGAAGTTTCTTCAGATAATTTTATAAATTAAATATATAGATTATTTAAAAATATAAATACTCAAAACTTATTATGTAAACAAACATTATTATTTCCTATTAAAAGAAGAAAACACTTTGACCCTTCAAATGTTTATTTTGTTATTTACTACTATATTTCTAGATAATATGTTCATTAGAGGCTAATTTATTTTTAAAGATAATGAAGCTTCTGTTCCCCTCACTTGCCTGGATTCCTTGCAAGTCCTCTTCCTTTTTTATTCTAAGTAAATATCCCCGCTTGTACTTAATTTTTAACTCATTTTGATTTTTCTCTTAAAGAAAGCTTCTTAAATACTGTAAGCTTAAGGCTTCATAAAAACTGGATCCATTAGTATGTCTTGATTTTTTCAGTTTTAAGCATTATTCTGAAATTTTCACCTCTGCCTAGTATTTTTGTAACTGTTTGTTTGTCTTTGTCCTTTAATGTTATAATCTTTCTCTGATGTCCAAGGACATGTGGCTGCTTGTTTAAGACTGGGCCACTAAAATGCTGAGGGCCTGAATAGGGCTTGGACATAGAGGACATCATTAAAATTGATTTGGTTTCACTAGGAAACAATATTTGTATATATTTATTATGTTGGTCTTAATTTTAAAATTAGTGGAAACCAATCACATCTGAGAACTAGAAATCTGTCACAAGATGAACAGAATCACTATGACGGTTGTGAAGGAAGATCACAATGTAATAGCTGTGCCCCAGGTCTGGGGAGTAACATCTCCAGAGTGGAATAGTTCATGAAATTCCAGGAAAGGTGTCTACAAGAAGATCAAATTGATGATAGGTATGATATGCTGGAAAGATTGGAAAGGTGATCTGTGTAATTGGTGATTGAAATTTGGAGATGATTCATAAATATTTTTTTAAAAAATCAACAGTTTAACCAAGCAAGCAAACACAAATGATAACATAATTAAGTGTAGAAAATAGAGAGAATAAATATGTGTGCTTGAAAACAAAAACAATTATAGAGTACTGTATGGATCACATATAAATAGCATTTGAATAGCCATATCAATATATGAACTGGATATCAATATAGTCAAAATTATAACTATATTGAAGAGGGGTTACTGGACTCCTGTGTGTATGTGTGTGTCTAATAAGGGATGGAAGAGGAAATTGTTTCTTATTGTAATATAGTTGCTGTGCAATATTCGTTTCAGGTATACTACATAGTGACTTGACATTTGCATACATTATGAAATGATCACTACAATGATCACTAATAATCAACTGTCCCCACACGAAGTTATTACAATATTTGTGACCATATAGTTCATGTTGTATATTAAGTATATCACCTTTTAATACCTTTCATCCCCCCACCCTCTTCTCCTCAACAATCACCCATTTGTTCTATTTGTTCTCTGTATCTGAGATGGTTTCATTTTGTTTTGTTTGTTCATTTGTTTTTTTAGGTTTTACATATAAGAGAGAACATAAGGTACTTGTCTTTGTATAAGCCATTGTCTGACTTAGTTTACTTTCCATAATAGACTCTAGATCCATCCATGTTGTAGCAAATGAAAAGATTTCATTTTTGTATATATGTACCACATCTTCCTTATCCATTCATTTTCAAATATCTATATCCATTCCATATCTTGGCTATTGTAAATAATGTTGCAATGATCATTGGTGTTCATATGTATTTTCAAATTAATGTTTTTGTTTACTTCAGGTAAAACCCAGAAGTAAAATTCCTAGATCCTGTGCCCGTTCTATTTGTAATTTTTTGAGGAACCACCATACTGCTTCCAATAATGGCTGCACCAATTTACATTCCCACTAACAGTGTCTGAGTGTTCCATTTTCTCCTCACCAACACTTGTTATTTGTTGCTATTTTTATTATATCATTCTGAGAGGTGTAAGGTGATATCTTATTATAGCTTTAATTTGCATTACCCTGATGATTAGTAATGTTGAACATCTTTTCATGTGTCTGCTGGCCATCTGTATGTATTCTTTGGAAAAATGTTTTTTCAGGTCCTCTGTTCATTTTTTTTAATCAGGTTTTTTTGATGTTGAATTGTAAGAATTCCATATATATTTTAGATATTAACCCCTGACTAGATATATCATTTGCAAATGTTTCATTCAGTAGGCTGCCTTTTCCATTTTGTTGATAGTTTACTTATCTGTGCAAAAGCTTTTTAGTTTGTTATAGTTCATTTGTTTATTTTTTTATTTTGTTTTGCTTGCCTTAGGAGACAGATCCAAAAATTGTTGCTAAGTCCAATGATAAAGAGAATACTGCCTATGTTTTTTCTATAAGTTTTATGGCTTCAATTCTTACATTTAAGTCTTTAATACATTTTGAGTTTATTTTTGTATATGGTGGGAGAAAGAAGTCCACTTTGATTCTTTTGCATGGAGCTGTCCAGTTTTCCTAACATGATTTATTGAAGAGAATATTACATGTTCTTCCCTCCTTTGCCATACATTAGTTGACCATATAAGTTTGGGTTTATTTCTGGGCTCTCTATTCTGTTCCATTTGTTTATGTGTCTGTTTTTGGTGCCCTTACCATACTGTTTTGATTACTGTAGCTTGGTAGTGTAATTTGAAGTTAGGGAGTGTGATACCTCCAGTTTTGTTCTTCTTTCTCAAGATATCATTGGCTATTTTTGTTTCCATATGAATTTTAGAATTATTTGTTCTAGTTCTATGAAAAATGCTTTTGGTATTTTGACAGGGATTGCATTAGATCTGTAGATTGCCTAGGGGAGTATGGTCATTTTAACAATGTTAATTTTTCCAATCCATGAGCACAGTGTATCTTTCCATTTGCTTGTGTCATCTTCAGTTTCTTTCACCAATGTCTTATAGTTTTCAAAGTGCAAGACTTTTACCTCTTTCGTTAGATTTATTCCTTGGTATTTATTGTTCTTAATGCAACTATAATGAAATTGTTTTCTTAAGTTTTCTTTCTGAGAGTTTGTTATTAGTGTATAGAAATGCAACATATTTCTGTATATTAATTTTGTAGCCTGCAACTTTACTGAATTTATCAGTTCTAGTAATTTTTCATGGTGTCATTAGGATTTTCCATATATATTATTATGTCATTTGTCAGCAGTAACAGTTTACTTCTTCCTTTTCAATTAGGATTCCTTTGATTCCTTTTATTTTCCTTGTCTGATTGCTGTGGTTAAGGCTTCCAATACTATGTTGGATAAAATTAGTAAAAGTGGGCATCCTTGTCTTGCACCTGATCTTAAAGAAAAAGTTTTCAGCTTTTCAACATTAGATATGATATTGGCTATGGGTTTGTCTTTGGCTATGGACCTTTATTTTGTTGAGGCATGTTCCTTCTACACCCATTTTGTTGAGGGTTTTTATCATTAAAGGATGTTGAATTTTGTCAAAAGCTTTTTCTGCATCTATTGAGGTGATAGTATGATTTTTATTCTTCAGTGTGTTAATGTAGTATATCACATTGATTGATTTGTGAATATTGAAGCATTTTTGCATGCCTGGGATAAATCAAACATGATCATGGAATATGATTCTTTTAATGTGTTGTTGAATTTGATTTCTTAATATTTAGTTGAGGATTATGGCATCTATGTTCACCAGTGATTCTAGCCTATAATTTTCTTTTTCTGTAATGTCTTTGTTTGGTTCTGGTATCAGGGTGATGTTGGACTCCTAGAATGAGTTTGGCTGTGTTACTTCCTCTGCAATTTTTTGGAATAGTTTGAGAAGGAGAGGTGCTATCTTTTATTTAAATGTTTGTTAGAATTCACCTGTGAAGCCATCTGGTCCTGGACTTATGTTTATTGAGTTTTTTGTTGTTCTTGTTGCTTGTTTGTTTGTTTAAATTACTGACTTAATTTCACTACTGATAATCAGTCTGTTCATATTTTCTATTTCTCTTGATTCAGTCTTGGGAAATTTTACCTTTCTAGGAATTTATTCATTTACTCAAGGGGTCTAAAATTTTATTGGCATAAAATTGTTTGCAGTAATCTCTTATGATTCTTTGTATTTCTGTGGGGTCTGTTGTAATTTCTACTCTTTCATTTCTGATTTTATTTATTTGGGCCCTCTTTTTTTGTTTTAACATCTTTATTGGATGGACCCTCTTTTTTGTTTTTTTCTTAATGAGTCTCTCTAATGTTTTATCAATTTTGTTTATCTTTTCAAAGAACCATCTCTTAGTTTCATTGATCTTTTCTATTGTTTGTTTTGGTTTCGTTTGGTTTATTTATTTATTTATTTTTGTCTCTATTTCACGTTTTTCTGCTCTGGTATTTATTATCATTCCTTCTGCTAACTTTGGGTTTTGATTGTTCTGTTTCTAGTTCCTTTAGGGATAAGTTGAGATTACTTGAGATTTTTTTCCTTGTTTCCTAAGGTAGGCTTAGTTGCTATGAACTTTCTTCTTAGAAGTCTGCTGCATCCCATAGATTTTATATCATGTATTTCCATTTTCATTTGTTTCCAAGTATGTTTTAATTTCCTCTTTTATTTCTTCAGTGACCCATTGGTTGTTAGGTAGTGTGTTGGTTCATCTCTATGTGTTTGTGGTTTTTGTTTGTTTGTTGTGCAGTTTTGTTCTTGTAGTTGATTTCTAGTCCCATACCTTTGTGGTCAGAAAAGATGATTAGTATAATTTCAATTTTATTAAATTTACTGAGATTTGTTTTATGGCCTAGCATGTGATCTATGCTGGAGAATATTTCATGTGCCTTGAAAATACTGTGTATTCTGGTGATCTGGGATGGAAACTTCTATCTATCCATTAATACCAACTAATCTAATGTGTTGGGTAAGGCCAGTGTTTCTTTACTGCTTTTCTCTCTGACTGATCTCTCCACTGATATAAGTGGGATGTAAAAGTCCCCTACTGTTATTGTGTTATTGTCAGTTTCTCCCTATGTGTTTGTTAATATTTGCTTTATGTATTTAGGGGCTCCTATGTTGGGTGCATATATCTTCTTGCTGGATTGATCCCTTTACCATTATTTAATGTCCTTTTCTGTCTCTTAGTCCAGTCTTTGTTCTAAAGTATATTTTGTCTAGTATAAGTATTGCAATCCCAGTTTTCCTTTTATTTCCATTTGCATAGATTATCTTTCTCCATCCCCTCACTTTCACTGTGTGTGTGTCTTTAGATCTGAAGTGAATCTCTTGTAGGCAACATATATATAGGTATTGTTTTTTATTTTAACCATTCAGCCACTCTATGTATATAATTGGAGCATATAGTCTATTTACATTTAATATAATTATTTTAAAGCAATTTTTAAAAACTTTTTTTTTATTTATTTATTTTTGGCTGTGTTGGGTCTTCATTGCTCTGTGCAGGCTTTCCCTATTTGTGGCGAGCAGGGGCTACTCTTTGTTGCAGTGAGCAGGCTTCTCATTGTGGTGGCTTCTCTTGTTGAGGAGCATGGGCTATAGGCATGCAGGCTTCAGTAGTTGTGGCTCACAAGATCTAGAGCACAAGCTTAGTAGTTGTGGTGCACGGGCTTAGTTGTTCCATGACATGTTGGGTCAGCCCAGACCAGGGCTCAAGCCCACGTCACCTGTATTGGCAGGTGGATTCTTAACCACTGCACCACCAGGGAAGCCCTATAATTATTTATAGGTGTGCACTTACTGTTATTTTGCTCATTCTGTTCTGGTTGTTTTTGTAGTTCCTTTTCATTCCTTTTTTTTTTTTTGCTCTCTTGTGATTTGATGACTATCTTTAGTGCCACTTATTTTGCTCTCTTCCTTTGTGATTCATTGCCTGTCCTTTTTTGTGTGTATCTATTATAGATTTTTGGTATGTGGTTGCCATGAGGTTCATAAAATATATAATTATATATATTATATAACGTATAATATATGATTATATATATCATTATATATTATATATATAATGATTACATATATGATTATTTTAAGTTGATTATCTCAAAGTTGGAACACATTCTAACCAGCCTACGTTTTTACTCTACTCTCACATTTAATGTTTTTTTTTTTTTTAATTTTTATTTATTTATTTATTTATTTATGGTTGTGTTCAGTCTTTGGTTCTGTGCAAGGGCCCTCTCCAGTTGCGGCAAGTGGGGGCCATCCTTCATCGCAGTGCGCGGGCATCTCACTATTGCAGCCTCTCTTGCTTCAGAGCACAGGCTCCAGACACGCAGGCTCAGTAATTGTGGCTCACGGGCCCAGTTGCTCCGCGGCATGTGGGATCCTCCTAGAACAGGGCTCGAACCCACATCCCCTGCACTGGCAGGCAGACTCTCAACCGCTGCGCCACCAGGGAAGCCCCACATTTAATGTTTTAATGTCATATTTTATATCTTTTTGTTTTGTGTCCCCCTAAACTACTTATTTTGGATATAGATGAATTTACTTCTTCTGGCTTTTAACCTTCATACTAGCTCGAAATGTGATGGATGTACTATCTTTACTGTATAATTGCCTTTACCATGAGATTTTTCCTTTCATAATTTTCATATTTCTAGCTGTGGCCTTTTCTTTTCCACTTAGAAAAATCCCTTTAACTTTTCTTGACAAGCAGGTCTAGTGGTACTGAATGCTTTTGGCTTTTGCTTGTCTATAAAATTATTTCTCTCCCATTCAAATCTGAATGATAACCTTGTCAGGTAGATTATTCTTGGTAGTAGGTTTTTCCTTTCATAACTTTGAATATATTGTGTCATTCCTTTCTGTCCTTCAAAGTTTCCACTGAAAAGTCAGCCATCTTATGAGAGTTTCTTTGTATGTAACTACAGTAGGTACCCTACATACAAACCTTCAAGTTGCAAACTTTCAAAGACGCAAACAGGCATTGCATCAATGTCAGTCATGAGTGAAATTTCAGATTTCCCTCTGTCTCCTATTGCTGACAATCTTTCACCTCTATCATCTCCCACCTCCTTTCCCTCCTCCAATCAGTAACTTTTCTTGCCTGTTCACTCAATGCCAGACCCTGTATACCAGCTGTTGTACAGTACTGCTGTACTTTTCAAGGTAAGGTACTGTAAGATTAAAAATGTTTTGTTTATTTTTGTGTTTGTTTTTTATGTATTATTTTTGTAAAAAGTATTATAAACCTATTGCAGTGCAGGACTGTATAGCCGATCATGTTAGTTGGGTACATAGGCTAACTTTGTTGGACTTATGAACAAATGGGACTTATGAACATTCTCTCGGAACAGAACTTATTCATATGTAGGGGACTTATTGTAGCACTTATACTATTTAAAGATTCTCTCTTAATCTTATTTCTTGACATTTTAATCATAATCATAATGTGCCTTGATGTGGATCTCTTTGGGTTTGTCTTGTTTGAGACTATGACATCTGTTTCATTTGCCAGGTTAGGGAATTTTTCAGCTATTATTTATTTAAATCAGTTATCTGCCCATTTCTCTCTCTCTTATACTTCTTTGACCCTTATTACACAAATATTAGTATGCTTGACATAGTCCCATATGTCTCTTAAACTACCCTCATTTTTTAAATTCTTTTTTTTTTTCTCTTTTCTGTTCAGCTTGGTGATTTCCACTATTCTGTCTTCCAGATCCATGATCCTTTCATTTTTATTATCTTACCTACTACTGATTCCTGCTAGTGTATTTTTTATTTCAGTTATTGTATTCTTCAGCCCTGTTGGTTCTTCTTTATATTTTCTAACTCTTTATTGAAATTCTAACTGTGTTCATCCATTTTTCTCCTGTGTTTGTTGAGCATCTTTACGGTCATTACTTTGAATTCTCTCAGGTAGATCATTTATCTCCACTTCATTGAGTTATTTTTCTGATGTTATATTCTGTTCCTTCTTTAGAATGTGTTCCTCTGTCACTTTATTTTGCCCAATTATCTGTGTTTATTTCTTTTTTTTTTTTTTTTTAATTTATTTAATTTATTTATTTATTTATTTTTGGCTGTGCTGGGTCTTCGGTTCGTGCGAGGGCTTTCTCCAGTTGCGGCAAGTGGGGGCCACTCTTCATCGCAGTGCGGGGACCGCTCTTCATCGCGGTGCGCGGGCCTTTCACTATCGCGGCCCCTCCCGCTGCGGGGCACAGGCTCCAGACGCGCAGGCTCAGCAGCTGTGGCTCACGGGCCCAGCTGCTCCGCGGCATGTGGGATCTTCCCAGACCAGGGCTCGAACCCGTGTCTCCTGCATTAGCAGGCAGATTCTCAACCACTGCGCCACCAGGGAAGCCCTGTGTTTATTTCTTTTTGTGTTAGGTAGGTCAGTTACATTTCCTGATCTTGGGGGACTGGTCTTATGTAAGAGACTTCTTATGTGGCCAAGAAGCACACTCCCCACTAGTCATCAAAGATATATTCTCTAGGGGTGCCCCCTATGTGAGCTATGTTGGTACTTCTGTTGTGTTTGGCCTACTACTGTGGGTGCACTTGTATGCAGGGCTGGCCCCCTGCCTGGTTGGATGCAAGGACCTGCCTTCTGTGGTGACTGTGGACCTTCTGGAGGGGGGAGGGGGGAGGCCTCCCATAAGTTGAGTGTGTGGTATGAGGTAATTGGGGCTGGTGCTGGCCCACTTGGAGGAGGAGATTTTTATACTCTTATGTAGGAAGTGAGTACATAATTTCTAAAACAGAAATAAAAGAAGAGCAGTACCAACATTATTTAGAGATGAATAGGTAAATGCAAAGAGAAACAGCAAAAAGCACTGTACAAGAATGTGAGAGGGCTTCCCTGGTGGCGCAGTGGTTAAGAATCTGCCTGCCAATGCAGGGGACACGGGTTCGAGCCCTGGTCTGGGAAGATCCCACATGCCGCGGAGCAACTAGGCCCGCGAGCCACAGCTACTGAGCCTGCGCGTCTGGAGCCTGTGCTCCCAACAAGAGAGGCCGCGATAGTGAGAGAGGCCCGCGCACCGCGATGAAGAGTGGCCCATGAAGAGTGGCCCCCGCTTGACGCAACTAGAGAAAGCCCTCGCACAGAAACGAAGACCCAACACAGCCAAAATAAATAAATAAATAAATTAAAAAAAAAAAAAAAAGAATGTGAGAAAAGAAGGTGTTTATAGGAGGCAACTCTTCCCTAATAAGCTTTGCACTGCTTTGAATTGTGTGTAAGTATAACCAAATAATCTCCCATCTCTGAGATTTAAGAGAAGACATTGCATCTGTAAAATTGTACAGAGTATAAGATAAACATGCTGAAAAGAAAAAAAAAAGAGCTCAAGATTGAAATATTATATTACAAATGAAAAGCTCAATTAAGTGGCTAGAAGATAGAGTTGAAGAGATCTCTCAGAATGTATAGCAATAAGAAACAGATATGGAAAACAAAGGAGAGAAAATAGGAAAAACTCTAGAAATCATTCTGAAAGATAATAACAATAGCAGACTTTTGTATAACAATCACTAAATGCCAGACAATATTCTCAGTATTTTACAAAAATTTCATTCAAATCTGAAACAATTCTATGAAGAGACACTATTCATATGGTCTACACTTAGCAGTTGAAAAATCCTAAGTATGAAAGGTTAAGCCATTTGGCTCTAGTCATACAGCTAGTGTGGACAGAATTTGGATCTGCAACCAGGCATTGTGACTCAAGATTCTGTGCTATCAACCCCTCACTATAATGAAATGGAGGAGATTATCACATAAATAACTTAAGAATATTTTCTGTCATTGGAAGGTATAAATTTACAGATTGAAATGTCCATTATAGTCCCCAGAAAATGGAAGACAATAGATCATCCCCAAATTTTCTGGCAGTGAAGATCTACATATTTTCAGAAAAACAAACAAACAAACAATATATATATATATATATATATATATATATATATATATATATATGTAGCCACTAAGCAAAATTCCAGAATAATATTGGAGGCTGGGGTTGTTAACAACAAGATGAGAAGTTAGGGAAAAAATCAAACAAAATGTTCTTAAATGTGAAGAATTTTCTCCAATGTAGAAAGTTATATTTAGCCAAACTGTGCAATATCAAGGTTACGAGAGATATGTTCATATATGTAAAGTTTCAGCACTTTTTCTACCCAGGGAAACTTTCTTCACCTTTCCCAGACTGAGCTAGATGTTGTTCCTATGTATTCCTTTGGATTTCAGAAAATATCTCTATGAAAATTCTAACAAAATTCTATTGAACAGGTTCTTCCTTTTTTTCTTCCTTTTGTCCTTCCTTCTTTTCTTCTCAAATATTTTTGAGTACTTATTCAGTGTTAGGTATGTTTTGGTCAACAGAATACAGCCTGCATTAATAGAGAACATTTTCCAAAACTATATTTGTAGTGAGAATGTGCTAACCCTCTCAAAAGGTGAAGAACCACCTTAAGCACATGTCACATCTGACCCTTTATTCATGCTGAATAAAAGAGAGTTATCTTTAGCAAGAGTCATCTCTCTGAGTCCCTCATACTGTAATTGAGTGGCTTCCAATACATGATATTGCCTATGCCTACCACTTCTTCCATGGCATGTGAGTTAGGCAGAATAGTCCTCCAAGAAATGCACAACCAGAACCTCAGAATATGATCTTATTTGGAAATAGGGTCTTTGTAGATGTAGTTAAGATGAGGTCATACTGGATTACGGTGGACCTAAATTTAATATGACTGGTGTCTTCATTTTAAGAGGGACATTTTTATAGAGACACAGACACAAAGGCAGAAGATGGAGGCAGAGATGGGAGTGATGCAGCCGCAAGCCAAGGAACACCTGGGGCTACCAGAAGCAGGAAGAGATAAGGAAGAACCTTCTCCTAGAGTTTTCAGAAGGAGCTTGGTCCTACTAACACCTTGATTTTGGACTTTTAATCTCTAGAAGATTAATCGGTAATCTCTACTGTGGAACAATAAATTCCTGTTGTTTTTAGCCAAAAAAGAAAAAGAAAAGAATGCCTGTAAGGGAGAAGAATGCGAATTAGCAAACAAATACATACATAAAGCTTGTAAAAATGGTGAGGAAAAGAAGCAGGGTGCAGTCTGCACAGACCAAATTTTAATATCCTCAAAAAGTTATTTATTTTTGCATCCCCAAGGCCTACTACAGTGTTTTCCATGTAACCAAACAGTAAATTTTTGGTCAATTGCAAATACATGTTGAATAAATATATTTCTTTTCCTAATAATCAAAAAAATGTTATGTTACATGAAAAATCTAGTGGAAAAAATCTTAATAGTTTGTGTGCACACATCAAAGAGTAAGTATTTAATTTTGCTGTGTATTAGGCCTCTTAACATCTTTTTTAGTCTTTTATGTTGTACTTGTAGAATATAATTTTAATACATGCACAACAAAATTTAAAATAATTATCCTTTTTCCATTTTGCACCTGTTCAATAGACATAAGGAGTGGAAATGATCTGAGTACCTCATTAATTAACAGAAAATATTGCTTTCAACCTGTGTTGCAATTCCCAAACTCCAATAGCAAGCTATAATCAAGCTATAAGATTCTACAGCACTGACAGTGTCATGCCCAGTTTAACAATAGATAGATAAATGTGATTAACTAGTGGTCTAAATGTAATTGTATTGCAGTGGGAAATGCGGTGGTAAAGCAGATTATCATTATTACATAATGAACTAGCAATCTTTACATACATTGTTTCTGTTTACACAATAGTCAAGCCTTAGGCAAAACTCTGCAATATTTAAAATATACAGCTGCTAAGTCTTTTGTTTTTATCAGCTTTCACTCATTCTTTCACCAAAAAAATCCAAAAGGTATAAACAGGGAAAATTGAGTACTTAGAGTTAACAATAGGAATCAACACATTTTTTATGCTAATTAATGTTACTGGTACAATAGGTTTGGAAATGGCAATGAGTTGCATCTAATTTATTTTGAATTTCATGTTCTCTGAAAATAGCAAGGAGGTTCTTCTCTATACAAAGATATTAGAAAAAACAGGTAATTTGTAATTCATTTTATACTTGTCCGTCTTTTGACACCATAGGACTCTGAAAGAAAACTAAATTATATCTATGCATTTACATATAAATGCCAAATGTAAGTAAAAATGTTCATACTGATTTTCATTATTACTGGAAAATTTGGATAAATACTTTGCTAATTTCAAATTCAATATATTTTGTTTAAAATTTGAATAAATCCTTTGATTTCTCCAAATATAAAAAACAGATATATGCACATTATCTGCATGAAGAAATAAGGTGGAATAGTCTGTAGTTTTTTGTCATGATACTTTGTTCTATATAACTCATCTCCCCTTTGCAGCATTCCCTCCAATTTCTAATATCCAGTTCTTCTGAAATAACTTTCAGTACTACCAGTAATCCATGCTTTCTTTCACTTTGTTCAAACTTCTCATTGCATATGACTTATTTTAATATTCAGTAAACCCAATGACATCCTGACTTCTCTATGATAAGAAAATATTTTAACTGCTTGTCTTTTCCCTCAGTAGGCTGAAAGTTTCATGAAATCATATGCTATGTCTTGCCCATGCGTGTATTCCAAGCATTCTAGCTTAGTCCTGACACAGGGTAGGCTCTCAAAGCATATTCACTGAATGTATGTACAAGCAAAGAACTATTAAAAATATCTATCTATTAGCCTAATTTCAAACATTTAACCATTTTCTACTAAGAGAACAATTTGAGTATTGGAAGTCTGTTTTGTAAAGACTGGCAAGGCAAATCAGTAAATTTGGTCATAATAGATAGATGAATCAATAATGCAGGTTAACTAGAGAACACTGCAAAAATATCAGATCCATTATTCCCAATATTCAACTATAGACTTTTGAATAGTTGATATTTCTTGACATTGAGGTCAATGTGAAGAAATCAAACACTTTCATATTTGTCATGTGCTATCCTTCTTTTGAAAGAGCTGCTTTATTATATTAACTTAACACAGCATCCAGATGAAAGAACAAGAGAAGCCTAGTTGGGGTTTGGCAAGGTTAGCTCTGCTGTCAGCCATCACATTTTCATAACAATGAAAAATGTACTTTATGGTTAGCCATAGAATGTCCAGAAGTTGTGTAAGAATACAGGGGCAAAAGGATAAAATAGTATTATAATTTGAAAAAAAAAATGCTACAAGATTAGTGACATATGGCATTACTTGTTCTAGAGCTTCTCCAGTCTCTACAAGCCTTGAATACAGCCTTTCTATCTTATATACAGCTGAAAAATCTGCTTGTGTCTTATTTAATGTCCAGTCCCTCAACATTTCCTTTTCAGTTTAAAATCACTATTAATTCCACCTTTAGTATTTATTCTATGCAACATTAATAAAAGTAAGACATACTTATAGGTAAACATACTAATTGTAGTATCCTAATAATAACTAACATTAGAAATAACTTAAATGTGCATGAATGTATATGAATTCTTAAGATAAAACCCGGGGTATCTATATAAGGGATCTTCTGTATGGATCTATTAAAAAAGAGAGACCTCTATACATAATTGACAATCCATGGTAAAGAAAGCAAGTAAAGAACAGTATATAGCATAAAATATTATCTGTATAAAATATACATAAATTATGTAGGCCAGAAAAATACAGAAGAACTGATGCTTGCTTTTTATAAACAGTTGTTCATGTTTCATTATGGAAGATATTTATTTACTTTTTTTCTAAATTTCCATTGTATTCAACTGTCTACATACTGAACTAAATTCATAGTCAGGAAAAAAAGAAAGCATTTATTAAAATGCTACATAGAGATCTCTTTCTCCTCTTTTCAAACTTGTCTCAGGGGAATTTTAATGCTATCATCCTTAGCAAGACTGGGTCTTCCACTGATGTTTGTAATATCATCCCATTCTAACTACTTCAGAGCCTCACATCCTCAATTATCTCATGATATACCTCCATTGTCAGTTTCACCATGGTTTACAACATCCTCAGGTTTCACAAAATGACATTTTGGCAAAATAGAACGAAAGAAACAAGTGAATAAGTAACTAAGTAACAAAGTTTAAAAACATGTCTTTCTATTTTACATTTGGTAGTGTATATATGTCCATGCCACTCTCTCACTTCGTCCCAGCTTACCCTTCCTACTTCCCATGTCCTCAAGTCCATTCTCTACGTCTGCGTCTTTATTCCTGCCCTGCCCCTAGGTTCTTCAGAACCTTTTTTTTTTTTTTTTTTTAAGATTCCATATATATGTGATAGCATAGCAGCTGCATAGCACAGGGAGATCAGCTCGGTGTTTTGAGACCACCTAGAGAAGTGGGATAGGGAGGGTGGGAGGGACATGCAAGAGGGAGAAGATATGGGGATATATGTATATGTATAGCTGATTCACTTTGTTATAAAGCAGAAACTAACACACCATTGTAAAGCAATTATACTCCAATAAAGATGTTAAAACAACAACAACAACAACAAAAAAACATGTCTTTCTATTTTCTTCTCCAGCAAACTTCTAGAAGTAGTTATATCTACTTTATTAATCCTCTGTCTCATCTACCTATCATTCCTTCCCTCTTGGTTCTATTCACAGCTTAAAAATCAAAATTAACTTTCTAATCCTGTAATCCTGGGTTTGGCAAACTATTTCTGAAAAGGGTCACACAGTAAATATATTAGTCTTGACTGGCTAAACAGGCTCTGCCACAACTAAATTCTGCCATTGTAGCACAAAAGCAGCTGCAGACAATACATAAAAAATGAACAAGCTGTATTCCAATAAAACTTTATTCAAAAATACAGGGAGTGGACTGGATTTGCCCTGTGAGCTATATTTGCAGGCTCCTGATGTAACCTAATAGCTAATTTTCAGTCATCATCATTTTTACTTTTCTGAATTGTCACTGCCTTCTTCCTTCTTGAAATTCTCCCTCTGGGCAGAAAGAATTTGGGATCACTAAATATTCCATGGGCTCCTGTACATTTCCCAGGCACCCTTGAAGTTACATTGAGAACACGTGACTCATTGTGCCCAATGGGTTTGAGTGGAAGTGATGTGTATTCGTTCTTTTCCAACACAGTAAAGAACTAGGATATGAATTTTCTGTGTTCTGTCTCTTGTTTGCATTGAGGGAGGCAAAGAACTCCAAGTTGCCAGAGCTGCAGAATGCACAGACCCAATACTCCTTGGTGACAGTGGAAATAAGTTGCAGACTGTTACAAAGTGAAAACTAAACCTTTGTTTGGTTAAGAAAGTGAGATATAAGGGTTTATAAGTTACACTATGGGCAAACCTATACTTACTTAGTCTTTTTAACTTCCCTCAGATCAACGTACTCCTTTCCTAAAGGGTGTCATGGTTTTTCTCTCTTTTTCAATTAACAATAAATGTTCAGAATATTTAGTGTGGCATTCAAGATCATGACCTTACTTGTATTAGTTTTTGAGTGCTTTGCAGCAATTGCCACAAACTGAGCTACTGAAAACAGCACATGTTTAATTTTGGTACAGTTTTCATGGGTCGAAAGTCCAGGCACAGTTTAGTGGGGTCTCACAAGCCTGCAGTCAAGATGATGAATGGGGCTGGGGTCCTGCAATAGGCTTGACTTGAGAAAAATTAACTTCCAGCCTCCCTCAGATTGTTGGGAGAATTCAGTTCCTTGTGACTATGGTACTAAAGTCCCTGTTTTCTTGCTGGCTGTCAGCAAGGGGTCACTCTCAGCTCCTAAGTGCCATCCTCAAGTCCTAGGCACGTGAACCTCTCACAACTTGGCAGCTTACTTCTTTGAAGTCATGAAGAGACTCTCTCTTCAGTAAGGGCCCATTTCCCCTTTTAAAGGTTTTCAGCTGATTAAGTCAGGCCCACTCAGTATAATCTCCCCTTTCATTAACTTATAGTCAATTGATTTGAAACCTTATTGCTATCTGTGAAATCCTTTAACTTTTTCTATATAAAGTAACCTAATCATGGAGTAATATCCTATCATGTTCACAGTTTCTGCCCACACTAAAGGGGAGAGCACTATGTAGGGCATGTCCACCAGGAGGAGGAATTTTGGGGGCCATGTTAGAATTCTGGTTACCACATTGTCCTAACCTATTTCCCAAGTATTAATTACTTCCACATCTTCCTCTTGGTTCCATGTAATATAGCTAAAAGAAATCACTTGGATTTCTTGCTGTTTATTCTTTGTCTTAAGACAAAGCTAACAATTATTATGGTTATTGTGGTTAAGCTAACAATTATTGATGGTTATGTTATACATCAAATACTCTCATGTTTATTACGTTTTTAATCCTTAAAATAACTCAGAGAACTTAGTTTTAACATCTCCATTTATATATAAAGAAACAAATTTCTATTCTTGAGACCCAAGCTCTATATTATTTAATCATGACTTATAAATTTATTTACTAGGCCTCTATCTTTTCCATCTGCTAAGGTCTTTATCTAGAATTCATCCCATCATGCTCATATGTGTAATACTTATCCATCTTTAAAATAATTCCCCCAAAATTTTATTATGATATTTTTCAAATATATACCAAACTGAAAGTATTTCGTAGTGAAGACCAATATATGTATCATCTAGTATCTACCATTAATATTTTACTGTACTGGCTTTATCATATATGTATCCACCCATGCACCCAACACCCTATCCATCCAACATTACATTGTAGTTTTTGATATGTTTCAAAGTAATTTGTAGTCATCAGTACACTTCCACCTAAATATTGTAATATGTAATCTCTTAGCTAAACTTGGCTAATATTTCTTTTCAGACTCCCTTCTTTTGATACAAAATTTACATACAATGAATACATAAATGTTAAGTGTACATTTGCTGTGTTTTAACAAATGTTTACATCTGGGAAACACAGATGCATATCAAGATATACAATACTATAATGACTCCAGAAACTTTCCTTGTGCATTTTTCCAGATAAACCCTACACCTACCAACAATCTTTTAATTCTTCCCACTGTTAATCAATTTTGCCTAGTGAAGAACTTCATTTAAGTTGAATTATATAGCATGTTCTCTAGTGATTTTTAATACCACAGATGCTTTTGATACTGATTTTTTTTTTTGTATGAAACAAGTAGTTTGTTTCTTTTTGTAACTGAGTAGTATTGAATTTAAAAAACATATCTTAGTTTGTATATTCATTATATTGTTGATGGAAACTTCTTTCTGGGAATATTATGAATGAAATTGTCATGAACATTTGTGTAAAAGTGTTTCTGTTAATATTTCTTTTCATTTTTCATGAGTGAATACCTAGAAGTTTAATTTCTGTGATATGCTAGGTGTATGTTCAGTTTTATAAAAAACTAAGACACTGCCATAATGCTTCCAAGGTGGTTGTATTATTTTACATTTCCACCAACAATATACAGGAATTAAAGTTTCTCCACATCCTCAAGTACACTTGTTATCACCAATCTTTTTGGTTTTAACCCATTTGGTGGGTGATAAATTTATTTTCGATTTCCCTGATGACTTACAACATGGAACACCTTTTGAAAATGTCTATTAAATCTTGCCTCTTTTTATTAGGTCATTTTTATTATTGATTTTTATTGCAGTTATAGTTATTGATTTCTATGGCTTATATAAGAGACATTTAGCTAATTTCAAGTCACAGCTATATACTTCTGCATTTCTCCTACAGTGCTTTATGGTTTTAGACTTTCCATTTTCTCTGTTATGAATATTTAATTTTTCTGGCAGCATTTCCTGAAAAAAAAAAATTCAACCCACTGGGTTGCTTTGGTGCTTTTGTTGAAAATTAAATGTCTATATACCAACATGTCTATGACTAGATTTTAAATTTTGTTACCTTGATCTCTGTCTCTGTCTCTCTGTCTCTGATACTTATTGTTTTATTGTACAGTCTTGATTATGGTAGCTTTATTGTTAATTCTGAAATCAAGTAATGTAAGGCTTTTAAACTTTTTTTCTTCTTTTAAAATTTCTTTGCATATTCTAGTTTCTTTGCAGCTCAATATATATTTTAACCAGTCTGCTAAGTTTACAGAAAAGTCTTTTTGGACTTTAGGATGACATTGAATCTGTAGATCAAATTGGGTGGAACACACATATTAATAACATTGAATTTTCCAGTTAATGAAAATGGTATACCTCTGCACTTATTTACATCTTGCTAACTTGATCTCAGCTACGTTTTACGGCTTTCATTTTAGAGATTTCCTTTATCTTTTTAAAAAATTTATTCCTAAATATTTTGTCTTTTAATGCTACTCTGAATAAAATTATTTTTTCCATTTTATTTGTGTTCGCTACTAGTACATAAAAATGCAACTGATTTTTTTCTTACATCTTATAAGCAACATGTGAGAGTTCCAATTTCTCTGTATCTTTGCCAATATTTGTCATTTTGTCTTTTTTTTTATAGTCATCCTAGTGGGTGTGAAATGGCATCATATTATAGTTTTGATTTGTATTTTCCTAGTGATTGATAATATTCAGCACTGTTTTATATGCTTATTAGCCACTTGTACACCTTTTTTTTAAATTAATTAATTTATTTATTTTTGGCTGTGTTGGGTCTTCGTTTCTGTACAAGGGCTTTCTCTAGTTGTGGCAAGCGGGGGCCACTATTCATCGTGGTGCGCGGACCTCTCACTATCGCGGCCTCTCTTGTTGCGGAGCACAGGCTCCAGACGCGCAGGCTCAGTAATTGTGGCTCACTGGCACAGTTGCTCCGTGGCATGTGGGATCTTCCCAGACCAGGGCTCGAACCCGTGTCCCCTGCATTGGCAGGCAGATTCTCAACCACTGCACCACCAGGGAAGCCCCTGTACACCTTCTTGAAGAAACATCTATTCATACACTTTCCCTGTTTTTTCCCCCATTGAGTTATAGTTCCTTTAAAATGCTGTGTTAGTTTCTGCTAGATTTCCCCTTTTATGGTTGTTAGCATTTGCTTTATGTATTGAGGTGCTCCTATGTTGGATGCATAAATATTTACAATTGTTATGTCTTCTTGAATTTATCCCTTGATCATTATGTAGTGTCCTTCCTTGTCTCTTGTAACAGTCTTTATTTTAAAGTCTCATTTATCAGGTATGAGTATTGCTACTTCAGCTTTCTTTTGATTTCCATTTGCATGGAATATTTTTCCATCCCCTCACTTTCAGTCTGTATGTGTCCCTAGGTCTGAAGTGGTTCTCTTATAGACTGCATATGTCCGTGTCTTGTTTTTGTATCTATTCAGGCAGTCTATGTCTTTTTTGGAGCATTTAATCCATTTACATTGAAGGTAATTATCAATATGTATGTTTCTATTACCATTTTCTTATTTGTTTGGGTTTGTTTTTGTAGGTCTTTTGCTTCTCCTGGGCTTCCCGTCTAAAGAAGTTCCTTTAGCATTTGTTGTAAAGCTGGTTTGGTGGTGCTGAATTCTCTTAGCTTTTGCTTGTCTGTAAAGCTTTTGATTTCTCCATCAAATCTGAATGAGATCCTTGCGGGGTAGAGTAATCTTGTTTGTAGGTTTTTCCCTTTCAACACTTTAAATATATCCTAACACTCCCTTCTGGCCTGCAGAGTTTCCGCTGAAAAATCAGCTGATAACCTTATGGGGATTCCTTTGTATGTTACTTTTTGCTTTTCCCTTGCTGATTTTACTATTTTTTCTTTGTATTTAATTTTTCTTAGCTTGATTAATTTGTGTCTCAGCATGCTTCTCCTTGTGCTTATCCTGTGTGAGACTCTCTGCACTTTGTGGACGTGGGTGGCTATTTCCTTTCCCATGTTAGGGAAGTTTTTAACTATAATGTCTTCAAATATTTTCTCTGACCCTTTCTCTTTCTCTTCTTCTTCTGAGACCCCTATTATTTGAATGTTTGTGCATTTAATGTTGTCCCAGATATCTCTGAGACTGTCCTCATTCCTTTTCATTCTTTTTTCTTTACTGTCCTCCTCAACAGTTATTTCCACCATTCTATCTTCCAGCTCACTTATTCGTTTTTCTGTCTCAGTTACTCTGCTTTTGATTTCTTCTAGTGTATTTTTCATTTCAACTATTGTGCTGTTCATCAGGGAGGGAAGAAAAGGGGAAGGGGGACAAGACAGTGCTCCTTATGGGGGCTGGGGGAGGAGAGAGGTTCCCATGCTCGAAGGGGTCCACTCACAGTGAGGGGATCAGTGGAGATGGAGAGGGACCTTTGAGGGATCAGGGAATCAGAGGGGGAAGAAGCCAGCATCTCCCCGTCCTGCTTGGGTCCTAGTGAGCCTGCTTGGGTCCTGGGCCTGAAACCCAAACCCTGGGTCCCCCTCTGGCCACGTGGGTCCCCAGGACTGAGCCCTGTCCCCTCCAAGGCTTCCTCCAGCTGTACCAGCCCCTGCTGGCATGCCTGTGGAGGCCTGCATCCTAGCTGGCCTGCACAGGCCATGTGCTCCAGGCCAGCTACAGGAACAGACACTGGTGAGAGAAAAACATGCAGAGGTTGGGCTGACACAGCAGGTCCAGAGACCTACCTAGGGGTATTGGAGGCCTACTGGGGATATGGGGTAGGCTCACCATGGGGGCAAGGACACTGATAGATGAGGCACCAAGGAAATTTTTATTTTAAAAATTTTTTTTACCTTTTATTTTATTCTTTTTTCTTTATTTTTGGCTCTTGTGGTTCTTTTTGTTGTTGTTTCATTTTATTTTTTCTAATATATTTTTTTTATTTTTCTAGTTCTATTTTCTTTATTCTTTGTTATTGTTCTGTTGTTTTCTGGGTATTTTTCTTTGTTTGTTTGTTGATTTTTTTTTCCATGCTGTGCAGATTGCTGGGTCTTGGTTCTTTCCCTGTTTTTTGAATTTCATTACTTGTCTTTTTTATTATTGAGTAATAATAGTTCTTTATTTTCTGCATACAAATACTGTATGAAATTCATGATTTGCAAATATTTTCTTCTTTCTTTGGATTATTTTTCACTTTCTTAATGGTATAATTTGTAGGACAATAATCTTAATTATGGTGAAGTTCAATTTATCTATGTTTCAAATGTTGCTTGTGGTATTAATGTTATATCTAAGAACAATTGCCAAGATTCTGAAGACTGCCCATTAATATTTAAAGTAATTATTTATATGGTCAGATTTAGATCTACCATTTTACTGTTTAGTTTTTATTTGCCAGTCCCTTTTAGTTTCTCTTTTTCTGCTTTTTTGATTATTTAAATATTTTGTTTGGAATTCTATTTTAAATTACCTACATTACATACACATATATATATATATATTTAAAAATCATCAGTTTCTCTCTTTATTCCATTTATTTCACACACATATGCTAGTTCATTACAAAATTGACATATGCTCCTTGAACATCCAAAGATATATCAAGAAAATCCTTTCTCCTATATTAAATTAGTTATTGATTCTTTAGCTCGTGTGTTTTATATCTCATGTATATTTTAAGTGATTGCTCTAGAGATTACAATAAACATGTTTAGATTTACAAACTAGAGTTAATATAATAACACATCATTAAAATGTTGAAATCTCACCAACATATAGATCTAATAAATCCCCCCTCTCTCCCCCCCTACCACACACACACTTTATGCTAGAGGTAGAAAACTTTTTACGTAATGGACCAGATAGTAAATATTCTAGACTTTGCAGGATACAAACAGTTCCTGTTGCATATTCTGCTTTGTTTTTGTTTTGTTTTGTTTTAACAATATTTTTAAAATGTAGAAAATCATTCTTAGCTTGAAGTTTACAAATATAGAGACTGTAGGCTAGACTTTGCCCATGGGCCGTAGTTTGTTGCCCTTTGCATTATGCTATCATTATAAATATTACATGTATATACCTTATAAACTATAGAAGAAAATGCTACTTTTTTTGGTTCAGAAAGATACATAAACTTCAAAGAAAGAGGAAATAAGGAGAGTTTATATTTATCCAAATGTTTAACATTTCCCAAGGACATTGTTCTTTTTTGAAGACACAGATTTCCAATTTGTAATGTTTGGAGAATTCCTTTTATTTTATGTATGTATTTATTTATTTATTTGCATTGTGTATTTGATGTCAAAAGAATTCTCTAAGTTTTCTTATATCTTCGATGTCTTCTTTTGCCTTTAGTCTTCTGGTTTACTTTGGCTGAATATAGAATTCTAGAATGATAGTTTCAGTTAGTTAGATTTTATTCAGTACTCTAAAGATGCTGTTTTACTCTATGACATTTTTTTTTCTGATAAAAATCAACAGTAATTTGAAGCATATTTGCTCTTTATATAATATAGAATTTTATGCTGGTTACTTTCAGCATATTTTCCTTAGTTTGGCTCTAACTGTTTTAACAATGGCATATCTGCAAATAGTTATCTTCATGTTAATCCTTGCTTAGAGTTTCCTGAGTTTATCTAATCAGATCACAAACAATGTCCTGCAAATGAAGAAAAATCCAGATCTCCTTCAGAAGGAAGAATGCAATAGCATGACAGTTGTATACAGTGACTTCCTCTTAACTATCCCGAAAGAGACCTGCAACAACTCAGCTGGGTAACTGTGCCTATGGGAAGGAAAAACTATTAGACACCATCCTTGGCTAATACCAATTATTGGGGAACCAGAACATCACAGGTCCATCAGTCCATCAAAGGGTCAGATAATGAAGGAAGATCTGAATTTTCCTCATGATAGGATTGTTAAAATAATATGTGTAGTCAAAACATGTATGCTTTGGGTCTCGCAGAACTACCACAATGGCTCATTGACACACCAAGCAAGACCTGTTATGGATGAAAAAGACAATTAAGATCAAAAGCAAAACCAGATCCTGAGGGAATTGTAGATACTAGAGTCAACATCAAAACTTTAGGGTTAGGAATGGTGACTCTTATTGTACTCACATTTAAGACTCTATCTTGGCTAATGCAAAAGAGAAATGCCTTTTGGAGGAACACGGTGGAATATCTTAAGTTTAATCATATCATCACCCCAGTGCAGCTTTTTTTCTACATATGCTCTTGTAATAGGAACAAATCAGTTTAGTTGGCAAGCAGCTATGGACCTGACAAATACTTTTTCTCTATTACAATAAGATAAAACAGCACAATAAGATTCCTTTTACCCCACAAACCCATCAATAAAATGTGATCACTTGCTTTAGGATTACCCACCCTCTCTATTGGGCTACCACCACCCTTTAAAGTACCTATTTTTTTTTCAATTAGAGGGAAAAAAAACACTTCTATATGTGGACAAATTAGAAAAATTTTCACCCTGGGAAGAAAAGTCTGCTCCATGAGAGGGAGAGGAACAAATTTCATAAAAGGCAAATATTGTGTGCCTTCTTACAGGCAAATGTAGTCCAATTCCAGAGCACAGAACTGAGTGAGCTGAGTGCAGACTCAATTGCAGTTTACATTTACTCCCTTAGATCAGTGCCCTTGTGCAGTACACAAACTGTGAAACCACATGTGAAAAACCAAATTCTTTAATGCAATTAATATCTCAGGGAATTTAAACATTTAACTGGCCAAAAAATAATGGATTATGTTATGTTTTAAGAATTGGATTATGTCAGGGAAATTTCTGAATGGCCGATGATCTGAAACATGCCAGGCTCTTCCTTCTAAAGGGGTAAGTCAAGATGCTACAGCCTCGTGCTCTCAATCACTAAGAAAGAGTCCTACTGATTGATTTTGGAGGGAACGTATTTCACAATATAGGAGAATGCTCTAACTCATTTCCTGTCTCACTCCCCAAAGTAGTCAGTTCGTTGTGGAGCCCCATGCCAGCAAAGGCTCTTCAGCTAGTTCAGGGTGTACCTCCACTCTGCACTTATAGTTCTAAAGATTCACCATGTCTCAAGGTCTCTATGCTAACAGATGCTCAATTCAGAGCATATTATTAATAATGAAGATAGAATGTGTAATGCATATTTTTATATATTTTAATGAATGTTCCTTTTATTCACTACCTCTCCTTCAATAGTTTCTACATTTTGGTGTTTAATTTTATAATTAACTACAAAATATTTCTATAATCTTCAGAATAAGAATACCAGAACTTAAAGTGTAATATACATGACCTAGAAATTCTGGACCTAGACTGAGTGCAGTAACTAATGAAATTTTTTTTTGTTCCCTTGAGGAAAGTGTGAGTGTATTTTGAGTTATAAAAGGGATAGTTGCATTATATAAAGCAGAAACATTTGTGTATGTGTGTGGGGGGGAGGTCTAAAGTATAAGAAAGAATTCATATAGATGTTAGACAGCTAAAATGATATGTGTTCATTTTTTATTTATGTGGCATCCCAAGATAAGTGAAAGTTAAGACACAGTAGTCCATATCTATTTTTTTATATCTTCTGCAAGGTACAGCTTTTGCAGATATCAAAACTGTGGCCAACTAGAAGTTTTCCCACAGGAATTTAAATACTACAAAGATACTGTAGATTGAAGAGATCCTTGACATGGTAGCAAGTGTCCAGGGTTATAGAGAATTGCAATACAGTACTCCTGCAATGGCATAAGTCCAAGTGACCGTAGATGATAACTGCTGTGGATATTGTACTTTGTCCCTTGGTTCCTGGAAAATATAGTTCCCTGATATAACAATACCTGACAAAAATATTGATAGAAAACTTACAGGCCAATTTTAATCAGGAACATAGGGGCAAATACAAATCCACTCTCATTAACCTAAGTAGAAAATAAATTTAAAGGAGGTATATCATTACACTTGCCTGATTTTTTAAAAAAGTAGATTTTTTTTTCATTTTCAAGATGTAAACATTAAGTATGTATAGCTTTTGTTTGTGTCAATCATACCTCAAAATAATTTTTAAAAAGATTTTTCTGAAGAAGAGCATGTGTATAATTGCTCTGTTATCCACTGAATTGTTGTTCATTTGTTAGAATTCTATGATGAAATCCTATAGACTTGGAGTTTTCATTATAGAATGATTTTAATTACAGTTTCACTTTTTAAAATAGTAATGAAGGGGACAGTCAAGATGGAAGAGGAGTAGGAGGACATGGAGCTCATCTCTCCCCACAAACGCATCAAGAATACATCTACAAATGGAGCAATTCTCACAGAGCACCTTCTGAACACTAGCAGAGGACCTCAGACACCTAAAAGAACAAGAAAGATCCCCATGTAATCGGGTAGGATGAAAGAAAGAAGAAGGGAAAAGGAAGAAGAGAGGAAATGGAATGGGACCTATGTCCCTGCAGGGGAGCTGAAGGTGAGGACAGGTTCCCGCATCTGGGGAAACACCCTCACTGGCAGGGAGATCAGCTGGGACAGAGGGGGAGTTTTGGGGGCTTGCAGGAGAACACAGCAACTGGTCTGTGGTAGGCAGGACAGAGTGAGACCTACAATGATGGTCTGTGTCACAGCCCTGTGTGACCCAGCCTGAAACGGGTGTCCACTGGTGTGCACAGAGGCTGGGTGCTGGAACTTGGGGTTTGGAGAGCAGACCCAAGGAGAGAACTGTTTTTGGCTAGGAGGGGACAGCCTGAGTGGGCGGGAGTGAGGAGCTCTGCAACTGGGAATGCTCGGGGAGAAAGCCCAGACCACCATAGAAGAAAAGCACCATTGTTGAGTGACATGCAAAGGGTGGGGTCACCATTGCAGCCTCTCTCCTCATGCTCAGTCCCCTGCCTCCATTGGCACCAGGGAGGGGTCCCACTTGAGTGGCTCTTGCCCCCCTGGCCATCGCCTCCTCTGTCCCCTCTCTGCCTGGGCAACCTACTCACCCAGATCACCACCTCAGCACCCTCTTTCCTGGGTGAACTGCTCGCCTGATTACCACCTTAGCTCCCTCCTGGTGATGGACTTGTGCATCCCAATAGCCACCATGGCCCTCTCTCGCCTGGGCAGCCCTGTGCCTGATCCCTGTCTCTGCCTCCTCCCACCTGATGGGCTCGTGTGCTCTGGCAGCCTTGGGAGCAGATGCTGGTGGGTGGCCCACACACAGAGGTCCACACACAGGGGCCATGTGATGAAAGAAGAAGAGCTAAAATTTCTCCTTGGGGCTATGCAAAACACGGAGTTACACCTCCACTGACAATTTCCTAAATTCAGTACCTGTGTAATATCTGAACAGGTAACAAGTGCTACTGCAGCTGAGACAGGTCTGGCTTTAGCAGTTGTGGGATCTGAGGGAGTGGCAGGATATATTTAAAGTGATGAAAGAGAAAAACCTATAATGAAGAATACTCTACCCAGCAAGACTCTCACTCAGATTCAATAGAGAAATCAAAAGCTGTACAGACAAGAAAAAGCTAAGAGAATTCAACACCACCAAACCAGTTTTAAAACAAATAGTAAAGGAACTTCTCTAGACGGGGAAAAAAAGAGGTCACAAGAAAATCACAAATGGAAAAGCTCACTGGTAAAAGGAAACATACGGTAAAAGCAGGAAATTATCCACATACAAATATGATATCAAAACAAGCAACCATGAGAAGAGGAGAGCGCAAATGCCAGAAAGAGGAATTGCATTTGAAATTAAGGAACCAACAACTTAAAACAACCTTATATATAGACAAACTGCTATATCAAAACCTCATGGGAAATACAAACCAAAAAACTATAATAGATACACACACAAAAAGAAAAAGCAAACCAAACATAACACTAAATATGGTAATCAAACAGCAAGAGAATAGAAAAAAAAAAAGAGGAAGAAAACAAAACAAAAAAAATGTCTACAGAAACAAACCCAAAACAATTAAGAAAATAGGAACATACATATGTATAATTACCTCAAATGTAAGTGGATTAAATGCTCCAACCAAAAGACCAGACTGGCTGAATGGATACAAAAACAAGACCCATATATGTTGTCTACAAGAGACCCACTTCAGACCTAGAGACACACAGACTGAAAGTGAGAGGATGGAAAAAGATATTCCATGTAAATGGAAATCAAAAGAAAGCTGGAGTAGCAATACTTACATGAGAAAAACATAGAATTTAAAATAAAGACTGTCAGAAGAGACAAAGAAGGACACACATAATAATCAAAGAATCAATCCAAGAAGAAGATATAATAATTGTAAACATATCTGCACCCAACATAGGAACACCCCAATATATAAGGCAAATGCTAACAGCCATAAAAGAGGAAATCAGCAGTAACACAACGATATTGGGGGAATTAATACCCCACTTACACCAATGGACAGATCATCCAGGCAGAAAATTAATAAGGAAACACAAGCATTAAATGACATATTAGACCAGATAGATTTAATTGATATTTATAGGACATTCCATCCAAAAGCAGCAGAATACACTTTCTTCTCAAGTGTACACGGAATATTCTCCTGGGTAGATAACATCTTGGGTAACAAATCAAGCCTCGGTAAATTTAAGAAAACTGAAATCATATCAAGCATCTCTTCTGACCACAAAGCTATGAGATTAGAAATAAATTACAGGAAAAAGAACTGTAAATAATACAAACACATGGAGACCAAATAATATGTTACTATACAGATAATGGATCACTGAAGAAATCAAAGAGGAAATCAAAAAATACCTAGAGACAAATCACAACAAAAATATGACAATCCAAAATCTATGGGATACAGCAAAAACAGTTCTAAGAGGAAAGTTTATAGCAATACAATCTTACCTCAGGAAACAAGAAAAATCTCAAATAAACAACCTAACCTTACACTTAAAGCAACTAGAGAAAGAAGAACAAACTCCAAAGTTAGCAGAAGGAAAGAAATCATAAAATCAGAGCAGAAATAAATGAAATAGAGACAAAGAAAACAATAGCAAAGATCAATGAAACTAAAAGCTGGTTCTTTGAAAATATAAACAAAATTTCTAAACCTTTAGCTAGATTCATCAAGAAAAAAGGGAGAGGGCTCAAATCAATAAAATTAGAGATGAAAAAGTAGCAGTTACAATGGTCACCATAGAAATAAAAAGGATCATAAGAGATTACTACAAACAACTGTATGCCAATCAAATGGACAACCAGAAGAAATGGACATATTCTTAGAAAGATACAATCTCCCAACACTGAAGCAGAAAGAAATAGAATATATGAACAGATCAATCACAAGTACTGGAATTGAAACTGTGATTTTAAAAGTTCCAACAAACAAAAGTGCAAAACCAAATGGCTTCACAGGCGAATTCTATCAAACATTTAGAGAAGTGTTACCACCTGCCCTTCTGAAACTTTTCCAAAATATTTGCAGTGGAAGGAAGACTCCCAAGCTCATTCTATGAGGACACCATCACCATGATACCAAAATCAGAAAAAAAAAATCCCCCAAAAAGAAAATTACAGGCCAATATCAATGATGAACATAGATGCAAAAATCCTCAACTAAATACTAGCAAACCAAATTCAGCAACACATTAAAAGGAGCAAACACCATGACCAAGTGGGATTTATCCCAGGGATACAGTGATTCTTTAATATAGGCAGATCAATCAATGTGATACAAATTAAGGAATAAAAGCCAAATGATCATCTCAATAGATGCAGAAAAAGCTTTTGACAAAATTCAACACCCATTTATGATAAAAACTCTCCAGAAAGTGGGCATAGAGGGAACATACCTCAACATAATAAAAACCATATATGACAAACCTACAGCTAACATCATACTCAGTGGTGAAAAACTGAAAACATTTCCTATAAGATCAGGAACAAGACAAGGATGTCAACTCTCATCAGTTTTATTCAACATAGTTTTGGAAGTATTAGCCATGGCAATCAGAAAAGAAAAATAAATAAAAGGAATCCAGATTGGAAAAGAAGAAGTAAAACTGTCACTGTTTGAAGATGACATAATACTATACATAGAAAATCCTAAAGATGCTACCAGGAAACTCCTAGAGCTCATCAATGAATTCATTAAAGTTGAAGGATACAGAATTAATACACAGAAATCTCTTGCATTACTATACACTAAAAATGAAAGATCAGAAAGAGAAACTAAGAAAACAATCCCATTTACCATTGCATCAAAAAGAAAAAAATACCTAGGAATAAACCTACCTAAGGAGGCAAAAGACCTGTACTCAGAAAACTATAGGGTACTGATGAAAGTAATTGAAGATGACACAGACAGATGGAGAAATATACCATGTTCTTGGATTGGAAGAATGAATATCGTCAAAATGACTCTACTATCCAAAGCAATCTACAAATTCAATGCAATCCCTATCAAATTACCAATGGCATTTTCTCCAGAATTAGAACAAAAAATTTTACAATTTGTATGGAGACATGAAAGACCCCGAATAGCCAAAGCAATCTTGAGAATGAAAAACAGAGCTGGATGAATCAGGCTCCCTGACTTCAGACTACACTACAAAGCTACAGTAATCAAAACAGTTTGGTATTGGTACAAAAACATAAAGATAGATCAATGGAAAAGGATAGAAAGTCCGGAGATAAATCCATGCACCTATGATCACCTAATCTATTACAAAGCAGGCAAGAATATACAATGGAGGAAAAACTGACTCCTCAATAAGTGATTCTGGGAAAACTGGACAGCTATATGTAAATGAATGAAATTAGAACACTCCCTAACACTATACCCAAAAATAAACTCAAAATGGATTAAAGACTTAAATGTAAAAAAACTTTTGGCCTAATCTTTGCTGTCTACTTTTTTGTTTGTTTTCTATCTTATTAACTTCTTAGCCTCTCAGTGAGACTTTTCCACATTAAAGTTAGCTAAAGCCTCTTTTTGAGATGATCATATAAATCACTGAAACAGGAGCTATTTTTAGAATAAAAGGGGACACTATTAAATTATATTTGTATTTTTATAAATATAGAATAGCTGTATTTAAAATATAGTTTCTCTATTTGGCTGGTAAATTTATTTTACTTATATATTTCTTGGTGTTTGTGTGTATGTGTGCTTATGTGTGTGTCAAGGTGCATATGTGTGTTACTGTTCAATAAGTTTGTTTTTCCTCAGGTTTTCTCAAATCCTGTGGAAAGACAGAGCAAGGATTAAATGAATATATATATATATATATATATATATATATATATATATATATATATATATGTAGGTAGTAGTAATCTATTATTTAGGCATTTGTTTACATTTTCCAATTTTATAGGTGAAAAGGGCATTTCTTTGTTGTAATAGCTTGTGTTACATTGACTCCTGATGAGTTTGAATATTTTAATAAGCTTACTGGCCATTTGCATTTCATCATGTCTCCTTACATGAGTACCAAATTTGACTCTCACTCATTCTGTTTAAACATATGATTTGTTGACATAGAGATAAATATCTATTATTCAATTATTATAATAACACAATACATTTTAAACCTAAACAATTATTTTTTTCTACTAAAATGAATGATAACCAGCGAACTTAGCTAGAAGCATCTGCTCAGCTTTAAACTGATTGTTTATCAGAAATTTCTATATCAAAATGAAGAGGATAACCATGAGCTTAACATGTGGTTTTCTTTATTTAATTCAAATGTTATATATCCTTATACCACCTTTTAAAGCTTGGTATACATAGTTTCTGAAATATCAGAATAACTTATTATTACCATTAATGTAGATTTTTAAGAGCTGATTAACTCATTCTTGGATTTGCATTGATAGAAAATATCTTAAGTTGAAAGTTATGAAGGTAAAATTAGAAAGAAATATTTTTTTGTTGATTGAGATTTATGTGTTGCACTTCTTAATGACCTGTTCATTTCAACAAATGATGACCAATTCTCTTTGACAGAAATCCCTTAGCGTGTTTCTAGTATAGCATGAATAAATAGTGTTCATTCATTATGTAGCATAGAATTACACTATGGTGTAAATGAACTTATTGCTAATAATTTGTAACTGTTGCAAGTTCCTGTCAGAACACTGCCAAAATGCATTTGGCAAATCTTCCCAGATAACTGATAAACAGAAAAAGCTAATTACATTTGGGACATTCAGAATGTGAATACATACAAATCTAATCAGAGGGTAAAATGCACTAAAAGTCTTTGTAAATCTTTACGTGGTTTCTGCTGAATTCCATGTTACACATGGGAAGAGTCAGCATGAGGAACTTCAGTCTACAACTTATACCTTCAATGAGAAAAAAAAAAATTGGTAATGAAACAAAGGGGCAGCTGTCAAAGTCAGCCACAAGAAATAATTCTTGGTTGAAACACTGATTTTCAAAAAGACAAGGAATTTGTGAAGAGCCTACTGCTTGTGTTTCTGAAGATGTTGAAGTTAACTGAAGGTGTGATTTTTTAGTACCCAAGCAGTGATAGAAGTCAAAAGGAGCATAATACTCTTAACAAAATTCACAAAAATGCTAGTCAATTTGGAGGCTGAAAATTCTGAATCAAATTGTGATCCTGCAATAAAACTTTGCATTTGAATATTGCCCTTTGAACAGGAGTGTTTAAAGCCAAGTTCAATGTGGGGAATATTTGAACCTTGGATGATCACTAGCTTATCATTTGTATTTCACTAATCATTGTCCATATTGCTTATCATCCATATTCCACTGCCCTAGAAGTTTTATGTAATTGAAACATTTTAGAACAAGCATTCTTATTTAGGGTCTTTGGGTGACTATATACCTTTAGGTGATCCATAGACAACCTGGATGTTTACATGGATTGTGCTTGTGTGTGTGTGTGTGTGTGTGTGTGTGTGTGTGTATGTGTGAAAGTGAATGTATCTTTGCTCAAATACCCAGAGAGAGGACTCATCTTTTTTTTCAATGTGATTATGATCATCAAAACATAAGAAATATATCCAGGCTTAAAACTAATCATTTATCTTGATCTTTAAGAAAAATTAATCAATAACAATAATTATAAACTCATTTTCAAAAGATATTCACATACAATAGTTCTAGTAATTCTCCCAGTTTTTCTGTAGAGATAATCGCATTTGTATGAGATACCTTGAAGATGACATGTTAATAAACGGCAAACTAATTTTATGTGAAAGTATTCTTTTGCTCTAGGGAGGGAAGCGGTCATTAAAAATATATCTCTTTTTGTATATATATGTCTATGTGTACATGTGTGTGTTTTTCTGTGTGTGTGTGTGCCTATTAGGAGTAGTCCCAGCTTGGTATTTATGAGAGAGGGGAGATTACACTAAATAACAACATAAAAACAGAGTCTCTCAATGCTAGTTAGAAGCTACTCTCTTCTCCTTTGTACCCACTGCCAATCACTGCTGTCTATTTGTCTCATTTTCTATATCATACATAAAACGTGTCTGTATATATATACATATATATCATATAAAAATGATATTTGGTACAGTTACCTGGTTTGCTGTATTATAGAGGTTTATTTTGTTGGGATAATAGTCCTTCCTATGATGTGTTTATTTATGTTAGCTGTCATATACATGCTGGTCTTTCCAAGGTAGGTAATTAAAAGATAAGACAAATTACTTATTTTTAAATTTGAAAATACATCTGAGACACTATTTCTAGGATTTTTAGGAAATGCAAGCATAATTATGGTAAAATTATGGTAATCTCCATGATATACTTAAAATAAAAACGAACACTTCTATACACTTCTGATTCTCAATGTTTCACAAATATTATTTACATTTGTGAATTTCTTAGGCCCTGGGAACAGAAATTTAAATGTGTTTCTGGTACTCTGATAGAAATAACTTATCATGTATTTGAAATACAAAATACCATACCCATGTTTCATATATTAAAGCTTATAGGGTGTCTCAGATAATTAACATTTTGCCTTACTAAAGGCAACTGATTTTGTTTCGTGTGAAAGACATTTGTCAAATTTCCAACAATATTTTTTTTAAACACTGGAGACCTTTCTAGTTTACATAATGGGCTCTATCATTCTCCAATCAACTATACCCAAAGAGGAATTATTTACTGCAATCTTTCAGTTTTAGTGGGATTGGGAAGAAACCTGCTATACAGATGAGATTTGGAGTTTCCTATTCCTTAGACTTATTTTGTAAAGTTCCATCATAGCTTTATGCAGAGCAATGAATTGGCTGCATTTTACTCCATGGCATTTATTAAACTTGAATAGAAAAGCAATGGCTATCTAATAAGACTTTGCTTATTTAAGCAAGGTTACAGTGACACAGATTTCAATAACAGTAACAAAAACAACAGTAAGATAAAAACAATAATAGCATTAATAATAATAATAGAAATTTTCTGTGAAGTTCATTCCATATACCAGGACTTTCCTTAACTTTCATACATATTAACTCATTTATTCCTCACGATATCATTATAGGTAGACCCATCTTATAGATAAGAAACCTGAGACACAGAAGGGTTAAATAATGCCCAAGTTCATGTAACTGGAAAATGAAGTAGCTAATGATTTGATTCCAAGTCCTCTCGATTGAGTATCCATTTTCTAATCACTGTGTTATGCTGACTCCAAGAAATTCACAGTGTGTCAGAAACTCACTCTCTCAGAGACAGAAAAATGCACATCCTAAATACAATGTGGTCTTATAAGCTGGCTGTCTTAATAAATGCAGAGAAAAGAAAGACAGCATTTTTGTGGGAGGTGAGTGTAAAAGCCTTTATAGGTTTGGGTTAGACCTTGAAAAAATAAGTTGGATTTTAAAAGACAACAGTAAGAAGTGATAAAAATAATATCAGCCCAAGTGGGAGGTTCAGACACTTGTGAAATGTTAAATGCTATTATATTCTGGAGGATGTTTCAATTATTCAAAGTAAAAATAATATATACATCCATATAATTAGCTAACATTCTTTCACAGTTAGTGTTTTAGGTTTCTTACATCTATTTCCACCATGTTGTTAATCTATATTTTTAAATAAACTTTTAAAAGTTTTAGAACAGTTTTAGCTTTAAAGAAAAATTGCAAAGACAGTACAGAGAGTTCCCATATAACCCACATCCAGTTTCCACTATTATCAATATCTTACATTAGTATTTGCATTTGTTCCAATTAATGAACTAATATTGATACATTATCATTAGATAAAGTCCGTCCTTTATTCATATTTTCTTAGTATTTATCTAGCGTACTATTTCAGTTCCAGGATCCCATCTAGGATATCACAATAAATTTAACAGTCATATATTTTTGTCTCCTCTTAGCTATGACAATTTCTACAGACTTTCCTTGATTTTGATTATCTTGACAGTTGGGAAAAGTACTGGTCAGGTATTTTGCAGAACGTCTTTTGATTGAGATCTTCTTAAGTCTCTCTCATGATTAGGCTAGGGTTATGTGTTTGGAGGAGAAAGACTACAGAGCTAAACTGCCATTTTCATCACATCACATCAAGGATACATACTATCAATATGGCTCATAACTGTTGATGTTAACCTTAATCACCTGACTGAGGTGATGTTTGTCAGAGCTCTCCACTATAAAGTTACTCTTTCTCCCATACAGTACTTTTTGGAAAGAGCACATTGTACTCTGGAAGGAAGTCACTATGTACCACCCGTATCAAAAGTGGAGATCCAAGCCCCATCTTCTTGACAGTGGAGTGTCTAAATAAATTTGAAATTCTTCTACATGAGAGATTTGTCTATTCTCACTCATATATTAATTTATTCAATCATTTATTTATGTCAGTGATGACTCTAGGATATTCATTTTATACTTTGGATTATAATCTAATACAACTTTATGTATTTTATTATTCACATGGTCTCAGATTTGACCATTGAGAGCTTTTTCAGTTGACTCCTGGTTACTTTGACATATTCACCTCATTGTGGGTTTTTTTTTTTTTTTTTGGTTATTGGTTTCATCATTTTGTTTTTCTTTTGCTTGTTCGTTCATTAAAGACTTCCTTACTTTTTGTCACTACTAGATGCTCCAGGCTCATCTTGTATATTTTCTGCCCCAGTTCAAGAATTGGACATTTATTCCAATGAACTGTGGTTAACTTTATTGGATAATAGATTGAAAAATCAGGATCTGAGTATCAGGTGTGCCTATTCTTACTAGAGTGTTATGACTTCTATGTCTTAGCTGACACAGAAAGGAAATATATGTATAAATATATGTATATATACTAATATATAGTCATATCTAAAAATATTTCTGTATGTAACCATCTGTACTTATATTAAGCTATCATGACTTCAGACTGATATCTCCAACTCTAATCTATTATCACATGGTTCAGTCTAACCTCCTCCCCTTGCTCATGTATAATGTCCCACTCCAAAAATGAGAAGCCTGGCTCCCACAAGCCACATTTTTTTACATAATTGTTTAACTCCAGTGTACATGTATAGTTTTATCAGAATTGTTAACCCATAATTTCATGGGGAACAACTTTATCAACTAAAGTGCAGTGCTATGGACAGATTCATATGCCTTAGTTTTATAGACTCTACTCATTTCCAAAGTTACTTAGCTCTGCATTATTTTTCCCACCCCCTTTAATGAATTATTTCCTGAATTTGTAATATAGTTCAATTGATTTGTCACGTTTTCCATTCCATCCAGAAATTCTCTGGCCTCCAAAATAATTTTTCAGTTGCATATATTAAGTTTCACACTTTGTGGTATAAAGTTTTATGGATTTTCAACAAATACATAGTGTCTTATATCAACCACTTCAGTATCATATAGTCATTTTACAATCCTAAAAAATCATCTGTGTTTTAGCTATCCAACCCTCCACCCTTCCCTAAGCCACTGACAACATTATTATCTGTAGTGGATTGAATGTTTCCATATTTGCAAAATGCCTCTTTGCAAATGTAATTAAAGATTTAAAGATTAGGAGAAAATCCTGAATGACTCAGGTGGACACTAAATTCAATGACAAATGACCTTATAAGAAACAAACAGCAGGAAGACACACAGTGAAGAGGAGAAATCCACGTGACCACTGAGGCAGAGATTGGAGTGATATGTCCACCAGCCAGGGAATGTCTGGAGCCAGATGCTTCCAGATGCTGGAAGATGCAAGGAACAGGTTGTCGCCTAGTACCTTTGTAGGGAGTGTGACCCTGTCAAGATCTTTATTTTAGACTTATAATCTCCGGAACTATGAAATAATAAATTTCTATTGTGTTAAGCCACCAAGTTTGAGGTATTTGGTATGGCAGCCATAAGAAACTAATATAGCATCACTGCAACTTTGCATTTTCCAGAATGTCATATAGTTGGGCTCATGTATATAGCATGCAGCCTTTACAGACTGACTTCTTTCATTTAGCAATATGCATTTAAGATTCTTCATTATCTTTTCAAGGCTTGATAATTCCTTTATTTTTCTGCTGAACAGAATTTTATTATATGGATGTTCTGGTTTGTTTATCCATTCACCTATTTAAGTACTTGGTTACTACTGCGTTTTTTCAACTATGAATAAAGTCGCCATAAACATTCATGTGCAGCTTTTTGTGTGGACATAGGTTTTCAAATCAACTGGGTAAGTACCTAGGATTTGTGATTACTGGATCATGTGGCAAGGCTATGAAAACTTCCAAAGCAGAAGTGGCATCTTGCATTCTCACTAGCAATGAATGAAAATCCCTGTTGTTCTGTATCTTTATTTGCAATTGGTGTCATCAACTTTTTGGATTTTTACTGTTCTAACAAGTGTGTGGTGTTATCTTTTAATTTGAAATTCCCTAATAATAGATGATGTTAATCATATATTATATGCTTATTTGAAAGCAGTGTATCTTCTTTGGTAAGATATTTGTTCACATTTTTTTGCCCAGTTTAACTTTTTTTCCTTGTTGTGCAATTTTAGTAGTTCTTTGTATATTTTGGAGAGAAGTCATTTATTAAATATATTTTTCACATATTTTCCCTTAGTATGTGGTTTGTCTTTTCATTCTCTTAATAGTGTCTTTTTAAGAAGTGAAGTTTTAAATTTTAATAAATTCCAACTTACCAATCTTTTTCTTGATTCATGATACTAGTGTTTTACATATAAAAAGCTCATTACCAATTCCAAAGTCACATAATTTTCTTCCATGTTATCTTCTAGACATTTTATAATCTTGTGTTCTATATTTAAGTTTGCTATCCCTTTTAGTAATTTTTGTGAAAAGTATAAGATTTATGTCTAAGTTTGTTTATCTGTCTATGGATTTTGCATATGGACATCCAGTCATTCTAGCACCAAATTGATTATCCATTCTCCATTGAAATGTCTTTGCTCCTTTGTCAAACTTGACTATATTTGTGTGTCTATTTCTGGGTTCTCTGTTCTGTTCCATTGATCTGTGTGTCTATTCTTTTACCAGTACTGTAATGTCTTGATGACTGTAACTCTATCTCAAACCTTGATATTCAGTAGTGTGAGCAGGCTCACTTTGTTCTTCTTCAGTGCTGTGTTGTTTACTCTAGGTCTTTTGCCTTTTCACATAAACTTCAGAATAAGTTTTTCAGTATCTACAAAATAGCTTGTAATTTTGATTGGTATTTTGTTACCTATATGTCAAGATGAGAAGAATTGACATCTTAAAAGTATTAAATGGTATATATTTTTTAGAAATAAGAAAATTGTCTCAGAGTAGCATAAGTTATTTAGTGAGGTCTCATTTTTAATAAATGTCAGGACTTGGATTTGTGCCTTTTAACAGTCTAGCTCCCAAACACAAATTTTTAAATATATCATTAAATTCCTTTAATTATAGCAGTCATCACACTACTTATTTTATTTTAGATGACCTATAAACTTTGCAAGTATATGGGTATCTGTTTTATTTTTGTTTCTCCAACAATTATTCAAGTATGTCACATATATTGCAAATGTAACTATTTTATTTTCCACTGCTATTAACCTTGCTCTGGACAGCACATCCCCTGAATAACAAGTCTCAGGGAGGCACTCATCTTCCCCTACTGTCATTCTCAATCTAGCTTTAGCCAGTTTGATCATTAAAATAAATATAATAAAAAAGGTTAATCAAATCTTTCTACTTCTCTGCTTAAACCTCTCCCAAAGTGTTCTGTTGAAATTAAATCAAATCCAAATATGTACCATGGCTTGTGAGGGCCTGTACAAACTGATTCTTTTTTACCTCTTTGATCTCACATGGAAATCATATTCCTCTTCTTAATTGGGCTTGAGTCATATAAGCCCTCTTTCTGGTCTTTGAAATTGCTAAGTTCATCCTTTAATAGACTTTTGCCTTAATTATTCCTTCTCCCTGGTATTTTTTCCCTAAATGTGTACAAAGGAGGTTCCTTGTCATGAAAAATCTCAGTCCAAACGTCACTTCCTCACAAAGGCCTATCTAAACACCTTACCTAAAACAACTAACCAACCTCTTGCTGCCCTCACACCATTCTACTCTAGTGAGTTTTAACGTTGTTTTGTTTTCACAGCACCTATGATTATCTGAAATTTACTCATTTCATTATTTCATTGTTTATTGTCCATATAATGAACTTTAATTTAAGGTTCATGAGGCAAGGATCTTGTCTGACAGGTTCACCATTCAATAAATGTGTTTTGAGTGAACAAATAGGGAAATGACTAATAAACACTAATTATTTCGTGAAATTAAACATATTAGTTGTTAATCTAATATTATTTTGATTACCCCTAAATTGTATACTTATTATATAACTAATGCACATTATGCTGAATTTACTGAGTATTTCATGCATCAGGCTTTTGTGCCAGGTCTGCTAGTAGATGTAACATAAACTTTTATTTCCTATTTTTTTTTTTTTTATTTTATAGGCTTGTCTGGCACTGCCTATTCTCAAATGTTGGTGCTGCCTAATTTGGTCCATCAACCTTCTCCTTTGCACACTATCTTTAGGTGACAACATTGAAAGTTCAAACTCCCCTTTTTTGCCTGAACAGACCCATATATAAGTTTTTATCTAATAACTTTTTCTCAAGATTCAAATTATAATAGTCCTCTGCCTGCCAGATAGATTGCCCTGGATATTTTATAAGCATTTATAATTCAACAAGTAAGCCTTCAATCTGACCCAACTTCTTTTCTACATAATTTTGTTTGAGTGAAAAGCCAATATGTGTTTTGAAAAAGCAAACATATGCACATAGATTTTTAAAATTTTACACATTTTGTCTTTTTATTAAGGGAACAAAGCCTTTCTGGAATTTGAAGACATGACTTATCCATATCTGTAAATACTAAGCATTCAGTTTGCAAATTTTAATGACACTTGCGCTCAGATATTTATGGAATACTTTGTCATAACATACTAACTGTTTTTAAATTCGCATAATGAAGTACAAGGCATTCCCCTGTGAAAACAGTATGGGAATAAATCTACATATGATGAAAAATCTTACCAAAGGAGTATGGTTAGGTTAATTGTAAAAAACAATTATGCAAACACCACTCCTTATGTTAATTTGGGATCTGCAGGAAGTTGTATGTTAAAAGATTTAAAATATGACTCACCTTCCCTGGCCTCCTTCAGGGTACTTAAAAGTAGCCTCTTAGTATATTAAACAATTTGGGTGTGGTCAAAATGTGTACAAACTTAAATGATACGTCTTCGTTTTTTTATCCCTTTTCATTTTTGTATGCTTAAGCAGCAACTTAAAATAAAGTTCTCCATATAAAAAATAAATCTCAACTCATTTGGAAATAATGAAAAAGCAGTTGACTATTGGGCAGGTTCCTGAGCAACCGTCAATACCTGCATTATTTCAACTAACATTTTTGGAACACCTAACAGGTGTCATACCCTGGGAATATAAAAGTAAAAAGAAGAGGAACTCTCTTTTCATCATTTTGAAATGTAGAAAAGAACCAAATACCTAAGTAGCCACTACAACATTATATGGCATTTGTTATAATGATGCTAACTAAACTATATATGGGATTTAAGAACACTTATCAAATATGATAATTGATCTGAGAATGAAAGAATAAGTTAGTGTGTTTGGTGAAAACAATCAAGAAAAATCATCTGAAGCAAAAGTTTTAGCAAATGGAAAGGAATAGAGGCGCTGGCTTGTCTTGGCATAAACATGGAATTTTAAGTAGCTTAGTGTTGTTGAATTGCAAAGAATACATGTGAAAGGTGAAAAAGAGACTAAGTGACACTAAATCATGGAATGCTTTGGTCATAAGAAATATTGAGTATTTGTCTTTCCGGAAATGAGGAATATATGCAAATATTTGAATAGAGACTGACACAATTGGATTAAGTGCTAAAGTATCAAACAGTTAAAACTATATGATGTAACTGTAAATATATAGGATATTGTGAGAGTTTAAAACAAGGAGTTGAAAACGGTAAGAGGTTACCAAAATATTCAAAGTTAAAATTATAAATTCAAATGTAAAGTGTGTGAAAATAAATGAAGATCACCCAAATGAAAGGAGAGGTTATTTATTTAGATCTTGGTATAGCAAGAGAGTCAACCATTATCACTTGCATTTGGCAGACACTCAAGATAGGTAACAAATGAGAAAGCTTTATAGTGCAAAAATGAAGGCTTCAGGTTTGTTCTAATTAGAAGTTGTTGGCATGGGGAAACTGGAGGCACACTAACATGAAATGGGGGATCCTATGTGATTGTATTGAAGAACTGTGGCCTTCTCTGGTTGGTCCTGAATTGGAAACAGGGACAACAGTAGGGAAGTTGACAGATCCTGACCCTTCTTGGCTGGTTGCTAGAAGTTTTAGTTTGGCTTCCTGGGCTGGTTCCTGAGGAAGTTGCCAATTAGCTTTTGGATTGGTTAGTACAGAGTGATTGATCAGAGTTCTGTTGTTATATGTGGTCTGTATATTTTTCTTTTTGTATATCCATCCTTTCAAGTGGGTAAATATATATGTAGATTGTATAATTACATGACTTGACCAGTGATTATATATGACTTTGAGGAAGGACATCCAGAAGAGCAGGGGAACAGTTTCAGGAGTAGAATAGATATTTATTTAATGCTACTTGTCAGGCACTTGGCTAAGATTTGTTATATCCTCACCTCTTAATCCTTACCTTAAGTCAGAAGATAAGTATACATGGCCAAAGAAGGCTATTCCCAGCATAAGGCAACTCATTGAAGTGATTCAGAGATAATTAGTTTCTGACCATACATTTAAACCTAAAAATTTTTTAAATATATATTATTTTCAAAATAAAGATAAACTTTTGGCACTTTTAAAGTTCAATTTTTTGGCACTGCCTTCAGGAAATTAGTACTTGAAAATCAGGTTCAAGGTAACTTAAAAAGAAGTTTGAGGAGAATTAAAAGGAAGATGATAAAATTTCTTTCTTTGCATTTCTTTTCTTTTACTTTAAAAAAATCTTTAGCACCACCAGACCAGCTTTGCAACAAATGCTAAAGGAACTTCTCTAAGCACAAAAAAAGGCCACTCCTAGAAATAAGAAAATTATGAATAGAAAAGCTGGTAAAGGCAAGCATAAAGTAAAGGTAAGAAAACATCTGTGCACAAATATGATATTAAAACTAGCAATTGTGAGAAGAAGAGAGCACAAATGCAGGATATTGGAAATGTATTTAAAATTAAAAGACCAGGAACTTAAACAATCTTTTTTATATATAGACTTCTATATCAAATCCTCATGATAATCTCACACCAAAAATCTAAAATAGATAAACACACAAAAGAGAAAAAGGAATCTAAACACAACACTAAAGTTAGTCATCAAATCACAAGAGAAGAGAACAAAAGAGGATAGGAAATAAAGAGACCTACAAAAACAAACCCCAAACAATTAAGAAAATGACAATAGGAACATACACATGGATAATTACCTTAAATGTAAATGGATAAAATGCTCCAACCAAAAGACGCAGACTGGCTTAATGGATACAAAAACAAGTTTTGTATATATGCTGTCTACAAGACACCCACTTCAGATCTAGGGACACATACAGACTAAAAGTGAGGGGATGGAAAAGGCATTCTATGCAAATGGAAATCAAAAGAAGTTGGAGTAGCAATACTCATATCAAACAAAATAGACTTTAAAATAAGACTCTTATAAGAGACAAAGATGGACACTACATAATCATCAAGGGAACAATCCAAGAATAAGATATAACAATTTTGAATATATATGCACCCAACACAGGAACATCTCAATATATAAGGCAAATGCTAACAGCCATAAAAGGGGAAATCGGCAGTAACACAATAGTAGTGGGGAACTTTAACACCCCACATACACCAATGGACAGATCATCCAGGCAGAAAATTAATAAGTAAACACAGGATTTAATGACACATTAGACCAGATAGAATTAATTGATATTTATAGAGCATTCCATCCAAAAGCAACAGAATACACATTAATCTCAAGTGCACATGAAACATTCCCTAAGATTGACCACAAGCTGGGCCACAAAGTGAGCCTTGATAAATTTAAGATGATTGAAATCATATCAAGCATCTTTTCTGACCACAGTGCTGTGAGACTGGAAATCAACTACAGGAAAAAAACTGTAAAAAACACAAATACGTGGAGGCTAAACAATATGCTATGAAACAACAAATGGATCATGGAAGAAATCAAGAGGGAATTTAAAAATACCTAGAGACAAATGAAAATGAAAACACGGTGATCCAGAATCTATGGGAAGCAACAAAAGCAGTTCTAAAAGGAAAGTTTATAGTAATACAATCATACCTCAAGAAACAAGAAAAATCTCAAATAAACAACCTTATCTTATACCTAAAACAACTAGAGGAATAAGAACAAACAAAACCCAAAGTTAGTAGAAGGAAAAAAATCATAAAAGAAGAGCAGAAATAAATGGAATAGAGAAGAAAACAATAGAAAAGTTCAATGAAAATAAAAGCTTGTTCTTTAAAAAGATAAACAAAATTGATAAACCTTTAGCCAGACTCATCAAGAAAAAAAGGGAGAGGGTGCAAATCAATAAAATTAGAAATAAAATATGGACACCACAGAAATACAAAGGATCATAAACGATTACTACCAGCAACTATATGCCAGTAAAATGGATGACTTGGAAGAAATGGACAAATTTTTAGAAAGGTACACTCTCCCAATACTGAGCCAGGAAGCAATAGAATATATAACCAGACCAATAACAAGTACTGAAATTGAAACTGTGGTTTAAAACCAAAAAAAAAAAAAAAAAAAAAAATCAGTACCAGATGGTTTCACAGGTGAATTCTATTGAACATTTAGAGAAGAATTAACACCTATGCTTCTGAAATTATTCCAAAAATTTGCAGAGGAAGGAAACTCCCAAAATCATTCAATGAGGGCACCATCACCATGATACTAAAACCAAAGATAACACCAAAAAAGAAAATTGCAGGCCCATGTCGCTGATGAACATAGACACCAAAAATCCTCCACAAAATACTAGCAAACCAAATCCAAAAATACATTAAAAGTATCATATACCATGATCAAGTTGGATTTATCTGAGGGATGCAAGGACTCTCCAATACATGCAGATCAATCAATGTGACACACCACATTAACAGATTGAAGAATAAAAACCATATGATCATATGAATAGATGCAGAAAAAGCTTTTGACAAAAGTCAACACCCACTTATGATAAAAACTCTCCAGGGGCTTCCCTGGTGGCGCAGTGGTTGAGAATCTGCCTGCCAATGCAGGGGACACGGTTCGAGCCCTGGTCTGGGAGGATCCCACATGCCATGGAGCAACTAGGCCCGTGTGCCACAGCTACTGAGCCTGCGCGTCTGGAGCCTGTGCTCCGCAACAAGAGAGGCCGCGATACTGAGAGGCCCATGCACCATGATGAAGAGTGGCCCCTGCTTGCCACAACTAGAGAAAGCCCTCGTACAGAAATGAAGACTCAACACAGCCAAAAATAAATAAATAAAAAAAAATAAAAATAAAAATAAAAAACTCTCCAGAAAGTGGGCATAGAGGGAACATACTTCAACATAATAAAGGCCATATATGACAAACCTGCAGCTAACATTATACTCAACCATGAAAAGCTGAAAGCATTTCCTCTAAGATCAGGAACAAAACAAGGATGTTCACTCACTCCACTTTTATTCAACATAGTTTTGGAAGTCTTTAGCCATGGTAATCAGAGAAGAAAAAGAAATAAAATAATCCAAATTGGAAAAGAAGAAGTAAAACTGTCACTGTTTGCAGATTACATAATAATATACATAAAAAATACTGAAGATACCACCAGAAAACTACTAGAACTTACCAATTAATTCAGTAAAGTTGCAGGATACAAAATTAATACACAGAAATTTATTGCACTTTTATTTGTTAGCAACAAAAGATCAGAAAGAGAATTTAAAGAAATAATCCCATTTACCATCACATCCAAAATAATAAAATACCTAGGAATAAACCTACCTAAGAAGACTAAATACCTGTTCTCTAAAAACTATACAACTCTGATGAAATGAATAGAAGATGAGACAAACAGATGGAAAGATATACCATGTTCTTGGATTGGAAGAATCAATATTTTCAAAATAACTATAGTACTCAAGGCAGTGTACAGATTCAGGGCAATCCCTATCAAATTACAAATGACATTTTTCCAGAATTAAAACAACAAAAAATTACAATTTGTATGGAAACACAAAAGACCCCAAATAGCCAAAGCAATCTTGAGAAAGAAAAACGGAGTTGGAGGAATCAGGCTCCCTGACCTCAGACTATACTACAAAGCTACAGTAATGAAGACAGTATTGTACTGGCACAAAACCAGAAATAAAGATCAATGGAAAAGAATAGAAAGCCCAGAGATAAACCCACACCCTTATGGTCACCTAATCTATGAAAAAGGAAGCAAGAATATACAATGGAGAAAAGACAGTCTCTTCATTAAATGGTGCTGAGAAAACTGAACAGCTACATGTAAAAATATGAAATTAGAACATTCTTTAACACCATACACAAAAATAATCTCAAAACAGATCAAAAACCTAAATATAAGACCAGATACTATAAACATCTTAGAGGCAATCATAGGCAGAACACTGTTTGACATAAATTGCAACAATATCTTCTTTGAGCTGTTTCCTAAAGTAATGGAAATAAAAACAAAAATAAACAACGAGAATCTAATTAAATTCATAAGCTTTTGCACAGCAAAGGAAACCATAGACAAAATGAACAGACAACCCACAGAATCAGAGAAAATATATGTAAACCATGTAACCAACAAGAGATTAATCTCCAAAATTTACAAACAGCTCATGCAGCTTAATATCAAAAAAATGAACAACCCAATCAAAAAAATGGGCAGAAGACCTAAACAGACATTTCTCCAGAGAAGACATTACAGATGGCCTAGAGGCACATCAAACGATTCTCAACATCACTAATTATTAGAGAAATACAAACCAACACTACAATGAGATATCACCTCACACCACTCAGAATGACCATTATCAAAAAATCTATAAACCATAAATGCGGAGAGGGTGTGGAGAAAAGGGAACCCTCCTACACTGTTGGTGGGAATGTAAATTGGTACAGCCACTATGGGGAACAGTATGGAGGTTCCTTAAAAATCGAATTATAGAGTTACCATATGATCCAGCAATCCCACTTCTGGGCATATATCCTGGGAACAACATGGTTCAAAATGATACATGCACGCCCATGTTCATTGCAGCACTGTTACAATAGCCAAGACATTGTAACAACCTAAATGTCCATTGACAGATGAATGGATAAGAAGATGTTGTACATATATATGATGGAATATTACTCAGCCATTAAAAAGAATGAAATAATGCCATTTGCAGCAACCTGGATAGCCCTGCAGACTATCATACTATGTGAAGTAAGTCAGACAGAGAAAGAAAAATATCATATGATATCACTTATATGTGGAATATAAAAATATATACAAATGAATTTAGGTACTAAACAGAAACAGACACACAGACTTTGAGAAGAAGCTTATGGTTACCAAGGGGAAGGGTTTGGGGGAGAGATAGATTGGGAATTTGGGATTGACACATACACATTGCTACATTTAAGATAGATAACAAGCAAGGACCTACTGTATAGCACAGGGAATTCTGTTCAATATTCTGTAATAACATAAATGAGAAAAGAATTTGAAAAAGAAGAGATATAAGTGTATGTATAACTGAATCACTTTGCTGTACACCTGAAACTAACATAACATTGTTAATCAACTATGCTTCAATATGAAATAAAAATTAAAAAAAAATCTTTGGACTTTTAAATAGTAGTGCTTAGGGGAATGTACAGTGCTCCATTCTTTGTAAAATAGTATTCTTCATTCCCTGAGCTTAACGTATAATTAGACTAGGCAAAAAAGAAAAATGAGCTAGATGCCCTTTGATCAACTGGTAGACCTTTCTTTACTGCACGAGTAATTGTTCACAATGTCAACAGACTTACACATTATATTGACTACAGGAGAAATTTCCTAGGTATGCTTACTAAATGATCTTAGAAATGAATTAATCCAGCCAAATTTTGGAGAAAACTTCAAATATAGTGGGAGTCTTTTGTTGCTGTTTTTTGTTGGTTTGTTTTATGGGGATATTTAATACTCATCTTTTTTTGATCATCAATTTCTGAATGTATAACTGAGCTGCTTCCCACAGCTTAGTCAACAAGACAACATGTTTTGGAAAACCTACAATATACAGTGTATTAAGGTCAAGATCCAAAGAAGTATAAAGCAGAGTTCTTGCCCTTGAGGTGCATATAGAATGAAGTAGGGGATGGCACAGTTAGCTGGGTATAGAGTTTTCTATATATATGTAGGAAAGCACTAACAATAATACAGGAAAAAACAAAAATACCAATTAACCAGTGAAGAAAATCTGTCTTGGATTTCATAGGATATAAAGATAACACTGAACTTTGTGTTCACTAAAGTCTTGGGAAAAGAAATAAAAGTCTTTTCTATATGTTTGGAAATCTAGACAGAAAGTACTGGATTTCCACTTATAAAATTTAATGGCATTATTTTGTTTAGTCCAGAAGTGGAAAATATATATTGAATATTTTTTGAAGAAAGATATGTATTGAATAATAATTTTCACCCAGCATTGGACCTGGCACATTATATACCCATTTTTTTTAATCCTTACCATAAACCTGAAGAGTAGGTAATATTAGACATGTTCAAATGAGAAACTGAATCTTGAGAACACACTTTTTAGGTCTTTAAAACAATGCTGATTTCTCCGAAAGTAAGAAACTGCATAAGGTCCCAGGAGTTCCCTTATTGGAGAGACATGCATCTACAATAAGTTTGGCCATAGAAAAGGAAGCTAAGTTTCTTTAGGGACCCCGTTTCACAATACAGTATGACAGGAGGGACTAGGCAGGAGGAGAAACCCCCCACTCCACCCTGGAAATTTAATTCATTTTATATATATATTTTAAAAACTTCTGGAGTAGAAAAAATGTTGGAAGCAAAAAAAAAAAAAAAAAAAAAACACTACTATTTTTGTAGCTATTGAAAAAAAAAAACTGAACAGTCTGAAGTATCTCTAAAGTATTCATTGTTGAACAAGAAACAACACAGAAGCATGTCCTGGCCGTCATGTACTAGTCTACACATCAGGAATATCATATTGAACAAGGAGTGAGCCGGAGAAGCATGCATTCTAGTAGGGAGACTGACCAATAAACAGATAAATAAATAAAAATACAGTTTAAGATTATGAAGTAAGATATATCAAGAGATGAAGAAGGACATTCCCCTAAAGCAGTTGTCACAACATATATTTTTATCAAATCACACTTACTGATATTTAATTTATATCTGTGAAAATTGTGTGTATGTGTGGTTTGAAAAATGCATCCAGCTCCATGAGGTTTGAGAAATGCAATCAGTTGTATAACAACCAACATAATTAAAATATAAAATATTTCTAATACCCATCAAAATTACCCCATTCCCCTTTGTAGTCAGACTCCTTCACCTCACACCCAGTCCCTGGCAACTGATGATCTGATATCTGTTCCTATACCTCGCAATTTCCAAAATCACATGTTAATGGAAACACTGTAGCTTTTTGGGTTCTGGCCTCATTTCTTTAGCATTTTTGGACTTAATTCATATTGGAGGATACATCAATAGTTAGTTCCTTTTTTATTGTTAAATATATTTTGAATTTTCCCAGCAGTGTGTGGGAGTTCAGTTGTGTCACATCCTTCCCAAAACTTTGTACAGCCTGTTTAATTTTGTTTAAATTCTAGCCTTTCCAGTATATGTGCAGTGAAATCTCATTGCAATTTTAATTTGCTCATCCCTAATGACTACTGAGGCTGAAAATTATTTCCATGTGCTTATTTGCCATTTCTCTTTCCTTGGTGAAGTGTTTGTTCATATTTTTTTTTAAAACATCTTTATTGGAGTATAATTGCTTTACAATGGTGTGTTAGTTTCTGCTTTAAAACAAAGTGAATCAAGTTTCTGCTTTAAAACAAAGTGAATCAGCTATACATATACATATATCCCCATATCTCCTCCCTCTTGTGTCTCCCTCCCACCCTCCCTAACCCACACCTCTAGGTGGTCACAAAGCATGGAGCTGATCTCCCTGTGCTATGTGGCTGCTTCCCACTAGTTATCTATTTTATATATGGTAGTATATATAAGTCCATGCCACTCTCTCACTTCATCCCAGCTTAACACTTCCACTCCCTGTGTCCTCAAGTCCATTCTGTACGTCTGTGTCATTGTTCCTGCCCTGCCCCTAGGTTCTTCATTAACATTTTTTTTTTTTAGATTCCATATACATGTGTTAGCGTACAGTATTTGATTTTCTCTTTCTGACTTACTTCACTCTGTATGACAGACTCTACATCCATCCAGCTCACTACAAATAACTGAATTTCATTTCTTTTTATGGCTGAGTAATATTCCATTGTATATATGTGCCACATCTTTATCCATTCATCTGTCATTGGACACAGGTTGCTTTCATGTCCTGACTATTGTAAATAGAGCTGCAATGAACATTGTGGTACATGACTCTTTGAATTATAGTTTTCTCAGGGTATAGGCCCAGTAGTGGGATTGCTGGGTTGTATGGTAGTTCTCTTTTTAGTTTTTTAAGGAACCTCCAAACTGTTCTCCATAGTGGCTGTATCAATTTACATTCACACCAACAGTGCAAGAGGGCTCACTTTTCTCCACATCCTCTCCAGCATTTGTTATTTGTAGATCTTCTGATGATGCCCATTCCAACTGGTGTGCGATGATACCTCATTGTAGTTTTGATTTTCATTTCTCTAATGATTAGTGATGTTGAGCATTCTTTCATGTGTTTGTTGGCAATCTGTATATCTTCTTTGGAGAAATGTCTATTTAGGTGTTCTGTCCATTTTTTGATTGAGTTGTCTGTTTTTTTGGATATTGAGCTGCATGAGCCACTTGTAAATTTTGGATATTAATCCTTTGTCAGTTGCTTCATTTGCAAATATTTTTTTCCCATTCTGAGGGTTGTCTTTTCACCTTGTTTATGGTTTCCTTTGCTGTGCAAAAGCTTTTAAGTTTCATTAGGTCCATTTGTTTATTTTTGTTTTTATTTCCATTTCTCTAGGAGGTCGGTCAAAAAGGATCTTGCTGTGATTATGTCAGAAAGGGTCTGCCTATGTTTCCCTCTAAGAGTTTTATAGTGTCTGACCTTACATTTAGGTCTTTAATCCATGTTGAGTTTATTTTTGTCTGTGGTGTTAGGGAGTGTTCTAATTTCATTCATTTACATGTAGCTGTCCAGTTTTCTCAGCACCACATATTGAAGAGGCTGTCTATTTTCCATTGTATATCCCTGCCTACTTTGTCAAAAATAAAGTGACCATATGTGCGTGGGTTTATCTCTGGGCTTTCTATCCTGTTCCATTGATCTATATTTCTGTTTTTGTGTCAGTACCATACTGTCTTGATTATTGTAGTATAGTCTGAGGTCTGGGAGCCTGATTCCTCCAGCTGCGTTTTTATTTCTCAAGATTGCTTTGGCTATTCAGGGTCTTTTGTGCTTCCATACAAATTGTGAAATTTTTTGTTCTAGTTCTGTGAAAAATGCCATTGGTAGTTTCATAGGGATTGCATTGAATCTGTAGATAGCTTTGGGTAGTATAGTCATTTTCACAATGTTGATTTTTCCAATCCAAGAACATGGTAGATCTCTCCATCTGTTTGTATCATCTTTCATTTCTTTCATCAGTGTCTTATAATTTTCTGCATACAGGTCTCTTGTCTCCTTAGGTAGGTTTATTCCTAGGTATTTTGTTCTTTTTGCTGCAATGGTAAATGTGAGTGTTTCCTTAATTTCTCTTTCAGATTTTTCATCATTAGTGTATAGGAATGCAAGAGGTTTCTGTGCATTAATTTTGCATCCTGCTACTTTAAAAATTCATTGATTAGCTCCAGTAGTTTTATAGTAGCAACTTTAGGATTCTCTCTGTATAGTATCATGTCACCTGCAAACAGTGACAGCTTAATTCTTCTTTTCTGATTTGGATTCCTTATATTTCTTTTTCTTCTCTGATGACTGTGGCTAAAACTTCCAAAACTATATTGAATAATAGTGCTGAGAGTGGGAAACCTTGTCTTCTTCTTTATCTTAGTAGGAAATGGTTTCAGTTGTTTACCATTGAGAATGATTTGGCTGTCGGTTTGTCATATATGGCCTTTATGATGTTGAGGTAAGTTCCCTCTATGCTTACTTTCTGGAGGGTTTTTATGATTAATGGGTGTTGAATTTTGTTAAAAGTTTTTCTGTATCTATTGAAATGATTATATGGTTTTTATGCTTCAATTTGTTAATAAGGTGTATCACATTGATTGATTTGCATATATTGAAGAATCCTTGCATTCCTGGGATAAACCCCTCTTGATCATGGTGCATGATCCTTTTAATGTGCTGTTGGATTCTGTTTGCTAGTATTTTGTTGAGGATTTTTGCATCTATGTTCATCATTGATATTGGCCTGTAGTTTTCTTTCTCTGTGACATCTTTGGTTTTGGTATCAGGATGATGGTGGCCTCATAGAATGAGTTTGGCGGTGTTCCTACCTGTGCTATATTTTGAAAGAGTTTGAGAAGTATAGGTGTTAGCTCTTCTCTAAATGATTGATAGAATTCCGTTGAGAAGCCATCTGGTCCTGGGGTTTTGTTTGTTGGAAGGTTTTTAATCACAGTCTCAATTTCAGTGCTTGTGATTGGTCTGTTTATATTTTCTATTTCTTCCTGGTTCAGTCTCAAAAGGTTGGGCTTTTCTAAGAATTTGTCCATTTCTTCAAGTTTGTCATTTATTGGCATATAGTTGCTTTTAGTAATCTCTCATGATCCTTTTTATTTCTGCAGTGTCAGTTGTTACTTCTCCTTTTTCATTTCTATTTCTATTGATTTGAGTCTTCTCTCTTTTTTTCTTGATGAGTCTGGCTAATGGTTTATCAATTTTGTTTACCTTTACAAAGAACCAGCTTTTGGTTTTATTGGTCTCAGCTACTGTTTCCTTCATTTTTTTCTGATCTGATTTTTATGGTTTCTTTCCTTCTGCTAACTTTGGGGGTTTTTTTGTTCTTCTTTCTCTAATTGCATTAGGTGTAAGGTTAGGTTGTTTATTTGAGATTTTTCTTGTTTCTTCAGGTAGGATTGTATTGCTATAAACTTCCCTCTTAGAACTGCTTTTGCTGTATCTCATCGGTTTTGGGTCATCATGCTTCATAGTGCTTTCATTGTCATTTGTTTCTAGGTATGTTTTGATTTCCTCTTTGATTTCTTCAGTGATCTCTTGGTTATTAAGTAGTGTATTGTTTAGCCTTCATGTGTTTTTATTTTTTACAGATTTTTCCCTGTAATTGATATCTAGTCTCATAGTGTTGTGGTAAGAAAACATACTTGATACAATTTCAATTTTGTTAAATTTACCAAGGCTTGATTTGTGACCCAAGATATGATCTATCCTGGAGAATGTTCCATGAGCACTTGAGATAAAAGTGTATTCTGTTGCTTTTGGATGGAATGTCCTATAAATATCAATTAAGTCCATCTTGTCTAATGAATCATTTAAAGCTTGTGTTTCCTTATTTATTTTCATTTTGGATGATCTGTCCATTGGTGAAAGTGGGTGTTACAGTCCCATACTATGATTGTGTTACTGTCAATTTCCCCTTTTATGGCTTTTAGCATTCACCTTATGTATTGAGGTGTTCCTATGTTGGGTGCATAAAGATTTACAATTGTTATATATTCATCTTGGATTGATCCCTTCATCATTATTTAGTGTCCTTCTTCATCTGTTGTAATAATCTTTATTTTAAAGTCTATTTTGACTGATATGGGAATTGCTACTCCAGTTTTCTTTTGATGTCCCTTCTCATGGAATATCTTTTTCCATCCCCTCACTTGCAGTCTCTATGTGTCCCTCGGTCTGAAGTGGGTCTCCTGTAGACAGCATATATATGGGTCTTGTTTTTGTATCCATTCAGCCAGTCTATGTCTTTTTGTGGGAGCCTTGAATCCATTTACATTTAAGGTAATTATTGAAATGTATGTCCCTATTGCCATTTTCCTAATTGTTTTGGGTTTGTTACTGTAGGTCTTTTTCTTCTCTTTTGCTTCCTGCCTAGAGAAGTTCCTTTAGCATTTGTTGTAAAGCTGATATGTTGGTGCCAAATTCTCTTAGCTTTTGCTTGTCTGTAAAGGTTTTGATTTTTCCATTGAATCTGAATGAGATCCTTTCTGGGTAGAGTAATCTTGGTTGTAGGTTTTTCCCTTTCATCACTTTAAATATGTCCTGCCACACCCTTCTGACTTGCAGAGCTTCTGCTGAAGGATCAGCTGTTAACCTTATGGCGATCCCCTTGTGTGTTATTTGTTGTTTTTCCCTTGCTGCTTTTAATATTTTTTCTTTGTACCTAATTTTTGATAGTTTGATTTATATGTGTCTTGGCATGTTTCTCCTTGGATTTATCTTGTATGGGACTCTTTACACTTCCTGGACTTGATTAACTACTTCCTTTCCCATATTAGGGAAGTTTTCAACTATAATCCCTTCAAATATTTTCTCAGTCACTTTCTTTTTCTCTTCCTCTTCTGGAACCCCTATAATTCGAATGTTGGTACATTTAATGTTGTCCCCGGGGTCTCTGAGACTGTCCTCAATTCTTTTCATTTGTTTTTACTTTATTCTGCTCTGCAATAGTTATTTCCACTATTTTATCTTTCAGGTCACTTATCTGTTCTTCTGCCTCAGTTATTCTGCTATTGATTCCATTTAGAGAATTTTTAATTCCATTTATTGTGTTGTTCATCATTGTTTGTTTGCTCTTTAGTTCTTCTAGGTCCTTCTTAAACGTTTCTTGTATTTAGTCCATTCTATTTCCAAAATTTTGGATCATCTTTACTATCATTATTCTGAATTGTTTTTCAGGTAGACTGCCTATTTCCTCTTCATTTGTTTGGTCTGGTGGGTTTTTGCCCTGCTCCTTCATCTGCTGTGTGGTTCTCTGTCTTCTCATTTTTCTTAACTTACTGTGTTTGGGGTCTCCTTTTTGCAGGCTGCAGGGTTGTAGTTCCCATTGTTTTTGGTGTCTGCCTCAGTGGCTAAGGCTGGTTCAGTGGGTTGTGTAGGATTCCAGGTGGAGGGGACTAGTGCCTGTGCTCTGGTGGATGAGGCTGGATCTTTTCTTTCTGGTGGGCAGGACCACATCTGGTGGTGTGTTTTGGGATGTCTGTGACCTTATTATGATTTTAGGCAGCCTCTCTGCTAATGGGTGGTGTTGTGTTCCTGTCCTGCTAGTTGTTTGGCATAGGGTGTCCAGCACTGTAGCTTGCTTGTTGTTGAGTGGAGCTGTGTCTTAGCATTGAGATGGAGATCTCTGGGAGAGGTTTCGCCATTTGATATTATGTGGAGCCAGGAGTTCTCTGGTCAGCCAATGTCCTGAACTCGGCTCTCCCACCTCTGAGGCACAGGCCTGACACCCAGCTGGAGCACCAACACCCTATCAGCCACATGGCTGTGCCTTCCCTCTCTCTGTCATCCACCATCTTGTTATGGCGCCATCACCAGGGAGAGCTCTTTTGCTAAGCTAGGTCTCTGCATCCTGGCCCCCTGCAGCCAGCCCCCACTTTTTTAAAATCAATTTTTAATTGGGTTTTCTTCTTATCATTGAATTTTAAGAGTTCTTAATATATATTGGACAAAGGTCCTTTTTCAAATATGTGTTTTGGAAATTTTCTCTCTCATTTGTTTCTTTTCTTTTTCTTTTCTTTTCTTTTTATTAAAGTATACTTGACTTACAAGAGTATATTTGTTTCAGGTGTAAAACATAGCGATTCAACATTTTTATACATTATACTTGTTTTGCCGAAAGGCTTCTTTTGGTTTTAAGTTTCATTAGCTTCGCTGGCAAAATAATCACTCATCTCACACAAACAAACAGCTTTAATCAATTCTTTAATGAAAGGCGATTTGACTTAATTTTAATATAAAATCATTAGAAGGAAACGAATAAGAATATTAGAGAAACATAACTGGGTATACATCACAGAATTCGGCAGACAGCTACTTCCAGATCCAAACACCACCTGGGAAGTCCTGAGTGACAGCATTCTGGAACCCCAATTGGGAAGGGTCCCGGGCAGTGTGTCCAGCACATGGGTGAGACTTCCGATTGGAGTTCTGGGGGCTGCAAACTGATATCATTTTGCATGCAAAATACAGCTCTGGATTCACTTTAACAATGCTTTTGGTTTTACCATGTAGGCCCCAATATTTTCCAGACCCCAGGGGACTGGCCATGTCCCCAGGGCTCAAGAAATTCCAAGACTCACTCCCTTTCTTATCGTAAGTGTCTTTGATTTGCTAGCAGCAATTGTTAGGTGTGTAAGCAGGAGTGCTGTCCAGGCAGGGTCACAGGTCAGTCAGAGGCCTGCTTCTGCTTCTGAAGCCTGAACAAGACTACTTTATTAGTTTTCCCAAAAATACTCCATTTAAAGTTATTATAAAATAATTGCTATTGTTCCCTCTGCTGTAAAATCTATGCTGTGATTATCTACCTTACACATAGTAGTTTGTATCTTTTAATTCCATACCCCTACCTTGAAACTCTCCCTTCCTTTTCCCCACAGGTAACCACTATTTTGTTTTCTATATTAGTGAGTCTGTTTCTATTTTGTTACATTCATTACATTTATATTTTTAGATTCCTCACATAAATCATAGAATGCATTGTCTGACTTATTTCACTAAGCATAATACTCTCTCTATATCCAATCATATTGTTGAAAATGGAAGAATTTTATTCTTTCTTATAGCCGAGTAATATTTAATTGTATATATGTCTCATCTTCTTTTTCCATTCATCTGTTGATGAACACGTAGGTTGCTTCCATATCTTGGCTATTGTAAATAATGCTACTATGAACATCAGGATGCATGTATCTTTTCAAATTACTGGTTTTGTTTTTTTACATATATTCCCAGGAGTGGAATTGCTGGATCATATGGTAGTTATACTTTTAGTGTTTTAAGGAATCTCCATACTGTTTTTTATGGTGGCTGCACCAATTTACATTCCCAGCAAGAGTGTACAAAAATTCACTTTTCACTGCATCCTCATCAACATTTGTTATTTGTGGTCTTTTTGATGAAATCCAATCCAACAGAGGTGAGGTAATATCTCATCAGGATTTTGATTTACTTTTCTCTGATTATTAGCAAAGTTGAGCATCTTTTCATTGCCTGTTGGCCATCTGTATGTCTTCTTTGGAAAAATGTCTATTCAGGTCTTCTCATTTTTTAATCAGTTTTTGTTGTTGTTGTTATTGAGTTGTGTGTGGTGTTTATGTATTTTTGGATATTAACCTATTATCAATCAAATCATTGGCAAATATTTTCTCCCATTCAGTAGCTTACTTCTCTTTTTATTTTGTCAGTGGTTTCCTTTGCTTTTAGTGCCAAAGCTTTTAGTTTAACTAGGTTGCATTTGTTTATTTTTGCTTTTATTTATTTTGTCTTAGGAGACAAATCTAAAAAAGAAAAAAATGCTGTGATTTATGTCAAAAAGTGTTCTGCCTATGTTCTCTTCTAGGAGTTTTATGGTTTCAAGTCTTAAATTTAGGTCTTTAATCCATTTTGAGTTTACTCTTTTATGTAATTGTGAGAAACTGTTCTAATCTCATTCTTTTGCATGTATTATAGCTGTCCAGTTTCCAAACACCACTTATTGAAGAGACTGTCTTTTGTCCATTGTACAATCTTGCCACCTTTGTCAAAGATTAATTGATCTTCTTGATCATATTTCTAGACTCTCTACTCTATTGCATTCACCTATGTGTCTGTTTTTTGCCAGTACCATGCTGTTTTGATTACTGTAGCTTTGTAGAATATTGTGAGATCAGGGAGTGTGATATCTCTAGCTTTGTTTTTTCTCTCAAGATTCCTTGGGCAATTCAGAGTCTTTTGTGGTCCCATATAAATTTTCAGATAATTTTTCTAGTTCTGTGAAAAATATCATAAGTACTTTGACAGGGATTGCATTAAATTTGTAGATAGCTATGGGTAGCATGGACATTTAAAAAATATTAATTCTTCCATTCCAAGAACAGGGGATAACTTTCCATTTCATTGTATCATTTTCAAATCTCTTCATCAGTGTTTTATAGTTCTCAGAGTATAGGTCTTTCATCTACTTGGTTAAGTTTATTTCTAGATATCTGTTAGTGTAAAAAGAAGAAAAAGATTTCTTACCTTAATCTTGTATCTTGCAATTTTACTGAATTCATGTATTAGTTCTAATAGTTTTTTGTGAAGACTTAGGGTTTTCCATGTATAATATCATATCATGTGTAAATAGTAACAGTATTATTGTTTTCCTTACAATTTGGATGCCTGTTGTTTCTTTATCTTTTCTGATTGCTCTGACTAGGACTTCCAATGCTATGTCAAATAGAAGTGTCAAAATTGGGCATCCTTGTCTTGTGCTGGTTTTAGAGGAAAGGCTTTCATCTTTTCACTGTTGAGTATGATATTAGCTGTGGTACAGTCATAAATGACCTTTATTATGTTGAGATATGTTCCTTTAACATCAACTTTTTTGAGAGTTGAACATTCATATCATGAACATATGTTGAACTTTGTCAAATAGTTTTTCCACATCTATTGAGATATGTGATTTTTATTCTTCCTTTTGTTAATGTGGAGTATCACATTCATTGATTTGCAAATACCAAACCATCCTTGCATCTCTGGAAGTGATCTTGCTTGATTATGGTATATGATCCTTTTTTTTATATATTGTTGAATTCAGTTTGCTAACATTTTGCTAAGGATTTTTGTGTCTATATTGGTCAGAGATGTGGGCCTGTAATTTTCTTTTCTTGTAGTGGCCTTGTTTAGTTTTGGTGTGAGGGAAATTGTGGTCTCATAGAATGGATTTGAGAGTGTTCCATTTTCTTCAATTTTTTGGAATAGTGTAAAAAAGTAAGGTATAAGCTGTTCTTTATATGTTTTGTAGAATTTTCCTGTGAAGTTGTCTGGTTCTGGGCTTTTGTCTGATAGGGGGTTTTTGGTTTTGTTTTATACAAATTCAATTTCACTATTAGTGATCACTCTACTCAGATTGTCTATTTATTTCTTACTGATTCAGTCTTGGCAGGTTGTATATTCCTAGAAGTTTGTCCATTTCTTCTAGGTTGTCCAATTTGTTGGCATATAAATGTTTGTGTTATTCTCTTACAATTTTTTTGTATCTCTCTGGTATCAGCTGTTATTTCTCCTCTTTCTTTTGTTTATTATATATAAATATATTAATATACAACTATATTATTTGTATATTTTGTTTATTAGAGTCATCTCTATTTTCTTCTTAATGACCTGTCTAAAGGTTTATCAATTTTGTTTATCTTTTCAAATAAACCAGCTCTTAGTTTTATTGATCCTTTCTACAGTTTCCTTGGTCTCTATTTTTTAATTTATTTTATTTTTATTACCTTTACTATTTCTTTCCCTCTGCTGAATTTGGGTTTTGTTTGTTCCTCTTTTTCTAATTCCTTTAGATGGATGTTTAGATTGTTTATTTGAGATTTTTCTTGTTTCTTGAGGTTGGCCTGTATAGCTATAAGTTTCCTCTTAGAACTGCTTTTGCTGCATTCCATATATTTTGGAAAGTTGTGTTACCATTTTCTTTTGTCTTGAGGTATTTTCTCATTTCCTCTCTGATTTTTTCATGAGTCTTTTTTTTTTTAGTAGCATGTTGTTTATTCTCCACATGTTTGTGCTTTTCTAAAATATCTTCCTGTAATTGATTTCTAGCTTTATACTGTGTGGTTGGGAAAAAAAAATGCTTGATATAATTTTTATCCTCTTAAATTTGTTGAGGCTTGTTTTGTGGCCTAGCATGTGATTGCTTCTGGAGAATGTTCCACATGAACTTGAAAAGAATGTGCATTCTTTCGTTTGGAGTTGTAATGTCCTATTGATAACTATTAAGTCCAACCAGCCTACTGTGTTTTTTGAGACCACTGTTGCCTTATTGATTATCTGCCATCTGTCCATTAATGTAAATGTGGTGTTAAAGGTCCCTACTGTTATTGTATTGTTGTCAATTTCTCCCTTCATATCTGTTGATATTTCCTTTATATATTTAGGTGTTCCTGTGTTGGGTGCTTATATGTTAACAAATGTAATATCCTCTTCTTGTATCAGTGTCACTATAAAATGCCCTTCTTTGTTTTTTGGTGTAGCCTTTCTTTCAAAATCTATTTTGTCTGATGTAAGTGTAGCTAGCCCCACTTTCTTGTCATTTCTATTTGCATAAAATCTTTTTCCATCCCCTCGCTTTCAGTCTGTGTGTGTCTTTAGCTTGGAAGTGAGTCTCTTGCAAACAACATTTTAAAGGGTCTTATTGTTTTAATCCAATCAGCCACTCATGTCTTTTGATTGGAGCATTTATTCCATTATCATTTAAAGTAATTATTGATAGGTATGAATTTATCACCATTTTGTTGCTTGTTTTCTGGTTGTTTTTGTAGTTCTTCTATGTTCTTTTCTTCTTTTTCTTTCTTACATTGTAGTTTGATGATTTTCTTTAGTGGTATGCCTGTGTTCCTTTCTCTAAAATTTTTGAGTATCTATTGTACGTTTTTGATTTTTGGTTACCATGGGGTTCATACTTGTTGATCTATAACTACACTTATTTTAAACAGGTAGTCTTTTAGGTTCAAACACATTCTAAAAGATCTATATTTTTATACCCCTCTCCCTTAGTTTTGATGTTGTATTTTACATCTTCATGTTTATCCCTTTACTGATTGTTGTATTTATAGCTGATTTTACAATATTTTGTCCTTTAATATTCATACTAGCTTATTTAAGAGGTTGATTCTCAACTTTACTAAATATTTGTCCTTAGTAGTGAAATTTTTCCTTTCCTAAAGATACTTACTCTTGTTATAGCCTTTACTTTTCCACTTAGAGAAGAATCTATAACATTCCTTTTAGGGTAGGTTTAGTATTGATGATCTCTTTTAGTTTTTGCTTGTCTGAGATGCATTTATATCTCCTTCAGTTCTAAATGATAATCTTGTTGCATAGAGTATCCTAAATCACAGGTTTTTCCCTTTCAGAACTTTGAATATATCATGCCATTCCCTCTGGCCTGCAATGTTTCTACTGAAAAATCAACTGATATTCTAATGAGGGTTTCCTTGCATATGACTATTTTTCTCTTGCTGCCTTTTGAATTCTCTTTGTAACTTTTGATATCTTAATAATGATATGTCAGTGTGAGTCAGTTTGGGTTCAATTTTGTGTTTTTGTTTTGTTTTTATTGAATCCTCTGTGCTTCCTGTACCTGGATATCTGTGCCACAGCTACTGAGCCTGCGCGTCTGGAGCCTGTGCTCCGCAACAAGAGAGGCCGCGATACTGAGAGGCCCATGCACCATGATGAAGAGTGGCCCCTGCTTGCCACAACTAGAGAAAGCCCTCGTACAGAAATGAAGACTCAACACAGCCAAAAATAAATAAATAAAAAAAAATAAAAATAAAAATAAAAAACTCTCCAGAAAGTGGGCATAGAGGGAACATACTTCAACATAATAAAGGCCATATATGACAAACCTGCAGCTAACATTATACTCAACCATGAAAAGCTGAAAGCATTTCCTCTAAGATCAGGAACAAAACAAGGATGTTCACTCACTCCACTTTTATTCAACATAGTTTTGGAAGTCTTTAGCCATGGTAATCAGAGAAGAAAAAGAAATAAAATAATCCAAATTGGAAAAGAAGAAGTAAAACTGTCACTGTTTGCAGATTACATAATAATATACATAAAAAATACTGAAGATACCACCAGAAAACTACTAGAACTTACCAATTAATTCAGTAAAGTTGCAGGATACAAAATTAATACACAGAAATTTATTGCACTTTTATTTGTTAGCAACAAAAGATCAGAAAGAGAATTTAAAGAAATAATCCCATTTACCATCACATCCAAAATAATAAAATACCTAGGAATAAACCTACCTAAGAAGACTAAATACCTGTTCTCTAAAAACTATACAACTCTGATGAAATGAATAGAAGATGAGACAAACAGATGGAAAGATATACCATGTTCTTGGATTGGAAGAATCAATATTTTCAAAATAACTATAGTACTCAAGGCAGTGTACAGATTCAGGGCAATCCCTATCAAATTACAAATGACATTTTTCCAGAATTAAAACAACAAAAAATTACAATTTGTATGGAAACACAAAAGACCCCAAATAGCCAAAGCAATCTTGAGAAAGAAAAACGGAGTTGGAGGAATCAGGCTCCCTGACCTCAGACTATACTACAAAGCTACAGTAATGAAGACAGTATTGTACTGGCACAAAACCAGAAATAAAGATCAATGGAAAAGAATAGAAAGCCCAGAGATAAACCCACACCCTTATGGTCACCTAATCTATGAAAAAGGAAGCAAGAATATACAATGGAGAAAAGACAGTCTCTTCATTAAATGGTGCTGAGAAAACTGAACAGCTACATGTAAAAATATGAAATTAGAACATTCTTTAACACCATACACAAAAATAATCTCAAAACAGATCAAAAACCTAAATATAAGACCAGATACTATAAACATCTTAGAGGCAATCATAGGCAGAACACTGTTTGACATAAATTGCAACAATATCTTCTTTGAGCTGTTTCCTAAAGTAATGGAAATAAAAACAAAAATAAACAACGAGAATCTAATTAAATTCATAAGCTTTTGCACAGCAAAGGAAACCATAGACAAAATGAACAGACAACCCACAGAATCAGAGAAAATATATGTAAACCATGTAACCAACAAGAGATTAATCTCCAAAATTTACAAACAGCTCATGCAGCTTAATATCAAAAAAATGAACAACCCAATCAAAAAAATGGGCAGAAGACCTAAACAGACATTTCTCCAGAGAAGACATTACAGATGGCCTAGAGGCACATCAAACGATTCTCAACATCACTAATTATTAGAGAAATACAAACCAACACTACAATGAGATATCACCTCACACCACTCAGAATGACCATTATCAAAAAATCTATAAACCATAAATGCGGAGAGGGTGTGGAGAAAAGGGAACCCTCCTACACTGTTGGTGGGAATGTAAATTGGTACAGCCACTATGGGGAACAGTATGGAGGTTCCTTAAAAATCGAATTATAGAGTTACCATATGATCCAGCAATCCCACTTCTGGGCATATATCCTGGGAACAACATGGTTCAAAATGATACATGCACGCCCATGTTCATTGCAGCACTGTTACAATAGCCAAGACATTGTAACAACCTAAATGTCCATTGACAGATGAATGGATAAGAAGATGTTGTACATATATATGATGGAATATTACTCAGCCATTAAAAAGAATGAAATAATGCCATTTGCAGCAACCTGGATAGCCCTGCAGACTATCATACTATGTGAAGTAAGTCAGACAGAGAAAGAAAAATATCATATGATATCACTTATATGTGGAATATAAAAATATATACAAATGAATTTAGGTACTAAACAGAAACAGACACACAGACTTTGAGAAGAAGCTTATGGTTACCAAGGGGAAGGGTTTGGGGGAGAGATAGATTGGGAATTTGGGATTGACACATACACATTGCTACATTTAAGATAGATAACAAGCAAGGACCTACTGTATAGCACAGGGAATTCTGTTCAATATTCTGTAATAACATAAATGAGAAAAGAATTTGAAAAAGAAGAGATATAAGTGTATGTATAACTGAATCACTTTGCTGTACACCTGAAACTAACATAACATTGTTAATCAACTATGCTTCAATATGAAATAAAAATTAAAAAAAAATCTTTGGACTTTTAAATAGTAGTGCTTAGGGGAATGTACAGTGCTCCATTCTTTGTAAAATAGTATTCTTCATTCCCTGAGCTTAACGTATAATTAGACTAGGCAAAAAAGAAAAATGAGCTAGATGCCCTTTGATCAACTGGTAGACCTTTCTTTACTGCACGAGTAATTGTTCACAATGTCAACAGACTTACACATTATATTGACTACAGGAGAAATTTCCTAGGTATGCTTACTAAATGATCTTAGAAATGAATTAATCCAGCCAAATTTTGGAGAAAACTTCAAATATAGTGGGAGTCTTTTGTTGCTGTTTTTTGTTGGTTTGTTTTATGGGGATATTTAATACTCATCTTTTTTTGATCATCAATTTCTGAATGTATAACTGAGCTGCTTCCCACAGCTTAGTCAACAAGACAACATGTTTTGGAAAACCTACAATATACAGTGTATTAAGGTCAAGATCCAAAGAAGTATAAAGCAGAGTTCTTGCCCTTGAGGTGCATATAGAATGAAGTAGGGGATGGCACAGTTAGCTGGGTATAGAGTTTTCTATATATATGTAGGAAAGCACTAACAATAATACAGGAAAAAACAAAAATACCAATTAACCAGTGAAGAAAATCTGTCTTGGATTTCATAGGATATAAAGATAACACTGAACTTTGTGTTCACTAAAGTCTTGGGAAAAGAAATAAAAGTCTTTTCTATATGTTTGGAAATCTAGACAGAAAGTACTGGATTTCCACTTATAAAATTTAATGGCATTATTTTGTTTAGTCCAGAAGTGGAAAATATATATTGAATATTTTTTGAAGAAAGATATGTATTGAATAATAATTTTCACCCAGCATTGGACCTGGCACATTATATACCCATTTTTTTTAATCCTTACCATAAACCTGAAGAGTAGGTAATATTAGACATGTTCAAATGAGAAACTGAATCTTGAGAACACACTTTTTAGGTCTTTAAAACAATGCTGATTTCTCCGAAAGTAAGAAACTGCATAAGGTCCCAGGAGTTCCCTTATTGGAGAGACATGCATCTACAATAAGTTTGGCCATAGAAAAGGAAGCTAAGTTTCTTTAGGGACCCCGTTTCACAATACAGTATGACAGGAGGGACTAGGCAGGAGGAGAAACCCCCCACTCCACCCTGGAAATTTAATTCATTTTATATATATATTTTAAAAACTTCTGGAGTAGAAAAAATGTTGGAAGCAAAAAAAAAAAAAAAAAAAAAACACTACTATTTTTGTAGCTATTGAAAAAAAAAAACTGAACAGTCTGAAGTATCTCTAAAGTATTCATTGTTGAACAAGAAACAACACAGAAGCATGTCCTGGCCGTCATGTACTAGTCTACACATCAGGAATATCATATTGAACAAGGAGTGAGCCGGAGAAGCATGCATTCTAGTAGGGAGACTGACCAATAAACAGATAAATAAATAAAAATACAGTTTAAGATTATGAAGTAAGATATATCAAGAGATGAAGAAGGACATTCCCCTAAAGCAGTTGTCACAACATATATTTTTATCAAATCACACTTACTGATATTTAATTTATATCTGTGAAAATTGTGTGTATGTGTGGTTTGAAAAATGCATCCAGCTCCATGAGGTTTGAGAAATGCAATCAGTTGTATAACAACCAACATAATTAAAATATAAAATATTTCTAATACCCATCAAAATTACCCCATTCCCCTTTGTAGTCAGACTCCTTCACCTCACACCCAGTCCCTGGCAACTGATGATCTGATATCTGTTCCTATACCTCGCAATTTCCAAAATCACATGTTAATGGAAACACTGTAGCTTTTTGGGTTCTGGCCTCATTTCTTTAGCATTTTTGGACTTAATTCATATTGGAGGATACATCAATAGTTAGTTCCTTTTTTATTGTTAAATATATTTTGAATTTTCCCAGCAGTGTGTGGGAGTTCAGTTGTGTCACATCCTTCCCAAAACTTTGTACAGCCTGTTTAATTTTGTTTAAATTCTAGCCTTTCCAGTATATGTGCAGTGAAATCTCATTGCAATTTTAATTTGCTCATCCCTAATGACTACTGAGGCTGAAAATTATTTCCATGTGCTTATTTGCCATTTCTCTTTCCTTGGTGAAGTGTTTGTTCATATTTTTTTTTAAAACATCTTTATTGGAGTATAATTGCTTTACAATGGTGTGTTAGTTTCTGCTTTAAAACAAAGTGAATCAAGTTTCTGCTTTAAAACAAAGTGAATCAGCTATACATATACATATATCCCCATATCTCCTCCCTCTTGTGTCTCCCTCCCACCCTCCCTAACCCACACCTCTAGGTGGTCACAAAGCATGGAGCTGATCTCCCTGTGCTATGTGGCTGCTTCCCACTAGTTATCTATTTTATATATGGTAGTATATATAAGTCCATGCCACTCTCTCACTTCATCCCAGCTTAACACTTCCACTCCCTGTGTCCTCAAGTCCATTCTGTACGTCTGTGTCATTGTTCCTGCCCTGCCCCTAGGTTCTTCATTAACATTTTTTTTTTTTAGATTCCATATACATGTGTTAGCGTACAGTATTTGATTTTCTCTTTCTGACTTACTTCACTCTGTATGACAGACTCTACATCCATCCAGCTCACTACAAATAACTGAATTTCATTTCTTTTTATGGCTGAGTAATATTCCATTGTATATATGTGCCACATCTTTATCCATTCATCTGTCATTGGACACAGGTTGCTTTCATGTCCTGACTATTGTAAATAGAGCTGCAATGAACATTGTGGTACATGACTCTTTGAATTATAGTTTTCTCAGGGTATAGGCCCAGTAGTGGGATTGCTGGGTTGTATGGTAGTTCTCTTTTTAGTTTTTTAAGGAACCTCCAAACTGTTCTCCATAGTGGCTGTATCAATTTACATTCACACCAACAGTGCAAGAGGGCTCACTTTTCTCCACATCCTCTCCAGCATTTGTTATTTGTAGATCTTCTGATGATGCCCATTCCAACTGGTGTGCGATGATACCTCATTGTAGTTTTGATTTTCATTTCTCTAATGATTAGTGATGTTGAGCATTCTTTCATGTGTTTGTTGGCAATCTGTATATCTTCTTTGGAGAAATGTCTATTTAGGTGTTCTGTCCATTTTTTGATTGAGTTGTCTGTTTTTTTGGATATTGAGCTGCATGAGCCACTTGTAAATTTTGGATATTAATCCTTTGTCAGTTGCTTCATTTGCAAATATTTTTTTCCCATTCTGAGGGTTGTCTTTTCACCTTGTTTATGGTTTCCTTTGCTGTGCAAAAGCTTTTAAGTTTCATTAGGTCCATTTGTTTATTTTTGTTTTTATTTCCATTTCTCTAGGAGGTCGGTCAAAAAGGATCTTGCTGTGATTATGTCAGAAAGGGTCTGCCTATGTTTCCCTCTAAGAGTTTTATAGTGTCTGACCTTACATTTAGGTCTTTAATCCATGTTGAGTTTATTTTTGTCTGTGGTGTTAGGGAGTGTTCTAATTTCATTCATTTACATGTAGCTGTCCAGTTTTCTCAGCACCACATATTGAAGAGGCTGTCTATTTTCCATTGTATATCCCTGCCTACTTTGTCAAAAATAAAGTGACCATATGTGCGTGGGTTTATCTCTGGGCTTTCTATCCTGTTCCATTGATCTATATTTCTGTTTTTGTGTCAGTACCATACTGTCTTGATTATTGTAGTATAGTCTGAGGTCTGGGAGCCTGATTCCTCCAGCTGCGTTTTTATTTCTCAAGATTGCTTTGGCTATTCAGGGTCTTTTGTGCTTCCATACAAATTGTGAAATTTTTTGTTCTAGTTCTGTGAAAAATGCCATTGGTAGTTTCATAGGGATTGCATTGAATCTGTAGATAGCTTTGGGTAGTATAGTCATTTTCACAATGTTGATTTTTCCAATCCAAGAACATGGTAGATCTCTCCATCTGTTTGTATCATCTTTCATTTCTTTCATCAGTGTCTTATAATTTTCTGCATACAGGTCTCTTGTCTCCTTAGGTAGGTTTATTCCTAGGTATTTTGTTCTTTTTGCTGCAATGGTAAATGTGAGTGTTTCCTTAATTTCTCTTTCAGATTTTTCATCATTAGTGTATAGGAATGCAAGAGGTTTCTGTGCATTAATTTTGCATCCTGCTACTTTAAAAATTCATTGATTAGCTCCAGTAGTTTTATAGTAGCAACTTTAGGATTCTCTCTGTATAGTATCATGTCACCTGCAAACAGTGACAGCTTAATTCTTCTTTTCTGATTTGGATTCCTTATATTTCTTTTTCTTCTCTGATGACTGTGGCTAAAACTTCCAAAACTATATTGAATAATAGTGCTGAGAGTGGGAAACCTTGTCTTCTTCTTTATCTTAGTAGGAAATGGTTTCAGTTGTTTACCATTGAGAATGATTTGGCTGTCGGTTTGTCATATATGGCCTTTATGATGTTGAGGTAAGTTCCCTCTATGCTTACTTTCTGGAGGGTTTTTATGATTAATGGGTGTTGAATTTTGTTAAAAGTTTTTCTGTATCTATTGAAATGATTATATGGTTTTTATGCTTCAATTTGTTAATAAGGTGTATCACATTGATTGATTTGCATATATTGAAGAATCCTTGCATTCCTGGGATAAACCCCTCTTGATCATGGTGCATGATCCTTTTAATGTGCTGTTGGATTCTGTTTGCTAGTATTTTGTTGAGGATTTTTGCATCTATGTTCATCATTGATATTGGCCTGTAGTTTTCTTTCTCTGTGACATCTTTGGTTTTGGTATCAGGATGATGGTGGCCTCATAGAATGAGTTTGGCGGTGTTCCTACCTGTGCTATATTTTGAAAGAGTTTGAGAAGTATAGGTGTTAGCTCTTCTCTAAATGATTGATAGAATTCCGTTGAGAAGCCATCTGGTCCTGGGGTTTTGTTTGTTGGAAGGTTTTTAATCACAGTCTCAATTTCAGTGCTTGTGATTGGTCTGTTTATATTTTCTATTTCTTCCTGGTTCAGTCTCAAAAGGTTGGGCTTTTCTAAGAATTTGTCCATTTCTTCAAGTTTGTCATTTATTGGCATATAGTTGCTTTTAGTAATCTCTCATGATCCTTTTTATTTCTGCAGTGTCAGTTGTTACTTCTCCTTTTTCATTTCTATTTCTATTGATTTGAGTCTTCTCTCTTTTTTTCTTGATGAGTCTGGCTAATGGTTTATCAATTTTGTTTACCTTTACAAAGAACCAGCTTTTGGTTTTATTGGTCTCAGCTACTGTTTCCTTCATTTTTTTCTGATCTGATTTTTATGGTTTCTTTCCTTCTGCTAACTTTGGGGGTTTTTTTGTTCTTCTTTCTCTAATTGCATTAGGTGTAAGGTTAGGTTGTTTATTTGAGATTTTTCTTGTTTCTTCAGGTAGGATTGTATTGCTATAAACTTCCCTCTTAGAACTGCTTTTGCTGTATCTCATCGGTTTTGGGTCATCATGCTTCATAGTGCTTTCATTGTCATTTGTTTCTAGGTATGTTTTGATTTCCTCTTTGATTTCTTCAGTGATCTCTTGGTTATTAAGTAGTGTATTGTTTAGCCTTCATGTGTTTTTATTTTTTACAGATTTTTCCCTGTAATTGATATCTAGTCTCATAGTGTTGTGGTAAGAAAACATACTTGATACAATTTCAATTTTGTTAAATTTACCAAGGCTTGATTTGTGACCCAAGATATGATCTATCCTGGAGAATGTTCCATGAGCACTTGAGATAAAAGTGTATTCTGTTGCTTTTGGATGGAATGTCCTATAAATATCAATTAAGTCCATCTTGTCTAATGAATCATTTAAAGCTTGTGTTTCCTTATTTATTTTCATTTTGGATGATCTGTCCATTGGTGAAAGTGGGTGTTACAGTCCCATACTATGATTGTGTTACTGTCAATTTCCCCTTTTATGGCTTTTAGCATTCACCTTATGTATTGAGGTGTTCCTATGTTGGGTGCATAAAGATTTACAATTGTTATATATTCATCTTGGATTGATCCCTTCATCATTATTTAGTGTCCTTCTTCATCTGTTGTAATAATCTTTATTTTAAAGTCTATTTTGACTGATATGGGAATTGCTACTCCAGTTTTCTTTTGATGTCCCTTCTCATGGAATATCTTTTTCCATCCCCTCACTTGCAGTCTCTATGTGTCCCTCGGTCTGAAGTGGGTCTCCTGTAGACAGCATATATATGGGTCTTGTTTTTGTATCCATTCAGCCAGTCTATGTCTTTTTGTGGGAGCCTTGAATCCATTTACATTTAAGGTAATTATTGAAATGTATGTCCCTATTGCCATTTTCCTAATTGTTTTGGGTTTGTTACTGTAGGTCTTTTTCTTCTCTTTTGCTTCCTGCCTAGAGAAGTTCCTTTAGCATTTGTTGTAAAGCTGATATGTTGGTGCCAAATTCTCTTAGCTTTTGCTTGTCTGTAAAGGTTTTGATTTTTCCATTGAATCTGAATGAGATCCTTTCTGGGTAGAGTAATCTTGGTTGTAGGTTTTTCCCTTTCATCACTTTAAATATGTCCTGCCACACCCTTCTGACTTGCAGAGCTTCTGCTGAAGGATCAGCTGTTAACCTTATGGCGATCCCCTTGTGTGTTATTTGTTGTTTTTCCCTTGCTGCTTTTAATATTTTTTCTTTGTACCTAATTTTTGATAGTTTGATTTATATGTGTCTTGGCATGTTTCTCCTTGGATTTATCTTGTATGGGACTCTTTACACTTCCTGGACTTGATTAACTACTTCCTTTCCCATATTAGGGAAGTTTTCAACTATAATCCCTTCAAATATTTTCTCAGTCACTTTCTTTTTCTCTTCCTCTTCTGGAACCCCTATAATTCGAATGTTGGTACATTTAATGTTGTCCCCGGGGTCTCTGAGACTGTCCTCAATTCTTTTCATTTGTTTTTACTTTATTCTGCTCTGCAATAGTTATTTCCACTATTTTATCTTTCAGGTCACTTATCTGTTCTTCTGCCTCAGTTATTCTGCTATTGATTCCATTTAGAGAATTTTTAATTCCATTTATTGTGTTGTTCATCATTGTTTGTTTGCTCTTTAGTTCTTCTAGGTCCTTCTTAAACGTTTCTTGTATTTAGTCCATTCTATTTCCAAAATTTTGGATCATCTTTACTATCATTATTCTGAATTGTTTTTCAGGTAGACTGCCTATTTCCTCTTCATTTGTTTGGTCTGGTGGGTTTTTGCCCTGCTCCTTCATCTGCTGTGTGGTTCTCTGTCTTCTCATTTTTCTTAACTTACTGTGTTTGGGGTCTCCTTTTTGCAGGCTGCAGGGTTGTAGTTCCCATTGTTTTTGGTGTCTGCCTCAGTGGCTAAGGCTGGTTCAGTGGGTTGTGTAGGATTCCAGGTGGAGGGGACTAGTGCCTGTGCTCTGGTGGATGAGGCTGGATCTTTTCTTTCTGGTGGGCAGGACCACATCTGGTGGTGTGTTTTGGGATGTCTGTGACCTTATTATGATTTTAGGCAGCCTCTCTGCTAATGGGTGGTGTTGTGTTCCTGTCCTGCTAGTTGTTTGGCATAGGGTGTCCAGCACTGTAGCTTGCTTGTTGTTGAGTGGAGCTGTGTCTTAGCATTGAGATGGAGATCTCTGGGAGAGGTTTCGCCATTTGATATTATGTGGAGCCAGGAGTTCTCTGGTCAGCCAATGTCCTGAACTCGGCTCTCCCACCTCTGAGGCACAGGCCTGACACCCAGCTGGAGCACCAACACCCTATCAGCCACATGGCTGTGCCTTCCCTCTCTCTGTCATCCACCATCTTGTTATGGCGCCATCACCAGGGAGAGCTCTTTTGCTAAGCTAGGTCTCTGCATCCTGGCCCCCTGCAGCCAGCCCCCACTTTTTTAAAATCAATTTTTAATTGGGTTTTCTTCTTATCATTGAATTTTAAGAGTTCTTAATATATATTGGACAAAGGTCCTTTTTCAAATATGTGTTTTGGAAATTTTCTCTCTCATTTGTTTCTTTTCTTTTTCTTTTCTTTTCTTTTTATTAAAGTATACTTGACTTACAAGAGTATATTTGTTTCAGGTGTAAAACATAGCGATTCAACATTTTTATACATTATACTTGTTTTGCCGAAAGGCTTCTTTTGGTTTTAAGTTTCATTAGCTTCGCTGGCAAAATAATCACTCATCTCACACAAACAAACAGCTTTAATCAATTCTTTAATGAAAGGCGATTTGACTTAATTTTAATATAAAATCATTAGAAGGAAACGAATAAGAATATTAGAGAAACATAACTGGGTATACATCACAGAATTCGGCAGACAGCTACTTCCAGATCCAAACACCACCTGGGAAGTCCTGAGTGACAGCATTCTGGAACCCCAATTGGGAAGGGTCCCGGGCAGTGTGTCCAGCACATGGGTGAGACTTCCGATTGGAGTTCTGGGGGCTGCAAACTGATATCATTTTGCATGCAAAATACAGCTCTGGATTCACTTTAACAATGCTTTTGGTTTTACCATGTAGGCCCCAATATTTTCCAGACCCCAGGGGACTGGCCATGTCCCCAGGGCTCAAGAAATTCCAAGACTCACTCCCTTTCTTATCGTAAGTGTCTTTGATTTGCTAGCAGCAATTGTTAGGTGTGTAAGCAGGAGTGCTGTCCAGGCAGGGTCACAGGTCAGTCAGAGGCCTGCTTCTGCTTCTGAAGCCTGAACAAGACTACTTTATTAGTTTTCCCAAAAATACTCCATTTAAAGTTATTATAAAATAATTGCTATTGTTCCCTCTGCTGTAAAATCTATGCTGTGATTATCTACCTTACACATAGTAGTTTGTATCTTTTAATTCCATACCCCTACCTTGAAACTCTCCCTTCCTTTTCCCCACAGGTAACCACTATTTTGTTTTCTATATTAGTGAGTCTGTTTCTATTTTGTTACATTCATTACATTTATATTTTTAGATTCCTCACATAAATCATAGAATGCATTGTCTGACTTATTTCACTAAGCATAATACTCTCTCTATATCCAATCATATTGTTGAAAATGGAAGAATTTTATTCTTTCTTATAGCCGAGTAATATTTAATTGTATATATGTCTCATCTTCTTTTTCCATTCATCTGTTGATGAACACGTAGGTTGCTTCCATATCTTGGCTATTGTAAATAATGCTACTATGAACATCAGGATGCATGTATCTTTTCAAATTACTGGTTTTGTTTTTTTACATATATTCCCAGGAGTGGAATTGCTGGATCATATGGTAGTTATACTTTTAGTGTTTTAAGGAATCTCCATACTGTTTTTTATGGTGGCTGCACCAATTTACATTCCCAGCAAGAGTGTACAAAAATTCACTTTTCACTGCATCCTCATCAACATTTGTTATTTGTGGTCTTTTTGATGAAATCCAATCCAACAGAGGTGAGGTAATATCTCATCAGGATTTTGATTTACTTTTCTCTGATTATTAGCAAAGTTGAGCATCTTTTCATTGCCTGTTGGCCATCTGTATGTCTTCTTTGGAAAAATGTCTATTCAGGTCTTCTCATTTTTTAATCAGTTTTTGTTGTTGTTGTTATTGAGTTGTGTGTGGTGTTTATGTATTTTTGGATATTAACCTATTATCAATCAAATCATTGGCAAATATTTTCTCCCATTCAGTAGCTTACTTCTCTTTTTATTTTGTCAGTGGTTTCCTTTGCTTTTAGTGCCAAAGCTTTTAGTTTAACTAGGTTGCATTTGTTTATTTTTGCTTTTATTTATTTTGTCTTAGGAGACAAATCTAAAAAAGAAAAAAATGCTGTGATTTATGTCAAAAAGTGTTCTGCCTATGTTCTCTTCTAGGAGTTTTATGGTTTCAAGTCTTAAATTTAGGTCTTTAATCCATTTTGAGTTTACTCTTTTATGTAATTGTGAGAAACTGTTCTAATCTCATTCTTTTGCATGTATTATAGCTGTCCAGTTTCCAAACACCACTTATTGAAGAGACTGTCTTTTGTCCATTGTACAATCTTGCCACCTTTGTCAAAGATTAATTGATCTTCTTGATCATATTTCTAGACTCTCTACTCTATTGCATTCACCTATGTGTCTGTTTTTTGCCAGTACCATGCTGTTTTGATTACTGTAGCTTTGTAGAATATTGTGAGATCAGGGAGTGTGATATCTCTAGCTTTGTTTTTTCTCTCAAGATTCCTTGGGCAATTCAGAGTCTTTTGTGGTCCCATATAAATTTTCAGATAATTTTTCTAGTTCTGTGAAAAATATCATAAGTACTTTGACAGGGATTGCATTAAATTTGTAGATAGCTATGGGTAGCATGGACATTTAAAAAATATTAATTCTTCCATTCCAAGAACAGGGGATAACTTTCCATTTCATTGTATCATTTTCAAATCTCTTCATCAGTGTTTTATAGTTCTCAGAGTATAGGTCTTTCATCTACTTGGTTAAGTTTATTTCTAGATATCTGTTAGTGTAAAAAGAAGAAAAAGATTTCTTACCTTAATCTTGTATCTTGCAATTTTACTGAATTCATGTATTAGTTCTAATAGTTTTTTGTGAAGACTTAGGGTTTTCCATGTATAATATCATATCATGTGTAAATAGTAACAGTATTATTGTTTTCCTTACAATTTGGATGCCTGTTGTTTCTTTATCTTTTCTGATTGCTCTGACTAGGACTTCCAATGCTATGTCAAATAGAAGTGTCAAAATTGGGCATCCTTGTCTTGTGCTGGTTTTAGAGGAAAGGCTTTCATCTTTTCACTGTTGAGTATGATATTAGCTGTGGTACAGTCATAAATGACCTTTATTATGTTGAGATATGTTCCTTTAACATCAACTTTTTTGAGAGTTGAACATTCATATCATGAACATATGTTGAACTTTGTCAAATAGTTTTTCCACATCTATTGAGATATGTGATTTTTATTCTTCCTTTTGTTAATGTGGAGTATCACATTCATTGATTTGCAAATACCAAACCATCCTTGCATCTCTGGAAGTGATCTTGCTTGATTATGGTATATGATCCTTTTTTTTATATATTGTTGAATTCAGTTTGCTAACATTTTGCTAAGGATTTTTGTGTCTATATTGGTCAGAGATGTGGGCCTGTAATTTTCTTTTCTTGTAGTGGCCTTGTTTAGTTTTGGTGTGAGGGAAATTGTGGTCTCATAGAATGGATTTGAGAGTGTTCCATTTTCTTCAATTTTTTGGAATAGTGTAAAAAAGTAAGGTATAAGCTGTTCTTTATATGTTTTGTAGAATTTTCCTGTGAAGTTGTCTGGTTCTGGGCTTTTGTCTGATAGGGGGTTTTTGGTTTTGTTTTATACAAATTCAATTTCACTATTAGTGATCACTCTACTCAGATTGTCTATTTATTTCTTACTGATTCAGTCTTGGCAGGTTGTATATTCCTAGAAGTTTGTCCATTTCTTCTAGGTTGTCCAATTTGTTGGCATATAAATGTTTGTGTTATTCTCTTACAATTTTTTTGTATCTCTCTGGTATCAGCTGTTATTTCTCCTCTTTCTTTTGTTTATTATATATAAATATATTAATATACAACTATATTATTTGTATATTTTGTTTATTAGAGTCATCTCTATTTTCTTCTTAATGACCTGTCTAAAGGTTTATCAATTTTGTTTATCTTTTCAAATAAACCAGCTCTTAGTTTTATTGATCCTTTCTACAGTTTCCTTGGTCTCTATTTTTTAATTTATTTTATTTTTATTACCTTTACTATTTCTTTCCCTCTGCTGAATTTGGGTTTTGTTTGTTCCTCTTTTTCTAATTCCTTTAGATGGATGTTTAGATTGTTTATTTGAGATTTTTCTTGTTTCTTGAGGTTGGCCTGTATAGCTATAAGTTTCCTCTTAGAACTGCTTTTGCTGCATTCCATATATTTTGGAAAGTTGTGTTACCATTTTCTTTTGTCTTGAGGTATTTTCTCATTTCCTCTCTGATTTTTTCATGAGTCTTTTTTTTTTTAGTAGCATGTTGTTTATTCTCCACATGTTTGTGCTTTTCTAAAATATCTTCCTGTAATTGATTTCTAGCTTTATACTGTGTGGTTGGGAAAAAAAAATGCTTGATATAATTTTTATCCTCTTAAATTTGTTGAGGCTTGTTTTGTGGCCTAGCATGTGATTGCTTCTGGAGAATGTTCCACATGAACTTGAAAAGAATGTGCATTCTTTCGTTTGGAGTTGTAATGTCCTATTGATAACTATTAAGTCCAACCAGCCTACTGTGTTTTTTGAGACCACTGTTGCCTTATTGATTATCTGCCATCTGTCCATTAATGTAAATGTGGTGTTAAAGGTCCCTACTGTTATTGTATTGTTGTCAATTTCTCCCTTCATATCTGTTGATATTTCCTTTATATATTTAGGTGTTCCTGTGTTGGGTGCTTATATGTTAACAAATGTAATATCCTCTTCTTGTATCAGTGTCACTATAAAATGCCCTTCTTTGTTTTTTGGTGTAGCCTTTCTTTCAAAATCTATTTTGTCTGATGTAAGTGTAGCTAGCCCCACTTTCTTGTCATTTCTATTTGCATAAAATCTTTTTCCATCCCCTCGCTTTCAGTCTGTGTGTGTCTTTAGCTTGGAAGTGAGTCTCTTGCAAACAACATTTTAAAGGGTCTTATTGTTTTAATCCAATCAGCCACTCATGTCTTTTGATTGGAGCATTTATTCCATTATCATTTAAAGTAATTATTGATAGGTATGAATTTATCACCATTTTGTTGCTTGTTTTCTGGTTGTTTTTGTAGTTCTTCTATGTTCTTTTCTTCTTTTTCTTTCTTACATTGTAGTTTGATGATTTTCTTTAGTGGTATGCCTGTGTTCCTTTCTCTAAAATTTTTGAGTATCTATTGTACGTTTTTGATTTTTGGTTACCATGGGGTTCATACTTGTTGATCTATAACTACACTTATTTTAAACAGGTAGTCTTTTAGGTTCAAACACATTCTAAAAGATCTATATTTTTATACCCCTCTCCCTTAGTTTTGATGTTGTATTTTACATCTTCATGTTTATCCCTTTACTGATTGTTGTATTTATAGCTGATTTTACAATATTTTGTCCTTTAATATTCATACTAGCTTATTTAAGAGGTTGATTCTCAACTTTACTAAATATTTGTCCTTAGTAGTGAAATTTTTCCTTTCCTAAAGATACTTACTCTTGTTATAGCCTTTACTTTTCCACTTAGAGAAGAATCTATAACATTCCTTTTAGGGTAGGTTTAGTATTGATGATCTCTTTTAGTTTTTGCTTGTCTGAGATGCATTTATATCTCCTTCAGTTCTAAATGATAATCTTGTTGCATAGAGTATCCTAAATCACAGGTTTTTCCCTTTCAGAACTTTGAATATATCATGCCATTCCCTCTGGCCTGCAATGTTTCTACTGAAAAATCAACTGATATTCTAATGAGGGTTTCCTTGCATATGACTATTTTTCTCTTGCTGCCTTTTGAATTCTCTTTGTAACTTTTGATATCTTAATAATGATATGTCAGTGTGAGTCAGTTTGGGTTCAATTTTGTGTTTTTGTTTTGTTTTTATTGAATCCTCTGTGCTTCCTGTACCTGGATATCTGTCTCCTTCTTCAGGTTTAGGAAGTTTTTATCCATAATATCATCAAATATATTTTCTACCCCCTTCTCTTTCTCTTCTCCTTCTGTGTCCTCTATAATGCAAATATTAGTAGGCTTGAACTTGTCCCAGAGATCCCTTAAACTGTTCTAATTTTTTTAAATTTGTTTTTCTTTTTGTTTTTCTGATTGGGTGATTTTCATTATTCTACCTTCCAGATCATTTATGCATTCTTCTGTATCACCTAGTCTGCTATTAATTCCTTCTAGTGTGTTTTTCATTTCAGTTATTGTATTCTCCAGCTCTGACTGGTTATTTTTCTTGTTTGTTTTTTCTAACACCTACTTAAAATTCTCACTGTGTTCATTTATTCTTATCCCTAATTCAGTTACTTTTCTTATTACTAATGGTTTGGATTATTTACCTGGTAAATTGTTTATTTCTGCATTATTAGCTTTTTTTTTGTTTTTTTAGGCATTTTCTCTTGCTCTTTCAGTTGAGACAAAATTCTATGTCTTCTCATTTTGCTTAACTCTTTCTGTCTCTATGAAATTAGGTGAAACAGCTTCCTATTGTGGTCTTGAAGGGATGTCCTTGGCTGGGGCCATTCCTATACAGTCTGTGTATGTCCAGTGGCTTAGTTGGGAGAGCAGAATTTGCTGTGAACACAAGTCATATCTTTTCTCAGGGTGTGCTGGCAGCTATTACCTTGGTAAAAGGTGTGGCTGAAAATGAAGGGACTAGGCCAGAGCCAGGTGCGAGCAGGGGCTTCCCCTCTACTCTGTGGCCATCACCACCCTATTGGAGGCATAGTCATGTCCCAGGCTGCTGGAGCAGAAGCACTGAGGATCAGTCCACTGTCTCCAAGTGTTGGAACTGGCACCCTCACCCCAGAAGGGAGCAGTGCTGGAGCATGAGGGTCTGATGTGGTTACTCAGCATGGTTCTAGGAACAGACTGTGGTGGTCCGACCAGAGTCTTAGACCCAGACTGGTTCTGATGCATTGCTTGTGTAAGCACAAGTAATGGCTGCCCCCACCCTGCTCAGATGCCAATTCAGTCCTCAATTGCCTCTCTGTCTCACAGCCAAGGCCTTACCCCAGTGTGGAGCTACATTGCAAAGCAAGCAGGGCTGGAGCCTTCGCCCAGCTCAGGCTTGGGCTAACACCTGTGCGGTCATGGGAAATCAGCCAGTCATTGGAGCAGTTTTTAATTCTCCCTCTCTGCCTTGCTTTGAGAACCAGCAAGCATGCATGTGCTCTTCATGAGCAGAGTCCAGGCTTTCCACAGCACTTCTGTTAACCCCTCTGACCCTCCAACCAGCCAAGGTGCCTTGTATTTCCTGTGTATGACTCCAGGGCTGGGGATCCCAATATGTGGCTCAAACTACTCACTCCCCAGGAAGGATCTCCACGTGTGTAATAACCCTTTTCCTCTGAGTCCCCTCCAAGGGGCCTAGTTCAAGACCCGATTGTTTCTTTTACCTTTCTACCTGATTCCCTATGGATCTTTCTTACAGACTTGGTTATACAAGAGTCTTTCTGCCTGTCCCTACTTAGTTTTCAGTGAGAATCTCTCTACATATAAATGTATTTTGGATGTGTTCATGGAGAGATGTGAGTTCTATGTCCTCTTACTTCACCATCTTGATCTTCCTCCCTATCTTTTATTTTCTCAACAGATTCTTTTGAATATCATTTAAAAAATTGATAAAGCTCTACACCACTTTTAAAATTTTACATTTCATATTTATTTTATGCTAAATTAAAAAAAAAAAAAAACACTTTGCCTGATCCAAAGCTATAAGGATTCTCTACATGTTTTCTTCTAGATGTTTGTATTTTTAGGTTTTACATTTTGGTCTGTAATCCAATACCAATAATGTTTGTATGTGGTAAGCAAAGCAAGATAGCTCAAGGTCCTGTCTTTTTACCTATATGAGTTTTTCCCCATCTTTAAATTTTTTATTGTCTCTTTGCTCTAACAATATTTGGTAAAAAAATTATTTTCTATTGAATCATCTTGGCACTTTTATTGAAATCAATTAATCATATAACTGTGGGTCTCCTTCTGAACCCTCCATTCTGTTTCATTGATTGATATGCCTATATCACAGGTCAAAGAATACATTTTGATCAAATGCTCTGAGATTATGTATAAAAAATTAAATCTCTTGGCTGAAGTAGTTCTCATGGATGTCCATCCACTTGATTTTTAAGCAAATGGTAAAAAATTGACCTTGAGAATCTACTCTAGATAAAATATGATTCTAGGAAATGCAATGAACATACTATTCTATATTCTCAACAAAATTAACAACATTAAAAGAAGTAGTATTTCTCTCAGGAAGGAATTATAAGAAAAAAATCAAAAAAGAGAGAACAAACTAAATTTGTAATGTGAACTGGTAGTGATAAATAAAGAAATGATAAAAATATTTACAAATCTTACAAAGGACTTGTATTAGAATACTTTAAAAATTCTCAATAATAATAAGTCAAATAATCTAATACTGATAGGTTAAAAAAATTAAAAAAAAAAAATTTACCAAAGAAGATATGCAGGCTGCAAATAAGCATATGAATAGATGCTTGAAATCATTGTTCATTAAGAAAATGCAAACTAGCATCAAAATGAGATACACACCAATTAGAAAGGCTAAAATATAAAAGGCTGATCATACAAATTTTGGGGTATAAGCACAGTGACTAAGTTTTATACACTGGTGCTGGAACTGTAAAATGGTACAAACACTTTGGAAAACACTTTAGCAATTTCTTACGAAGTTAGACATACACTTACCACACAACACAGCCATTTCACTCTTTGGTATTTATATAAGATAAATAAAGATAAATAAAAGATAAATAAAAGTGTATTCCAGAAATGTTTAGAGCAGCTTTATCTGAGATAGCAAAAATTTGGTAACAACCCAAATGTCCATTAACAAGTGAATGGAAGAACAAGCTCTGGTATATACAAATGAATAAAATGCTACTTGAAAATAAGAAGGCATGAACCATCGGTAGTCACTATACCATGGATAAATCTTAAAATTATTATGATGAGAGACAGTACATGATCAAGTGCATGATGTATTGTTCATTAGTATACAATGAACTAGAACATGCAAAGTAACCTATCATGACAGAAAGCTGGACAACTGATGACTGCAGAAAGAAAAAAGTATGGAAGGAAGAGGTTGCAGAAAAGAATTGCAAAGTGACACAAGGAATCATTTAGGGGAGTTGCATGTATTTATTATATTGATTATGGTGATAGTTTCCTGAGTGTATACGTATGTCTATTGTTGTCAGATTATACATTTTAATTATGTGCAATATATTGTATGCCAAATATACCCTAATAAACCTGTTACAACAAATAAGCACAAATGACACACGCACACACACACATATTCGAAAGACTTATTTAAGAAAGGAGAAATTGAAATTTGAAATTATAAAGTTAAAAGGATAGGAAATCCAGTAGAAAACAAATGATAAAGGGTATGAATAAGTAACTCACAGAAAAGATATCCCAAGTGACAAATATATGTATAGAAAGATTCTCAGTTTCATTAATAACCGGAGAGATGAAATTTGATATATCTCTCACCAGATTGGCAAAAATTGCAAAAGGAAATAATGGCAAATGATAATAAGGATGTAGGCAAAGAGGACTCTGCACTGCTAGTGGGAGTTTTAACTGATGCAGGAATTTGGGAAAGCTGTTTTTAGTATTTATGGAAATTACAAACCATTAATGTTTGTACAATTAATTATACAACCAGTATTTCAAATACCCTAGAAAAACTCTTCCACCAGTTCACTGGAAGAACCTAACTGAATCCTTAAAGTGACATGTTTTATAGTAGCAAAGACCAGAAACAGCTTAGGGTTACATGAAAAGGGGAATGAAAAGCAATGTGTGATATATTTTTATGGTAGAATAGTCCATGTTAGAAAAAAAATTAAAAAGAGATAAATCTCCCCAATAAACATAATGTTGAGGACAACAATAAAATAAAATAATTCCAAAAGTAATCTACAGCAATATATCCTTTATATAAATAAATAAAACTAACATGGTCATAAAGAAACACAATGTTTTTCAGGGATGTCTCTCTCTCTCTCTCTCTCTGTTAAGTGTCAGTTCAGATCTTCTAAGAGACAGAAGCCAAGGTATTTATTGGTAAAATAGCTGTGAAAATTAAGAGAGGAATATGCAGGAGTCTTCAGGGAGAGCTGTCAGACTGATGCAAATCTGTTCCTGTGGAAGGTGAGGGGGATGAGAAATAGTGTGAGAAGGTTCTTGGACCACAGACATATGGGGGAGTCCCCAAGCCAAAGGTGTAGCCATTACAGAAATCTCACATCAGGTGAGAATGGTCCAGGTTTAATAGCCTTCTTTGTTCTGTCACTGGAAGGAAAATTCTGGCTTGGAGTGAAGGCTATGATTGAGCTAAGAGGGTGGCAGCAGGAGAGTGTCAATCAGCCTTGCTCTCTCCAATAAAATTTCCTGAAGGGACATCTTGATGATGCACTTCCATGGTCACCATTCTGGACAGTAATATGAAGGATATAATATAAATACATAGATACCTGTGCCTATGGGAAGCAAATGAAAAGAATAATAAAGAATCTAAAAAGTATTTTGTGTTTATTAGAAAAAACGCTGATAATAGAGTTCTATGTGCTAAAGAGTACGACCTACTCCATTTTGTGAACCTGAGTTTCTTTCAAAACAAGCCTGGAACTTGGTTAAAAGTTGTCTGTTACATCACTTTGCAACAATGAAACAAATTTTTAAAAAACCAGAAATTGTATAATATACAAAAATAAGTATAATCAAAACTTACAGGATAGAACTAGGGAGGTTGCTAGCATCAACATCCTCTAAGAAAACTCAGGTGTCCCCTCAATCCCTTCAAGCATCCTCTCAACCCTTTCAAATATCCTTTCTCAATCGGGGTCAAGACTTATGGCTGAAACATAGTATTTGAGCTTGAATTATACAAAGTAAAGAGGTTAAAACACTCTTTTTCCAAGGTAAAGAGCTCTTTATGTCTCCCAATAGCATCAATCTTTCTTTTACTGGCCTGTTAGAGATTTACACTTCTTCACAAACCTGGTATGGTGAAAGTGGTCAGGTTCTTTTACACATGGATACATGTATAAAAGGGTAATTAAGAACTGGGATGCTTAGAAGGATAATTGAGAACTGGGATGGAGACCAGGGGAAAAGGCTGAACAGATTCATGTGTTTTGCCTCTAGTCCAGTGAAAATAACCTAATTAGTTGCACTAAGCAGGAAGCCAGTTAAGAATCTGTAGATAAAATTCTATAATTAGTTGGGGTATAACCCTCAGATTTCCAGGGGCAGTCCCAGTTTATGCTTATGGTCTCCATGTAATTATGGATAGTGTATCATCTCTGTCTAAAGATGTTCCAGTTTGAAGAACAAGTTATATATCACTTATCTCTTCATTTTACACAAAGAACCTGTTGGTGTGTAATTAGAAATGGGAAGCTTTCTTTTGCATGCTTTCTTCGTGTCACTCACTGGTCTAAGAGTCCTAGGTGTAATTGTTCTTCCCCTCTGCTTCTACCAAAATTATGAGTGAACACTAACTTTTGTACTTGTCAGATTTCTTAAATAAGTCGCAATCAGTGCTAGTATTGCTGAGGGAAGAGATTACTTCTCAAGTATATCTGAAACCAAGCTTAATTTATTACTTTCCAAGCAAAAGAAAACTGTCTTTGCAGAACAAATCAAACTGCTAATCTTTGTAGACTTTTTGGGGAAGTACAACATTCAAGGACTGGCTGACTTTACCAAAAAAGTAAGAGAGCAGAGGAAGTATGGCCTTTTGGGATTGTCTAACATTCAAAAGTAAGCATATTGAAGCAGAATTGTTAATGACTGATTGGTGCTGGTTAAACAGGCACTATGTTTTCTTGCTTAGGGCTTGAATCCAGGGCCAAACAATAGTACTTTTTCTACTTCCTTTCTTAAATTTGGAGAATACAACTTTTCTTTTTCTCACCATAAGAAAAACTTGAAAAATTGGACTATGTTTACATTAAAAACATCAGTTTATTAGACTACACTATTAGAGAACACAAAGACAAGCTACAGACTGATAAAAGATGTATTTTAACACATATATAAATGACAAAATTTTCATATGTATCACTTACATATAAAACTTATACTAATCAATAAAAAAAGAACAGGCAACACAATAGGAAAGTGATATGAGCAGGCACTTTGAAAAACAAAATGAAATCTAAATGCCTCATAAACTATGGAAATTGTTCAGTCTCATTAATTATTTGATAAATGTTCATTAAAATAACAATTATACCACTACAAACTCATCAGAATGTCTCATCAAAATAAAAAAAAAGTCTGACAACACAAAATCACCACAAGGAAATAGATCAACAGTATTCATGTATTGTTGGTGAGAAAGGAAATTAATACATCCTCTTGGGAAATGTTTGGTTTATCTACTGTGGTTGAATATGTATATATGCTATGATCCAACCTTTCTATATGTATATACTCAATAGATGTTCAAGTATAATTAGAACAGAATACATATAATTTCATAAAAACTTTATATTCTTAACAAGCCCCAAACTGAACAAAAGTATCAATCAGCAGTAGAATGGATTAAAAATGTATAAATAAATTGTAGTATAGTCATAAAATGGAATACTATGCAATACCAAATATAAATGAACTGCAGCTGTATGCAATGCCATAGATGAATATTGCAAATGTAATATTTAATAAAAGAAGCCAGAACATAACATATACTTCAGGAAACCATTTATATAAAGTTTTAAAAAGGACAGCTGTAATTAGGATTAGAAACTAGAATATGGTAGTGGGTAGTGATCAGTGAGAAGCAGAAGAGAAGTTTCTTGGGTGCTGAAAATGTTCTATTTCCTAATTTGGGTGGGGGTTAGTAGGAAGTATTCACTTCTGATCATTTATTTCACTTCACACATAATGTGTGACACTTTTTCTTTGTCATATGCATTAATATGAAATAATAAGAGAAAAAAAGAAACATGTTACACACAGTTAAATCGAACTTTTACATAGTTTTCATCAAGCTTGACACCTAAATCCCACTCTGGAAAGTGAATCCCAACATTGTTTATGCTCTCCATCTTCCTTGCTTTGGAATATGAACATTTCATACGTGCTAAGGTGTTCGCCCTCCCTTTGACAGTCCCCCCCCCCCAACATCCCATTCAGAGGCTAGAACTCAGTTCTTGGTCCCTTGGTAGGTGAACTTCTGAAAGCTGCTTAGAGATTTTTCTCGGGCTATATTCCTATATCCTATTTAACAAAATATTGTCCATCTTCAATATTATCACCCTTCCTAGGTTTTGACCACTTGTTATCTATAATGCATATATATTTTCCCAGATACCAACTCTTTATCTGGATTACCATGCATGGAATACTATGCCTGCTGGATTCTCTTCTACTGATGAGCTTTTTTTCCATTTCTGTAACTGGATTTATGTTCTTATTATATGCCATTACAGTGACTAGTTGTGACTCTTGGGCTCATCCCCTGAATGCATAACTGTAAATCATAATAAATATTTTTAATTCAACACTTGTACTTGAAGGATGGGTTTGATTGCAATCACATCTTCTAGCTATGATGGTTGGAACAGGACATGGCCTTTTAAGTCTTTTAAGACAGTAACTGGAAATTTGAAAGCATATTTGTTTACAAATTTAAAAATCACTTACCTATAAGTTTTGGTAGTATTATATGAAAGTAGAGACACATGTCACACTATATTAAAATAGACTATTAGACATATAATTTGTCCCAGATAACTTAAATGAAGAAAATTTAAAGAGACTACTTCATATGGGCATTGCTGTGACTATTGAAGGTCTGTGAAACCAACTGTGAGAAGCTGATTTCTCCTGTAGGGCAAGAAATACAACAAGAGTAATAGTGTCAGAGAAACCAGTGAGAGCTGGAGCTGTGGAAGAGGTGTTAGATTCTAGTATTGATGGGGCCACTGCTTGTCAAAGACAATGTTAAGGAGAGAGAGGAAATATCCCAACCCCTCTCTCCTCCCTTTTTCTGATATGCTGTTGGTGACTTCCACTGGCCAAACGCCGGGAGAAGCCAGCTTGTGAGGGAGTTCTGGTGATGTGTTCACAGTGTTCAATATCATTTTGCATAATGCAAGGCAGAGAAGGATGAAGAATGTTGTTGAGAGGCAGAGGTGAGAAATGGAAAACAATAACAGGACCATTATGTAAATCCAGCATTTTGAATTATTAAATAATTAGAGGGCATATCTCCTTTTGTCAAAAATGTCAAACTAAGTTTGAAATAATATGGACTGAAAATTAAAAAGAAAATTATTCTGGAAGTTTAAGCTGATAAAAACAATTATGTTAACTGCTTGCAGTAAGGATTAAATAAGTGCTTATTATATGGTTGGCACTGTCCTAAGTGCTTTGCATATAGTATTCTAGTTGTATATTATTCCTCATAAAAGAATTATGGACTTAATACACAATTCTTAATCTCTCTTTTAGATGAGGAAAGTGAGTCACAGGTCATTTACAGTAATTTTCCTAAATTCACACAGATTATAAAGCTTAAACTCTGTGGTCTGGTTTCAGAGTTGTGTTCTATACAATTAGACAAACTAAAATGGGGGTGAAAGAGCATTGATTAAGCAATAATTTCTTTTAGCACTGCAAAGGGCACTATATATTTCCAATATAAAAATTTTTGAAAATACACCTCCTTATGAGTTTTATTTCTCTATAATGTTTTCTTTCCTTTCCAGACATCCTTTCCTCCTTTTAGGCTAAGACTTGAGGTTTCTCACCCACAATGATGGTTATATTCAACAAACAACAAGGTGCATAGTGTAGGTCAGAAGAAAAAAAATCCTAGAGACATATATATTAATACAACAGAAAAGTGAAACCCATATAAGTTCTGAAAAGTGATATTGGGATGGTTGGTCATACAGAAGATTTTAAGAGCAAGAGAAAAGGGCTAAGTTAATACCTACTTGGAACATTCAAGGCTACCAGGGGACAAATGTCCAGTTTAACTCTCAAATTATTTTCAAAGTAAATGCTTAGTGTACTGAACTACTCCACTTACCCCCAAATGTAAATATTTATAGATTTGTACAGATCAATTATCTATGCTTAATTCTATGTTCAGGAAACCCAAATCTAAGCTCAAAGTCTATATTTTTGGTGCAGTGCAGTAATTAATCATTTAGTATTTATGCTTTAAAAACTTATTTGGCTTTATGTAGACAGAACAAATAGCTATGATTCAATTAATAGATAAATCTTAACTATCTCCCACAGAGAATTCAAGATTATTACTTGGGGGTGGAGGGGGGAAGAAACCCTTTAAAAATCCAAGCTGTCATGTGGTTGCATAATCTAAAGCCTTATTGTATTTCACAAATTATATGTGAGGTTAAGGGTAAATTGTCTTCATCAGCAGAAAAGAAAGAAAAGTGACTTTTTAGTGACAAGTTCTCAATATTATGAAGTAAAGTAAGACACCTAAGCATCCCCTAGGTGTTACTAGGAAACTCATTGCAGACTGTCAGTCAATGTAATTGACATAAAGAGAAAATAAAATCTATTCTAATATAATGCTGGGAGTCATGTTAATAAAACAGAGCAGAGAAGTCCAGAGAGTTTCTGAAATATTCCAAATGCAAGCCCATTGAGAACTGAATGGTTCTTACAGTTCTTCATGCATAAGTCAGATATGAAAGAGGCTTTCCTACAGGATTTTTGGAAGTAATTAGGAATGCTGATTCCGTTAAGAAGAAAGAACATTATATGGATTGATATGGGGAAAAATGATCATGTTATATTGTTAAGTGAACAAAAAGGATGGTTTTGACCTTTATTCAAAATAAGATTGAGTTAAAACAGAAACAGCAGTAACAAGTTCGATAAGCTCCAGGGTTTTCTTCAGCAGAAAGTTATATAGGTCAGCATCCCTTCCCAATTTCTGGAACTGTTCTTGTTTAGCCACTATTTTGGCAGTAGAGATGAAAGTTTTCAATCATCTCTTCATGCAAACATCAGGCTCCTGCCCTATGAGAAACAGATACAAGTTCCTAGAATAAACGATGAAACACTTGCTTTATACATTACATTTCATGCTAATTTAGATGAGGAAAAAAATGCAACAGAATCAGAAATTGTAAAACACTTAAAGTACTACATGAATATAAGGTGGTGCAATTACTGGTATTAGTTTTTGTTCTGTGCCATTTTTTCTCCTGATTTTTCAGACATTTCTTGGGTTACCAAAGGCACCCTGTGGGCTTCTGCACTTTTCAAGCCATGGGATATGATTTTTTGGTACTCTTCTGGAACTATCTAGCTTCTGACTAGCCACTTGCTCAGACCATCCCTCGGTTTTCTGTGATCCAAATACCATGCTTCTACTGCCCCCCTCTTGGTTTATTATGTTGCTTCCAAACTCTTGCCATCAGCTTCCTCAACAGACATATTTTTAAATCTATGTTTTGAAGTTTCATTTGAATTCCATGTTTTGAAATCTATATCTCCAATCTAGACCTCACTTCTGAGGTTTAGACTGAATATATTAAACTGTCTTCTGGAAGTTTTCATGTTATAATCTCATAGGCACCACGAATTTTTATGTAAAATTATAATTTTATGATGAAGAGTAAGTTCTAGAGTTGGAATTGCTAGGTTGAATCTTTACTATTTAATAGCTATGTGACATTGAAAAAAATATTTATTCTTTCTGTGCTGCTTTCTCATTTGTAAATGAGGTTAATTACAGTACCTCCTTCACAAGAGTATGGTGAGAATTAATTAATGTTGCTTTGAAAAGTGCCGGCACAGAGTAAGGTCTCAATCTCAATCATTAGCCATCATCATTTACCTTTCAGTTGGTTGGAGTACATTGTTAAAAATTAGATTCAAAGGAAATTTTTATATGTTTTATTTCCTGAGATATTGCATATGTTACTGTATCTACCTAATGTCACAGAGTTAAAGGAGAGTTTGGCTATTTGGACATTGTACAACATTTTTCTGCCATTTTCTTCTTGGAAGGAAAACCATGGAAAAGCAGTATGTGACCGATCCTGGTGGTCTAAGAGTCATCTGGTTTTTCTCCCACTGCAGGAGATGGAAAAGCTAGATAATTACTTTCTTTATTTCCTTTGCATTTACTCATTCTGCTAAATGAGTTATAAGGGAAAGTCTGCCTGAGGCTTTTAGGAAATATAGCTCCTCTCTGATGAAAGGAGAGAGGCAGTTAAAAAGAGCTCTCTCATCAACTTTCAACCCCTCCGTAGTAGGTAGAATAATGATCCCCCAAAGGTGACCCTGTCCTAATCTCTGGAACTTATGAATATGTTACTTTAAATGACAAAAGGGATTCTGCAGATGTAATCAAGGGTATGCCTTTGATATGGATTATCCAGGAGGATCCAATCTACTCACAAGAGTCTTTAAAATCAGACAAACATTCCTAACTGTTGTCAGAGAGTGATGTGATGATAAAGAAAGAGCTTGAGGTATGATGTGAGAAGGACTCATCCAGCCATTGTTGGTTTTGAAGATGAAGCAAGTGATCATGAGCCAAAGAATGAAGGCAGCCTCTAGAAGCTGGAAAAGGCAAATAAAAGTATCCTCACAAACCTCCAGGAGGAAGGCAGCCCTGCCAACGTTTTGATTTTAGCATAGTCAAATCGAAGTCAGATTTCTGATCTACAGAACTACAAAATAATTTGTGTTGTTTAGATTACTAGATTTGTAATTATTTGTTATGGCAGCAATAAGACACTTATATACTCTCCCCTTCCTGCATGAGAACATACATTTTATAGAACTGCATAAGAATATGATGTCTAATGTCCACAGCTTTCCTGATGTCAAAAGAATTGCAGAGATAAGAACCTGAAATAATGGATTTGCTAAGACAATCCTGAAATTTCTTACCTGCAATTGCCTTTCTCCTTATGGAAATAGTAAATATTGTTATGATTTCTGTTCCTATTGCCTTCTTGTTTGATATCTTACAGTTTTTCGATTTTCTTAGGAGTTTTTTTTTTTTTTTACATTATTATTCCTCTTTTCTGATTATTAGGTTTTTATTTATATAAATAAATTTTTGTCAGAAGTATACAGCTTGAGACCAGAGGACAGACAGCAGAAGCAAGAACTATAATTCTGCAGCCTGTGGAATGAAAACCACATTCACAGAAAGACAGACAAAATGAAAAGGCAGAGAACTTTGTACCACGTGAAGGAACAAGATAAAACCCCGGAAAAACAACTAAATGAAGTGGAGATAGGCAACCTTCCAGAAAAAGAAATCAGAATAATGATAGTGAAGAAGATCCAGGACCTTGGGAAAAAAAATTGGAGGCAAAGATCGAGAAGGTGCAAAAATGTTCAACAAAGAAAGACCTAGAAGAAGTAAAGAAACAACAACTAGAAGAATTAAAGAACAAAAAAAAAAAAAACAGAGATAAACAATACAATAACTGAAATGAAAAATATACTACAAGCAATCAATAGCAGAATAACTAGGCAGAAGAATGGATAAGTGACCTGGAAGACACAATGGTGGAATTCACTGCCATGGAACAGAATAAAGAAAAAAGAATGGAAGGAAATGAAGACAGCCTAAGAAACCTCTGGGACAACATTAAACGCAATAACATTCACATTATGGGGTTCCCAGAAGGAGAGGAGAGAGAGAAAGGACCCAAGAAAATATTTGAAGAGATTATAGTTGAAAACTTCCCTAACATGGGAAAGGAAAGAGTCACCCAAGTCCAGGAAGTACAGAGAGTCCCAGGCAAGATAAACCCAGGAGAAACATGCCGAGACACATAGTAATCAAATTGACAAAAATTAAAGACAATGAACAATTATCGAAAGCAACAAGGGAAAAACGACAAATAACATACAAGGGAACTTCCATAAAGTTAACAGCTGATTTCTCAGCAGAACTTCTATATGCCAGAAGGGAGTAGCATGACATATTTAAAGTGATGAAAGGAAAGAACCTACAACCAAGATTACACTACCCGACAAGGATCTCATTCAGATTCGATGGAGAAATCAAAAGCTTTACAGACAAGCAAAAGCTAAGAGAATTCAGCACCACCAAACCAGTTCTACAACAAAGGCTAAAGGAACTTCTCGAAGTGGAAACAAAAGAGAAGAAAAGGAACTACAGAAACAAACCCATAACAATTAAGAAAATGGTAATAGAAACATACATAATGATAATTACCTTAAATGTAAGTGGATTAAATGCTCCAACCGAAAGACACAGGCTTGCTGAATGGATACAAAAAGAAGACCCATATAAATGCTGTCCACAGGAGACCCACTTCAGACCTAGGGACACATTCAGACTGAAAGTGAGGGGATGGAAAAAGATATTCCATGCAAAAGGAAATCAAAGGAAAGTTGGAGTAGCAATACTCATATGAGATAAAATAGATTTTAAAATAAAGAATCTTACAAGAGACAAGGAAGGACACAACAAAATGATCAAGGGATCAATCCAAGAAGAAGATATAACAATTATAAATATATATGCACCAACCTAGGAGCAACTCAATACATAATGCACCTGCTAACAGATATAAAAGAGGAAAACGACAGTAGCACGATAATAGTGGGGAACGTTAACACCTCACTTACACCAATGGACACATCATCCAGAGAGAAAATTAATAAAGAAACACAAGCTTTAAATGACACAATAGACCAGATAGATTTAATTGATATTTATAGGACATTCCATCCCAAAACAGCAGATTACACTTTCTTCTCAAGTGCCTACAGAACATTCTCCAGAATAGATCACATCTTGGGTCACAAATCAAGCCTCCGTAAATTTAAGAAAATTGAAATCATATCAAGCATCTTTTCCGACCACAATGCTATGAGACTAGAAATCAATTAGAGGGGGAAAACGTAAAAAACACAAATACATGGAGGCTAAACAATACATTACTAAATAACCAAGAGATCACTGAAGAAATCAAAGAGGAAATCAAAAAATACCTAGAGACAAATGACACTGAAAACACGACAATTTAAAACCTGTGGGATGCAGCAACAGCAGTTCTAAGAGGGAAGCATACCTCAAGAAAAAAAAAAATTCAAATAAGCAACCTAAACTTACACCTAAAGCAACTAGAAGAAGAAGAACAAACAAAACCCAATGTTAGTAGAAGGAAAGAAATCATAAGATCAGAGAAGAAATAAATGAAATAGAAACAAAGAAAACAATAGCAAAAATCAATAAAACTAAAAGCTTGTTCTTTGAGAAGATAAATAAAATTGATAAACCTGTAGCCAGACTCATCAAGAAAAAGAGGGAGAAGACTAAAATCAATAAAATGGGAAATGAAAAAGGAGAAGTTACAATGGACACTGAAGAAATCCAGAGCATCCTAAGAAACTACTACAAGCAACTCTATGCCAATAAAATGGACAATATGGAAGAAATGGACAAATTCATTGAAAGGTATAAACTTCCAAGACTGAACCAGGAAGAAATAGAAAATATGAACAGACCAATCACAAGTAATGAAATTGAAACTGTGATTAAAAATCTTCCAACAAACAAAAGTCTAGGACCAGATGGCTTCACAGGTGAATTCTACCAAACATTTAGAGAAGAGCTAACACCCATCCTTCTCGAACTCTTCCAAAAAATTGTGGAGGAAGGAACACTCCCAAACTCATTCTATGAGGCCACCATCACCCTGATACCAAAACCACACAAAGATACTACAAAAAAAGAAAATTACACACCAACATCACTGATGAATATAGATGCAAAAATCCTCAACAAAATAGTAGCAAACAGAACCAAACAACACGTTAAAAGGATGATACACCACGATCAAGTGGGATTTATCCCAGAGATGCAAGGATTCTTCAATATACGCAAATCAATCAATGTGATACACCATATAAACAAATTGAATAATGAAAATGATATGATCATCTCAATAGATGCAGAAAAAACATTTGACAGAATTCAACACTCATTTATGATAAAAACTCTCCAGAAAGTGGGCATAGAGGGAACATAACTCAACATAATACAGACCATATACGACAAACCCACAGCAAACATCATTCTCAATGGTGAAAAATTGAAAGCATTTCCTCTAAGATCAGGAACAAGACAAGGATGTCCACTCTCACTACTATTATTCAACATAGTTTTGGAAGTCCTAGTCGCTGTAATCAGAGAAGAAAAAGAAATAAAAGGAATCCAAATTGGAAAAGAAGAAGTAAAACTGTCACTGTTTGCAGATGACATGATACTATACATAGAGAATCCTAAAGATGCCACCAGAAAACCACAAGAGCTAAACATTTGTAAAGTTTCAGGATACAAAATTAATGCACAGAAATCTCTTGCATTCCTATACACTAAGAACAAAATATCAGAATGAGAAATTAAGGAAACAATCCCATTTACCATTGCAACTCAAAGAATAAAATACCTAGGAATAAACCTACCTAAGGAGGTAAAAGACATGTACTCAAAAAACTATACACTGATGAAATAAATCAAAGATGACACAAACAGATAGAGAAATATACCATGTTCTTGGATTGGAAGAATCAATATTTTGACTATGACTATAGTACTGAAAGCAATCTACAGATTCAATACAATCCCTATCAAATTACCAGCAGCATTTTTTACACAACTAGAACAGAAAATCTTAAAATTTTTATGGAGACACAAAAGACCCCAAATAGACAAAGTAGAATTGAGGGGAAAAAATGGAGCTGGAGGAATCAGACTCCCTGATTTCAGACTATACTACAAAGCTACAGTAATCAAGAAAATATGGAACTGGCAAAAAAACAGAAATATATAAATGGAAAATGATAGAAAGCCCAGAGGTAAACCCACACACCTGTGGTCAACTAATCTATGACAAAGGAGGCAACGATATACAATGGAGAAAAGAGAGTTTCTTCAATAAGGATCCTGGGAAAACTGGGGAGCTACATGTAAAAGAATGAAATTAGAACACTCCCTAACATCATACCCCAAAATAATCTCCAAATGGATTACAGACCTAAATATAAGACCGGACACTATAAAACTCTAAGAGAAAAACATAGGAAGAACACTCTGTGGCATAAATCACATCAAGATTTTTTTTGGTCCACCTCCTAGAGTAATGGAAATAAAGACAAAAATAAACAAATGGGGCCCTAATGAAACTTAAAAGCTTTTGCAAAGCAAAGGAAACTACAAACAAGATGAAAAGACAACCCTCAGAATGGAGAAAATATTTGCAAATGAATCAACGGACAAAGGATTAATCTCCAAATTATATAAACAACACATGCAGCTCAATACTAAAAAACCAAACAACCCCATCAAAAAATGGGCAGAAGACCTAAATAGGCATTTCTCCAAAGAAGACATACAGATGACCAAGAAGCACATGAAAAGCTACTCAACATCACTAATTATGAGAGAAATGCGAATCAAAACTACAATGAGTTATCACCTCACACCAGTTAGAATGGGCATCATCAGAAAATCGACAAACAACAAATGCTGGAGAAAGTGTGGAGAAAATGGAACCCTCTTGCACTGTTGGTGGCAATGTAAATTGATACAGCCACTATAGAAAACAGTATGGAGTTTCCTTAAAGAACTAAAAATAGAATTACCATATGATCCAGCAATCCCACTAATGGGAATATACCCTGAGAAAACCACAATTCAAAAAGACACATGCACCCCAAAGTTCATTGCAACACAATTTACAATAGCCAGGTCATGGAAGCAACTTAATGTCCATCGACAGATGAATGGATAAGGAAGTGTGGTACATATATACAATGGAATATTACTCAGCCATAAAAAGGAACGAAATTGGGTCATTTGTAGAGACGTGGATGGATCTAGAGACTGTCATACAGAGTGAAGTAAGTCAGGAAAAGAAAAACAAATATCATATATTAATGCATATATGTGGAACCTAGAAAAATGGTACAGGAGAAACAGTTTGTAGGGCACAAATAGAGACACAAATATAGAGAACAAACATATGAACACCAAGTGGTAAAGTGGCAGGGGGGTTGTGTTGGTGGAATGAATTGGGAGATTGGGATTGACATATATACACTAATTTGTATAAAATAGATAACTCATAAGAACCTGCTGTATAAAAAATAAATTAAATTAAATTCAAAAATTCAAGAAAATAAAAAAAAAATACAGCTTGATATATTTTGGTAATTGTATATAATTGTGTAAACACTACCAAACTTAGGCTGTGGAAAAGTCCCTTTGTCCTTGAAAGGTTATACTAAAATCTCTTTCCTCTCCCAAGCCCAAAACACTGATCTACTTTCTGCCACGATAGTTTTATATTTTCTACAATTCCATGTAAGTTGATCCACACACACACAGTCTTTTGTATTTTTCTTTCAGGTAGCAAAATGTTTTTGAGATTTTCAATGCTATTCTCTGCGCAAGTATTTTATTTTTATTATTGAGTAGCAATTCATTGCAGAAATAAACCACACTTTGCTTACCCATTCAGCAGTTGAAAAAAGTTTATTTTTTTCCCCTATTTACAGCAGTAATAAGTAATGTTGTAATGAACATCCACATCCACTTCTTTGTGTGAAAATATAATTTCATTTCTGTTGAGTGGTAATGCTTGGTCATATGAAAAATGTGTGACGATTTTCACAAAGTACTTCCAAACTTGTTTTCCAAAGTGAGTGTGCCATTTGCATTCCCACCAGCAATATATAAGAGTTCTAATTTTGCCACATCCTAGCCTATTCCTGGCATTACTAGTATTTTTCACTTTAGTCACTTTAGTATTAGTAGCATCCCATGTCATTTAATTTGCATTTCCTTGATGACTAGTGTTGTTGAGCATCTTTACATGGGCTCATTAATTATTTGTGTATCTGTATATATTCTTTTGTGAAGTGTGTGTTTAAATGTTTTTGAATACACACATATATATTTTCAATCATAAGAGATTCATATATTGTGTACAACTGTTTTTATTGAAGTATAGTTAATATACAATGTCATGTAAGTATCAAGTGTACAACAAAGTAATTGTTTTATTTATATATAAATATACACACACACATATATATATTCTTTTTCAGATTCTTTTCCATTATAGGTTATTATAAGATATTGAATATAATTCCCTGTGCTATACAGTAGGTACTTGTTGTTTACCTATTTTACATACAGTAGTATGTATTTGTTAATCCCAAAACCCTAATTTATTCTGTAAAGCTTTGATTTATGTTTTACAAGTTTTTCCAAGTCTATGGATTGTTTTTTTTTATTTTCTTAACTATGTTTTTAAGAGAACATTGTTTAAAGTTGATAAATTCAATTTCATCATTATTTTCCTTTTGTTTTTGGGCTTTGGGCTTTGGTGTCCACAAATTGCCTAACCCAATAACACAATATTTTACTCTGTGTCATATCCATAAAAATATTTTAACTATTATTTTGCAATCATTTCAAGTTTACAGGAAAGTTGTAAAGAGACTGTAGAGAGTCAACATGATCATGATGCATGAACCTAAATTAAGAAATTAACATTGGTATAACACTGCTAAGCAAACTAAAGACTTTATTTAGATTTTATCAGTTTTCCCACTAAATTTTAGATTTTTGTTTGTTTGTTTTTTACTAAGTACTTTTTATCTATTCCAGTATCTAATTCAGGCTTAAATTTAGTTGTAACAGTTCCTTAGTCTGCTCCAATCTTAATAGTTTCTCATTCTTTCCTTGTTTTTCATTATTTTGACACTTTTTTTAAACATCTTTATTGGAGTATAATTGCTTTACAATTGTGTATTAGTTTCTGCTTTATAACAAAGTGAATCAGTTATACGTATACATATATCCCCATATCTCTTCCCTCTTGCATCTCCCTCTCTCCCACCCTCCCTATCCTATTCCTCTAGGTGGTCACAAAGCACTGAGCTGATCTCCCTGTGCTATGCTGCAGCTTCCCACTAGCTATATATTTTACATTTGGTAGTGTATATATGTCCATGCCACACTCACTTTGTCCCAGCTTACCCTTCCCCCTCCCTGTATCCTCAAGTCCATTCTCTAGTAGGTCTGCATCTTTCTTCCCGCCTTGCCCCTAGGTTCTTCATGAACTTTTTTTTTTTTTTTTCTTAGATGCCATATATATGTGTTACCATATGGTATTTGTTTTTCTCTTTCTGACTTACTTGACTCTGTATGACAGACTCTAGGTTCATCCACCTAACTACAAATAACTCAATTTCGTTTCATTTTATGGCTGAGTAATATTCCACTGTATACATGTGCCACATCTTCTTTATCTGCTCGTCTGTTTTTGGACACTTAGGTTGCTTCCATGTCCTGGCTATTGTAAATAGAGCTGCAATGAACATTTTGGTACGTGACACTTTTTGAATTATGGTTTTCTCAGGGTATATGCCAGTAGTGGGATTGCTGGGTGGTATGGTAGTTCTATTTTTAGTTTTTTAAGGAACCTCCATACTGTTCTCCATAGTAGCTGTATCAATTTGCATTCCCACCAACAGTGCAAGAGGGTTCCCTTTTCTCCACACTCTGTCGAGAATTTATTGTTTGTAGACTTTTTGATGATGGCCATTCTGACTGGTGTGAGGTGATACCTCATTGTAGTTTTGATTTGCATATCTCTAATGATTAATGATGTTGAGCATTCTTTCATGTGTTTGTTGGCAATTTATATATTCTTTGGATAAATGTCTCTTTAGTTCTTCTGCCCATTTTTGGATTGGGTAGTTTGTTTTTTTTGATATTGAGCTGCACGAGCTGCTTGTATATTTTGGAGATTAATCCTTTGTCAGTTGCTTCATTTGCAAATATTTTCTCCCATTCTGAGGATTGTCTCTTGACCTTCTTTATAGTTTCCTTTCCTGTGAAAAAGATTTTAAGTTTCATTAGGTCCCATTTGTTTATTCTTGTTTTTATTTCCATTTCTCTAGAAGCTGGGTCAAAAAGGATCTTGCTGTGATTTATGTAATAGAGTGGTCTGCCTATGTTTTCCTCTAAGAGTTTGAAAGTGTCTGGCCTTACATTTAGGTGTTTAATCCATTTTGAGTTTATTTTTGTGTATGGTGTTACAGAGTGTTCTAAATTCATGGTTTTACATGTAGCTGTCCAGTTTTCCCAGCACCACTTATTGAAGAGGCTGTCTTTTCTTCACTGTGTATTCTTGCCTCTTTTATCAAAGATAAGGTGACCATATATGTGTGGTTTTATCTCTGGGCTTTCTATCCTGTTCCATTGATCTATATTTCTGTTTTTGTACCAGTACCATACTGTCTTGATTACTGTAGCTTTGTAGTATAGTTTAAAGTCAGGGTGCCTGATTCCTCCAGCTCCGTTTTTCTTTGTCAAGACGGCTTTGGCTATTCAGAGTCTTTTGTGTTTCCATATAAATTGTGAAATTGTTTGTTCTAGTTCTGTGAAAAATGCCAGTGGTAGTTTGATAGGGATTGCATTGAATCTGCAGATTGTATTGGGTGGTATTGTCATTTTCACAATGTTGATTCTTCCAACCCAAGAACATGGTATATCTCTCCATCTATTTGTATCATCTTTCATCAGTGTCTTATAATTTTCTGCATACAGGTCTTTTGTCTCCTTACATAAGTTTATTCCTAGATATTTTATTCTTTTTGTTACAGTGGTAAATGGGAGTGTTTTCTAAATTTCACTTTCAGATTTTTCATCATTAGAGTATACAAATGCAAGAGATTTCTGTGCATACATTTTGTATCCTGCTACTTTACCAAATTCATTTATTAGCTCTAGTAGTGTTCTGGTAGCATCTTTAGGATTCTCTATGTATAATATCATGTCATCTGCAAACAGTGACAGCTTTATTTCTTCTTTTCCAATTGGATTCCTTTTGTTTCTTTTTCTTCTCTGATTGCTTTGGCTAAAACTTCAAAAACTATGTTGAATAACAGTGGTGAGAGTGGGCAACCTTGTCTTGTTCCTGATCTTAGTGGAAATGATTTCAGTTTTTCACCATTTAGGACGATGTTGGCTGTGGGTTTGTTATATGTGGCCTTTATTATGTTGAGCTAAGTTCCCTCTGTGCCTACACTCTGGATCGTTTTTATCATAAATGGGTGTTGAATTTTGTCAAAAACTATCTCTGCATCTATTGATATGATCATATGTTTTTTCTTCTTCTATGTTAATATGGTGGATAACATTGATTGATTTGCATATAATGAAGAATCCTTGCATTCCTGAAATAAACCCTACTTGATCATGTTGTATGATCCTTTTAATGTGATGTTGGATTCTGTTTGCTAGTATTTTGTTGAGGATTTTTGCACCTAACTTGACCAGTGATATTGGCCTGTAAATTTCTTTCTTTGTGACATCTTTGTCTGGTTTTTGTATTAGGGTGATGGTGGCCTTAAAATGAGTTTGAGAGTGTTCCTCCGTCTGCTGTATTTTGGTAGAGTTTGAGAAGGATAGGTGTTAGTTCTTCTCTAAATGATTGATAGAATTCACTTTTGAAGCCATCTGGTCCTGGGCTTTTGTTTGTTGGAAGATTTTAATCCAGTTTCAATTTCAGTGCTCATGATTTGTCTGTTCATATTTTCTATTTCTTCCTGGTTCAGTCTCAGAAGGTTGTGCATTTCTAATAATTTCTCCATTTCTTCCAGGTTGTCCATTTAATTGGCATATAGTTTCTTGTAGTAATCTCTCATGATCTGTTGTATTTCTGCAGTGTCATTTGTTACTTCTTCTTTTTCATTTCTAATTCTATTGATTTGAGCCTTCTCCCTTTTTTTCTTGATGAGGATGGTTAATGGTTTATCAATTTTGTTTATCTTCTCAAAGAACCACGTTTTAGTTTTATTGTTGTTCTTTGTTATTGTTTCTTTCATTTCTTTTTCATTTATTTCTAATCTGATCTTTATGACTTCTTCCCTTCTGCTAACTTTGCAGGATTTTTGTTCTTCTTTCTCTAATTGCTTTAAGTGTACGGTTAGGTTGTTTATTTGAGATGTTTCTTGTTTCTTAAGGTAAGATTGTATTGCTATCAATTTCCCTCTTAGAACTGCTTTTGCTGCATCCCATACGTATTGGGTGGTCGTGTTTTCATTGTCATTTGTTTCTAAGTATTTTTTGATTTCCTCTTTGATTTCTTCAATGATCTCCTGGTTATTAAGTAGTGCATTGTTTAACCTCCATATATTTGTATTTTTTACAGATTTTTCCTGTAATTGATATCTACTCTCATAACGTTGTGGTCAGAAAAGATCCTTCACACAATTGCAATTTTCTTAAATTTACCAATGCTTGATTTGTGACCCAAGATATGGTCTATCCTGGAGAGTGTTCCATGAGAACTTGAGAAGAAAGTGTATTCTGTTGGTTTTGGATGGAATCTCCTATAAGTGTCAATTAAGTCCATCTTGTTTAATGTATCATTTAAAGCTTGTGTTTCTTTTAAAGGTTGTGTTTCCTTATTTATTTTCCTTTTGGATGATCTGTCCATTGGTGACAGTAGGGTGTTAAAGTCCCTTATTATGATTCTGTTACTGTTGATTTACCCATTCATGGCTGTTAGTATTTCCCTTATGTATTGAGGTGCTCCTATGTTAGGTACATAAATATTTACAATTGTTATATCTTCTTCTTGGATTGATCCCTTGATCGTTATGTATTGTCCTTCTTTGTCTCTTGTAATAGTCTGTTTTAAAGTCTATTTTGTCTGATATAAGAATTGCTTCTCCAGCTTTCTTTTGATTTCTATTTGCATGGAATATCTTTTTCCATCCCTTCAGTTTCAGTCTGTATGTGTCCTTAGGTCTGAAGTGAGTCTCTTGTAGACAGCATATATATGGGTCTTGTTTCTGTATCCATTCAGCCACTCTGTGTCTTTTGTTTGGACCATTTCATCTATATACATTTAAGGCAATTATCGATATGTATGTTCCTATTACCATTTACTTAATTGTTTTGTGTTTGTTATTTTAGGCCTTTTCCTTCTCTTCTGTTTCCTGCCTAGGGAAGTTTCTTTAGCATTTGTTGTAAAGCTGGTTTGGTGGTACTGAACTCTCTTAGCTTTTGCTTGTCTGTAAACGTTTTGATTTCTCTGTCAAATCTGAATGAGATCCTTGCTAAGTAGAGTAATCTTGGTTGTAGATTTTTCCCCATCGTCACTTTAAATATGTCCTGCCACTCCCTTCTGATTTGCAGAGTTTCTGCTGAAAGATCAGCTGTTTACCTTATGCAGATTCCCTTATATGTTATTTGTTGTTTTTCCTTTGTTGCTTTTAATATTTTTTCTTTGTATTTAATTTTTGATAGTTTGATTAATATGTTTCTTGGCATCTTTCCCCTTGGATTTATCCTGTATGGGACTCTCTGTGCTTCCTGGACTTGCTTAACTATTTCCTTACCCATTTTAGGGTAGTTTTCCACTATAATCTCTTCAAATATTTTCTCACTTTCTTTCTTTTTCTCTTCTTCTTCTGGGACCCCTATAATTCGAATGTTGGTGTGTTTAATGTTGTCCCAGAGGTCTCTGAGACTGTCCTCAATTCTTTTCATTCTTTTTTCTTTATTATGCTCTGCAGTAGTTATTTTTGTAATATACAGAGTACATAATTATTGGAATTTTATATAAAAATAAGGCTGGAATTTTTTCATTATATTTTAGAAAAAAATAAGAAGTTTTCTTAAGGGTCTAAGTGCATAAATAACTCATGTCAAATAATTTGTAGGAATGTCTAATTTTTAAAGACTGTACAGGCTGGAAGATACCTAGGGTAAAAATCTAGTTTACTTATTTTACACATTGAATGCATAGGTGAATTTGCTTATTATCAAGGTAAGAAACCAGATAATATAAAAAACATATCAGGGTTTTATGAACACAAACATACTGTCAATTGGTCCCTGTGACTCATGTACATATTTAGGCAAAATAAATAGAGGCTACATGTGTTTGGATGAGTGGTGCTTCCTTAATCTCCTCAACCGAAATTGTTATCTATCTTTTACAACCTCAGAGCACTTTGTCTTAACTCTTTTGACACATAGTATGGCCTGCCTTGTTTGAGCTTAATTAATATGTATAATCAGTCATAAGGCTAGGGCTATTGTTTGGATAAATAAGCTAATAGTTTCAATAATTACTAGTATGAAGATAAGGGAGATTGGTGTACCTTATGGTAGAAATGGGCTAGAAATTCTTTTGTTTTATGGTGGAAGCTGGTAATTATAGTTCCTGCTCATAAAGGGATCACTACATTCAAATTTATTGGAAGTTGTGGGATGAGTTTAAAGTAATGTGTAAAGAGACCTAGTAAGTTTGTTGAACGAATGAATATAAGTGATATAATAATTAGTGATCAAGTTTGTCCTTTATAGTTGTGGATGGTCATTATTTGTTTTGAAGTGAGTTGAACTAGTCACTGTTGAATAGAAAATATATGGTTGTTAATCAGTTGATTGGGTGTGGGTAATAAAATACTTGGGAACATAATATTTAAAATAAGTATAGGCAGCCCTATTATTGTTAGGGTAATCATATATATATATATATATATATATATATATATATATATATATATATATATATATATATATATATATTCTTCAAAACTAGGCTGTCTATGCTGTGAACCACTGCAGGAAAGAAACTCTGTCTTGTATATATTTTTTCTTCATTAAGTCCAGTACAATTTCTTACACATAGAATGGTGGGCTCTATATACACTTTTCTTTTTTTTTTTTTTTTTTACACTTTTCAATTGATATTTAAACATATGTCTTTTATCATTTAGTGTTCCTCTAGATAACAGCTTGACTTTCCTAGAATGTAGTATTTAATATGTAAAAATGTTTAATTATAGATAAAATATAATTAATAATTCTACATTTATTTCATTAATGCTCTCAGCTTATTAACTCTGGGTCATCATTTGCATAATGTTCACAGAATATACCTGTAATATTTAAGCTGTAAAGTCAGATGTCAAAATCACATACTGATATTTCATATTTTTAAAATAAATGAACTTATATAGGAACAGTTTATCCTTGATGTCAAGCAATGCTGCTTTTTTTCCCTTAAGCAATTTTAATCATAATTTCCCCTCGGATTTTAAAAACACTAAGATGTGTTATATTGAATAAAATCAACTCTGCTTGGAAAAAGAATGATACAATTCATACAGTCTGAGAATAATTTGCCATAGACTAATGCAGTTTCTCTTAGAACACATTACAATTCAACCTGTATATTATCAAGAAAAGAATTCTAATTCCAAAGTTGATTCAGAAGGCACAATCTGCTAGAGGTAAAACAGTTGCAATGGTATTTATAAAGTGTTAAAATATCTTGAAGGTGAAAAACATGATGAAGAAAATCAAGAAATAAGATTATTAGTATTTTTATTTCTCAAAAAGTATACTGTTTAAATGTCATATTAATATAATGATTTTCTAAAGCTATTGGAAGACTCTTTATAGGTATGATTGAATAACATTATAAGACTATTTTTCAGATTTATATATGTTGTATATGTACATAAATCAAATACAATTTGCATCATGGGATAATTTTTATCATGGTGCTAGCTTATATTTCTAACATTTTACATTTCATAAATGCTAATACATATGCAACCTACTTTGGACTTTAAAAGAATCCTATGAGGTGGTCATGGTCATTCCCATTTTTTTTTTTTTAATTGGGAAACCAAATTCCAGAAAATGTAAGTGACTTTCAGAGGAATACTCAGCTACAAAGAACAGAACTAAAGTTACAAATCAGGTCTTCTAGATTGCAGTCATGTGCTTATTTATTTATTTATTTTCATTGAGATATAGTTGATTTACAATATTGTGCTAGCTTCATGTGTATAGTGTAGTGATTCACTTTTTTTTTTTTTTTGAGATTATACTCCATTATAGGTTATTACAAGATATTGGGTATAATTCTTTATAGAGTAAATCCTTGTTGCTTATCTATTTTGTGTATAGTCATCTGTTTCTGTTAATACCATACACCTAATTTGTCCCTCCTCCCTTCCCTCTCCCTTTTGGTAACTATAAATTTGTGTTCTATGTTTTTGAGTCTCTTTCTGTTTTGTATATATATTCATTTGTATAATTTTTTAGATTCCACATATGTCATATCATATAGTATTTGTCATTCTCTGTCCCACTAATTTCACTAAGTATAATATTCTCTAGGCCCATCCACATTGCTGCAAATGGCAATATTTCATTTTTTCCTATGGGTGGGTAATATTCCATTTTACATATATATATACACACACACACACACACACACCACATCTTAAGCCAACCGTCTGTTGATGGGCACTTGGGTTGTTTCCATGTCTTGGCTATTGTATACAGGGCTTCAATGAATATTGGGGTGTATAGATCTTTTTGAATTAGAGGTTTTTGTTTTTGTTTTTTTTTCTAGATATATACCCAGGAGTGGAATTTGCTGGATCATATACTAGTTCTAGTTTTAGATTTTTTAAGGAAACTCCATACTGTTTTTCCATGATAGCTGCACCACTTTACATTCTCACCAATACTGAAAGAGGTTTCCTTTTTTCTGCACATCCTCTCCAGCATTCATTATTTGTAGACTTTTTATGATGACCATTCTGACTGCTGTGAGATACCTTACTGTGGGTTTGAAATGCATTTCTCTAAATATTAGTGATGTTAAGCATCTTTATATGTGCCTGTTAGCCATCTATATGTCTTCTTTGCAGAAATGTCTATTCAGGTCTTCTGCCCATTTTTTTGATTGGGTTGTTTGTTTTTTGATATTGAGTTGTATGTTTTGGAAATTGATCCCTTGTTGATTGTATCATTTGCAAGTATTTTCTCCCATTCTGTAAGTTGTCTTTTCATTTTGATGATGGTTTCCTTTGCTGTGCAAAAGTTTTAAAGTTTGATTAGGTTCCATTTGTTTATTTTTGCTTTTATTTCCTTTGACTTGAGAGACAAATTTAAGAAAACATTGCTACAATTTATGTCATAGAATGTTTTGCCTAGGAGTTTTTTCTAGGAGTTTTGTGGTGTCATGTCTTATACTTAGGTCTTTAAAACATTTTGAGTTTACTTTTGTAGATGGTGTGATGGAGTGTTCTAACTTCATTGATTTATATGAGGCTACCCAGCTTTCTCAACATGACTTGCTGAAGACACTGCCTTTTCTCCATTGTATGTTCTTGCTTCCTTTGTCAAAGAGTAATTAGCTGTAAGTGTGTGGGTTTATATCTGGGCTGTCTATTCCATTCCATTGATCCAAAAGTCTGGTTTTGGGCTTCCCTGGTGGCGCAGTGGTTGAGAATCTGCCTGCTAATGCAGGAGACACGGGTTCGAGCCCTGGTCTGGGAAGATCCCACATGCCACGGAGCAGCTGGGCCCGTGAGCCACAGCTGCTGAGCCTGCGCGTCTGGAGCCTGTGCCCCGCAACGGGAGGGGCCGCGATAGTGAAAGGCCCACGCACCGCGATGAAGAGCGGTCCCCGCACCACGATGAAGAGTGGCCCCCACTTGCCGCAACTAGAGAAAGCCCTCGCACGAACCAAAGACCCAACACAGCCAAAAAAATAAATAAATAAATAAATAAATAAATAAAATAAATTAAATACAACAGCTTAAAAAAAAAAAAAAGAGATACAGGGTTAACTAAAATATATATTAAAAAAAAAAAAGTCTGGTTTTGCACTATTGCCATGCTGTTTTGATTACTTTACCTTTGTAGTATATTCTGAAGTCCATTGAGGGTTATTTTTCTGCTTTATTCTTTTCTTCTGGATTGCTTTTGCAATTTGGGGTATTTTGTGGTTCCATACAAAATTTGAGATTATTTATTCTAGTTATGTGAAAAATGTCATGGGTATTTTGATCAGGATTGCATTAAATCTGTAGATTGCTTTGGGTATTATGGCCATTTTAGCAATATTAATTCTTCCAATCCAAGATCATGAGATAACTTTCCATTTCTTTGAATTTTCTTCAATTTCCTTTATCAGTGTTTTATAGTTTTTAGCATTTAGTTCTTTCACTTCCTTGGTTAAGTTTATTCCTAGGTATTTTTTGATACAATTTAATTATGATTTTTTATTTTTACTTTCTCTTTCTGATATTTTATTATTAGTGTATAGAAAAGCAACAGATTTCTGTATCTTGTATCTTGTGACTTGTTGAAATCCTTTATTTGTTCTAATCTTTTTTTGTGTGTGTGGAGACCTTAGCATTCTTGATATAGAGTATTATGTCATCTGAAAAAAGTGACAGTTTTACCTCTTCCCTTCCAATTTGGATCATTTTATTTCTTTTTCTTATTGAATTGCTGTGGCTAGGTTTTTTTTAATACTGTGGTAAATAGAACTAGTGAGAATTGGCATCCTTGTCTTTTTCTAAATTTAGAGGGAAGGTTTTCAGCTTTTCACCCTTGAGTATTATGTTGGCTGTGAGTTTGTCATAAATGGCCTTAATTATGTTGAGATATGTTCCTTTTGTACCACTTTGATGAGAATTTTTATCATGAATGGATATTGACTTTTTTCAAATGTTTTTTCTGCATCTATTGAGATGATCATGTGGTTTTTGTCTTCCTTTTGTTAATGTTGTGTACCACATTAATTGATTTTCACATGTTGAACCATCCCTGTGACACTGGAATGACTCCAACTTGATTAAGATGTACAATCCTTTTTAGGTATTGTTGGATTTGGTTTGTTAATATTTTGTTGAGGATTTTTGCATCTATATTTTTCAAAAATATTGGTCTGTAATTTTGTTTTGTTTTTTTTTTTTGTAGTGTCTCTCTCTGGTTTTGGTGACAGGGTAATGGTGGCCTCGAAGAATGAAAAGGGGGTGTGTTCTCTTTTCAATATTTTGGAATAGTCTGAGAAGGAAAGGTATAATTTCTTCTTTGTATGTTTGGTAGATTTTCCCATGAAGCTGTCCAGTCCTGGACTTCTGTTTGCAGGGTGGTTCTGTTTTTGGTTTTGTTTTTTATAGATTCTATTTTACTTCTAGTGATTGGTCTGTTTAAATTGTTTTTTTTTCTTCTTGACTCAGTCTTGGCAGGCTGTGTGTTTCTACAAACTTGTCTGTTTCTTCTAGGTTGTCCAATTTGTTGGCATATAACTGTTCATAGTATTCACTTGTGATTTTGTTTTAAATTTCTGTGGTATCAACTGTTATTTCTCTCCATTCATTTCTTATTTTGTTTATTTGGGTTCCCTCTCTTTTCTTATTAGAGAAGCTGGCTAAATGTTTGTTGATTTTGTTTATCTTTTCAAAAAACCACCTGTTTTATTGATCTTTTCTCCTTTTTCTTAATCTCTATTTTATTTATTTCCTTTCTGACCTTTATTATTTCCTTCCCTCTGATGATTTTTGGTTGTTTATTAGAGATTTTTCTTGTTTCTTGAGGCATGCTTGCATCACTATGAACTTCCCTCTTAGAACTGCTTTTGCCACATCCCATAGATTTTGTAAATTTGTCTTCTCATTTTTCCTTGTCTCAAGGTATTTTCTGATTTCTTCTTAGATTTTATCAGTGACACACTGGTTTTTTAGTAACATCTTTTTTAGTCTCCATACATTTGTTAGTTTCCTGTTTTTCTTTCTGTATTTGATTTCTAGTTTCATGCCTCTGTGGTCAGAAAATGTGATTGATATATCAATATCTTCTATCCTCTTAAATGTGTTAAAGCTTGCTTTGTGACTGTGTATGTGGTCTATACTAGAGAATATTCCATGTGCCCTTGAAAAGAATGTGTATTCTGCTTTTTAGGGGTGTAGTGTCCTGTAGATATTAATGAAGTCCAATTCTCTATTGTGTCACTTAGAATCTCTTTTGCCTTAGTAATTTTCTGTCTGTCAGATGTATATTGATGTTAGTGGCCTTTAAATTCTCCTACTATTATTGTCAATTTCTCCCTTTATGTCTGTTAGTATTTGCTTTATATATTTAGGTGTTCCTGTATTGGGTGTGTGTATGTTAATGCATGCAACATCCTCTTCTTTTCTTGATCCCTTTATCATTATAGAGGGTCCTTCTTTGTCTTTCTTTATGGCCTTTGCTCTAAAGGCTATTTCATCTGATGTGAGTATTGCTACCATCTATTTCTTGTCATTTCCATTAACATGCTGTAACTTTTCCCATTTCTTCCCTTTCAGTATGTGTGTGTCTTTAGCACTGAAGTGAGGCTCTTGTAGGCAGCATATTGCAAGTTCTTGTTCTTTTTCTTTTTTTAATCCAATTAGCCACTCTATGTCTTTTGTTTGGAGCATTTTGTCCATTGTCATTTAAAGTAATTATTAATAAGTATGTACTTATTGTCATTTTACTTCTTGTTTTCTAGTTTTTGTAGTTCTTTTTTTCCATTTCTTCTCATTTTTGTTTTTCCTTTTGTGGTTTGATGATTTTCTTTTGTACTATATTTTAGTTCCTTACTTTTTGGTATTTGTGAATCTATTGTAAGTTTTTTTGATTTGTGGTTACCATGGAGTTCAAGTATGTTGATCCATAACTATATCTAATTGCTTTAAACTGATAGTCACTCGAGTTCTAGAACATACTAAACATTTTTATACTTCCCTCCCTCACATCTTGTGCTTTAAATGTCCTATTTTACACCTTCATGGTTATCCTTTTACTGTTTATTGTAGATATATATATATATATATATATATATATATATATATATATATAGTTATTTTGTACATAACTATATATGTGTATATGTATAGTGGTTATATATAGTTATATATATTTCACTTTTACAATTTTGTTTGTTTATTTTATTCTATGTAGTGGCTTATTTAAGTGATCTCCAATCTATACTATATATTTGCCTTCCCTATTGGAGTTTCCCTTTCCTGTAGATTCTTTCTTCTTTTGCATTTAGAAATGACACTTTTATTTCTTTTAGGGTAGGTTTAGTATTGTTGAATTATTTTAGTTTTTGTTTGTCTGAAAAATTCTTTATCTCTCTCTCTATTCTATTTGACAGTCTTCCTGGCTAGGATATCCTAGGTTACAGGTCTTTCCCTTTCTGGACTTTGAACATATTATGCCACTCCCTTCTAGCCTGCAGTTTCTGCTGAAAAATCAACTGATAGTCTTATGGAGGTTCCCTTGTATAGGACTATTTTTTTCTTGTGATGCTTTTAAATTCTCCTTTAACTTTTGCTATCTTAAATATAACATGTCTTAGTGTGGGTCTGTTTGGATTCATCTTGTTGGGACCCTCTGTGCTTCCTGTACCTTGATATCTTTTTACTTCTTCAGGTTTGGGAAGTTTTTGGCTATTATTTCCTCAAATACATTTTCAATCCCCTCCTCTCTCTCTTCTCATTTTGGGATCCCTATTATGCATAAGTTGGCATGTTTTACATTATCCCACAAATCTTGTATGTTGCTTTTATTTTTTTGTATTTTGTTTTTCTGTCTGCTGTTCTGATTCTGTGATTTCCATTATTCCAACTTCTAGATCACTTATATTCTTCTGTGTCATTTAGCCAGCTATTCATTGCTTCTAGATTCATTGTTTTTTATCTCAGAAATTGAATTATCTGCTTTTGGTTGGTTCATTTTTATAGTTTCTAGTCCCTTGTTATACTGATCTGCATTTATATCAATAATCTTTCTTAATTCAGTTACCATTTTTATTACCACCTTTTGAATTGAGTCTGGTAGACTAGTGATCTCCATTTCATTATTTATTATTTCAGAGGAGTTCTCTTGCTTTTTAAATTGGCAGTAGTTCCTCTGCATTTTCATTTTACTTAACTTTCTATGTCTCTATGAATTTAGGAGAATCGGTCATTTTTTTTTGGTCTTGAAGGGGTGATTTTATGTGGGAGCATCCCTATGTAGACTATGTGTGTTCAGTGTCTTTGGTGCAAGGATTAATTTTGGTATGGATGCCAGCCACATCTTTCCTCAGGGTGTACTGGTCACTATCACCTTGATAGGAGATGTGATTTGTGTTGTAGGATCCAATCCTGTGCAGGGCATGAGGCAGGACTTCTTCTCTGTTCCATGGCTGATGCTGCCTTATCAGGGGCAAGGTCTGCTCCCCAGGTGTTGGAGTAGAAGCCCTGAGGTTGGGCTCAATCAGGCTCCATTCCCCTTGAGTGCATGTCTTGCCTCAAAAGAGAGGAGTGCTGAAGCAATTGAGGCCTATGAGCTCACAGAGATCTAAGGTACCACCTGTGTAAGCATCCATGGCTCTGCACAGATGCAGCCCTAGTGTTCATCTCTTCCTTATTGTAGTTGTCTTAGATTTAGTGCAAGACTGTGGCATGGAGTGGGTCAGGCTGGAGCAGTCACTAGGCTGGGGCCCAAGGTTAGGAGTTGTAGGTACAGGAATTGGAGTGGCAGCACTGCTGCCAGAGATCTGGGTTGCCCCCATGGAAGTCTTCTAGAAACTGTCTGCCCCAGATCCAGTGCCAAACTTTGGCATGGAGTGGGTGGGGCTGGTGTTCTCACTAGGTTGAGAGACTGACCACAGAGTGCTGGTCATGATGGCTCCTGAGACACTGCCCACATAAGTGCTGACAATAGCTGCTGCCACTCCACCAAGACCACACCCCAGGTCCCCAGGTCATCACTGCATATATAGACTGAATCTTACTCCAAGACCCAGCTGACCCAGATCCCAGGCCAAGCTGAAGGGTGGAATGAGTGGGGCTAGGTGTTCATCCCACTTGGATTAGGGAGTGAGGTGAGGCATCAGCCACCAGGCAAAGCTCTTTTTGCCCTGTTTGTTGTCAAGGCAGTACTCACTGACTCTTAGCAAGTAGAGCTTCTCCTGCCTTTATGTCTGTCCCAGAAGTTCTCACAGCAAACAAGGGGGCTTGTCTTCTATGCAATGAACCCAAAACTGAGACACCCAGTCAACCCACTTTCTCCCCAGGGCAAAGGTTTATCCTTGCAGACCTTCTCTTCCTTTCAGATTCCTCCCTGGAGCAGTGGCCCCAGTGTTTTATCTTTTTCTCATTCTACCCATTTACATGGAAATCTTCCTTGCAGTTTTGGTTGTATAGGAGTTCTTCTGTTAGTTTCCAGCTAGTTTTTCATGAGAATTATACCACATGTAGATGTATTTTTAATGTGTCTGTTGGGGGAAGTGTGCTTCACATCTTCTTACTCTGACATCTTGATCCCCTTGATGTGCTTGCTCATTTAGAAGAAAGTAATATTCATGTGATACACACACACACTTCTTTGCAATAAAATTCAATATAACATAGTAGTTAAGAGCAGGGCAATAGAACTTCACTTGTTAGTTTGTCACACTGGTTTTGCCACATACTTGTGGTTTCATGGAACTTACTTTTGTGTTTTAGTGCCCACTTCTGCAAATTAGGAGTAATAATAAAGATACCTGCCCAAGTTATTTCAAGGAGGTATTAACACATTCAAATACAGCAAAGTAAGTGCTCAATAATCATAGCTATCATCATTATCACCATTATCATCAGCACCATCATGATGTAACTTGCTGTTGGAAAAGTTATTTGTCTTTGAAATATCATAGTCTCATTGATAATATAAAATTTTAAATAATCTGACAATTAAATGTGGGAGTTTTAAAAATGATCTTAAAGAAGTTATATATTACTTGGTCCAAACTCCAAACCAAAAAAAAAAAAAATTTAAAAATTTTATTTTCATTTTAATATAATATTTAATATATACAAAATATTTTATGCAACATTTATGTATATTTTGAATAATCTGTATATATGCATCTTTCCTTTCCCCATAGCCTATCTTCCCTCTGGAGGAACTGCTATTCTGAATTTTGTGTTTGTCTTCTCTTATTTTATTTTTTCACCTTCTTATTATGAGATATACATAAAAAGTTCCCCACATATAAAACTCAGGAAACTATCAAAAAGTGAAGACCATGCAATCACAACCCAAGTTAAATAGAATATATGCCCTAGAAGCTTCTCTAATATTCTTTGCCAATTACTACCTCCTCCTTCTCACACAAAGGTAACCATTATCCTAGCTTTTATATAATTCTATTCTTCTCTTTTCTTTATTGTGTTAATATCTAGATTGCTTCTCTAATATTATAATTTGCTTTTACCAGTTTTTAATTTTTTTTCTTTTTTAAAGGTTTTGTGATTTTCATTTTATTTTTTAATTAATATTTTTATTGGCATATAAATGATTTACAATATTGTGTTAATTTCTTCTGTACAGCAAGTGCATCAGCCATACATATACATAGATCAACTCACTTCTAGACTCCATTCCCATATAGGTAATTACAGAGCATTGAATAGTGTTATCTGTGCTATAGAGTAAGTTCTTATTAGTTATCATTTATATATAGTAGGGTGTATATGTCAATCCCAGTCTCCCAATTTATCCTTCCTCTCTTTCCCCCTTGGTAAACATAAGTTTGTTTTCTACATCTGTGACTCAATTTCTGTCTTGTAAAGAGGCTTATTTGTACCATTGTTTTTAGATTTCAAATATAAGCAATATCATATGATGCATGTCTTTCTCTGATTGATTTACTTCACTCAGTAAGACAATTTCTAGGTTCAACCATGTTGCTGCAAATGGCATTATTTTGTTCTTTTTATGACAGAATAATATTCCACATTATATGTGTACCACATCTTCTTTATCCAGCATCTATTGATGGACATTTAGTTTGCTTCCATGTCCTGGCTATGGTAGATAGTGCTGCAATGAACATTGGAGTGCATATATTCTTTCAAATTATGGTTTTCTCCCGATACATATCCAGGAATGGGATTGCTGGATCATATGGTAGCTCTATTTTTAGTTTTTTAAGGAATATCCATATGGTCCTCCATAATGGCTGTATAAATTTACATTCCCACAAACAACGTAGGAGGGTTCCCTTTTCTCCAAATCCTCTCCAGCATTTATTGTTTGTAAATTTTTGATGATGGCCATTCTGACCCGTGTGACCTGATACCTCATTGTAGTTTTGATTTGCAATTCTCTAATAATTAGTGATGTTGAGCATCTTTTCATGTGCCTCTTAGCCATCTCTATGTCTTCTTTGGAGAAATGTCTATCTAGGTCTTCTGCCATGTTTTGATTGGGTTGTTTGTTTTTTTTTGTTATTGAGCTGCATGAGCTCTTTGTATATTTTGGAGATTAATCCTCTGTTTGTCGCCTCATTTGCAAATATTTTCTACAATTCTGTTGGTTTTCTTTTCATTCTGTTTATGGCTTCCTTTGCTGTGCAAAAATTTTTAAGTTTAAGTGGGTCCTATTTGTTTATTTTTGTTTTTATTTTCATTACACTTGAAGGTGGATCAAAAAGATCTTGCTACAACTTATGTCAGAGATTGTTCTGCCTGTTTTCCTCTAAGATTTATAGTATCCAGTCTTACATTTAGGTCTTCAATCCATTTTGAGTTTATTTTTGTGGATGGTGTTAAAAAATGTTCTAAATCCATTCTTTACATGTAGCTGTCCAGTTTTCCCAGAACCATTTATTGAAGAACTCTCTCTTTTCCATTATATATTCTTGCCTCCTTCATCATAGATTAGGTGACCATAGGGGCTTCAGTTTATCTCTGGAACTTTCTATCCTGTTCCACTGATCTATATTTTTGTTTTTGTACTGGTACCATACTGTTTTGAGGACTGTAGCTTTGTAGTATAGTCTGAAGTCAGGGAGCCTTTTTCTGCCAGCTCCGTTTTTCTTTCTCAGGATTGTTTTGGCTATTCAGGGTCTTTTGTGTTTCCATACAAGTTGTAAATTTTTTGTTCTAATTCTGTGAAAAATGCTATTGGTAATTTGATAGGGATTGCATTAAATATGTAGATTACTTTGGGTAGTGTAGTCATTTTGACAATATTGATTTTTCCAATCCAAGAACATGGTATATCTCTCCATCTGTTTGTGTCATGTTTGATTTCTTTCATCAGAATCTTACAATTTTCCAAGTATAGGTACTTTGCTTTCTTAGGTAGGTTTATTCCTAACTCTTTTATTCTTTCTGATGCAAAGGTAAATGTGATTATTTCTTTAGTTTATCTTTCTGATCTTTCATTGTTAATGTTTAGGAATGCAAGAGATTTCTTTGCATTAATTTTGTATCCTGCTACTTTACCAAGTTCATTGATGAGCTCTACTAGTTTTCTGGTAGCATCTTTAGGATTTTCTATGTATAGTATCATGTCATCTGAAAACAGTGACAGTTTTACTTCATCTTTTCCAATTTGAATCCCTTTTATTTCTTTTTCTTCTCTGATTGCCATGGCTAGGACTTCCAAAAATATGTTGAATAAAAGTGGAGAGATTGGGCATCCTTGTCTTGTTCCTGATCATAGTGGAAATGCTTTCAGTTTTTCACCAGTGATAATGATGTTTGTTGTGGGTTTGTTGTATATGGCCTTTATTATGTTGAGGTGTGTTCCCACTATGTCCACTTTCTCAAGAGTTTTTTATCATAAATGGGTGTTGAATTTTTTCAAAAGATTTTTCTGCATCTATTGGGATGATTATATGACTTTTATACTTCAGTTTGTTAATGTGGTGTATCATAATGATTGATTCAAGTATGTTGAAGAATCCTTGCATCCTGGGGTAAATCCTATTTTTTCAAGGTGTATGATCCTTTTAGTGAGTTGTTGGATGCAGTTTGCTAATAGCCAATTTTGAAGACAGTTTGGTAGGGTTTTACAAAAGTAAACATACTTTTACTATGTGATCATGCAGTTGTGTTCCTTGATATTTGCCCAAATGAATTACAAACGTATATCCACACAAAAACCAGCACATGGATGTTTATAGCACCTTTATTGATAATTGCCAAACTTGGAAGATGTTCTTCAGTAGATGAATGATACATCCAGACAATGGAATTTTATTCAGCACTAAAAAGAAACAAGCTATAAAAATAAATCAATTATTTAGGTATAAATATAACAAAATATGTACTGAATGTATATGCAGAAAACTTCAAAATTTTGAAGGAAAAAAATCAAAGCACTAAATAAATTGATAGATAATTTGTGCTCATGCATTGGAGGACCAAATATTGTTAAGATGTCAATTCCTCCTAACTTGGTCTATAGATTTGACACGACTCTAACTGAAATTCCAACATGGTATCTGGTAAATGTGGTAAAGTGATTCTAAAGTTTATATGGAAAGGCAAAAAAATCTAGAATAGTCAACATAATACTGAATAACAAAGGTGTATGATTAACAGTAATCAATTTTAATGCTTGATATAAAAGCTATATTAATCAACACAATGTGGTACTAACAAAAGAATAGACACAGATCACTGGAGCAGAATAGAGAGCCCAGGAAGACCCCTTCAGATAAAATCAATTGATTTTTGATAAAGGAACAAAAGGAATTCAATGAGGCAAGAACTGTTTTTTTTTTTTTTTTTCAAAGAATGGTGCTGAAATAATCAGATATCCATATGCAAAAACAAAACAGAACAAAACAAAAAACTATATACAGAACTTACACATTTTACAAGAATTAACCCAAAATGGGTCACAGACTCAATGCAATATGTAAAAGTATAAAATATCTAGAAGATAACACAGAAGACAAATACCTAGTATTTGGTGATGAGTTTTTTGATACATTGAAAACATGGTACATGAAAAAAAAGATAATTTAGACTTTATTAAAATTAAAACTTCTGCTCTGGCAAAGATACTGTTGAGAAGAATAGAGAACGAAATGAAAAAAATCCATCAGACCTATATCAAATGAGAAAATGATAATTTCCCAAAGAAATTAAAGTCAGATAGGCAAAGAGCCATTCATGATCACTACTGGAACTCAGCTTGGTTCAAAGACTTGCACAATCTGCTCCCTATGTATTTTTCCATCTGAATCAACTTGCTCTCTTTTAACTATACCCCAAACATACCTTATGTATAGGTCAAGCATACTTACACCTTTTCTAAATGTGTTCTATATGCCCCTCTGTCCTTTTCTTTCTTTTTCTTTCTTTTGTGAATACCCATAAATTTTTCATTTATCGTCTGTAAATCCTATGTAAGCTTTCATGTTCAGTATACAGTTTATTTTTCTCCCCACAACCCTGCATTTTTTTCTAAATTATATCAATTTGAATTATTCTCCTTGTGCTATATTTTCATAACAGTACATTTGTCATTCTGTTGCAGCCATCATCACTGTCTCTTGTGTCACATGATGTTTATATATATTTTCTCCCCACCTTAGTTTGTGAGATGTATAAGAGCTGTGAATTTGACCCTTCTTTTTTAATCCTTTCAAGTCCTGACTTAACTTTTACTCTAGTCACAGATATAGCCAAAGTTTCCATGTCTTTCAGGCAGATGAAATCTGAGAGAACAAACTTTGATTCTGCACTGTAGACATCTTCCTTCTTGCCCCAGGTTTTTCTGTTGTCATAGCAGTGGTCTACCAGTGGGAACTTACTTAGCACACAAGCATGTGCAAACCAGAATTAATACTTACTGCTCCACCTTTGATCATTGTATTACAGTTTTTGAAAGCTTAACTTTGATTTTTGATTATAATTGACAATAAATGTTAGTAATTTAGGTTTGTAGTTTCTTGGTCCCATTACAAAACACTGAAGATTTTAAGAGGTTGATATATAAGGAACCCTATGATAAATTTGTTTAAAGCTAAGAATTCTCTTTCAGTGTGAGTAATCACTTTCTAATGTAACTATTTTCTTGTTCCAAGGTTTTTTTTAGTGCACACCTGGACATGTCAAAATTACACTATAAATATTCTAGTGACTATGTAACATTAATTTTTGGAGTTTAATTTGTACCTTTTACTGTAGTTCTACAAAATTTTTCTTCCTATTTAAGAGTTTCCTCACCAGGTTCCTTCTTTTCTAGATATAGAATATGAGTTAGAGACTATTCTAATATGTCACATTTACTATTCTGCCATAGATGGCTCTCAAACATGGACATAAAATATGCTCCAATGTTTGAGGATTGTACATTCATGCATGATCTGGCAGCCAATGTCCATTAATTTTCTATAAGTCTTCCCCTCATTTTTCATTATTTAGGAAAACGTTCTATTTGTAATGAAAACAATAACATCTAATATTTATAGAGCACTTTCCAAGTGCCAGGAAGTATTCTTTACACTTTCCATCAGTTATTTCTGTTTTTCACAACCATCCCACAAAGTAGGTGCTATGACTTAGTCCATATTAAGGATGAGGATATGGAGTCTCAGAGAGGTTAATTTGCTCACCCAATGCACACAAAATAGTATATAATAGGATAAGTATATCAATTCATTTAGTGTCACTCCAGAGCTGATGTTCTTAATTACTGTGTCCTGTTGTCACTCAGTCCAGTATTATAGTGTGCTGGGCATCTAAGAGTGTATATTTCAAAATGAAACAAAAATCTAATATGAAGTGCATAGATTATGGAATTGTGGAGCTAAGAAACATAGGGAGAAGGCTATAATAAAAAAGAGGTTTTTTGGTAGATAGAGCTGCTCACTTAATGTGGAAAAGCTGACCTTGGAAAATGCAAATTCATGAATATTTTCTTTGGTGGTCCTTATGTAATAAATCAAACTAAGTCCAGTATTCCAAAGAGCAATCATATATTAGAATCATTGGTATAGGTGATTCTTAATGCCTGCTTTGGTAATTATTTCTGTTCATTTTTCTAGGAATCTTGTTTAAGGTTCAATGAAGGTGTAACTGTGAATATGAATCAATATCTGTTTATAACCTAAATCCTTGTAATTGCCTGCCAATATATTTTTTGACATGAACCACACTAAGGTGTGCACTTGTTTCTGTGTATATTTCCAACTATAATAGTACTATCTGTGGGAAGGAAGAGCAGGATACAGGACAGTAGAGGAACTCTTCAACCCTTATTCCTGGACACAGGCCAGAAAACTGTTATATGAAAAAAACAAAAACAAAACAAAGTAAAAAAACAGTAACTTGTGAATTCTAATAGTAAGAGGTTTTACCCAGAGGAGGAAGCAACTCCTCCAGATAGTGTTACAGAAATGGGTAAGGTAGAAAAAGGGTAAGCCCAGATGACAGTAAAAGTATTTGATAAAGAGAGCTCTTGATATGTCAAAGTGGAGCTTAAAGAAAATATTCAAGAGACTTCAGTGGTTGGAAATGGGGTCCCTGCAATAACAAGTTGAGTTGGGTCAGTGAAACATATTTTTCAAATAATAACACTGGTATCGATGATAATCATATCTGTTATCAGTATAACATGTCATCTGTTTTAGATTTTAGAAAGTAAATCTATATTTTCTTTGTTGATTACTTGAGGCTATATTGAAAGAAGGAACAACAGGCATGGTTATTCTAGAACTGCCCTTGAATGACCACATAACCTCCAGGCAACTTGTTTAGCTTCTCAGGGCCTAATACCCTACTGAAAAGTGTATGAGATATTAATAATGTGTTGAAAATGGAACGCGCTAATACAGGTGTGACAGCAGATTTTGATGCCCCATCAGATACCATAGGATCACTTTATCAGTTCTATTGGTGTACTCATCTCTCAGCTTGCTTCTTCCAGTCTTTTCAAAAATGGTTTTCCCCTCTAAGAATTGTCCTTGGGCAGTTGAAGCCAGTTCTCTGGAAGGTGTCTGGGAGTTAGGTCATAGATTCTACACAAAGGTGTCTGTGGACAATGATTACTTGAGCAGGGAGGAGGGTACAAAAGCCCAGCTCTCTTGACTCAAGGTAAGAGAAACTCCGAGGTTCAATTTACATTCCACATTCTTTTGTGTGTCCTTCTACTTTCCCTATCTCTATTTCTTTACTTATTTATCTGTTTCTCTGAGAGCATCCCTTGAAGGAAGTATGCAAATGTATTCCCAAATGAGACACTGTTTCTGGGGAACACAATTGAGGAAAATATGTAAAGTGCTTAGCAGAACACTTGCCATAAAAAATAAAAGAAAGGTTAAATAACACAGCCACAAGCAGAACTGAGCCTGGAAGCAAAGTCAAGCCAAGTCTTATCTTTCCTGATTTCAGGCCATTTCACTTGTAGTATATATCACAGAACTCTTGGATCAGAACGTGTTCTGAAGATACAGGGTTGGGGCAGAGATGCAGTTTCTTCCGTTTGCGTTTAAAAATGTGTATAAACTTTGTACAAGAAGGATATTAATGTTTCTCTTTAGAATATGGCATGCATAATTAATTTATAGAAGCTATATTCAATACTGCTTATTATTGGAGTCTTACTGTGCTTAACAACAAAAACAGCAACAAGCGGACATTTAGAAAAACATCAGATCATAATTACATACCTGGAAAACATTTATTTAGGCTTAATATTATAGGCCTCATTTGCACAAACATCTCAGCATGGGCTTGGAAGTAGCTGAAATAATGTTAAATGCTATTAAGTTTCACTCTGAAGCTGAAAAAAATCTATCAAAATATACATTTTGATAAGCATTTTCATCCAAATATACTCAAGTAGAAAAGGTATAAAATGAGAAGCAGCAGGATGTGGTGGAAAGATCAATGAACATGGAATTAGAAAATACAGAAATAAGTATTTATTCTTAGATTTGCTTAGCTGTGTGGATTTAAATTATTTACTTTATGTTTTTAAATTGCAATAAAAAAATGAATCCTCATATAAAATTAAAAAGAATGACATATTGCCAAAGCAATCCTGAGAAAAAAGCACAAAGTGGAGGCATAACCCTCCCAGACTTCAGACACTACTACAAAGCTAAAGTAATCAAAACAGCATGATATTGGCACAAAAACAGATGTATGGATCAATGAAACAGAACAGAGAGCCTACACACCTACAACCAATGATGCTTTGACAAAGGAGGCAAGAATACAATGGAGAAAAGACAGTCTCTTCAGCACGTAGTGTTAGGAAAGCTGGGCAGCGGCACATAAATCAATGAAATTAGAATACTCCCCCACACCATACACAAAAATAAACTAAAAATGTTTTAAAGACCTAAATATAAGACATGAGACCAGAATACTCCTAGAAGACAACATAGGTGGAAACTCTCTTTGACATAAATTGCAGCAATGTTTTCTTAGATCAGTCTCCCAAGGCAAAGAAAATAAAAGAAAAAATAAACAAATGGGACCTAACCAAACATAAAAGCTTTTGCACAGCAAAGGAAACCATAAACAAAATGAAAAGACAACCTACGGAATGGGAGAAAATATTTGTTAATGATGCAACTGACAAGGGGTTAATTTCCAATAAATACAAACAGCTCATAACACTCAATAAAGAAAAAAAATCCCATTAAAAATTAGGCAGACGACCTGAATAGACATTTCTCCAAAGAAGACACAAAGATGTTCAACAAACATATGAAAAGACACCCAACATCACTAATTATTAGGGAAATGCAAATCAAAACTACAATGAGGTATCACCTCACACCAGTCAGAATGGCTATTATCAAAAACTTTACAAATAATAAATGCTGGAGAGGGTGTGGGGAAAAGGGAACACTCCTACACTGTTGGTGAGAATGTAACTTGGTGCGGCCACTATGGAGAACAGTATAGAGGTTCCTGAAAAAGCTAAAAATTCAGTTACCATATGATCCAGTAATCCCATTCATGGGCATATACCCAGAAAAGACAAAAAGTCTAAACTGAATGTATCATGAACCCCAGTGTTCATAGCCACACTATTCACAATAACCAAGACATGGAAGCAACCTAAGTGTCCACCAAAAGCAGATGAATGGTTAAAGAAGATGTGATACATATATACTGTGGAATATTAGTCATAGAAAAGAACAAAATAATGCCATTTGCAGCAACATGAATGGAGCTAGGAAATATCCTACTAAGTGAAGTAAATCAGACAGAGAAATGTAAATATCATATGATCTCACTTATATGTGGAATCTAAAAATAACAAAAATGAATATGTTTACAAAAGAGAAACAGACTCACAGACATAGAAAATAAATTTATGGTTACCAACAGGGAAAGAGATGGGAGAAGGGATAATTTAGGGGTATGAGATTAACAAATACACACTACTACATATAAAATAGATAAGCAACAAGGATTTACTGTATAACAGAGAGAACAATATTCAATATCTTGTAAAAACCTATAATGAAAAATCTGAAAACATATATTATATATATATATATATACGTGAATCACTTTGCTGTACACCTGAAATTAACACAATATTTTCTATCAACTATGCTACAATTTAAAAAAAATGACAAAGCCAAGTGTTGGCAAGGGTTTAGAGCAACTAGAAATTTCCTACATTTAATTCATTTGTACTTATGTGACTGCACAGTGGTTCAGTCATTTTGTAAAACTCTGTCAGTTCCTTATAAATTAGTTATGATATATTTATCATACAACACAGGAATCCTACTCCTAGGTATTTTATTTATCTTAAAAAATGAAGGAGCATATCTACAAAAATATTGTTAATACTTTATTTATAATAGCCCAAAATGGGGAATAAACTTCATGTTAATTTATTGGTGAATAAATAAACAAATTGTAATATATGGATAGTGAATTACTATTTAGTAATAAAAAGAACCAACTACTAATAAATGCAGCAACATAAAGGAATTGAAAAACATGTGGAGCAAAGGAAAAGCCAGTTGTAAAACATATTTGTTATATGATTCAACTTAGACGAATTCTAGAAAAGGTAAACGTAATATATAGGGACAGAAAGCCAATCAGTGTTTTCTTGGGTCAGGGTGAAAAAAGTTGTCTGGGAAGGGACACAAGAAAATTTTGCAGGTGTGGAAATTTATATACCTTAATTTTAGGGGTGATTACATGGGTATATAAATTTGTCAAAACTCACTAAACTGTATATTTAAAATGGGTGCAATATTGTGTCTCAATAAAGTGCATTTTCTCTATTAATTATCATTTTATATTGGCATAAGTATAATATAAGTTCTGTACCATAAGTAATAAAGCATCAACTGGAATTTAAAGAGATAACTAATTGGTTGATTTCAGCCCTGGATAAATTAAGGAAAGCCAACTGCAGATTTTTCTGGGTAGCTGTTATTTGTGTGTATGCATTTACTCTAAATTAACATTCCCATATTAAAAATTCATTTAATAAACATGTTTAAGTTTCTATATTTATTTCACTAGAGTTCATTATCAAAGATACTATAGATATGCTCTCAGTGGTGTCTAGGATAAAGACACACTTTGTTCTCTTCCCTGGGCATCTGTTTCACCTCCTTCCTTCACGCCTACATGATGTATCATCTAAAATGAAGTAAATCACTTAGAAGACAAGAGTCACTTATGTAGTATGTCTAATTAAACTTTTCCTTAACTGAGTGTGATCCCAGGAAAAAAAATAAGTGTAATTTGACAGGCTGTAATAAAATAGATATAGTCAATATGAAACATGAAGGAATTAATGCTAACATGATTTTTGTGATATGGGCATTACATTTAAACTCAAGCTAATACAATATAGCCTGTTATGATATGTGAAGTCTTAGTGTTCAGACCTAGAATGTATGGTCACTGCTATATGTCACTTGAAAAATATGGTAATATAGTTATAAATGATAATATTCTATAAATAATTATTCAAATTAAACAATCCTTGATAGAACACAGAAGCCCCAAGCAATACACAATTACTCAGAATAGTTTTCTGGGTGTGGACAACTTTCTGATAAGCCTGGACTAGAAATGTTTTATTGCTAGTTGCCTTTTCCACAATTTTTCTCCCCCAAGATGGCACTTGCTCAATTTTTTTTCCATCGAAGTATACCCTAAACTAGAAGAAGCCAGATATTTGGAGAGCTATAATGCTAGGATTATGAGACTTGACCCAAGCCAAAGGTTCCCAATATAACATTTCTAGTATGGGGTATACTAATCTCTGCTTTCTTGAGGTAGAACATTACAAGATGGAATGCCTCCCTAGAGCAGACGTTATCTAGCACAAATGAGCTTGGAGATTTTCTGGAATGATAAGTCATGCAGTGTCAGAAAATCACTATTTATGGTGCCCAATTACTAAATGTATCTAATTAAATATTAGTATATGACTACCACAACTTCTCTGTTTAGTCTAAGATAGCTAAATAAACATAAATGATTCCAGTGTAATGATGTTTGTATTTACCATGTGAAATTGAGTCATGGTTATCACTTATGTAATGCTTACCATGCTCCAGATGTGTTGCCTACATTAACTCATTTAATGCTTACAACAGTTCTGTAAGATAGTTACTATTATTATTCTTATTCTGCAGACAAGGACTCTGCGTTAACATAAGGTTAAGTAAATTACCAGGGCCACACAAATATTATATTGCAGGAATTTCAGTTTTTGTTCATGTAGTAGTATCCTATAACTTACCCTTTTAGCTATTACATTGTAGTGGCTTTCTATTATCACCATTATTTGCAGAGTTAGAACTAGTGATACAATAACATTCCATGTCTGCTTTCTAGGATTATCTTCCTGATAACTGCAGTGTCAGAGAAGTATTCACAAAGGGAAGAGATTCTTACAATGGATGCAGCTGAAAGGAAAACTAGACTTCTTATACCATAAGCAGTTTGACAATGTGTTTTTTTTTAATACTGCAGCCATCAGTGATTTTATAATAAATCATAGAAAGGTGGCATGAAATTAAGAATATGTACTAGTTCACAAACATTATATTAAAACCATGAATAATGGTATGATGTTAAATTATACCCTTTAGTCCACAAATAGTCCAACAGCATGAAATTATATTAAAATGATCAAAATACATCTCACTTGCTATAGATGGATTGAAAGTAGTGCTGTCAGTCTCTTGGAGAAGTAAAATTATCGATATTCAGGGAAATTTTGGTTTGCATTTAAATATGTGTCTAAGATAGAGGTAGTTATAGTAGAAATAATCGTGTAAGTAAAATAATACTTACATTGCAACTATAATAATCAATAGAAAGACAATCAAGACACCACAGTGGACTCTGGACTGAAGGGCCAAGTGCGAGGTCTCTGCACAATGTGCCCTGTGAGCAAGTTAAACTCGATTAAGCACAAAGAGAGAGAAAAAAGCCCCTTTCTTCTCATGAACTCCCCTCTGACAGTAAGAGCTGAGAAATTCTGCAACCTTAGCCAACAAACTTGTGGCAGTATAAATGAAAGGCTAATTTTTTGATTAAGGGAAACCAAAAATACTGTAACAATTGTGACACAGCCAAAATGACCGTGTTCTACCCCTCTGAAATATGAATCCATAACTTGGATTTGGAATATTTTCAAAGTTGGCCATCTTAAAAAAATGAAAATTTAATAAACTTTTAACTCATTATTGACCAGAGACATATAATACGTTCTTTGTTACCTGAATATTATTGACCAGAGACGTTTCAATATTCACTTACATAACAAATCACCAGCAACAGTCTTTAGTTTCTGCAAAAATCCCTCAGTCAATAACGTGTTAACATGTGGAACAAATCCTACAGAAGACCTACTGAACACTGGCAGAGGACAACAGACTTCCTAAAAGGCAAGAATATCCCCACATACCTGGGGTAGGACAAAAGAAAAAACAAAAAAGAACAGAGAAAAAGGAATAAGGATGGGACCTGCACCTCTGAGAGGGAGCTGTGAAGGAGGAAAAGTTTCAACACACTGGGAAGACCCTTCATTGGTGGAGATGGGAAGTGGGCAGGGAGGAAGCTTCAGAGTCATGGAGGAGAGCACAGCAACAGGGATGCAGAGAGCATAGCAGAGAGATGCCTGCACAGAGGATTGGTGATGACCAGCACTCACCAGCCTGAGAGGATTGTCGGCTCACCTGCTGGGGCCAGCATTCGAGAGGTCAGATCCCAGGGAGAGGACTGGGTTTGGCTGCATGAACACAGCCTGAAAGGGGCTGGTGTGCCACAGATAGCCGGGAGGGAGTCCAGGAAAATGTCTGGAACTGCCTAAGAGATAAGAGACAATTGTTTTGGGGTACATGAGGAGAGGAGATCCAGAGTACCACAATTGTCATATCAAACAAAATAGACTTTAAAATAAAGACTATTACAAGAGACAAAGAAGGACACTACATAATGATCAAGGGATCAATTCAAAAAGAAAATATAATAATTGTAAATACTTATGGACCCAACATAGGAGCACCTCAATACATAAGGAAAATGCTAACAGCAATAAAAGGGGAAACATACAGTAACACAATCATAGTAGGGGAATTTAACACCCCACTTTCACCAATGGACAGATCAACCAAAATGAAAATAAATAAGGAAACACAAGCTTTAAATGACACATTAAACAAGATGGACTTAATAGATATTTATAGGACATTCCATCCAAAAACAACAGAATACACTTTTTTCTCAAGTGCTCATGGAACATTATTCAGGATAGATCATATCTCGGGTCACAAATCAAGCCTTGGTAAATTTAAGAAAATTGAACTCATAACAAGTATCTTTTCTGACCACAATGCTATGAAACTAGATATCAATTACAGGGAAAAAACTGTAAAAAATACAAGCACATGGAGGCTAAACAATACGATACTAAATAACCAAGAGATCACTGAAGAAATCAAAGAGGAATTCAAAAAATACCTAGAAACAAATGACAATGAAAGCACGATGCAAAAGCAGTTCTAAGAGGGAAAAAGCAAAAAGCAGTTCTAAGAGGGAAGTTTATAGCAATACAATCCTAACTCAAGAAACAAAAACAATCTCAAATAAACAACCTATCCTTACACCTAAAGCAATTAGAGAAAGAAAGAAAAAGAAAAAAAACCCGAAGTCAGCAGAAGGAAAGAAATCATAAATATCAGATCAGAAATAAATGAAAAAGAAAGGAAGGAAACAATAGCAAAGATCAAGAAAACTAAAAGCTAGTTATTTGAGAAGATAAACAAAATTGATAAACCATTAGCCAGACTCATCAAGAAAAAAAGGGAAAAGACTCAAATCAACAGAAATAGAAATGAAAAAGGAGAAGTAACAACTGACACTGCAGAAATGCAAAGGACTATGAGAGATTACTACAAGCAACTATATGCCAATAAAATGGACAACCTGGAAGAAATGGACAAATTCTTGGAAAAGCACAACATTCTGAGACTGAACTAGGAAGATATAGAAAATATGAACAGACCTATCACAAGCACTGAAATTGAAACTGTGATTTAAAATCTTCCAACAAACAAACGCCCAGGACCTGATGGCTTCACAGGCAAATTCTATCAAACATTTCAAGATGAGCTAACACCTATCCTTCTCAAACTCTTCCAAAATATAGTAGAGGGAGGAACACTCCCAAACTCATTTTACAAGGCCACCATCACTCTGATGCCAAAACCAGACAAAGATGTCACAAAAAAAGAAAACTACAGACCAATATCACTGAAGAACATAGGTACAAAAATCCTCAAGAAAATACTAGCAAACAGAACCCAACAGCAGATTAAAAGGATCATACAACATGATCAAGAGGGGTTTATCCCAGATATGCAAGGATTCTTCAATATACACAAATCAATCAAAGTGATAAACCATATTAACAAATTGAAGTATAAAAACCATATGATAACCTCAATAGGTGTAGAAAAAGCTTTTGACAAAATTTAACACCCATTTATGATAATAACTCTCCAGAAAGTGGGCATAGAGGGAACCTACCTCAACATAATAAAGGCCATATATGACAAACCCACAGTCAACATCATTCTCAATGGTGAAAAACTGAAACCATTTCCTCTAAGATCAGGAACAAGACAAGGTTGCGCACCCTCACCACTATTACTCAACGTAGTTTTGGAAGTTTTCGCCACAACAATCAGAGAAGAAAAAGAAATAAAAGGAATCTAAATTGGAAAAGAAGAAGAAAAACTGTCACTGTTTGCAGATGACATGATTCTATACATAGAGAATTCTAAAGATGTTACCAGAAAACTACTAGAGCTAATCAATGAATTTGGTAAAGTAGCAGGATACAAAATTAATGCACAGAAATCTTGCATTCCTGTACACTAACAATGAAAAATCACAAATTTAAATAAAGGAAACACTCACATTTACCACTGCAACAAAAAGAATAAAGTACCTAGGAATAAACCTACCTAAGGAGACAAAAGACCTGCATGCAGAAAACTATAAGACACCAATGAGAGGAATTAAAAGTGATACAAACAGATGGAGAGATATACCATGTTCTTGGATTGGAAGGATCAATATTGTCAAAATGACTATAGTAACAAAAGCAACGTACAGATTCAATGCAATTCTTATCACAATACAAATGGCATTTTTCACAGAAATAGAACAAAAAATTTCACAATTTCTATGGAAGCACAAAAGACCCCAAATAGCCAAAGCAATCTTGAGAAAGAAAAACAGAGCTGGAGGAATCAGGCTCCCTGACCTCAGACAATACTACAAAGCTACAGTCATCAAAACGGTATGGTACTGGCACAAAAATAGAAATATAGATCAATGGAACAGAAATGAAAACCCAGAGATAAACCCATGCACATATGGTCACCTTATGTTTGATAAAGGAGGCAAGAATATACAATGGAGAAAAGACACCCTCTTCAATAAGAAGTGTTGGGAATACTGGACAGCTACAAATAAAAGAATAATATGAGAACACTCCCTAACACCATATACAAAAAATAAAGTCAAAATGGATTGAAGACCTAAATGTAAGGCCAGACACCATCAAACTCTTAGAGGAAAACATAGGCAGAACACTCTATGACATAAATCAAAGCAAGATCCTTTTTGACCCACCTCTTAGAGAAATATAAATAAAAACAAAAATAAACAAATGGGACCTAATGAAACTTGAAAGCTTTTGCACAGCAAAGGAAACCATAAACAAGACAAAAAGACAACCCTCAGAATGGGAGAGAATATTTGCAAACGATGCAACTGACAGAGGATTAATCTCCAAAATATACAAGCAGCTCATTCAGCTCAATATCAAAAAACAAACAAACAAACAACCCAATCCAAAACTGGGCAGAACACCTAAATAGACATTTCTCTAAAGAAGATATACAGATTGCCAACAAACACATGAAAGGATGCTCAGCATCTCTAATCATTAGAGAAATGCAAATCAAAACTACAATGAGGTATCACCTCACACCTGTCTGAATGGCCTTCATCAAAAATTTACAAACAATAAGTGCTGGAGAGGGTATGGAGAAAAGAGAACCCTCTTGCACTGTTTGTGGGACTGTAAATTGATACAGCCACTATGGAGAACAATATGGAGGTTCCTTGAAAAACTAAAAATAGAACTACCATATGACTCAGCAATCCTACTGCTGGCCATATACCCTGAGAAAACCATAATTCAAAAAGAGTCATGTACCAAAATGTTCATTGCAGCACTATTTACAATCGCCAGGACATGGAAGCAACTTAAGTGTCCATTGACAGATGAATGGATAAAGAAGATGTGACACATATACACAATGGAATATTACTCAGCCATAAAAAGAAATGAAATTGATTTATTTGTAGTGAGGTGGATGAACCTAGAGTCTGTCATACAGAGTGAAGTTAGTCAGAAAGAGAAAAAGAAATATTGTATGCTAACACATATATATGAAATCTAAAAAAAAATTAAAAAAAAAAGTTTCTTAAGAACCTAGGGGCAGGACAGGAATAAAAACACAGATGTAGAGAATGGACTTGAGGACATGGGAAGAGTAAGCTGGGATGAAGTGAGAGAGTGGCATGGACATATATACACTATCAAATGTAAAATAGATAGCTAGTGGGAAGCAGCCTCATAGCACAGGGAGATCAACTCCGTGCTTTGTGACCACCCAGAGGGGTGGGATTTGGAAGGTTGGAGGGAGACGCAAGAGGGAGGGGATATGGAGATATATGTATACCTATGGCTGTTTTAGTTTGTTATACATCAGAAACTAATACAACATTGTAAAGCAATTATACTCCCATAAAGATGTTAAAAAAAAAGGCACTGCAATGGTAATAAACAATCTTGTAAAAAATATTATAATGAGTTTTATTTGTTTGCTAATTTTTAAAATTTGGAGGAGTGTGGTATTGTGTTTCTTCTTTTAATTATACATCTGCCTATTACTGAATTCAAGCTCTCAATTCTCACCACATGACAGGCTGATAAATCAAGAGGCAAGTTGTTGGGACAAGTAATAGTGACTTTTTTCAGAAAGCCAGTAGACTGAGAAAATGGTGAACTAGTGTCCCAAAGAACCATCTTGCCCGGGTTTGGATGCTAGTTTCTTTTCTAGTACAACGATGAGGTAGGTGAGGAGGTAAAATAAAAAGGCAATAAGTTGTTGCAAATATTTCCTAGTTCTGGCCAGACTCCAGAGGGGATGTGTTAATTTCTTCTTTCCGGGTGGGCCTGGTCAGGATGTTTCCTGTTAGCTAAACAGAGGTATTTTAGCCTAACGCTCAGGCATGGAGGTAGGTTTCCCGGAGATGTGACATCATGTATATTTTAAGCTATGAGCAATATCCCCTTAATGATTAACTTGTAACAAAAGCCATAGAATACAAAGGTTAAAGTAAAAGAAGCAGATCCAATATGGAGTCAGATTTGTTATTCCCTATTACATGCCTATAAAATGTAGATATAGATTTTGTCTCATTATATAAGTGGTGTAAAGTAGAAGCAGAGAATTGGGGAAAGCCATATAGATATTATTTTTATTTAAGAACTATACCAAGCAGAGGAAGTAATGATCAGCAGTGGAGGGTAGTCACACACAATATATAGATGGAAACAGGACCCAATAAAATCTGTCATATGGTTGGATGAAAGGTCTCAAGAGGAGACCCAACTGCACAGTTTAATTCTCCATCTCTGGAGAAATAAAACCCCTTAGTGATATGAGTAATTAGGCATAACAATGATGATAGTAAACTAAGGTGTAAGTCTAATGAACAATCATGATTGATACTGAGTAAAGAAAGGAGATACTGAGGATGATGCAAAGAGCAAGAAATTTGCTGAGAAAAGGAGACTTTCACTGCTTCTTTTTTAGTTGTTCTCAAATTTTAGCATGCATTAGAATTACCTAGTATGTCTGTTAAAACACAGATTCCTGGGTCTTACCCTCGGAGTAAGTCAGTCTGGTTTAAGGGTTGAGAATTTGCATTTATAACAAATACTTAGGTATTACTGCTGGTGTAGATAATGCTGGTGCATATAAAACACTTGAGAACCACTTTTCTATGAAAACTAGAAACACTGTCTTATTCAGTTTCCCTAGGCAGAAGCTGGTATATTCTTGAGTGGACAACCCTAAATTGTCTTTTCTGATCACTATCACTCCAGATACTACCACAGGAGAATGAGGTCAACAAAGCATGATCTGGAAGCAAGGTTGAAATAACAAATGTACATGACAGATGATAAAATGCAAGGCAATATGATGGACCTTCCTAAGACAGCATCCTGAAGTAAACTGCGTTTATTTGCATATGAAAAGTGCAATATCAAATAAAAGCAAATTCTTAATTCAGATTTTTCAAATCTCAACTTAAACACACTGACAAAGGCAAGTCAAGAAATCTGTCAAGAAAAGATGAAAGTGACATTTTAGAGAGAAAATAAGAAGTTTCTCTTCTGTCACTGTCTTTACAGTTAGGACTAATTGCCCCATGTATGGCATGTTTTAAGGCTGTACCTCCTGGTAAGATATGTTTCCCCCAGTTGTATGAATCTCTTTGTGGTTTTGTTTTGTTTGTTTGTTTCTCAAAGAACAAAGATCATACTCTTGGAGGAAATGTACTATATTTGAAATGGTCTCCAGTTTTCTTTGGAGGAAAAAAAGTGAGTAGCAGTGGGTGAAAATGCACGTCATGAAGATTCAGACTGAATAGTTTGACAAATTTGCTGGAAGATGAGTGAGTCTGTGTGTTGATGGGTACTAAGGAGAAACTCCAACCCAACCTTCCACTTATTTACCTGAGGATCATGTATATCTGAGCATGTCTAGAGGTATGGTGTGATGGGTCTGAAAATAGTCTATTTTGAGAGAGGGAACAAGACATCCTCTGTAAGGAAAATAAATCTAGGGAAAGTAGTTATTTTGATTTGGTTGAACTAATAGAAATGTTCCATTTATTGAAGACAGAAGATAATTTTGGAGTCTGTCTCTGAGATTGTTTTCTGCCCATGTACACTGTCTTGAAAGTGCTTTTTCACTAAAAGGAACAAGTAAAGCCATTAGGCACACTGGACCACATAAGCTTGGTGCACATGAATGGAGAGTGATTCTAACGTGGAAAAGAGTGGCCTTCCCACACCAGTAGGGAATGCTGCATGATGAGGCCATGTGGAGAGTGCCAACAAACAGCAAGGGATGGCATGAGCATGACCTGCAGCTGTTTGGTATAGAGGAATAATACTGGCTCCAAATAGGAAAACTATTGATATTCCTGTCACAGACAAGAGGTCAAATGTCTTTGTTTGTGTAGTATTCAAAGAGTAGTCTGTGTTATGTTTTCTACTCAAGCACAGTATAATACTTATGGGTTTGAAATACTTATGGGTTTTAAAAACAAGACATACATTTGTTTTACATATGGACCTCTAGCATAACATTGCTAACACTGTACTCTAATTTTTGATTTTCCCCACTAGACAGTGAACTCCTTAAGGACAGAGGCCAGATTTTGCATATCTTTATCATTTAGCACCTGACACAGAGGCAGTGTTGAAATACATATTTGCATTAATGGAGAGAAATTAAATCTCGCCTTTACCTCTGCATGCTGCAATTAATTAGATTGATTATGTTCCCTTGTTACCTGATCACAGAAAAAAAAAAAATCCCATGAAGTATTCCTAGATGCTCATAATTATTGGTTTTAGGCTTGTACCTCTCTCTAGATTACAAGCTCCTCTAAATCAAGAGCTTATGTTTTGCTGACTACTGCAGAGCTGATGCCTATAACACTGGGTCATCAATATATTTTTACTGCGAAGTATACACAATTGAAAAGTATAGACCCCTCATTATTTCCCTAAAGTAAGTCATACAAAAAATGCCATTAACCCTAGGTAAAGATGCAACGGATAATGCAGTCATATACCCTATTCAAATTCCTCCTTTGCTTCAATTTCTGAGAGGAAATTCATTTACTTCATTTACTTTTTCTTTTAGTAATATAGAAATACCTTTAATATCTTAAGTGAAAAATAAGTACATGAAATAGAATGCAGGCTATTATGATAGCTATATACAATTATGTAGAGAAGACCAAAAGGAAAAATATAAAATCATTTGTAATTTATTTGAGGATTGGGGGATTATATATTTCCCCATCTATTTTTCAAATGTGCACTATTGTTATAATACTTTAATAATAAAAATGTTAATTTAAAGCTTATTAATAATATTCTTCACTTATTTCCAGTATGGCTGTAATGTTGGCTGTAAATATGAAACTTTCTTTCACACACCAATATTTTCAAGAATGGAATATTCTCATGCAGTATGTGGTAAGATGCATTGTTTCTCTCTGGATTGGGCTGATATATTTTCAATCAAACCTGTTTCCTCTATGAAATTAAGTTTCCACTGGAGACTTTATTCTCACTGTATATAAGCAGTAGTTAACAAAAAGCCACTATTTTGAAATGTCAAGTGCTTCCTATACTAAGATGTTTTTATACATTGATAATTTACAATCAGCTTGATTAAAGCACTGAAGCTTAAAAGTGCATTGGGACAACATCTTCATATACACAGGATAAACCCAGAGGTTCAAATACAGAACTTAAACACAGAAGGTCAAATACAGAACTACTATTTCTTAGGGAGTTATCACTTAGGAAAACCATGCTTTTTATGCCAGGAGAGATGTACTTAAATCCAAGGCTTTCATCCCTTGGAAGATGAATGAAGACCCCTTTGTTTTTATCCTTCACCTCCTAGAGTTCCCAGAACCTGACGGTAGAGAAATCCGCTTCTGTGGGTTGAGCAGAGAAGGGTGCAAATAGCTTGAGCTCAAACAATAATGCTGTATCCAATTTCATAAACGATTCCACTTTCCTGAGACTTTCTCCTCAAGTCTGCATCTCTTCCTGTGTTCCCTATCTTGATTCATGATTCCATCTTTCAGGAATTTACCTAAGAGAAACACTTCACAGATATTACAAGACTTCCCTGTCCTTCATTCAAAAACTGTCAACTTCTGTCAACTAAACCTCTAAAATGATTCTTGAGATGATTCCCTCTTTATTTCTTTTTTTTTTTAACATTTTTATTGGAGGATAATTGCTTTACATATTTGTGTTAGTTTCTGCTATATGACAAAGTGAATCAGCTATACATATACATATATCCCCATACCCCTCTTCTTGCTTCTCCCTCCCACCCTCCCTATCCCACACCTCTGGGTGGTCACAAAGCACCGAGCTGATCATCCTTGTGCTATGTGGCTGCTTCCGACTAGCTATCTATTTTACATTTGGTACTGTATACATGACAGTGCCACTGACTCATTTCGTCCCAGCTTACACTTCCCCTTCCCCATGTCCTCAAGTCCATTCTCAGTATTTTTTTGAGGATTTTCACATCTATGTTCATTAGTGATATTGGCCTGTAGTTTTCTTTTTTTGTGACAGCTTCATCTAGTTTTTGGTATCAGTGTGATTGTGGCCTCGTAGAATGAGTCTGGGAGTGTTCCTCCCTCTGCTGTATTTTGGGAGAGTTTGACAAGGATAGATGTTAGATCATCTCTAAATATTTGATAGAATTCACCTGTGAAGCCATCTGGTCCTGGACTTTTGTTTGTTGGAAGATTTTTAATCACAGTTTCAATTGAAGTGCTTGTGATTGGTCTGTTTATATTTTCTATTTCTTCCTAGTTCAGTCTCAGAAGGTTGTGTTTTTCTAAGAATTTGTCCATTTCTTCCAGGTTGTCCATGTTATTGGCATATAGATTCTTGTAGTAATCTCCCATGATCCTTTGTATTTCTGCAGTGTCAGTTGTTACTTCTCCTTTTTCATTTCTAATTCTGTTGATTTGAGTCTTCTCCCTTGTTTTTCTTGACTAGTCTGGCTAATGGTTGATCAATTTTATCTTCTCAAAGAACCAGCTTTTAGTTTTATTGATCTTTGCTATCATTTCCTTCATTTCTTTTTCATTTATTTCTGATCTAATCTTTATGATTTCTTTCCTTCTGCTAACTTTGGGTTTCTTTTGTTCTTCTTTCTCTAATTGCTTTTGGTGTAAGGTTAGTTTGTTTATTTGAGATTGTTCTTGTTTCTTGAGGTAGGATTGTATTGCTATAAACTTCCCTCTTAGAACTGCTTTTGCTGCATCCCATAGGTCTTGGGCCATTGTGTTTTCATTGTCATTTGTTTCTAGGTATTTTCTGATTTCCTCTTTGATTTCTTCAGTGATCTCTTGGTTATTTAGTAGTGTATTGTTTAGCCTCCATGTGTTTGTAATTTTTCCAGGTTTTTTCCTGTAATTGATATCTAGTCTCATAGCATTGTGGTCAGAAAAGATACTTGATACAATTTCAATTTTCTTAAATTTACCAAGATATGATCTATCCTGGAGAATGTTCCATGAGCACTTGAGAAGAAAGTGTATTCTCTTGTTTTTGGATGGAATGTCCTATAAATATCAATTAAGTCAATCTTGATTAATGTGTCATTTAAAGCTTGTGTTTCCTTATTTATTTTCATTTTGGTGGATCTGTCCATTGGTGAAAGTGGGGTATTAGGCTCTACTATTATTGTGCTATTGTAGGTTTCCCCTCTTATGGCTGTTAGTATTTACCTTATATATTGAGGTGCTCCTATGTTGGGTGCATAAAGATTTACAATTGTTATATCTTCTTCTTGGATTGATCTCTTCATCATTATGTAGTGTCCTTCTTTGTCTCTTGTAATCATCTTTATTTTAAATTTTATTTTGTCTGATATGAGAATTGTTACTCCAGCTTTCTTTCGATTTCCATTTGCATGGAATATTTTTTTCCATCCCCTCACTTTCAGTCTGTATGTTTCCCTAGGTCTGAAGTGGGTTGCTTGTAGACAGCATATAGATGGGTCTTGTTTTTGTATCCATTCATCCAGTCTATGTCTTTTGGTGGGAACATTTAATTCATTTACATTTAAGGTAATTATTGATATGTATGTTCCTATTGCCATTTTCTGAAATGTTTTCAGTTTGTTATTGTAGGTCTTTTCCTTCTCTTGTGTCTCCTGCCTAGAGAAGTTCCTTAGCATTTGTTGTAAAGCTGGTTTGGTGGTGCTGAATTCTCTTAGCTTTTGCTTGTCTGTAAAGGTTTTAATTTCTCCATCAAATCTGAATGAGATCCTTGCTAGGTAGAATAATCTTGGTTGTAGGTTTTTCCCTTTCATCACTTTAAATATGTTCTGCCACTCCCTTCTGGCTTGCAGAGTTTCTGCTGAAAGATCAGCTGTTAACCTTATGGGGATTCCCTTGTATGTTACTTGTTGCTTTTCCCTTGATGATTTTAATATTTGTTCTTTGCATTTAATTTTTGATAGTTTGATTAATATGTGTCTTGGCATATTTCTCCTTGGATTTATCCTGTATGGGACTCTCTGCACTTCCTGAACTTGTTTGACTATTTCCTTTCCTGTATTAGGGAAGTTTTCAACTATAATCTCTTACAATATTTTCTCAGTCCCTTTCTTTCTCCCTTCTTCTTCTGGGACTCCATTAATTCAAATGTTCGTACATTTAATGTTGTCCCAGAAGTTTCTGAATCTGTTCTCAATTCTTTTCATTCTTTATTTTGCTCTGCAGTAGTTATTTCCACTATTTACCTTCCAAGTCAATTATTTGTTCTTCTGCCTGTGTTATTTATGCTATTGATTCCTTCTATAGAATTTTTAATTTCATTTATTGTGCTGTTCATCATTGTTTGTTTGCTTTTTAGTTCTTCTAGGTCCTTGTTAAACATTTCTTGTATTTTCTCCATTCTATTTCCAAGATTTTGGATCATCTTTACTATTACTCTGAATTCTTTTTCAGTTCAACTGCCTATTTCCTCTTCATTTGTTTGGTCTGGTCAGTTTTTACCTCGCTCCTCCATCTGCTGCATATTTCTCTGTTTTCTCATTTTGGTTAACTTACTGTGTTTGGGGTTTCCTATTCGCACACTGCAGGTTCGTAGTTCCTGTTGTTTTTGGTATCTGCCCCCAGTGGTGAGGTTTGTTCAGTGGGTTGTGTAGGCTTCCTGGTGGAGGGGGTTGGTGCCTGTGTTCTGGTGGGTGGGGCTGGATCTTGTCCTTCTGATGGCAGGTCTGCTTCTGGTGGTGTGTTATGGGGTGTTTGTGAACCTAGTATGATTTTAGGCAACCTCTCTGCTAATGGGTGGGGTTGTTTTCCTGTCTTGTTAGTTGTTTGGCATGGGGTGTCCAGCACTGGAGCTTGCTGGTCATTGAGTGGAGCTGGTTCTTAGAGTTGAGACTGAGATCTCTGGGAGATCTCTTGCTGATTTATATTACATGGGGCTGGGAGGTCTCTGGTGGTCCAATGTCCTTAAATTGGTTCTTCCACCTCCAAGGCTCAGGCCTGACACCTGGCCAGAGCACCAAGATCCTGTCAGCCACACGGCTCAGAAGAAAAGGGGGAAAAAAATGAAAGAAAGAAAAAATAAATAAATAAAATAAAGTTATTAAAATAAAAAACTTAAATATATATATATATATATATATATATATAATTAAAATAAAAACTAAAGTAATAAAAAAAATAAAAGAAGAGAGCAACCAAACCAATAAGGAAATCCACCAGTGCTAAGAAGTGTTAAAAACTAAACTAGGATAAACATATAAATCAGAAACTAGATAGTCACATATAGCAAACCCCAAGTCTACAGTTGCTTCCAAAGTCATCCGCCTCAATTTGGGATGATCCGTTGTCTATTCAGGTATTCCACAGATGCAGGGTACATCAAGTTGATTGTGGGGATTTAATCCACTGCTCCTGAGACTGCATGGAAAAATTGTCCTTTCTTTTCTTTGTTAGCATAGCTCCTCAGGTTCAGCTTTGGATTTGGCACCACCTCTGTGTCTAGGTTGCCCTCTGGTGTCTGTTCTTCGTTCAGACAGGAGGGTGTTAAATGATCGGCTGATTAGGGGGCTCTGGCTCACTCAGGCAGGGGAGAGGGAGGGTTACAGAATGCGGGGCAAGCCTGCAACAGCAGAGGCCAGCTTGACGTTTCCACAGCCTGAGGCATGCCATGTTCTCCCAGGGAAGTTGTCCCTGGATCACGGGACCCTGGCAATGGCAGGCTGTTCAGGCTCCTGGGTGGAGAGGTGTGGATAGTGACCTGTGCTTGCACACAGGATTCTTGGTGGCTGCAACAGCAGCCTTAGCGTTTTATGTCCATCTCTGGCATCCACGCTGATAGCTGCAGCTTGCGCCTATCTCTGGAGCTCGTTTAGGTGGTGCTCTGAATCTCCTCGCCTCACGCACCCAGAAACAATAGTCTCTTGCCTCTTAGGCAGGTCCAGATTTTTTTCTGGACTCCCTCCTGTGTAGCTGTGGAGCACTAGTCCCCTTCAGGCTGTGTTCACGCAGCCAACCCCAGTCTTCTGCCTGGGATCTGGCCTCCGAAACCCGAGACTCAGCTCCCAGCCCCCACTCACCCCAGCAGGTGATCAGACAAGCCGCTCAGGCTGGTGAGTGCTGGTCAGCACTTATCCTCTATGTGGGAATCTCTCTGCTTTGCCCTCTGTACCCCTGTCTCTGTGCTCTCCTCTGTGGCTCCAATGCTTCCCCCTCCACCCACTCCCTGTCTCCACCAGTGAAGGGGCTTCCTAGTGTCTGGAAACTCTTCCTCCTTCACACCTCCCTCCCAGAGGTGCAGGTCCCATCCCTATCTTCTCTCTGTTTTTCTTTTTTCTTTTGTCCTACCCAGGTACGTGGGATTTTCTTATTTTTTGGGAAGTCTGAGATCTTCTGCCAGCATTCAGTAGGTATTCTGTAGGAGTTGTTCCACATGTAGATGTATTTTTGATGTATTTGTGACAAGGAAGGTGATCTCCATTTCTTACTCCTCCACCATCTTGAAGGTCCTCCTCTGTTTTACTTTTAGAATTAAAATATACAGCCTGGAACACTGAATAAAATAAAATGATTATTGCCTGCAGCTGATTTATTTTGAAATATGCCACATTCTTGGAAGATTCAATTGACAGACCACAGAAACGATCACTATCAAGTTAACTATTCCTTGATAAGTACCATACCCAATGGAGAATATGGTTGTAAAATGAAAATATTATGGAGTTTATTTTTAGTGTATGAGGATAATTTTTGCATGTGTGTGTGTGTGAAATCTATTACCCTTGTCTTTACCCAGATTTTTCTATAGGGCAACAATAGAGATGTTATTGTGTGAAACTTGCAAAGAGTTAGCTGTTGTTTTATATTTTTGGCAGGACATAGTGACTAACTTGTAAATTACTCTTTAACAATATTTCTCAAGATATTGTATGCAAATGAACAAATTCACATGGAAGCACTTAAAAATTCATAATCCTGAGTCCTACTCTAAAGCATTCCACCTAGACCACAGGCCTCATTCATTTTAGAAATTATTAATGGGTATATTTATACATTCCAACGTTTGGTGTTGCTACTCTGTTACATAAAATACTCACCAGCTTTTGATTTTCAAATTAAACCAGTATACGTTTTTTATTACTCTTATTATTTTGGAAGACCTAACAGAGGGAAACAGATGATTGATAAGGAGGGACTAAAATATTAATATTTGCTATAATTTAAACACTATGCTAGATTATTTCATAAATCTCCTTTTATTAAAACCTAAAAAACTTATATTAATATTTTATTATCTACAGATGAGAAAACTGACACTGGAAAGTTTATTCTTTTATGCTAATACAGTCATAGGATTTCTAAATTGAAGTATAGTTGACTTATAATATTATATTAGCCTCAGGTGTACAACATGATTTGATATTTTTATACATTATGAAATGATCACCACTTCAGTAAGTCTAGATACCATCTATCTCCATACAATGTTATTACATTATTATTGACTGTACTCCCTATGCTATACATTACATCCCCAGTACTTATTTATTTTATAACTGAAAGTTTGTAACTCTTAATCCCCTTCCTCTATTTCACCCATCTCTGGCAATCATCAGTTTGTTGAATCTGAGTCTCTTTCTGTTTTGTCATGTTTGTGCATTTGTTTTGTTTTGTTTTTAAATACCACACAAAAGTGAAATCATATGCTATTTGTGTTTCTCTGTCTGACTCATTTCACTTAGCCTAATACCGACCCTCTGGGTCCATCATGTTGTCACACATGGCAAGATTTCATTCTTCTCCATGGCTGAGTATAATTCCATTATATATATACCACATCTTTATTCATCTATCAATGGACACTTAGGTTGCTTCCATATCTTGGGCTATTGTAAATAATACTTCAATGAACATTATGGTACGTATATCTTTTTGAATTGGTGCTTTTGTTTTCTTCAGAGAAATACCTAGAAGTGGAGTTGCTGGATTGTATGGTAGTTCTATTGATATTTTTAATTTAATCCACCAACAGTGCACAAGGGCTCCCTTTTCTCAACATCCTTGCCAACACTTGTTATTTCTTATATTTTTGATAATAACCATTCTGGCAGCCATTGTGGTTTTGATCTGCATTTCTCTGATCATTAGTGACTTTGAACATCTTTTGGTGTGCCTGTTGGCCATCTGCATGTCTTCTTTGGAAAAGTGTCTATTCAGGTCTCCTGCCCATGTTTTTTTAATTGGATTTTTTTTTTTATATTGAGTTGTATGAGTTCTTTATATATATTGGATATTAACTCCATATCATTTGAAATATCTTCTCCCATTCAGTAGATTCTATATTTTTTCCTCCTTTGTCATAAATTAATTGACCATAAATGTATGGGTTTATTTCTGGGCCTCTATCCTGTTCCAATGATCTATCTGTCTGTTTTCATGCTAGTGCCATACTGTTTTGATTACTGGGTCATTCTTTATCTCTCCTTCAATTCTGAATGATAATTTTGCCAGGTAGAGTATTCTGGGTTGTATTTTTTTTTTTCCTTTAAGTACTTTAAATATATCATGCCACTCCCTCATGGCCTGCAAAGTGTCTGCTGAAAAAAATCATCTGATAGCCTTGAAGGGATTCCCTTGTATGTGACTAGCTGTTTTGCTCTTACTGCCTTTAAAATTCTATCTTTATCTTTAACTTTTGCCATTTTATTATTATATATCTTAGTGTAGATATCTTTGTGTTCATCTTTTTTGGGACTCTCTGTGCTTTCTGGACCTGGATATCTGTGTCCTCCTCTAAGTTAGGGGCATTTTCAGCCATTATTTCTTCAAATAATTTTTTGGCACCTTTATCTCTTCTCTCTCCAGGACCCCTTAATGTGAATATTAGTATGCTTGACATTGTCCCAGAAGTCCCTTAAACTCTTCTCATTTTTAATTTTTTTGTATGTTCTGATTGGTTGATTTCTGCTATTTTGGCTTCCAGATTGCTCATACGTTCATCTGTATCATCTAATTTGCTGCCATTTCTCTCTAGTGTATTTTTCATTTCAGTTATTGTATTCTTCAGCATTGGTAGGTTATATCTCATATATTCTAACTCTGCTGAATTTTCCACTGTGTTCCTCTATTCTTGTCCCAAGTTCAGTTAGCATATTTATGACCATTACTTTGAACTTTTTATCAGGTAAATTACTTATCTCTGTTTCACTAGAGTTTACTTCTGGGTTTTTATCTTGTTCTTTCATTTGGAACATATCCTCTTTCTCTTCATTTTCTTTGACATTTTGTGGGGTTTTTCCCTATGAATTAAGCAAAACAGTTACCTCTCTTGCTCTTGAAGGCCAAGATGCTGTTGTGTGGGAGCATTCCCTGTGTAGACTGCCATGTGCTGAGTGGCTTTGGCAGGCCAACTGGGGCTGGATAAGACATCAGCCAAGGGGGAGAGGGGTCCTGGAGTGCACTGGTCTGGAGCCACTCTGTCAGGATGACTGGAACTGGAGTGGGCAGTTTTTCCAGGGTGCACCAGGCCAGGCTGAGTTTACCTTAATGAGATGGTTGGAGCTGTAGCAGGTGCGAGCCTGGGCCATGCTGGCTTGGCCTTGGCAGGCTGCCTAGAGCCCCAGGCCCTTGTCAGACTGCTGCTTCTCTTCTGGGACTTGGAGTGAGTTTGTGCATGAATCCTTTAATAGCAGGGTCTTGATTTCCTATAGCCCTCCAGCTCTTCTGGATGTATACCTCATTGGTTGTCAAAGCCAGACAAGAGCAGGGCTTATCTTCCCTGTGCTGGCCCCCACGGTGGGGTATCTGATGTGGTGCTCAAACTCATCACTCCTTAGAGAAGACCTCCACATTTGTGATATTCCCTTTAACTTGTGTGTCACTGTGCTGGGGGTGTGTGTCCTGACTTGATAGCATCTCTGCCTCTTATATCCAACTCAATGTGGCTTTATATTTATATATTAGTTGAAGAGCTATTCTGCTAGTCTTCATGTCATTCTCAGAGAGAGTTATTCTATATGTAGTTGTAGTTTTGGTGTGTCCATTGGAGGTGACCTCTGGTGCCATCTTGATCCCACCCCCGGCTCATAGGATTTCAACTCAGATTCTCTATTTCACCTAAGCCTATATCCTTTTATTTCATCTTTCTGAGCACAAAACAAAAGTCAAGATGTATACATGAGAAATAATAGCACATTTCATGGGAATTCTAAAGAAGCAAAGATCACTGAGGCCTGTAGAGATGAGACCTGAAGTAGGCCTTGCAAATGGGTAGGGATTTCAAATAGGTGTTAATAGCAAAACATGTTAATAGTAAAAGAAGTGATTGATGAGGTGAATGTATGCATGCATGGATAAATAAATAAATATAATCTGGGGCATACTAAGTTCTCCTTCATACTAATTACATAAATGTAAATATGGGCCCAGTAGCAGACTAAAATACCTACCCAGTATTTCCTTGCAAATTTGAAAATAGTTCTTTATATGACAAAGTCTATAAGGGATCTATAATATGAATCCATGAAAATTGAAACCCTTTCTTACATAGCAGCATATCATCAGTTTGGATTATGCAATGGAACACATTCTAAGTAAGAGAAATGGCATGAGTGATTACAGAGCAATAGGAATGAGACCAACCTACTTAAATAGAACCAGAAAAGTAGCTAGTTTAAACCAAGGTGTTTGAGGAGTAGTAGTAACATATATTTATAACATATCTTATGATTATAAAGCATTTTCATTTCCTTAATCATGTGATTCTCATAAAAGTATTATGAGTTATGAATTATTATTCCAATTATTTTTAAGTTGAGAAATCATTTTACTTAAATTCATATGTCCTGGAAAAATTAAAGCTTGGACTCCATCACATCTTTTTATTTCTGATTAGTCATGTTTTTCCACTTATACTATGAATATCCCATATTTGAATAGAGAATGGACTCAAGTTACGGATCAAACTAAGTCAATTTATAAATCAGATACTTATTGATTTGCTAAGTAACCAGTCTCTATAAATATACTTGACTGGCTTCCCTGATGTCAGCCAAGATTTGATGTCCAATTACAAACTATTATCAAAATTTTTACCCTAAATGTAGTTTCTACTATATTTTGTCTTTGGGATAGTAACACTAAGGGCTCTTAGAATGAGCTTTATGAAAAACAGTAGGCTTGTGCAGAAGTAGTGGAAAATAGCCAGCTTCCTTTCCTTTTCTTCACAATTTAAAACTGACCCCATAGCTTCTTACTTCCCAAAGCCTCCTCCTTTCCCTATGCTCCAGTTAAGTGCTCAAAACTCAAAGAATTTTAACTGAGACTCTTGATTCTGACCCTTCATCAGCCTTATTCATACTGGTTGTATATGCTCTTGTTGGGGGTTGTGCGGGTGGTACAGCTGCTTAAGACAAATTGCTACTGAGATTTTCCTTACTGGACATTTCAGAAAATGTAATAAAGTTCTTACTACCACAGCAGTTTTGCTTCTAATTCAATCAGCTCTTCAGTCATTCCAGAGTGAGCAATGAGTAGTGACTGTGTACTGAAGTGATCTGCTGGGGTCTGACCAGATGTACTGTCAAAAATAGATGGTGACTGTTTTAGAAATGCTCTGATAAAGAAGGATAGATCTTCTTTTTTTTAAATGGGTAACAAAGAGGAAAACTAAAGATACACCAAGTGGGAGGAAGTTCTATGAATAAAGATATGAAACTCACAAAGGTGGTGTATTTGGAGGGAAAGAAGCATTTAAAAGCTTTCAAGCAAGCCTAATGTGTGGCCATATTGAAAACACAAGACTATGCATTTGATATCTTGTATTAGACTGTGAGAGTGAGACAGTTACTGATATGAGTCCCCATATCCGTAACTCACAGTACTATGATCACCATTTATAATGCTTAAGAAAGGGAAACACTATAAAAGAATCACTGAAGACATAATTCTTTAGAGAGGAAATAATTTTTGTAATATCTAATGTTTAAATATCAAGTAAGAAAAAAACAGTTTCTCAAATTGGGGATTTTAGAACAATGTTTTGCCTTAAAAAGCTCTTGTTTGACTGAATTAGTAATTTCTCTGTATTACACACAGTTCCCAGACTGGGAGAGAGTTTAGAGCAATTTTATATTTACAGAAAACTTTCATTGCACAGTGTTTCACAGATGGGTGTATGCTTTATGTAGAGGCCATATTAGATCCACTTCTGAAACCCAGTAGACTCCCAATAACACAGAACTGTTCTACCCACAAATTAGGAAACTGTGCTCTCAGAAAAAGGTAGCACAGAATGCACCTCAAGGAGAAAAAGATGAAGAAATAAGACTTTCCTACCATATCAGATTTTCTAATATTAACTTAGAAGGTTAAATGTTTTTATTCAGATAAATGAAGATGGCTACCATGGTGAGCTGCATGGGGCTCTATTAAAAAGAAGGAATAATCAATCAATTAATCAGATCTCCTTGGGACAGGAATCAGTTTATCCAACCCTCTTCCACTACACCTAAATAAGAAAAAGTCAATCAAATGGATGAGAATGGAGTGATGCAGAACCAGGGTGGGCACTAAGAGTGAGGACATATAGGGAGTAGATGGAGACCAAGGCTTTAGGAAGTACACAGGACTACCACAAAAGATCTGCAAGAAGATCAAAAGGATGAAGTAAACCTTAGGTGAAATAACAATGTTTAACTCAATGATCCTAATCTTTTATGAGGGTAAATTCTATTATACCCATAAAGAGTCAAACACATTTTGACTTCTATAACCCAAGATTCTATATGCAGGTTGTACATTACAGTGGGTTGAATGATTGGAGAAGAGAAATTTCAATTATGTATTATGAAGGGAAATTGTACCTAGAAGGGAGAATTATGAAATAAATAATCTGGAGGGAAATAGTATTTCTTGAGTCCTACTGTGACCTGATGAGAATTGGCTAATGTGTAATAAACACAGAAGTGCCCCCAATGCAAATAAAGTTGAGAAACCATGAGATAATTTTCATTCTATTAGTGCCATTAAAGCTAGTGAGGTTTAAGTTTTGGAAGTTAGAAAATAAAACCTTAAGGATCTTTGGCAGAAGTAAAGAGTAGACAGGTTTGGAATAATATAAATAATTTGAAAAGTATGATGTAAACAGGGAATTTCAACAATAAAAGCTATAACTATCAAATTGTTTTATTAGATAACATCTGTTAGATATCATGCTAGATTGGAAAGGAAGTTTAAAATGCACAGATGATTCTCAGAGGAGAATATTTCAAGAGGAACAAAGAATATATGAAATATTCATACAACTAATTTAAAGCACAATGCTTGAGTAGGAGATGAGGTCTGAAAAATGAATAACTAACATAAAGTTAGAGAGTAATATAGAAAGCAAAAATTTGATCTAAATGAAAGAACATTTTAAAAGGCAGATTAAGGAAAGATGGATGTGATGATACTGAAAAGGGTAGGAGCTGTTGCATTTTTACTTGGATCTGGAAATAGGAAGAAGAGGGGAGCTGTGGTCGGGCAGTTATTTACAATACAAATGAGTTTCTTACTTGCAGGCAAGTAATTGCCAAAGAGACAGATATAATTTAATTTCTTGGCAGTTTTTTCTGCCTTAATAATATAATTATATTTGATTTAAGTGAGATAATATTTGTAAAACATCTGGCCAAGTAAATATGGATTCACTTTTCTTAAACCCCTACATCAAGGATCTTTGAAAACATTATCAATGTATATACGGTAGAGTTTCTAAATAGTTTTGTTTTGCCTCTCTAGACATCCTAGAAGATCACTAAAGTAAATAATCAGTTTTTAAAAAATCTAAGTATTAAGTGCTCATATGATTAATATATTTTAAATATATGGACCATTGTAAAACAATATTAACATGATTTTTCTGAATATTTCAGTAATGGCTTAAGTACCTCTAGGATGTGCTGTGCAGCTAGACATAACATGTCTCATTGTCACCATCTTGTCTCTCTAACATTAATACTCAAAATGATCAGAAGGTAAAACAATTTCAAACTCAGCTAGGAAAATGCATGCAGATATTGAGAAAATGAGCAGTGAATACAACAGAAAAAATAACACTTTTGCAAAAGTTACATTTATAAAGTGTAAAGGAAGATGTAGGGTGACGTGTTAGAGCAAAAAACAAAATGCAGTTTTCTGAAAGAAAAAAGTGAAAAGAAATTAACAAATGGTATTGTTTGAAACATCAAAGAAAAAAACTCATGAAATGAAAATAATTATTTTATGTTAGTCCTTAAATGGATGTTCGTGTTGTAAATATTTATATAATGTATTTTTTATCCATATATCTGTTATTTTAATTGAACTTGTTAACAAAACCTTTCCACAAAAAGGATTCCAGGTCCAAATGCTTTCACTAGTAATATATAGTGTATTTGATATGCACCCTTCGGTATATTCTCATTTGTGAGGAATTTAATGCAACACATCAATTATTCTGGACACAAATGAATTGCCACGCCTAGGTGGTAAGTCTGGGGAAGCAAGTATTTTGTCTTATCAGATTTCATCACTACAATTAAGTTATTATGGAGCTCTACTGTAACTATTTTAATTTCACTACCCTTACCCATAAGCATCAATATCACCTTCTCTTCCATGTGTGGAGCTATTATAAAACCAAATGAGTAGTTTTAGCTGAATTTGCCTTTTAGTGGTGTCACAAAACAATATAGCCTGAGTTTAAATATGAGTGGTTAGATTGAAGAAACTTTTTGGTGCGTGGTGGGGCCATATGAGGGAACTAAGATGGAGAAAGGAGACCTGGCCTGAGACTGAGTTCAGAAATAGGCTGTTCAGCTTTGGATAATCACTTAAGTGTAATTCCCTCATCCTTAAAATAAAATGAGTGATATTTAAGCTTCTAATTTTATAAACTACTAGACTAATATTGTGTGTGTGTTTTTCTAAACAGGTAAATACAAACTCAATATCATCTTGTATCATGTTTTGGAAATAACTAACCTTGGTTAAAAACCTGACCTGTGAAATTTTAATCTCCAAAGTAACATGATGAATTGAAACACACACATACACAGATACAAAGGTGATATATATACACACACACAGGTACACACACAGATGTGTATGTATACTATAAATTTATATATATAATTTATGATTGTAAAATAGATTTATATGTCAATATTGAAAATAAATGCAATAGGTTATTTGAAAACTAAATTTCCTATGGTAAACATGAATAGAATATTTAAGATTAGGTTATGTTTCAAACTGAAAAACTATGTAAACCCTCGTACTTCTCACTGGATTTTCATGATGATATGATGTTGTTTATATACACTAAGTTTATTCTAGGTATCTTAGCATCAGTCTTATTTCAAATGTGTTTTCCTATTGTAAAACCTTATGTCATGTAGCATTTCCATATACAGTAATTGGCTTAAGCAATCTGGTCATTATATTTCCACCACGTGTAAATCTACCTTGTATTCACTTAAGACAGCTAACTGCTAGAAGTGAGAAGCATGCCAATTACATTCTCAATATACTCTGAGAAGGGTATGCTGGGTAAGTCACTTTCTGTGTATTTTACTCTACATTTTGATAAAAGTCAATATTTAAAATCTTTCTGAGAGTGTGTGATGTACATTTGAGACTCTTTAAGTAGAGTCCATTCCTACCAAATAAATTAGTAAAAATCTTTAAAAAATAAATAAATAAAAGTATTTCCAACAGTTTAAATGCCTTTGTTACTAAGTTCATTCACTAATAACTTCATCTAAGATATTGCTGTTTAATCATTAAGTAAAATCTTGGATGTGAACAGAGATATCTAATAGCACTCCTTTTTTTTTTGCTTTGAGATTTGTTTTTTACAGTAAATAGCAACTTGCCATGCAACAATAAAGCAAATACAAAAGGCAAAAAGAGAGTTTCTGTACAGCACTTCAAGGCAATTTGGAAAGTCATAGGTTCATCATATAAATAATGGCTTCTGAGATTTGATCCTTAGAGTTTCATAAAAATAGTTTTTCAGTAGTTATTTTTGAAGCACTCATTAAGAGAAAGAATTCTAGACACGACTTGAGTTTAGTACTACACAAATAATATATTTTAAAGGTACATGGAATAAATAGCAAACATTTAACTACATGACTTGATTTACAATAATATCTGAAGGAATCTTGAGGAAAAGGTTACTATGCTTATGACTCTTAGGTGGTGTTTTTGAAACATATAAGTGGTCAATTCTCCATTTTACTTTCCCTGATTGTACTGACAGTACATGTACAATTTCCAGCTACTTGATTTTAAGGAAAAATGCTCTGCAACCTCAGTATTAGATCCAAGGTGAAAGCAATATTTACAAGGACATAAATGCTAAAATGTCCTATGTCTAATACTTAATCACAAGACAAAATGTGTTGATAAAAGAATGTTCACTATGTTCTTTACAAGATGATTTTTATTTTTAGAATAAGTAACAGCTATCATGTTACATGTAATTGTGTTTTAATGTGGTTGTTGAGCTCCAAAAATTTGAGATATTTTTCCTCATTCTCATTTTCTCATTTCTCATTTCTCATTCTCAATCCACTCACTGTGGTAGTGGTGTCGGGGATGAGGGGAGGAGGGGAGTATGATATTGAAAATTGTCAATCAGTTACCAACTAAACATTTAGAAAGAGACCTTCACATTTCCTAGTGACAGACTACAAAATTTATCATTTATCTGTGCACTCTGAAGTAATGTGAAATTCCCCACAATGGGCTATCAGTAACTCGACTGGCCTTGCTAGGGTATTACAAGAAATTCTTTATCACACTTTGAAGGATACCACAGTGTCATGTATTCTGAACTTGGACATTAAAAAGAGGTAAAAGCATTTACTTTCCCCCTTTGATCTGTCAGTACTTTAAAAACCAGAAAATAACTTTACTACTTTTCCAGAGATCCATCCAGACACTCACAAAGCCTTGGTTTTCACCCAGTGCCACTGTCAACCTTCAATGAATTAAATACCGAGATTGAATTCTTGGTTTTTAGTCCCCAGTTGTAACTAACAGATCTGCAATCACTCCCTGACCACACGCACCCTGATTGCCATCTTTCTCTTCTTGCATTGCCTTGCTTTTCTTGTCACAAATTCTGTGTGATTGAAAATGAAAAGAAAAAGAAGAAATGAAATGGAAGAAAATAGGACAGAATAAACTTTATCTACTTTGTTGGCTTTTTACAGAAATCACAGATCAATCCACTTGATACCGACCAGGGTTCTTGGCCTTCCCCAATCAATAGAAATTAATTAAGGCAAGACAAGAAATTCAGGCAAGGCTTTATTGGGGCCCCTGCTACAGCAGTGGGGAGCTAGAACAAGCAACAGTTTCCCTCACTTGCATTCTCGCTGAAGGGAGCAAGCTTGTTCCTTATATGGGGTGAGGGTAGGGGTGTGTCCAGGGGTTGGGCCGGAGGGGTGGCTTAGGTGTTTTGCCCACTCCCTAGTTGGTGGTATGTGCAGGGGGCATACGAAGTACACTGTTTTTGCTCCAGGCTCTTCAAAATTGGCAGTTGGGTTTTTAGGTCTCTTTTTATCTTTTGTCCAGAATTTGCCCCAACTGTGCATGCATGCAGTTATTTTTTGTCCCATATAGTTTCTTTGTATTTTATTGCTCAAGGAGAGGTGTGTCCAGGTACAAGCATTGCAACACTGCAGCAAAGGGTCCCAGGTCCCAGCCTGTCTCACACTGAAACACACAAGTGTTGAAAATTTCACCTCAAATACTGAATGAATGTTATCTCATTATTTTGTCCCTCACATTTGAAGGTATTTGACATAAAGGATGACATGTGAAAATAAATTTAATTCAATTCCTCATTCTAGCTATGTTGCTCATCGTCCTCATAAGAAAATTGGTGTTTTACCATGATTAAAGTGTTTTCCATCCTGGTCTATGATCATTTCATTTTCCCTTAGGAAGTAAAAAAGAGTCTTTGTATATATTGTCAAATCCTTTACATTCCTTAAGTTGTCCTTTGAAGCATTTTAAGTCCATTACATTAGATTAACTAGAGGACATAATATGGTAAGATCTAGCTCTATAGACTACTTTATGTGGTCCAGTTTGTTTAATTTTCATTTCAAGCTTAAAATGATGTGATTTCACTTCCTTCTCTTGATATTGCTATAAATCTCCTGGCTTTGGTTGCAAAACATGCAAAAATTTTAACCTTAGGAAAACAAGTATAAACTAGGGCCTAATGTTGGGGCTGAAAAATGGAATGGTGCAAATGATTAAAGGTACTAATCACACTTTAGGAGTGATTACTTTTAGAAGAAGGGAAATTTCCCAACATTCTAAATGCAATCAGAATTCTCTGTATGTTAATTTCTTAGTGAGAAAACTATGGTATTATTATAAATGACAAAATAGAGGCAGAGCACTTATCAAGAAAAGTAATTTTTTAGCTGAATTCTAAAAAAAATTGTTCTAAAACAAATGCTTTGTTTTGTATGACATGGTGTAACAGCCCCTATGCATAAAAAGTCTAAATTTAAGTAGATATCTCAAGACTACACATATATGACAATAAAAACAAAAATGTGTGATAGTAATAATAATGTTAGTGCTAAATATAGTCTAAGTGTGTCAGGCTGAGTCAGTATGCTACTGGCAGCATTGAGATGAACCTCAATCAGATGATTGAGGTTCAACTGTAGAAGTCTCCAGGCAGAATCAATGTCTGTGAGCTGGGAGGTAGTGCAGTTTTTCCTCAGGGATGTCTGTTGAGGATGAAGTAGGATTCTAAATAACAACTAGAGACAGTAGACAGAAGACCAAGCAAGGATTAACATTTTTCTCAGGATTTCAACTAAATAGAGAGATGCTCATTGCAGTATTCCAGTCCAGGTAAATCAAGAAATCAGGACAAAATAGAGTACCAAAGATTGATGGGAATGTTTTGGGGGATGAAATTGGGGAATATATAATAAGTGAATGTTGAGGACCTTACTCCAGAGTATCTTATGTGGACTTGAAAAAGCAAGACTACGTGAGCAATCACAACTGAGATCAGCTGGAATTCCTTTTCCATTTCCTAGTTTGACTGCAATGCATTCACTACCCAAATGAGGCTGAGTCTCGAAGTGGAATTCTTCAGTAAGGGCAACTCCTCATGTATGAGAAACTTATTTGGGCAGATGTTTTTCAAAATTATTCAGTTCTTTAGGAATACAACTGTTTAACAGAAATTCATCACTCAACAGTCTGTGTTTCACAGTTTATTTTATAGAGATTGTACACTGGTGGCCTGTTGGCCAAATTCAATCTGTGAAACTGCCTTATTTAGACCTTACAGTGATTTAAACTATTTTGAAATAATTCCCATTTTAAAAATCAGATAAATATGTGGATATCAGGCTCTTGGTGAGAAACTGGTTATGGTGTGCTCACATTTTTACATGATAAGTATCAAAGTGATTGAAGTTCATACTCTCTAGTTAACCATGAGCCTCATCATTCTTACACCTAATCTGTTTTACACATTTATGTTAATTTATCTACCAGCCGCTTGGGGCTTTGGTTTTTTAACTCCAAGCTTACTAATATTTGCCTCCCACTTTTTTTTTTTTTTATATTCTCTGTCTTTATTAAACCAGAAATATCTCCTTCGTTTGCTAGATTCTTCAAATTATAAGATTTGCCTGTTAGAGAAAGAATCTCCATCTGGAAAAACTCACAGTCTATGAGTGCATGGTCAAAAGTGGTATAGCATCATGTCAGTTGCTTGGGTTTGAGTCACAGGTGCAAAATGTGCATCCCTTATGATACTAGCAATTTCCTTAACTACACTAAGCCTCAACTACTTCATCTGTGAAATGGAGAAAATTAGTATTATAGTGAAATATTATGTAATATATGTGTGTATATATGTGTGTGTGTATATATATGTGTATTTAAATATACATATATTTGAATACAGCATTTTATAATATGATATAATTATGGGATAGTATAGATAATGATAATATAATATGTTACAGAGTAATAATGTTAATGATAACAATAATATCTAACATGTACTGAATGCTTTACTATATGCCCAGCACTTCTCTAAGTGCTCTGTATCTGCATCTTATCTATTCATGATAGCACCTTGTGAGTTTGGTATTATTATTGTCATCTACATTTATAGATGAGGATTTAAAGCCAGTACTCTGACTCCAGTGGCTCTATTAATGCTTGCAAAGATTTTAACAAGGTACATGAGCCATGATTTTCTAAGGGATACAGGGTTTTTGATTTTCTTTTTAAAGTCAGCTAATTACACTATCTGTATAATGCTAAAATATCTGGACAAGACACTAAGAGAAGAAATTCTTTTATAACAGTTGCCTATTTTCACATACTAGAAGAAGTAAACCACATCATGTTAGACCTACATCAGCATCAAGATTAAGAAACCCAGTTAATAGGAGAGTTATTAAATTGCTTAGTCAACTAAATGTTTTTGAGTGTTAACTGCTGTGATATTCATTTCCAAAGTAATCTAACATTGAAGCTGTGTCTATGGTGGGAAATCTAAAGCCAATTAAATTTTTTTTGAAAGAAAAACAATAGGGATGGGCTTGAGGTCAGTAAAGCAGTGATCTGCAAAATATTCACTTTTAGAACTGACAAAATCCAGGGACTTCACCCTTTATCACTCCAAAGGGTGGGCAGTCAGCTCACCTTGACCCTTTGTTGGACTTCCTTTGATAGATACAATTGGCATGTCTCAAGGAGGATGGTAGTTATGGTGGAAGTGCTCTGAAAACTCAACAGAGATGATTTCTTGGAAATAAAATCACACAAATTCTTGTTTACTCAAATGAGAGCCAGACTGCCACTAATTAAATTATTTTCTATATGAAAAGGTCTACTCCAAGAGCTCTTCATCTCCTAAAAATTCTGGTTTGAAGCTGTTTAAATGAAGGTCTTAGAAAACCTTTGACAAAACCGTTTGGTTGAGCATCTCCCTATGAATGCAATGTGAAAAACGCAAATTTGTGACTTCTTATTAAGCTAACTACAGTAATGATAATGCTAGAGGCAGAGCACTTATCTAGGAAAAGAGAATCAGAGAACATTCTCCCCCCACCCAGCTAAATCCTGTGTTCTTGCCATTTCTTTACACTATTTGACATTATTTTATGGCTGCTACCCATAACAAGTAGACAAGCAAGTGGACTAGGCAAGATCATGCACACACACACACACACAAAGTCATAAAAATAGTTATGAAATTTTGAGCACATATTAAGTGCTAGGTATGATGATTATATATGCTTTACACATTTAAACGTGATATTTATTTAAACCATCCAATGGCCTACATATTATGATCACCTCCATATTATAGATGCAGAAACTGAGCCCTACAAAGTTTGCATAACCTCCCTTACACTGTGCAGCTGTTATATGGCACAACCAAGATCTAAATGTTTGCAGTCTGACTCTAGACCAGGACCGCTCAACCACTACCCACACTGCTTTAAATGTTTTCATTATATTATTCATTTAAGTATCACAATAATCATATTTAGAAGGGTGTTGAAAAGTCCAGATTAGTTAAGTAAATTGCCTACTAGAAGCAGAGATCCAAAGCCATGACTGGCTATATAAATCCCATTATCTTTTCTCAATACTGCATTTCACAGTAACTATAGAAAACTTCAAAACTGATCCATGACACTATTCAACATATACCACAGGCAATATGTTCACTAAGCCTCAAATGAATGAACTATTGAGAGCAGGAAGCCTGAATTCTGCGTGAGAAGTTTCAAGGCAAAGGCTGACCTAAAAGTGGACCTTCAGGATATTGGCCTGGCTTACATATTCTGAAAGGAGGATGTTTGGTATCCCTTGTAGTAAACCCAGAATGCATAAAATATGTGCCTTGGAATAGAACATGGCATGTTCCAGAACCAATGATAACTGAAGGCTGAATCTTTATACTTTGAATCTTTATACTTTTCCTTGAGAAGTGATTTGCACAATTTGGCAAGGTGTTGGGCATTTTAAAAGGCCCTTAACAGTTTGACATCTAAGTGTGCTAGCTTTAAGGCAAAGTTCTGGAATCAAGCCCAAGTAGAGCCGAATTCCAGGTTAGAACTGCCACTAAATATAGTGCTCTTAGCCCAACAATCTGAGACTTTTTAAGCAAGGTGGTTGTTTTTTGAGCATCCTACATTTTTTATGTGCTCAACTTGTGAAGTGCCACATGCCTCAGAATACTTTCCTTCAAAAGAGATACTTAGGCAGTTCTCTCCCATGATGTAGTTATAGACTGTATTAGTTCTTCTAAAAAACAGTTGTTTATATTTGTTCTGATTGAATTCCATAACCATTAAATACGACCATTTCTTTAAATTGCCAGGAGCCATTATAAAATGCAATTTACCTTTCTATAGCCTTTCTATTAAAATCCAAACAACATTGCTGTGGCTGCAAAATCATAGATGATATAATGGATTGAATCACACTGCAGTTTTTTGTTTAGTTTGTTGTCAAAATTTAAATCATGGTTTGTAATTTAATTTTGTGATTCTAGAAAGCATGATGATTTGATGCTATTCATTTGCCTTTAAATAAAATCACACTGATGAATATGTATTGGGAATTAGTTACTTTCCAAATTTATGTGGCTCTTGTAGAATACAATTGTTGACAATTAAGCCAGAAATACTTACTGACAAGAAGAGCTTAAAGAGATACAGCAAATTGTGGAGAAAATGACAGGGAGAGACATAGAGTTCAGTTGAGAAGTAACTTAACTAAAGTGATTAATGTGTGGAGGCAAAAGAAATAAAATATCCTACTGAGGCACATATTATCTGAGTTGAACAATACACCTTAACTAGATGCCTCCTCTAAGCCACGAACCAGGTTAGGGACAAGAATTATGAAAATGCTATGCCTGATGCCTGGGAGAAGCTTTTGGTTTGGGGCCTTTGAATTACATTTGTTCCTACTGGAAAAGATCTGCAAAATTATTTTCATTTACCAGCTTTATCATTTGATGGCAAAGGAAAACTTGTCAACTTATTCTGCCCTGCCTGACTTCCCACTGGAGTCCCTTCTAGCTTTCTAAATTACTTGGCACTAAGCGAGGCTCCTCTGCCAAAAAGTGAATGACTCAGTGATTGAAGCCAGGCTCATCAGCAAAATCCAGATTGAACCTTGAAATCACTTGCATTCAGATAAGTGAGTAACCTGTACCTGGGAAGAAATTACTTATTACAAAAAATACTCTAAAAAATAAAGAAAAATATAGAAGGGGCTCTAAAGTAGCTTTGGAAAGAGAACTTTCATTGTAGACATTGTTGATGTGTTCCAGAAGATGACCTATATAGACTTAATCAATATATTTAAAAATAAATATTAGTAAGAGTCTTGGAAAAATACAAATTCCATTTCCAAGGCTGCTACTAATATTATTTATTCTTAAATTGAGACTTAAATTATTAAATTCTTATAGGTCATACACACTGGGATATATCTGTCTATCTAGATAAATAGGTAGATATATAGATAGACAGAAACAGATCTCAAAGTTTATGTCCTTTAATATAGCTAAATTGATTTTGGCTTGCTGATATTTTAAACAGAAGGTGAGAAATGGGGAAAACCACTACTCTTTTAATTGATTAATTATTTAGTCAGTCCATGTATTCATCTGTCTCCCCTCCACTCATTATTTCAGTTAAATATACTTTTATTGAAAACATAAAATACCTGGAAGTGTTGAGGATAATGAAACAAATAAAATCAATACTCTTTCATAGAACACACAACCTAGTAGCAGAGAATAATATGTAAATAATAATTTGCAATATAGATGTGTCTGTAGATCTGCAGTCTTTACATTGTATGCTATGTCAAGCAGGAAAATGAAATCGTCTTGTTTCATGAGAGCCTATCTAAGGCCACTCCTACATCAGCATTCAATTTCTGCATATAAACCGTCACACATATGCCCTCTCAGAGATACTAGCTTTAGCACCATCTTTAAATTCCTAACCAGTATGGCAAGATAGTAAATAATTGTTACTTCTTAATCTCATGGATTGTACTATGACATATAATAAAAATTTCAATCAAATTTAATATATATTTGAGCAATAGAGAGTCTTGGTTGAGACTGTAAATTGTTTCGCATGAAGCTACAAGAAGAATTTTATTATAGTTACTATATATTATTATGAGTTTGTTTATATACTGTTAAAATTTCTCTTGACTCTAATTTCTTGTTACTTCTCATATCCCCTTTTAAAAATTGTTTATAAACAATTACTAAATACAACTTGCAAAGTGTTTTGTTCAATATTCTGTAGAATTATATTTTTAAAAACCAAGAACATAGAGGGCAGTCTATGACTCCTGAGTGATTTATGAACTAGGGTCTGTACAAACAAATTGAATTGCATCTTATGGACCGTTTTTTTTAATTCCTTAAAGACAATGATTTTGAGGTTTCTTTTTTTTTTTTTTTTTTTTGAAAGCACATTTTTCACCGTTATTTTTACATTTACATACATAAAATTGATTTTTTAATGTAAAGTTGCAATTACTTTACATAGAATTTTTACACTTGTATAGATTCATGTAGCCACTATCACAATCAGGATACAGTTTGTTCAACTCCTAAAAACACCGCCATGCTCTCTTTTGTAGTCAAACCTTCCTCCACTCAAAACTATTTTACCAGACAGATTTTACAGATAATTTTACAGGTAATTTTACAGATTACCATTAATCTGTCTCAGTCATTAGTTTTGTCTTTTCTAGAATGTCATAAAATAGAACCATATAGTTCATTATCTTTTGAGACCGAGTTCTTTTATCGTCATAATGCCTTTGAGATCAGTGTTATTGTGTGTATTAATAGTTTGTCCCTTTTTATTGCTGTTATTAGAGTTTGTTTATCTATTTTCACACAGAGACATTTGGATAGGTGCTTGTTTGGGTCAATTATGAATAAATATGTTATAAATATTCATGCCCAGGTTTTTATTTTTGGACAGAAGTTTCTATTTCTCTAGGATAAATACCTAGGTGTAGTATTGTTGCCCTATATGGTAAGTGTAAGCTTAACTTCAAGAAAGACTGCTGAACTATTTTCCAGAGTGATTATACCATTTTGCATTTTCACAAGAAATGTATGAAGATTCTTGTTGGTCCACACCATTGCAAATATTTAGTATGTTACTTTTGTTTTGTTTTACTTTGTTTTCCATTTTAATAAGTGTGTACTGTGTACTGGCATCTCATTTTGTTTTAATTTACATTGATAAGTTTAATATTCATCAATATTAAAATCATTTTCTCTGTGAAATACAGTGTTAAGAGAATGAAGAGACGTGCTACAAACTGGGAGAAAATATTTGCATAGTATATATCCAACAAAAGACTTGTAACCAGAATATTTAAATAATATTCAGAATTAAATAATAAGAAAATAAACAACTCAATTAAAATGTGTAAATGGTTTGAACAGACAATTCACCAAAGAATATACTGATGGCAAATAAGTGCATGAAAGCTGTTCAACCTCATTAGCCATTAGAGAAATACAACTTAAAACCACAATGTGATGCTACAATACACCCATTAGAATGGCTAAAATGAAAATTAAAACAACCTGACAATACAAAGTTCTGGTGAAGATGCTGAGGCTTTTTGTTTTGCGCATCTTAAATCTTACGTGTGTGTGAAACTGTCGTCTTTCCATTAATAGCATGAAATATCCATATTAACAGTTCACTAATATAGTTCTTTTTCTAGTATGTGTTAAGAAGGGAAATACCTTTTACACACTTAATCTACATACTTATACAAACCTTAGAAACAAAGCTATTAAATTTTAGCAAAAAATTACTATTGATAATAACATAAAATATGTTCATTCTTCCCTATATACTGCCTCATATTTAGTCTGGGACATCATCATTCCTTGCCAGGAACATTCTTCTACATTTTAAGTGTTCTTTTGCTTCCATCCCAGCCCTCCTTCTATCCATTTTCCATGTTTCAATCAGAGTAATGTTAAATCAAAAGTCTGATCATATCATGTAATTACTCAAAGTCTTCAATAGTTTTGCTTTGTACTTAGAATAAAATCAAGATTCTTCGCCATGAGTATTAGCTACAGTCCTGCAAATAGCTTTAATAAACTTTACAATATATAATAGCCCAAATATAAGAGCATTTTATTTCTTGCTCAGTTAATATCTAAAACATTTGTTTTCAAATGGAAAGAGGGCTCTCTTCCATGTGTTTATTCAGTATCCCAAGCTCTCAATGTTGAATTCTGTCATCTTCTAACATGCAATATCCAAATTTGACATGATTATCATCAAGCACATGGGTTGAAATACAAGCAATAGCTCCTCTCTTCCCTCAAATGGACCGTACTTTGCCTGACTTTTTGCATAGTTAGCTTTGGTTCATCCTTAAGAAAAGGACATAAGTGTTCTATACTCAGGGACACTTTCTGTGGTAACCCTTAGTCCCATCCACATTGCCCATACTTCTGCTGTTCACTGTATCCCTTGTTTCCTTAAACAAGCAAATGAAACTCATAATAATTGGAATCAGGTTGCATATGCATCTCCTTGATTTGTATCTTTATCCTGGTTAGAAAGTAGTATTATAGAAGGCAGTGAACATGTTTCTCTTGCTTACTATTGAAACTTCAAAGTCCAGTATAGTATCTAGCACAAAGTAGGCTCCAAATAAATACACTTTAACACTCTGACTGTTAAATAAAACCAACAAAGTTCCTCTTCTTACTATCAGGCACTTTGCCCTGATAGTATGCCAATGCTATGTTTTAGGGGAATAATCCTTCATTGTACTGTATTATATGTAGAGCAAAACAGAATCAGTGAGTATAAATTGAAAAAAAATCAACACATAACCATTATTTTGAATACAAAACTGTTTTGAATTGAAGCTTGCTTTCAAGCTCATACTGACTTAATAAACAGTAATCACATCAAAGGTGGAGAGAAAAAAGGTGTAGTGAAAGTATTCTAAAGCCCTAAATGTGTTTTGTAATCTTTAGTGTCTGGAGTAAAATTATGTAGAACTAATAAGCCAGTACTGGAGAGGAATGTTTTAAAATACTAAGCCATAACAGAAGAAGGAGAGAAATAGAAATAAAGAACACAGATTGAAGGCTAATGATAAAATGGTAAATTTAATGACAAAATAAGTTGCAACTGTATGACAGATACTTTGACTAAATAATCCAGTTAAAAGACAAAAGCAACAACTAGCTAAAACAACAATATGCAGTTTACATGAGGAATATCTTAAATAAATAGATACAAAAAAAGAATGGAGAAACGTTATATCACATAAACAACAGCCAAAAGGAAGCCTACACAGCCAAAAAATAAGTAGACTTTAAGCCAAAAAAAAATTACAGTAAGAAAAAAAAAGCAGTTCATAATGTTAGATGTTGAACTCACCAAGAATATCTAACAATTATTAATTTCAAACGATAGCAGAACCTCACTATATATGTGTGCATGTGTATTTACAGATATATTATACATATATACTTGCAGAACTGAAAAAGTATACAAATACAAGATAACAAGATACTCTGGGATGTTGTTCATGTACTCATCACTTGATAAAACAAGCAGACAAAAATGTTATAGTTGACTTGATGAAAACGAAGTTGATCTAATTAGTATATACATACAACAATTGGAAACAGCAATTTAAATGGTCTTTTCAAGCACACAAACAACATTTCTAAAAATTGTCCATATGTTGGGTCATAAACCAAGGTTCCACAAATTCCAAAGGCCTGACACCATATAATGTAGTTCTCTGGTCATAGTGGACTTAAGCTATAAACAAAGAGCTAGTAAAACCCTATATGATTGATAATTATATACACATTTAAGGATTGCTTTGATTTTCCCTGGAGAGCTCATGATCTCAGCTGGCCTAATCATTACTTTACCATACTTGACTAGGTTTAAAGATAAAACCACATCATCAGCATATAGCATAATAGCATCAATTAGATTTATTTAATTAAAAAATAAATCTAACTGCTTAACCAAAAACTTGTTTAATGTAGGTAACCTGTTTTTGCATTAATATATTTCACAATAAAATGAAGATAATGAGTGTTTATTCACAAAGTGATGACAAAAATTGAATTGGATAATGCTTATTAAACACTTAGAAGAGTTTCTGGTACACATTAACCACGTTATGTTCCTAAGCTCTTGTTATCATTATTTTATCATCATCATTATAATCAATTTGTCTTCTGTGGGAAAATTAAGGTCATATTTATTTTAAAAATTGCAAGCCTGTGGTTCAAGTCCCTGTTTTACCTGTTACCAGGAGAATCTCTTCTCCATGGATGCCACCTTAACCTTTCTTATAATAAATAATCCAAGAATTTTTAGGGTGCTTTCTTTTCCCCCAAAGGTCAGTATGTTTGCTGTTGTCTTGTCCTTAGACTCTTTATCATCAATTTGTTTGGTTTATGTTGAAGGGAGGATAAATCCTCTGTATTCCTTTGATATTATGTTGAGGGTATCCAGGATAAAAATTTTACATCTATTTGTTTACGTACCTATGGCTTTCACAAGAGGGCTGTCAGTGCAAATTCTATTATTTGTTGACTCAGAACTAGGACCACTGGATTACCTGATTTGTTGTAGGAGTTGAACTAGTAGTCTCATTTCTTTCTACCTAAAAGTTATCTTGCTACCCTTTCCTGACATTAGATCTTGACTCATTTTACTGTCTTTCAAACCAATGAAGAAGTGATAGATATCTTGGTTTTCTCACCCAGAATACTGTAAGTATGTAGTTTTCTGACCTTCTGACTAGTTATATAATTGACCAATATTCTTGTTAAAAACACATGTGGAGCTTCCCTGGTGGCGCAGTGGTTGAGAATTTGCCTGCTAATGCAGGGGACAAGGGTTCGAGCCCTGGTCTGGGAGGATTCCACATGCCACGGAGCAACTGGGCCCGTGAGCCACAACTACTGAACCTGTGCGTCTGGAGCCTGTGCCCCACAACAAGAGAGGCCACGATAGTGAGAGACCCGTGCACCGCGATGAAGAGTGGCCCCCGCTTGCCGCAACTAGAGAAAGCCCTCGCACAGAAATGAAGACCCAACATAGCAATCAATCAATCAATAAATAAATCTTTAAAAAAAAAAAAAAAAACATGTGGTCAGTCCCCTGAATAGAATCTTCAGACACATAGAGATCTATAATTATAATATAAGCCTGTTTCTTAGAATACTTTAATTTCTTCCTAGTAAGATTACCTGTTTCTGACTCATTCCCTTTTCTACCCATTAACTAAACTGCAATAAGAGTTATTACTTTATATATCAAGGTATATATTCCACTCACCTATTTAACAAATCTGTGTTTGTCTGCTACTTCAATCAAATAAACTCCAGATTTCTTAGTTTGGTAAGGTCTTTGACTATATCTTAACTCCTATTACCTCCTGCCAAAAAATCTCCAATTTATTTGTCAGAAACATCCATTAATATTCAAATAAGTCACAAATTTTAACAATTACTGAAAAGTGGCTTCTCTCTACTTAAAATATGCTTCCTTCTTCTATTTACTTAAGTAATTCTTATTCATTTATCATGATCTACTTCAAATGTCATCTTTTCTCTATAATTTTTCTTTGACTCACTTTTTATATTCTCATTGAAACAGAAACAGGAATTGCAACATTTTTATATTGAACTGCCATTATTTATCGTAGATTATTCCAGGTCAACAATTCGAGCCATGTAATCCCTGTAAATTCAATCTTGCTAAGGTATGTCTGTCTCCCTCCCCTGAAATTTGATTCATATAATTCATCAATTGCTCTTTTTGGAGAATCCAGGATGAGATGTTTTGGTTGATGGCTGCTCCCCAGGATTAAGAATTGAGAAGTGTCAACAACAAATTGGCACTTGCCATTGGTACTTGCCAACTACCTCTACAAGGTAGTTAAATCATGTGCTGCTGCAGCTGCTGATTTTCAACACCCCCTGAAAGGAGTTCAGGGTGGAGAGCAGAAATGAGGCACTCTGCTCTGGGAAAAACTGGCTGAACAGGTCTTCAGATAGTTAGATATTTTCAGGAGCCGATTTTTTTTTTTTTTTTTAAATATTTATTTGGTTGCACCAGGTCTTATTTATTTATTTATTTATTTATATTTATTTATTTTTGGCTGTGTTGGGTCTTCATTTCTGTGCGAGGGCTCCCTCCAGTTGCGGCAAGCGGGGGCCACTCATCATCGCGGTGTGCGGGTCTCTTCACCATCACGGCCTCTCCTGCTGCGGAGCACAGGCCCCAGACGCGCAGGCTCCGCAGCCGTGGCCCACGGGCCCAGTTGCTCCGCGGCATGTGGGATCCTCCCAGACCAGGGCCCGAACCCGTGTCCCCTGCATTAGCAGGCAGACTCTCAACCACTGCGCCACCAGGGAAGCCCAGGAGCCGATTTTATGAGCCCAATTCTTTTTGTTTTTTTTCCCTAGATTTTTAACAATGTAATATTAATTAAAAAAAAAAAATAACTGTAACCTTTGGGAAGTATTTTACATATACAAAACCTTCCCCTGAGAGCATTAAAAGCTCTGACATAATAAAAATCGGCAGCCCGTGTGGCCTCCCAAAACTGGGGAGTGGAGGACCTCATCACAGCTGAGGCAGACATGCTGAAGTGGGGGGCAGGATGTGGGACCCTCTGGGGTCCATGGGGGTGAGAGTGGACTCAGGAGAAATGAACCCACATGTGCATGCAACTGTCCCTGGAAGAAGCTGCAGAGCCTCAGACAGGTGAGAGTGGGGTTACGAGCTCCTGGGATTAGGTTCCAGGCACCACCATCAGCCTTACAGGTCCAGGAGAGCAGCTCCTCTGAGCCCCTGAAGTGGGCCGAGAGGGCCAGAGATAGTGGCTGCGATGTCCTGTGTACACAGAGTACAGAACTTCAGGGCAGAGCAGTGCCTGGAGGCCCTCGAATTCCTACCCACCTTCCTTCCCTCAGCCCCACCTTTAATGAAATCACACAGGGGACCCCAGGGAGAGGACCCAGTTGTCCCTGATGGTGGCACCTTCTGTGCTCACTGTGCCAGCCTCTCTTGGGCAAGGACAGCTCAGGAGAAAGACTAATGCAGGAAGAAGAGGTGGGGAAGCATCCACCTGGGTCCACAGCTGCTGCCCTTGATGCGGCCAACAAGCCCCCTTGACATTGGGTGTCTGAGCCCCAGGGCACCTGTGAGCCCAATTCTTGTATCTCCTCATGTCTAGTAAAAGCACTGAAATCCTTCATGGTGATGTCTGCTCCTTGTGACTAGCAGTACCTTCACGAGACTAGCAGAAACATTCTGCAAAAAAATATGTGCTTGATTGCAGGTACTCCCCCTTCACCAAAATCACATATATACTGACCTCTCCCTGCTACCTCTTTGGAGTAGTTTCTCAGAGCTACCTGAAATGCTGTCCCCTGGGCTATGGTCCTCATTTTGCCCCCAATAAAACTTAACTCACGAGTCTCATGTTGTGCATTTTTTTAAGTCAACAGAAGTCAGGAAATATTAACTAACTTTTAATCTCCAGGAAGTGTTCATGTAAAAGAAAATATCCATCCCAAAGCAAGTACATGGAAATCAGGTTAAAAATAGAAATGTGGAATCATTCCAATAATCTCTTGCTTTATGTCTCCAGGAAATTTGTGTCAGATTACTAAAGAGAGGAGAAATATAATGATATGAATGGCATTACAAAAATAAAGCACTGTAAGAAACTGAGAGTGTGAGTCTGCCCTGCTTACCAGTCTAATAATAAATTTTAACATAATTTGGAGGAAGATATATGTTCCTCACTTCAACTTGGCAACTAGAGAAGATGGCTTACAGCAATGTCAACATGGGTACATTGAGAGAGAATGACAGCAGCAGAAATTGCTGTAAGAAAACTGACACCAATACAAGAAGCAGAGGTCACATGGCCAGGAAGCCTTAACACTTAAACTGGAGAATCATCACATAAAGTAGAAGGAAATGTTATTTATGATTCACAGGAACTTATGTGAGCTACTGCTTAAGTGAGAATAAGTGATCTTAGAGAGCCTCATCCACCAGATGGCAGACAGCAGAAGCAACAAGAACTACAATCCTTCACCCTGTGGAACAAAAACCACATTCACAGAAAGATAGACAAGATGAAAAGGCAAAGGGCTATGTACCAGATGAAGGAACAAGATAAAACCACAGAAAAACAACTAAATGAAGTGGAGATAGGCAACTTTCCAGAAAAAGAATTCAGAATAATGATAGTGAAGATGATCCACGACCTCAGAAAAAGAATGGAGGCAAAGATCGAGAAGATGCAAGAAATGTTTAACAAAGACCTAGAAGAATTAAAGAACAAACAAACAGAGATGAACAATACAATAACTGAAATGAAAACTACACTAGAAGGAATCAATAGCAGAATAACAGAGACAGAAGAACAGATAAGTGACCTGGAAGACAGAATGGTGGAATTAACTGCTGCAGAACAGAAAAAAGAAAAAAGAATGAAAAGAAATGAAGACAGCCTAAGAGACTTCTGGGACAACATTAAACACAACAACATTCGCATTATAGGGGTCCCAGAAGGAGAAGAGAGAGAGAAAGGACCCGAGAAAATATTTGAAGAGATTATAGTTGAAAACTTCCCTAACATGGGAAAGGAAATAGCCACCCAAGTCCATGAAGTGCAGCGAGTCTTAAACAGGATAAACCCAAGGAGAAACATGCCAAGACACATAGTAATCAAATTGGGAAAAACTAAAGACAAAGAAAAATTATTGAAAGCAGCAAGGGAAAAATGACAAATAACATACAAGGGAACTCCCATAAGGTTAACAGCTGATTTCTCAGCAGAAACTCTACAAGACAGAAGGGAGTGGCATGATATACTTAAAGTGATGAAAGGAAAGAAACTACAACCAAGATTACTCTACCCAGCAAGGGTCTCATTCAGATTCGATGGAGAAATCAAAAACTTTACAGACAAGCAACAGCTAAGAGAATTCAGCACCACCAAACCAGCTCTACAACAAATGCTAAAGGAAATTCTCTAAGTGGGAAACAGAAGAGAAGAAAAGGACCAACAAAAACAAACCCAAAACAATTAAGAAAATGGTCATAGGAACATACATATTGATAATTACCTTAAATGTGAATGGATTGAATGCTCCAACCAAAAGACACAGGCTTGCTGAATGGATAGAAAAACAAGACCCATCTATATGCTGTCTACAAGACACCCACTTCAGACCTAGGGAGGCATACAGACTGAAAGTGAGGGGATCAAAAAAGATATTCCATGCAAATGGAGATAAAAAGAAAGCTGGAGTAGCAATACTCATATCAGATGAAATAGACTTTAAAATAAAGACTGTTACAAGAGACAAGGAAGGACACTATATAATGATCAAGGGATCAATCCAAGAAGAAGATATAACAATTATAAATATATATGCACCCAACATAGGAGCACCTCAATACATAAGGCAACGGCTAGCAGCTATAAAAGAGGAAATAGACAGTAACAGAAGGAAAGAAATCATAAAGGTCAGGGCGGAAATACATGAAATAGAAACAAAGAAAACAATAGCAAAGATCAATAAAACTAAAAGCTGGTTCTTTGACAAGATAAACAAAGTTGATAAACCATTAGCCAGACTCATCAAGAAAAAGAGGGAGAAGACTCAAATCAATAAAATTAGAAATGAAAAAGGAGAAGTTACAACAGACACCACAGAAATACAAAGCATCCTAAGAGACTACTACAAGAAACTCTATGCCAATAAAATGGACAACCTGGAAGAAATGGACAAATTCTTAGAAAGGTATAAACTTCCAAGACTGAATCAGGAAGAAATAGAAAATATGAACAGACCAATCACAAGTAATGAAATTGAAACTGTGATAAAAATTTTTCCAACAAACAAAAGTCCAGGACCAGATGCCTTCACAGGTGAATTCTATCAAACATTTAAAGAACAGCTAACACCCATCCTTCTCAAACTCTTCCAAAAAATTACAGAGGAAGGAACACTCCCAAACTCATTCTATGAGGTCACCATCACCCTGATACCAAAACCAGGCAAAGATCCTACAAGAAAAGAAAATTACAGACCAATATCACTGATGAATATAGATGCAGAAATCCTCAGCAAAATACTAGCAAACAGAATCCAACAACACATTAAAAGGATCATACACCATGATCAAGTGGGATTTATCCCAGGGATGCAAGGATTCTTCAATCTACGCAAATCAATCAATGTTATACACCAGATTAACAAATTGAAGAAGAAAAACCATATGATCATCTCAATAGATGCAGAAAAAGCTTTTGACAAAATTCAACACCCATTTGTGATAAAAACTCTCCAGAAAGTGGGCATAGAGAGAACCTACCTCAACATAAAAAAGGCTATATATGACAAACCCACAGCAAACATCATTCTTAATGGTGAAAAACTGAAAGCATTGCCTCTAAGATCAGGAACGAGACAAGGATGTCCACTCTCACCACTATTATTCAACACAGTTTTGGAAGTCCTAGCCACGGCAATCAGGGAAGAAAAAGAAATAAAAGGAATACAAATTGGAAAAGAAGATGTAAAACTGTCATTGTTTGCAGATGACATGATACTATATATAGAGAATCCTAAAAATGCCACCAGAAAGCTTCTAGAGCTAATCAATGAATTTGGTAAAGTAGCAGGATACAAAATTAATGCACAGAAATCTCTTGCATTCCTATACACTAATGATGAAACATCTGAAAGCGAAATTAAGGAAACACATATTTCCCATTGCAACAAAAAGAATAAAATACCTAGGAATAAACCTCCTTAGGTAGACAAAAGACCTGTATGCAGAAAACTATAAGACACTGATGAAAGAAATTAAAGATGACACAAACAGATGGAGAGATATACCATGTTCTTGGATTGGAAAAATCAATATTGTGAAAATGACTATACTACCCAAAGCAATCTACAGATTCAATGCAATGCCTATCAAATTACCCATGGCATTTTTTACAGAACTAGAACAAAGCATCTTAAAATTTGTATGGAGATACAAATGACCCTGAATAGCCAAAGCAGTCTTGAGGGAAAAAAAAAAAAAAACGGAGAAGGAGGAATCAGACTCCCTGACTTCAGACTAGACTACAAAGCTACAGTCATCAAGACAATATGGTACTGGCCCAAAAAAGAAACACAGATTAATGGAACAAGATAGAAAGCCCAGAGATAAACCCATGCACCTGTGGTCAACTAATCTATGACAAAGGAGGCAAACATATACAACGGAGAAAAGACAGTCTCTTCAATAAGTGGTGCTGGGAAAACTGGACAGCTACATATAAAAGAATGAAATTAGAACACTCCCTAACACCATACACACAGACACAAAAAAAACTCAAAATGGATTAGAGACCTAAGTGTAAGACTGGACAGTATAAAACTCTTAGAGGAAAACATAGGAAGAACACTTTTTGACATAAATCACAGCAAGATCTTTGTTGATCCACCTCCTAGAGTAATGGAAATAAAAACAAAAATAAACAAATGGGACCTAATGAAACTTCAAAGCTTTTGCACAGCAAAGGAAACCATAAACAAAGTGAAAAGACAACCTTCAGAATGGGAGAAAATATTTGCAAACACATCAATGGACAAAGGATTAATTTCCAAAATATATAAACAGCTCATGCAGCTCAATATTAAAGAAACAAACCACCCAATCCAAAAATGGGCAGAAGACGTAAATAGACGTTTCTACAAAGAAGACATAGAGATGGCCAAGAAGCACATGAAAAGCTGCTCAACATCACTCATTATTAGAGAAATTCAAGTCAAAACTACAATGAGGTATCACCTCACACCAGTTAGAATGGGCATCATGAGAAAATCTACGAACAACAAATGCTGGAGAGTTTGTGGAGAAAAGGGAACCCTCTTGCACTGTTGGTGGGAATGTAAATTGATACATCCACTATGGAGAACAGTATGGAGGTTCCTTAAAAAACTAAAAATAGAATTACCATATGATCCAGCAATCCCACTACTGGGCATATACCCTGAGAAAACCATAATTCAAAAAAATACATGCACCCCAATGTTTATTGCAGCACTATTTACTATAGCCAGGTCATGGAAGCAACCTAAATGCCCATCAACAGATGAATGGATAAAGAAGATGTGGTACATATATACAGTGGAATATTACTTAGCCATGAAAAGGAACGGAATTGAGTCATTTGTTGAGGTGTGGATGAATCTAGAGACTGTCATACAGAGTGAAGTAAGTCAGAAAGAGAAAAACAAATATTGTATATTAATGCATGTATGTGGAACCTAGAAAAATGGTACAGATGAACCGATTTGCAGAGCAGAAGTTGAGACACAGATGTAGAGAACAAACGTATGGACACCAAGGGGGGAAAACCGTGGTGGGGTGGGGATGGTGGTGTGTTGAATTGGGCGATTGGGATTGACATGTATACACTGATGTGTATAAAATTGATGACTAATAAGAACCTGCAGTATAAAAAACAAACAAACAAAAACTAATACTAAACTTTCTTTGGGTTATTTGTATGGAAATATGTTAATATAAATGTTTCAAACATTACATGAAATTTCTAAAAATCTTATATGTTCTGCTATAATGTTATAAGTCATAATTCTAGTTATTACTTTAAAATGTATATCTCAGAAATAACTAAATTTCATTGTCAATTGTAGTATTAGGAACTTTCATCAAATCTTTAACCGTGGTCATTTTTAAGTCTTTTGTCATTTACAGACAGTTCTGGCTGTACTCGGATGCTTTTGCAAAAAGTTTCCTATAAAAGTGTTTCATCTTCAAGGAATTCATGGAAAAGTCTCTTACAATACAGCTTTCTGGTAACTGACTATATTGGTGAACTGAATGAATAAGCATTTTCAAAACTCTAATGGAAAACTGATGAATTCATAAAAGTGTTAACAAAAGATCAAGATAAAAAAATTAATTACATGGGACTGAGTGAACTGATGAGGATGATTATAATTTTTTTAGCATTCTGTTTGAATAAAAATAAAAAATAAAAAAATGAGAATAAGTGATGTTGTGGTGTGTTAAGGGTATGGTAACTACATATCCCAGTTTCACTATTTTTACAAATTCCAACTAGTTTAGCAGTTGCCCTGTATTTTTTTATTTTTTATTGAATGTTATTACTATTAATTGTATTAAAATAAGCTGAGATTGGTAAATCCACATTGATTTTTAAATTTCTGCAATGGTCCTATATATTACTACATGAAATACACATGCAATGAAAATAGTTATTAATTTAATATATGGTAATATTCCTGGTGAATTAACGTTCTTTTTTCGTTGTGAAAGAATTTGGAGATGAAGCAGAGAGGTTAAGAAAGTAAAGTGAGAGTTTATTTAAACAAGAATACTCTTGTAGAGGGAGAGCAGGCACACAGGTGGAGCTGCTGCCCTGGGTTTCTTTGGCAAGCCGGTTATGAGGGAGATACAAATGAAGGGGCAGAATATTCACTAAGGAAGGAAGCATTTGGAGGTCATATTCCCTGATTTTCATCCCACCTCTGTCTTCCCCAGGAGAGAAGGGATTTTTGTCCTATTTAGCTTAGAAAAGAAGTGATGGGTACTTCTTATCTGTAAGGCTACTTTTATTGTGAGAGCATAATGTACAACAGGTTACACTCAGAAGCAGGAGATTCCTGCCTTTCCCCACTTTTTTTGTTCAGCTTCCATGACACTTATCACCCAAAATGTGTGGTTTACTGTCAGTCTGGAGGTCCTGCCTTTCTTTGTCTGCCTATGACCCCCACTGTTTACAAAATGCATGATTTCCTGCCACCTGACCCCTGCCCTCATTTCTCTGCTCATACCTAGCTACCTCCTGCCTGCTGTAAGAGTAAAACCTGAAAGATTACCAGCAGTAATTTTTACCATACACAAAGTAATTCACACCTTCTTTTTAAGGACAGGATGCAAGACATCCTTTGATACAGCAAAATTTTCTCAGAAACACTTGGCTAGAAAGAAAGAGCTAACTTCTTGCCATATTGAGTGGTGGTGGACAAGGTATTTGATGATGCTGATTTGTTTACCAATCTGATGCCCTAAGGCTCATGCCATGGTGGCCTGAAATGCAGGGAGCCACCTGCATTTCATTAACAGAGTTAGCAGGAAACATGAGGAAATATATGCCAAGAAAGAGAGAGAGAGCAGACCAGCTGTAAGACACATTAGTTAGTGAACAATTTTGCTATGTCGTTTTAGCATGTCTGATACAAATCCATGACACAAAATAAATCTGCAACTTTTTATTCTTATTTTAGTTTTGAATAATTTTGACTTTATAATAAATTCAGAAGCATAAGCTAGAAAATTATAGTCCATTTTTTATGAAAAAAAGTACTGAATTTCTATTTGAATAATGTATACAATGATTAATTCACAATATATACAAAATATTTGTTAATATTTACCATCTTTGGGACTTCCCTGGTGGCACAGTTGTTAAGAATCTGCCTGCCAATTCAGGGGACACAGGTTCAATCCATGGTCTGGGAAGATCCCACATGTCATGGAGCAACTAAGCCCGTGCTCCACAACTACTGAACCTCTTTACCACAACTACTGAAGCCCGTGCGCCTAGAGCCTGTGTTCCGCAACAAGAGAAGCCACCGCAATGAGAAGCCCACGTGCTGCAATGAAGAGTAGCCCCCGCTTGCCGCAACTAGAGAAAGCCCTTGTGCAGTAATGAAGACCCAACGCAGCAAAAAATAAATTAATTAATACATATTAATAATTAAGAAAAAATATTTACCATCTTTAATGGAGCTTTAAAATATGTTTACATATCTGTCAACTTAAAAATAATGCACAATGTGAGATTTGTGTGTAAAGTTTTATTTGGGGCAAAATGAGGACTATAGCCCTGAAGACAGCATTTCAGATAGCTCTGAGAAACTGCTCCAAAGAGGTAAGGGGGAAGGTCAGTATATATGTGATTTTAGTGAAGGGGGAGTATATGAAATCCAGCACATATTTTTTGCAGAAGGTTTCTGCTAGTCATGAGGATTAGATATCACCATGAAGGATTTTAGTGCTTTTCCAGGTATGAAGAGATACAAGAATTGGGCTCATAAAATTGGCTCCTGAAAATATCTATCTGAAGACCTGTTCTGCCAGTTTTTTCCAGAGCACAGAGTGCCTCATTTCTGCTCTCCACCCTGAACTCCTCTCAGGGGGTTGTTGAAAATCAGCAGCTGCAGCAGCACATGATTTAATCCTTGTAGGGACAGATGGCAAGTGCCAATGGCAAGTGCCAATTTGTAGTTAACATATCACCCTCTGAAGTATGACTTCACATTTAGATTAAATAACGTTTCTAAATTAATCTTTTTTTATTTTTTTCTTAAAAAGCGAAATGATGACAATTTTAATTAACAGAGATGTTTCAAATAGGAAATTAGTTAATTCCAATAATGGTTCAAATTTTTATCCAATTCAATTTTTCCCCAAAATAAAATTTTAGAAAGTTTATTTTATTGAACCTGGAACATGAGGCATTACTGTGAATGCTCTTGTAAAAATCAAATTGTCCAGCATTAAAGATAAAATATTTAATCTTTGTGCTTGCAGTGATAATATGGATGTAAATTGTAGTATAGTATAGTATCATAGTAAAAAAATGTTATTTTTAAATTAATAAACACATACTTGGAATAAATTGTGGTACACACTTTATTCATTAATAATGTCTAAATAAGCTGAGACTTTCTAGTTGAAATAAAAATATAATCTGTGCTTATTAAAATTGCAAATGTATATTTGTACTTAATCAGAGTTAAAATAACAGTGACATTATATGAAATAAATTTTAAAAATCTTAAGCATGAAAGATATGAACATGTGCTTTCTGTTTTTCTCACATAATTAATTAGATTATTTAAATGTTTTAGCCTGACTTTTGAATAACTGCTTTGTTAATCAAATGACCTTAGACATTTTTGTAAATTAGATTTCTAAATTTCGGTAGCATTTGGCTCAAAATGAGTAGAAATTTATAAAGCATTCAATGAATAGAAAAATATTTTAAATCAGCAATAAAAATCTTAGCCAATTCCAATTATTGAAAACAAAGTTTCCAAAGAGCAATAAATTAAAATTTATAACTACAAACATGAGGGAAGAACTGGATGAAATAAATAATTAAGAGATCAAATGATATAAAAGTTTAAATTATGCTATTCCACAAATTTGCTTTGAGATAATTCTATTTATAGAAAGAATCTTCAGATTCTTTCCATTCTTTCATAGAACTACTATTTTTATTTGGTTAAGGTTATTCATTTAAAATGAACTAGATCTATGATATTGTAGTATTTCATGTTAGATATAAAGACAGTTTATTTAATGAGTTATTTGTGTTAAAATATTTGTTGAAGGGTACTGGCAGGGATGCAAAAGAGTACATGTGAAAATATTTGGGTTGAGATGTTTAAATAGTTCAAAACACAATGTTAGAACTGAGACTATCCTCCACTATACAGACTTTGCTGAGTTTACAAGGTATCTCAACACTTGTAAAGAGGAATTAAAAATATTATTGTCAAAGATGGCGGAAGAGTAAGATGCGGAGATCACCTTACTTCCCACAGATACAGTAGAAATACATCTACACGTGGAACTGCTCCTACAGAATACCCACTGAATGCTGGCAGAAGACGTCAGACCTCCCAAAAGGCAAGAAACTCCCCACGTACTTGGGTAGGGCAAAAGAAAAAAGAAACAACAGAGACAAAAGAATAGGGACGGGACCTGCACCAGTGGGAGGGAGCTGTGAAGGAGGAAAGGTTTCCACACACTAGGAAGCCCCTTCGTGAGCAGAGACTGCGGGTGGCAGAGGGGGGAAGCTTCAGAGCCACGGAGGAGAGCGCAGCCACGGGGGTGCGGAGGGCAAAGCGGAGAGATTCCCGCACGGAGGATCGGTGCTGAGTAGCACTCACCAGCCCGAGAGGCTTGTCTGCTCAGCCGCCGGGGCGGGCGGGGGCTGGGAGCTGAGGCTCGGGCTTCGGTGCTAGCTGAGAGGGAGTCCGGGAAAAAGTCTGAAGCTGCCGAAGAGGCAAGAGACTTTTTCTTGCCTCTTTGTTTCGCGGCACGCAAGGACAGGGGATTCAGAGCGCTGCCTAAACGAACTCCAGAGATGGGCACGAGCCGTGGCTTTCAGCGTGGATCCCACAGCAACAGGAGCGCAGAGGGAAAAACGGAGAGATTCCCGCACAGAGGCTCGGCGCCAAGCAGCGCTAACCAGCCCAAGAGGCTTGTCTGCTCATCTGCCGGGGCGGGCAGGGACTGGGAGCTGAGGCTTGGGCTTCGGTGCTAACCGGGAGGGAGTCCGGGAAAAAGTCTGCAGCTGCCAAAGAGGCAAGAGACTTTTTCTTGCTTCTTTGTTTCACGGCGCGCAAGGAGAGGGGATTCAGAGCACCGCCTGAATGAACTCCAGAGATGGACGCGAGCCGCGGCTATCAGCGTGGACCCCAGAGGTGGGCGCAAGCCGCAGCTAACAGCGTGGACCCCAGAGACGGGTGCGAGCCGCGGTTATCAGTGCGGACCCCAGAGATGGGCAGGAGACGCTAAGGCTACTGCTGCTGCCACCAAGAAGCCTGTGTGCGAGCACAGGTCACTCTCCACATCGCCCCTCCGGGGAGCCTGTGCAGCTCGCCACTGCCAGGGTCCCGTGATCCAGGGACAACATCCCCGGGAGAACGCACTGCGCGCCTCAGGCTGCTGCAACGTCACACTGGCTTCTGCAACCGCAGGCTCGCCCCGCCTCCGTACCCCTCCCTCCCCCCAGCCTGAGTGAGCCAAAGCCCCTGAAGCAGCTGCTCCTTTAACCCCAGTCTCTCTGGACGGGGAACAGACGCCCTCAGGCGACCTACATGCAGAGGTGGGTCCAAATCCAAAGCTGAACCGCAGGAGCTGTAAGAACAAAGAAGAGAAAAGGAAATCTCTCCCAGCAGCCTCAGAAGCAGCGGATTAAAGCTCCACAAACAACTTGATGTGACTGCATCTGTTGAATACCTGAATAGACAAAGAATCATCCCAAATTCAAGAAGTGGACTTTGGGAGCAGGATATATTAATTTTTCCCCTTTTTCGTTTTTTGTGAGTGTATATGTGTATGCTTCTGGGTGAGATTTTGTCTGTATAGCTTTGCTTTCACCATTAGTCCTAGGGTTAGGTCCGTCTATGTTTTTGTTTTGTTTTGTTTTGTTTTACTAACAAATTTTTTTCCTAATAAATTTTTTCTTAATATTTTTTCCTTATTTTCTATTTTTAGAAATTAAAAAAAATTAAGTTTTTTTCATATTTTTTATTTTAAAAAATTAAAAAAAAATTTAATAAATTTTTCCTTAATATTTTTTTTCTTATTTTTACTATAAAAATTAATAAATCTATATTTAAAAATTAAAAAAAAATTTTCTGAATACATTTATTCTTAAAATTTTTTTTCTTATTTTTTATTATAATAGCTTTATTTTATTTTATTTTATCCTCTTTCTTTCTTTCTACTTTTTTCTCCATTTTATTCTGAACCATGTGGATGAAAGGCTCTTGGTGCTCCAGCCAGGAATCAGGGCTGTGCCTCTGAGGTGGGAGAGCCAACTTCAGGACACTGGTCCACAAGAGACCTCCCAGCTCCACGTAATACCAAACGGCAAAAATCTCTCAGAGATCTCCATCTCAACATCAAGACCCAGCTTCACTCAACGACCAGCAAGCTACAGTGCTGGACACCCTATGCCAAACAACTAGAAAGACAGGAACACAGCCCCATCCATTAGCAGAGAGGCTGCCTAAAAATATAATAAGGCCACAGACACCCCAAAACACACCACCAGACGTGGACGTGCCCACCAGAAAGACAAGATCCAACCTCATCCACCAGAACACAGGCACTAGTCCCCTCCATCAAGAAGCCTACACAACCCACTGAACCAACCTTAGCCACTGGGGACAGATACCAAAAACAACGGGAACTACGAACCTGCAGCCTGTGAAAAGGAGACCCCAAACACAGTAAGATAAGCAAAATGAGAAGACAAAAAAACCACACAGCAGGTAAAGGAGCAGGGTCAAAACACACCAGACCTAACAAATGAAGAGGAAATAGGCAGTCTACCTGAAAAAGAATTCAGAATAATGATAGTAAAGATGATCCAAAATCTTGGAAATAGAATAGACAAAATGCAAGAAACATTTAACAAGGATGTAGAAGAACTAAAGAGGAACCAAGCAATGATGAAAAACACAATAAATGAAATTAAAAATACTCTAGACGGGATCAATAGCAGAATAACTGAGGCAGAAGAACGGATAAGTGACCTGGAAGACAGAATGGTGGAATTCACTGCTGTGGAACAGAATAAAGAAAAAAGAATGAAAAGAACTGAGGACAGTCTCAGAGACCTCTGGGACAATATTAAATGCACCAACATTCGAATTATAGGGGTCCCAGAAGAAGAAAAGAAAAAGAAAGGGACTGAGAAAATATTTGAAGAGATTATAGTTGAAAACTTCCCTAATATGGGAAAGGAAATAGTTAATCAAGTCCTGGAAGCACAGAGAGTCCCATACAGGATAAATCCAAGGAGAAACACACCAAGACACATATTAATCAAACTATCAAAAATTAAATATAAAGAAAACATATTAAAAGCAGCAAGGGAAAAACAACAAATAACACACAAGGGAATCCCCATAAGGTTAACATCTGATCTATCAGCAGAAACTCTGCAAGCCAGAAGGGAGTGGCAGGATATACTTAAAGTCATGAAGAAGAAAAACCTACAACCAAGGTTACTCTACCCAGCAAGGATATCATTCAGATTTGATGGAGAAATTAAAAACTTTACAGACAAGCAAAAGCAGAGAGAGTTCAGCACCACCAAACCAGCTTTAGAACAAATGCTAAAGGAACTTCTCTAGGCAAGAAACACAAGAGAAGGAAAACACCTACAATAACAAACCCAAAATATTTAAGAAAATGGGAATAGGATCATACATATCGATAATTACCTTAAATGTAAATGGATTAAATGCTCCCACCAAAAGACACAGACTGGCTGAATGGATACAAAAACAAGACCCATATATATGCTGTCTACAAGAGACCCACTTCAGACCTAGAGACACTTACAGACTGAAAGTGAAGTGATGGAAAAAGATATTCCATGCAAATGGAAATCAAAAGAAAGCTGGAGTAGCAATTCTCATATCAGACAAAAAGGACTTTAAAATAAAGACTATTACAAGAGACAAAGAAGGACACTATATAATGATCAAGGGATCGATCCAAGAAGAAGATATAACAATTGTAAATATTTATGCACCCAACATAGAAGCACCTCAATACATAAGACAAATACTAACAGCCATAAAAGGGGAAATCGACAGTAACACAATCATAGTAGGGGACTTTAACACCCCACTTTCACCAATGGACACATCATCCAAAATGAAAATAAATAAAGAAACACAAGCTTTAACTGATACATTAAACAAGATGGACTTAAATGATATTTATAGGACATTCCACCCAAAAACAACAGAATACCCATTTTTCTCAAGTGCTCATGGAACATTCTCCAGGATAGATCACATCTTGGGTCACAAATCAAGCCTTGGTAAATTTAAGAAAATTGAAATCATATCAAGTATCTTTTCTGACCACAACACTATGAGACTAGATATCAATTACAGGAAAAGATCTGTAAAAAATACAAACACATGGAGGCTACACAATACACTACTTAATAACGAAGTGATCACTGAAGAAATCAAAGGGGAAATCAAAAAATACCTAGAAAAAAATGACAATGGAGATACGACGACCCAAAACCTATGGGATGCAGCAAAAGCAGTGCTAAGAGGGAAGTTTATAGCAATACAAGTCTACATCAAGAAACAGGAAACATCTCGAATAAACAACCTAACCTTGCACCTAAAGCAATTAGAGAAAGAAGAGCAAAAAAACCCCAAAGCTAGCAGAAGGAAAGAAATCATAAAGATCAGATCAGAAATAAATGAAAAAGAAATGAAGGAAACAATAGCAAAGATCAATGAAACTAAAAGCTGGTTCTTCGAGAAGATAAACAAAATGATAAACCATTAGCCAGACTCAGCAAGAGAAAAAGGGAGAAGACTCAAATCAATAGAATTAGAAATGAAAAAGGAGAAGTAACCACTGACACTGCAGAAATGCAAACGATCATGAGAGATTACTACAAGCAACTCTATGCCAATAAAATGGACAACCTGGAAGAAATGGACAGATGCTTAGAAATGCACAAACTGCTGAGACTCAACCAGGAAGAAATAGAAAATATGAACAGACCAATCACAAGCACTGAAATTGAAACTGTGATTAAAAACCTTCCAACAAACAAAAGCCCAGGGCCAGATGGCTTCACAGGCGAATTCTATCAAACATTTAGAGAAGAGCTAACACCTATCCTTCTCAAACTCTTCCAAAATATTGCAGAGGGAGGAACACTCCCCAACTCATTCTACGAGGCCACCATCACCCTGATACCAAAACCAGACAAAGATGTCACAAAGAAAGAAAACTACAGGCCAATATCACTGATGAACACAGATGCAAAAATCCTCAACAAAATACTAGCAAACAGAATCCAACAGCACATTAAAAGTATCATACACCATGAACAAGTGGGGTTTATCCCAGGAATGCAAGGATTCTTCAATATGCACAAATCAATCAATGTGATACATCATATTAACAAATTGAAGGCGAAAAACCATATGATCATCTCAATAGATGCAGAGAAAGCTTTCGACAAAATTCAACACCTATTTATGATAAAAGCCCTGCAGAAAGTAGGCATAGAGGGAACTTTTCTCAACAAAATAAAGGCCATATATGACAAACCCACAGCCAACATTGTCCTCAGTGGTGAAAAACTGAAACCATTTCCACTAAGATCAGGAACAAGACAAGGTTGCCCAGTCTCACCACTATTATTCAACATAGTTTTGGAAGTGTTAGCCACAGCAATCAGAGAAGAAAATGAAATAAAAGGAATCCAAATTGGAAAAGAAGAAGTAAAGCTGTCACTGTTTGCAGATGACATGATACTATGCATAGAGAATCCTAAAACTGCTACCAGAAAACTACTAGAGCTAATCAATGAATTTGGTAAAGTAGCAGGATACAAAATTAATGCACAGAAATCTCTTGCATTCCTATATACTAATGATGAAAAATCTGAAAGTGAAATTAAGAAAACACTCCCGTTTACCATTGCAACAAAAAGAATAAAATATCTAGGAATAAACCTACCTAAGGAGACAAAAGACCTGTATGCAGAAAATTATAGGACACTGATGAAAGAAATTAAAGATGATACAAATAGATGGAGAGATATACCATGTTCTTGGATTGGAAGAATCAACATTGTGAAAATGACTCTACTACCCAAAGCAATCTACAGATTCAATGCAATCCCTATCAAACTACCACTGGGATATTTCACAGAACTAGAACAAAAAATTTCACAATTTGTATGGAGACACAAAAGACCCCGAATAGCCAAAGCAATCTTGAGAAAGAAAAATGAAGCTGGGGGAATCAGGCTCCCTGACTTCAGACTATATTACAAAGCTACAGTAATCAAGACAGTTTGGCACTGGCACAAAAACAGAAATATAGATCAATGGAACAGGATAGAAAGCCCAGAGATAAACCCACGCACATATGGTCACCTTATCTTTGATAAAGGAGGCAAGCATATACAGTGGAAAAAAGACAGCCTCTTCAATAATTGGTGCTGGGAAAATTGGACAGGTACATGTAAAGGTATGAAATTAGAACACTCCCTGACACCATACACAAAAATAAACTCAAAATGGATTAAAGACCTAAGTGTAAGGCCAGACACTATCAAACTCTTAGAGGAAAACATAGGCAGAACACTCTATGACATAAATCACAGCAAGATCCTTTTTGACCCACCTCCTAGAGAAATGGAAATAAAAACAAAAATAAACAAATGGGACCTAATGAAACTTAAAAGCTTTTGCACAGCAAAGGAAACCATAAACAAGACAAAAAGACAACCCGCAGAATGGGAGAAAATATTTGCTAATGAAACAACTGACAAAGGATTAATCTCCAAGATTTACAAGCAGCTCATGCAGCTCAATAACAAAAAAAAACAAACAACCCAATCCAAAAATGGGCAGAAGACCTAAATAGACATTTCTCCAAAGAAGATATACAGATTGGCAACAGACACATGAAAGAATGCTCAACATCATTAATCATTAGAGAAATGCAAATCAAAACTACAATGAGGTATCATCTCACACCGGTCAGAATGGCCATCATCAAAAATTCTACAAACAATAAATGCTGGAGAGGGTGTGGAGAAAAGGGAACACTCTTGCACTGTTGGTGGGAATGTAAATTGATACAGCCAGTATGGAGAACAGTATGAAGGTTCCTTAAAAAGCTAAAAATAGAACTACCATACGACCCAGCAATCCCACTACTGGGCATATACCCTGAGAAAACCATAATTCAAAAAGAGTCATGTACCAAAATGTTCATTGCAGCTCTATTTACAATAGCCAGGACATGGAAGCAACCTAAGTGTCCATCATGGGATGAATGGATAAAGAAGATGTGGCACATATATACAATGGAATATTACTCAGCCATAAAAAGAAATGAAATGGAGGTATTTGTAATGAGGTGGATGGAGTTAGAATCTGTCATACAGAGTCAAGTAAGTCAGAAAGAGAAAAACAAATACCTTATGCTAACACATATATATGGAATCTAAGGAAAAAACAAAAAAAGGTCATGAAGAACCTAGTGGCAAGATGGGAATAAAGACACAGACCTACTAAAGAATGGACTTGAGGATATGGGGAGGGGGAGAGTTGAGATGTGACAGGGTGAGAGAGTGTCATGGACATATATACACTACCAAATGTAAAATAGATAGCTAGTGGGAAGCAGCCACATAGCACAGGGAGATCAGCTCGGTGCTTTGTGACCGCCTGGGGGGGGTGGGATGGGGAGGGTGGGAGGGAGGAAGATGCGGGAGGGAGGAGATATGGGGATATATGTATATGTATAGCTGATTCACTTTGTTATAAAGCAGAAACTAACACACCATTGTGAAGCAATTATACTTCAATAAAGAAAAAAATATATTATTGTCAAATTATAAAAAGAATCAATTGGACATTATTTAAAATGCAAATTTGAAATCAATCAGAATAAATTTTTTGAAAAAAATTTGAAAACTATAAGACAATATTGTGAACAATATGTTTTTCATGGAAAAATCCAGTCATACAATTTTGGAGACAGATATAGCTCAGGAATCAATTTAAGTTTGTTCATGTAGAGTTGACCATTGAACAATGAGGTGGTTGGGGCACCTACCCTCCTTGCAGTAAAAAACCTGCAGAAAACTTTCAGTCAGCCCTCCATCTAGTGGTTCCTCCAGCGGTTCCTCCATGTTTACAATCTGCATCCATGTATTCAAACGTAGTACTGTAGTATTTACTATTGAAAAAAATATGCATATAAGTGGACCTGCACAGTTCAAACCTGTGTTGTTTAAGGGCCAACTGTATACCAAAATAACTCTCCAACTTCTGCTAATATTTGGATAATTGAATGTATAACAGTATGTATAATGTATAGGAACATGTAATTTAGATAATCAACATAGTATGTAATACATAGGAATATTTAATTCCTAGGAAGAATTATTTGTGAAATTACTTTTTAATAGAATTTAGAAATTTACTGATACTAAAATGTAAATTTGACTCAATAAATGAATATATTTCATGACTGTACATGTATATATACATGTATCTGTGTGTGTGTGTGTCTAGTAGCTTTCACTATCAATATATCCAAGTTTGGATGATACATTACATAGCCACGTTAGATCTAGATATCAGAAGAACACAGGGTTTAATGGTGAAACAGAACCAAAGACAAGAAGTGTTTACTTACTTTTATTGTTATTCTGGAGAAATATGTGTTTCATGTGTTTGGAAATATCTCTCTTCCATTATTTCTCAAAACAGGTTCCATGATATAGTCTTCATTGTACCCTTAATGCTCAAAAACAACAACAACAACAACAAAAAAACAAAAAAACAAAAAAGGAAGAAAAAAGAAAAAAAGAAGCTCACCAACAGTGAATGCAAACTGAATTATCCAAATAAATTTTGGCTATTTCTACTCTGGTACCCCATTCAGTGTTTATCGATTCATATTATTAAGAGACACTGGGAATGGAGGTATTTATGTGTTATATGAAAATGACTGTTGTCTAAAATACCATGAAGACATTGCTGAATCAGTTTTGATTTAATCACTGCTTTTGATTCCCAAATCATTAATTTTTTTTTGCAAGACCAGTACATTGCTTATGAGCAAATGTCTTATCAGAAAAATATTAAACTAAATATCTATTAAAAACTCACCAAGGCATTTGAACATATTTTTAGCCATGTCCTAAAAATATGACCCACCCCAATCTTACTTGCTGGGATGTTAGACCTAAATCATGCTTAAAAAGAAGCACTGAATTTGATAATTATTATATATATATACACATACATATACATTTTTCATGATATTTAACCAAAAGAAGGAAACTCTTGGATATTTTTGGTATTTTCACTCTCAAATGTAAAAAATTAAGTAGTTTGATCACCTGTGATATTACAAATTCACATTTGCTACCAAAATAAATAAGAAATCATGTTCAACTACTTAACCATTTTGATCTTTTACTGAGAATAATGTCTTACTATTCCAAAAAAAAAAAAAAAAAAGAAACCCTAATTGTGACACCTAATTGAAAATATATTTTCTTTTGCTTCTAAAAGTCTTTGTCTGAGGCCTGTTCTGAATTTTAAGTGATGTGTGTACATACTTCTATGTGGCCACTAGCATGATATTCACAATTTCTAGGTGATGATTCATTCAATAGAAACTCAAATAAGAATCAGACCAGAACATGAGTAAATATATTCATTTTGTTATATGGACACTCATTGTAAATAATAGGTTAACAACATGACTAGTACAAATCAAGACAAGAAAAATTAAGTTATTTAATATAGAATTCCTATCATCCTCACCATCCATTCATTTTGTAAAGCTTGAAAAGAAATGAAGAAAATTACCCTAATCAAAGAAAATCAAAGGAGAATCAAAGTAGATACTATATTTATATATTCATTTAAAAAAAATGAGACTAAACTATCTTATAGTTATTTTGGATTAAAAATAAATAATATATATTTTTTGATGTCAAAGAAGTCACTTTTTTTGTATATGAGGCATGGCTAAACAAATAAATTGTAATGAAATTATGTCCAAAATTACTTTATATAATATAACAAAAATTGGATCATATTATTTTAGGCCACTGACTCACCAACATTTTTTGTGAATAAGAATCACTGAAGGAACCTGTTCAAAATGTAGTTTTCTGGATCTACAACTACAGAGTATAATTCAGTATATTTAGGGTGACAAATCATGCCAGTTTTTCTGGGAATAATGGGTTTTCTGGAATGTGAGAACTTCAGTGCTAAAACCAGGATGAATTGGTAACTTTACTGGGCTGGGACTGAAGAATGTTACTATGAGGTTGACTTCAGATAATTTTGATGCAGGATATGTGATAACTAAGATTGTATACATGGTGAGAGGCATTTAAATGGTTTTAGGAGATGAGTAAAGTGTTTGTGTAAATTTATGTAAATCTCTATTTAGCAACAGTGAAAAGAATACCTTGTATTCAGAGAAGAATCACCTTAGAGCCGTTAAAAAACTAGTAAGCAAAATACGATGGTAGTTCAAGTTAAGTTAGTGGAAATGCCAAAGTGGGTCAGTATCCAATGATATTTCTAATTTGAAATATATTTAACAACACTGGAAACTGAGTATATGTGGAGAGTCATGAATCATTGTGTTTCATAACTTGGTGATGGTATTAAAAGTTGATATATTACCCAAGTTCTTGGAAGATGTTTTGAAGAATGATGAAAGATAGTTTGATCTGGGATATGTGGACTTTTAGGAGTAGTGGACTTCCTGAAATAAGTAAATGTCTGGCTGTGATATTTGTGGAGTTCCTTGCCATCTCTTCAGTGCTCATCTTAGTGACTGAGCAGAAAGATGTCTGCCTCCCTGCCATGATAGCAGATCTCTAGGGCAAAGTGTGCTGCTATAATACATATTCTCATTTGCTTATTTATGCTTGCTTTATCAAAATCCACAATCTATGATGCAATGTTTAATTTATCAAAATGTTTGACTTACTTAAATCCCTAATCAATGACAAAATATAATATGTGAAGTAATATTTTGAGTACCATGTATTATTTGTTAAGCAATTTAAATGTACTATGCCACTTAATCCCCATCAAACGATATTGAATTAATAATGTTTATATCTTCAGGGCATAGATTAAAAAACTGATACTCACAGACATCGAAAAACTGGTCCAAGATTTATAGCAAATATTAGATCAAGGGATTGAGCCCATGTCTTGAAACTCCAGAGCATTTGATTTTATGTTCTACACTTGACTTAAAAATCATTCCCATCCCCAAAATGAAGTTCTTTATATTAAATACAAATTTATTAAAACATTACAATGGATCTCAAGTATTAGAGATTTTAAGTATCATTTGGGAGAATAATCCACTTCCAGCTATAATGGAAAGGCTTTATATATACCAATGATCCTTCTGAGAAAAACCAAAACAGTTGGTTACAACTTATATACTATCTGATGAAAGAAATAGAAGAAGATGTAAATAAATGGAGAGCTATTACATGATCATGGCTAGGAAGACTCAATATTGTTAAGATATCAGTTCTCCTCAACTTGATCTATAGATTCAATATATTCCCAATTGAAATACTAGCAAATTATTGTATGATTCTAAAATTTATGTAGGAAACCAAAAGACCGAGAATGGCCAACACAATATCGGAAGGATGAATAAAGTAGAAGGACTGCTGTTACCTGACCTAAAGCTACAGTAATCAAGACAATGTAACATTGGTGAAAGGAAGGACAAATAGATGAAAGGAACAGAATAGAGAACCCAGAAATAGACCCACACAAATATAGTTAATTGATTTTTGACAAAGGAGCAAATGATTCATTTAAGAAAGAATAGTCTTTCAACAAACGATGCTGGAACAACTAGATATCCACATACAAAACAAAACAAAACAAAAAAAAAATGAATCTAGACACAGACTTTATACATTTCATAAGAATTAATTCAAAATAGGTCATAAATATAAATATAAATGTAAAATACCAAACTATACAATTCCTGGAATGTAACATAGGAGAGAACCTAGGTGATCAGTTCAATGACTTAGATATAACAACAAAAGCATGATCCATGAAAGAAAAAAACTGATCATTTTGCAAAATTCGTCAAGGTCTGTACTCATGATTTCTGAAGTTTTATGTTACACTCGAATAAAATGCTTACAAAGTAGTATTTACAAGGACTTCAGGGTATTAGTTTTCTTTAGGGAGGGAAAAGACATCATAAGTTGGTCATGAGATTTTAAATGTATCTGTAATATCTTGTGTAAAATTTGACACATATATGACAAGAAAAAAGACTTGTGCTTAATCTGAATATTGTGTAAACTAACAGTTCCTTTTATTTATTTCTTGAATTTCTGAATGTTTAAAATGCTTTGTAACTTTAATAAAATGGTAACAACTAATAAATAGAATGGAAAGTATTGAAGAATATCTATCCCCAGCCTCAAAAACTCCACATTCCCTATTGTCAGAGTGTCTGAGTTAACTCAGGAATCTATGTATTTAATGAGTTACACAAATATTAAAACTCTTTTATAGGGTTTCTGCCCTTTATTTCTACTTAGAAATTAAAAGGGGGTCTAGTCACAGACAAATTTTTGGACCAGCAGACCCGTAAGTATTCCTTCATGCTCAGAATTTCTGTAATTATCTTATCTGTGCTAGACTAAATTCATAAGGGGGAAGGAGAGGAAGAATTTGCAGGGAACTGAATGCATGAAGGTGTAGGTCATTCTACTGGAGAGAGAGGAATTCAGAAGGCACCAGTGATGTCAAAGACACAATGATCTTTTTCAAGAGAATGATTTGTGTTAGGCAAGTACTTGGTTACTAAGGGAAAAAAGGTGTTATACAAATGCAAATTATTTCATTCCTAAATTGGCTCCTTCTACCATTTTTATCTCTCATCTTTCTCTTCTGAGACCACCATTAATGCAGGTCACATTATTGAACTAAGAAATAAAGGAGTAGAACTAAAATACTGCTTTCCCACTGGGTAAAGGGCATAGCACTCAGAATGCAAAAAAGCGTCAAGGTTTTTTCCCTCCACATCTCCACCTCCACTCCCAGTGCTCATATATTTTCATGTTCTTTAAAAAGTCACCTTCGTAGACTTGATTATTTGATGGTCACCAGTTAGACTGGTGTTGGTGTGAAAAGGAAACAAATATATTTCAAACAAGTGGAGAGTTGTGCTGATAGCCAGGTGCCTAGGGATTTACTGTATTATTCTGACCATCTTTAATACTGAAACTCCATGGTCAAGGTCCTTTTATTTTTAATCCTCGTGGTGTTAGAGTAACTTTATGAAAGCCACTGAGCCTGCAATTAAGTGAGCAAGAAGCGCTAAAAGGAGATGGCCTTAGAGGGGCAGGCAGAAGGTAGAATTTGTATGACCTTAAAAGCCAAGGTAAGATGTTTCATTTTTATTCCAAGTGTAATAGAAAGCTTTTGTAGAACTTTGATCCTTACAGAAAGAAATAGTCTCATTAATGTAAACTCAGCTCTTCTAGCTTCTCTGTAGTACAGCAAAGGAAGCAGGAAAAATAGTTAGCTCTCTTATTAGACCAGGTGATAGATGTTGGCTTGATGAGAGTGGGAAAGGTGCAAGTGGAAAAATGAGGTCAGATTTGTGATATAATTTTATGGTAAAAGCCACAGGATTTGCTGATGGATTTACACGTTGAGGGAATAAAGGAAAGAGCTGATTCCTAACTGTTAACTTGAACAACTGTTCAAATGTGGTGTTATTTACTGAAATGAGAATCAAAAGTGTGTTGTAAAAGTGTTACATAGGGAGTCATGAATTTTATTTTTTCCAGTTTCTAACATTGTGCTTAGTATTTAGTGGGTAATCAATAAATACTTGTTGAGTGAATAAGTGAGTGAATGAATTCTGGACAATGTGTTATGACTGATAATATTGGTTTACAGAAGATTAGTTGATGGTTTCTTTAGGAAGCAGAGAACCCTTAAGCTGGGTCTTGATTACTTAAATAACAAAACAAAACAAAAAATAAAAGAGATCATGGAGACCACATAACAAAAGAAAATAGATAGACCAAAGCAAAATATAGAAAGTGTATTTATCAACTGTATTGTGTCTGATCATTTTGATGAGTGGCAGAAAAAAAAATTGGATATTTTTATTTCACAAACATTTAAGTAGTACCAACTAAGGTTAGGCACTATTCTAAGCACTTTATATTTATATTATACTTATATTTTATATTTGATTCTTTTAGATTAATCTTTCTCCCTGACTAGTTTCACACATTATGTCTATTTTTCCTTTAAATCTTTGAAAACAGTTGAAATAGTTAAATTTAAGGTTTGCCCATAAATTCTATCATCCATTTCACATATGGCTCTCCTTCTATTAACACTTTCCTTCTGATATTGGTCAATTTTCATATATATATATGAAAATATATAGTTTTTCATATATATATTTTCAAAAAATATATATATGAATATATATATATATAGCTGCACATTGCTTGTGCTGTTATCAAGATTGTGGATTTTGTTGTCTTCTAACCTGTTGAGTTGACCTTTGTGTTGGAAAGCACTTAAGTTACTTGTGAATATGCCTGATCCTCTTAAGGCTTAGTTTTAATCATTAGTAAGGTAGGATTATAGTAGTATTTAGTCTGAGGATGTTCCTGAGAGTTGAGTACATTACTTTTAAAGTGAAAGAATGAAAACAAAATACAGAAAAAAGTCAGTAGTAGATTCAGTGAAGTCTTTTGTTATAGAGGAGGTAATGTGTTGTTTATAAAACATCAGAAAAAATAATTGACAACATTTGGATTTAGGGAAAGAAGAAAAGACTCATCATGTTCCTTCCCACCTCTTCCCCAAAATCTAAAAAGTGTGTAAGAAGCAATGTACTTGCAACTAATACCATTTCCCCAAAGTATGTACATTAAGCAGAGCAGAGTAATTTACGTTGCCAAAAAATTAAACTTATTATTTCATTGGCAAAACAAAGCAGTTTCATTTCTTGCTCACAGAACATATCCAGAAAAAGTTAGTAGAAAATGGCTAGGCATGACCATGTTCTACAAAGCACTCTGGAATCCAAGTGACATAGTGTCCTCTATCTTGTATCTGGTGACTTTATCTTTGATCCAAGATGGAGCAAAAGGAACTAGATTTACACAATTGCTTGAAACAACTAAAATAACAGCAAAATACATGTAACAATGGTTTTCAGGTATGGCCATCAGGCAGCACTGGACAGTGATTTCTGAAATAAGGAAAACAAAGTAAGGTTAACTCATTGCCCCAAATTACAGCCTAGATAGAGTTTACAAGTTGTAGTTTAAAATGGGGGAACCCAGGAGTAGCCTATTTGTCTTAATCTGTTGAGAAAAGTTTGCTGAGACTCTGGGGAAACTAAGAAAGCTATAGTTTTCAGGGAAGAATACCAGAGAAGAGAAAGCAACACAGGAGAACTTTGGATATTTGCTTCCTCAAGTCTTTAACTGAGTACTAATCAGAACATGCATACAGGTAACCAAGACTGGAGAAAGAATTAACAATCAAAAAGAGGGAACAAGTCTCAGAGCTCATACATAACCAGGAACTGTTTGTTTTCCCACAAGTCCTTAAGGGAAAACTCACAGTCCAAGAAACTCCTATTAAATTGTTTTGTAAATAATCAAACAACTTTGTAGGTCTACTAAGCAAGAGGAATTTTGCTGTTTCTTTTTGTACTTATAGTCTGTCATTCCCTGTAGCTAGCAATGTCCCAATTTACAGATGAAAAGTCTGGGGTTCAGAGAGGATGAGTGGTTTACCAAGATCATACAATTATAAAATTTTCAACAATGGGTTTTAACTCAAAATTTCTAAGTCCAGTGCCTAAAGGAAGGGAACCCCTTGTTGTGTTTTGTTTTGTTTTTCTGTTGTTGTTGGTGGTGGTGATTTTGTTTGTTTATTTTCCAAACAAGAGAGTCAAACTGCTAATGAGCAATAGCTTTCTTTCCTGTTTTCTTTTTTTCTTGTTTTAAATTTTAATGTCAAATTTCAGCTGAAATTTTACATATTTTTTAAGAAAAAAACGAAAGAATCTTTATAGGAACCAATACACTTAACAATACAACCAAATACAATTTGGTTCAATACAACTGAACCAAATACACTTAAGTAAAATAAAAGTCTCAGCCTCCTACAATTCATAGAAAATGTGAGTGTATTGAATATATAATTGCAGACAGAAAGTCAAAAACAATGAGAAGCATTAAATTGTAATTATAATACTTTATATTACAAACCAGGCATTGTGTTAGTAATGTTCCCCAAAGTAACATATACAAAGGTCTTTTTGGTATTCAGGCAATGAGAGTGGAAAACTCATCATCAAAGACAATAGCTTTGAGCTAATAGCCTTAAAAAGCCTATTTTCAACATTATATGAATGTAACTTAACAACCAAGTATCTTGCACGTTGACTCATTCAATTGTTTCACTAAAGCACTGTTTGAAATAATGTAATTTTACTCAAAATTTTCTCCCATAAATTTAGAAAATGTGATTGATTTTTACTACCTGGATGGTAATATTTACCTGAGCACCTTAAAGGGAAGAAAGGATAACAATATTATGAAAGTGTCCTTGCACTGATTTTGAGTCTCATATCATAATACCTCTCATATTACTTTTAAAAATAAAAAGTAAATCTATCTTCATTTATTTATCAGTAAACATGTACTTATTGCCTACTGTGTGCTTGACACGATGCAAAGCCCCCAGGGTACATAAACAAAATAAGTTTCAATCCTTATTTTTGAGGATTTTTTCGTATGGTTGGGGAAGCAGACAGACAAATCACAAGAAACATAAGATAAAATACGTTTAGACAATGAAAATATCCTGTTTGAAACTATAATTATATATACATGTCATTACATATTTTTCCAAACCCATAGGAGGTACAGCACCCTGAGGTAAACTATGGACTTTGTTTGATTATAATGTGTCAATATAGTCTCATCAGTGTAACAACGGTACTACCCTGGTGGGGGATGTTGATGATGAGGAGGCTATATATGTGTGGGAGAAAGGAGGATATAGAAAATCTCTGGACCGTCCTCTCAATTTTACTGTGAACCTAAAACTTCTCTTAAAAAAATAGTCTTAAAAAAAACATATTTAGAGAAACACTATATGTTCAAACATATCACTGTGGATATAGTCTCTTCGTCCCTAAAGATTCATGTCCTACTCTCTCCTTTCTTCTCTTTTCCTGGGAGGCTGAACTTTGTGGATTGCATTGGTGAGAGTCATTAGCTAGAGATGGGAGGGCAGAAAACAAGTGGAGTCACTGTATTTCTTCTCCCAGCCTCCATTTTGCTGAGTTGCTGCAGAGTTTACTACTATGGCCTACTCCCTGTTGCTACTGTCTTATAGATTTAGTAACAGTGCATGGTTCCCTTAAGTCTCAGGATGGAAAGGGTAAACCAATAATACTAGTGCTAGGACATTGTACTATATACCATTTTAATTTTCCTAAATCTTATCCATGTCATTAAAAATGGTTGCTTTATTAAATTCACTTCAATTATTGAGAATCATTATGTTATCATTTCCCTGCTGCAACCTGAATAATAGAGGCGTGTACAAAGTGACAAGGGCAAATAAGTGAGATACATGAGTGAGGACCTAGCAACTTCTGAGGAATCAGAGATCTCTAAAACCCCTCTAGAGTCTATGAAAGAAAGAATCCTGAAAACTTGAAAGTAACTTAATTTTGCACAAGGCCTAAATGCATCCAATTTCATAGTTTGTTGGAGGAGAGGTAATTGTAAAAATTAAGGTTGGTGGATAGTGCACTTGAAATATAATAAACTGCACTTCCACTATTATAAGAACGATGTGTACTGTAAATCTGTAAGAAGATTTCATTATAGATATTCTTGAGCATCATCTTCCAATTGCTTTTCCAAAATAAAATCAATCCCGAGATGAGAAATGGATAGTTGTACCAAAATTTCATGTTGAAATGCAATTATTCTTTACCATCTTTGTTTAGATGTTTGCCAAGGGTGATGTTAATTAGGCAAAAAAATACAAAAACCCAATTTGCCCATTTTTTTCTTCTGCCTCTCCATGAAAAAGATTTAGGGACTCCCCTGGTGTCACAGTGGTTAAGAATCTGCCTCCCAATGCAGGGGACGCAGGTTAATTCCATGGTCCAGGAAGATCCCACATGCCGTGGAACAACTAAGCCCATGTACCACAACTTCTGAGCCTGTGTGCTGCAACAACTGAAGCCTGTGAGCCTACAGCCCATGCTCTGCAGCAAGAGAAGCCACTGCAATGAGAAGCCCGCGCACCGCAACAAAGAGTAACCCCCATTTGACGCAACTAGAGAAAGTCCACGTGCAGCAATGAAGACCCAATGCAACCAAAAATAAATAAATAAAATAAAATAAAAAATTAAACAAAGATTTGTAAGGTAACCTTCATGACAGTAGGAACAAAAATGACTTGTAACAATCATTTATAATTCACCTTATCATGTTCTGAATTTTGGGAAAGAAATTTAAAAAATGAAGAGTACAGAGCAGGCTATCTTCTAGTAAGTTAGCTATTTGCAAATACATTAAAAAATAAATTAGAAGGTGATCATTGTGGTAGCACCATCTCACACAGGCTAAGGCTGGACAGGGGTTCATAGAATTGGCTACCACAGTTAGCTCCAGAAGGACATTAATTTTGTCCCAGTGGGGGAAATAGTGAAAATATGTCAATAGTAATTCTGGAAATGGTCTTAATTGACATATCTAGTCACACAGGGCACATCAGGAGTCATTTAATATTAGGGAAAAAGACAGATGGCAAAATATTGTTTGGGGGTCACAAGGGCTGGGTCCAATCCAGGGGAAAGTATTATTCTCTTAGGAGGTAAGCAGGCTTCCCCAATCATGGCTAATAGACTGAAGTGCAGAATAAGACATGGCTCCTTGTTGACAGGTGTATGTGGAGGTTAGGGATGGCAGTGTGGATTCTGGACTAAGTAGTAGATAAGAAAACTATTCAGGTCCAAGGAAGAAAGCTGGTAAAAGTCCAATTCATGGCTGGTCTAATATTGAGGTGAAGAAGATGAAGATAAGGAGTGGTAAACATTAATTCAATTTAAAAGATGATACTATGCTGCAGGACCAATACCTTAACAGCAGGAGCTTAGATTTGGTAGCCACCAAAGGATGGGATGGAAAACTGGTGTCTGGGTAATTTAGAGGTAAATTTCTTATGACTGTAGAAAAAAGTAGAGATTACAACTTTGCTTCTGCTGGATTGGATCCAAGAACTTTTTTTTTTTTTTTTTTTTTTTTGGCTGTGTTGGGTCTTCGTTTCTGTGCAAGGGCTTTCTCCAGTTGTGGCGAGCGGGGGCCACTCTTCATCGTGGTGCGTGGGCCTCTTTCACTGTCGTGGCCTCTCTTTGGGTAGCACAGGCTCTAGACGCGCAGGCTCAGTAGTTGTGGTGCACGGGCTTAGTTGCTCCGCGGCATGTGGGATCTTCCCAGACCAGGGCTCGAACCCGTGTCCCCTGCATCGGCAGGCAGACTCTCAACCCCTGCGCCACCAGGGAAGCCCCCAAGAACTTTTAAGATAAGCCAAGTTCCCAAGTAGGGAACATGGTAAAAGACAGTACACATCACCAGTAAAAGATAAGCTCATGCATTTGCAGACAAGTGAATCTGATCACTCTGATGGACATACTTCTTTAATGTTTGACTCATCTGGAGGACAGTAGGTTTTATTTACATAAGGCAGTGATTTAAAGTCAATTAGAAGGGAAGAGAGATTAAGAAAAATGTCTAGTAATAGATCTACAATGGTGACAAAGAATTTTCTTCCTAAGAAGTACTTCTGTTTATTTCATGTCTAGGTGGTTTGGCCCTACAATTTGGCCTCCTTATTCTGGGCACAGTATAATGACTGAAAAGTACTTCCAGAACAAACAAATGTCCATTTTTAAGGAAATGTAAAGATTTCTTTTAATGAAATACATCAACAGGAAGAATTAGATGAAATGACTGACTCTGAAACAAATTATGCAATGTACAGATATATAAACAATCTCTCTATACATAAGAAGACATACTCAAATTAAATGACAAATAATAGTTACTAAAAAATTGTAAATCATACACACTGTGAATTTAATCCCTGTGACTGAAGGAAATGTCTCTGTTCTGATAATATTTACATACTAATCTTCCTTTCAGCAGCATTTTTTTCTAATCTTCACATTTTTACCAATGTCATCTGCTTCCATATCATGACTTCTTTTGCAAATATCCTTATATCAGTTGCTGAGGATTCTCAGCCTTTCTGAAACCTATGATGTTTCCTGTTTTGAGTAACTTTTAACAATACACATGTTGTTCAGCAACGTTTTCATAACTTCAGGTGTCTTTGTCATAGCACATGCATGCAAACATTCTGAAGGAACTGGTCTGTTCTACCTGATATTCAGACTATTCACCATACGGATATCAGATGACAGTTCTCCTATATTGTATATTATTTCTGTGTCTGTGTCTCTGTATAGAAAGTGTGTGTTCTCAGGTATGTTATCTCACCTCTAGAAGTTTGTCTCCAGATATGTAGAATGAGACAATAATATTATTTGTCTTATATGTTTCTATGCAGATAACTTTATAATAAGGAATACAAAGAGTATCATAACCCATAGGAAATGAGAAATGAACATTAGTTGTCATTGTCATACATATTAGCAATATAGTCTGTAGAACACCTAGTACATTTATTATTGACTCTGTGTATATTACATATTAAGATTTTTTATAGATAGTTAGCAATGGAAATAATCTGAGCAGTAAGTATGTGTCAACACACATAGTAAGATAATTTCATTGACATCATGACCTCTTGATACAACTAAAGTTCTATTGATAAACAATAATATATTTTATTTCCAGGCACTTATATGCTGAGTGCATTCTAAATACTTCACATCTATTATTATCACGTTTAATTTGTACAATAAAATGTGAAGCAGGCATGGTTACTATACCATTTTTATACCTTATGAAGTTGAATGGCAAGCCAATAAAGTAACTAGACCAAAGTCACAAAGCAAGTTTGAAATAGAATTCCTATTTGAATCATGGCATACTGGTCCAAAGCACATACTCTTAATAATGGGAGCATGGATAATTTTTAAAATAATATTTAAATGCAGATAAGTTCTTTCACAGGCTAGACAGACCTTTCATTTTTTTAAATTGAATGACTGAAAGATGCCAAGAGTCTATACTGCCCCACCTCATTTGTGTCCACCATCCCTACATTCCCATGGATAATTCAGGGGACTTTCAGTTAGTATTGAACCCTTTCTTGTATACAGACATGTTAGTAACTTAATCATATCAGCAGAACTTCTTCAAAAGCACTTACCTATGATAATAAACCATGCTTTCTTCATTAAATTAAATCAATATTTAATAAATCAGACATTTTTCAACTTCATTTACAGAAGACAATATTTCTCTTGTAGAGACAAACTCAAGAATACAACTTCATTTTTTAATTTTTCCTTCTAATATAAAAAGTTTATTTTCATTTATGTTTTAATTGCAAATTGTGTAACCTCAGTCTTTAATCAAGGACTTGATCATATGTCTAACCACATATCATGAGAATAAACCTGAAGAGTTGATAACATCACTGAATTGATTAATAAAATATATCTTACCCAATTCTACAGTAATATAAGAAACTAAAAGTTATGAGAATACAATGATAGTTGTTCAAGAATAGTGGTACTTTAAATAACACTTATGTATGAATAAGGTGTGGTAGTCAGCCATTAAGGTGACTCCTAGTGGTTCCCGCCTCCTGTTATATATGCCTTTGAGTAATAAAAGTAATAAAAGTAATAAAAAGTAATATGCCTTTGAGTAATTGAAATTGGAGTCCAATTGGCATTGACATTGGTAGCTCATATTCATAATTCTGAAGATAATTCATTAGCCACAGGATGCGATGGAACAAATTAAATTGGAATATGCATTGACATTTTGAAAATATATAATAAAATATAATAATTGGCCATGACAAATTTTGTCTATAGAATGGAAAGCTAAAAGCATGGAAGTATCAGAGTAATATTATAATTTTGCAGTAGTCAATCATTTTACTACCTTTTATAAAAAGATACCCTAAATGCTGATGCAATATGAAGCATACTTGGATAGATTTGTCTTGCTGAGATAGATTTTTATAAGAAGTACTACTTACCAAGTTTTATTTGTGCAGGACACAATAATACATAATTAGAAAAATCATGTCTTATTCAAGTATCTATAGTAACCCATAGAGGAATTATTTAAGTTAGAACTTTTGGCAACAGGATGATGTATTGATAATAATAGAGCTGATATTGGATTACACAGCCTAACATACACATAAAAATAGGTATACACAAATGTTAAAAAAAAAAGACAACACTTTTTTTCCTTAATAAGTAATTGGTGGGAAACTATAGCTTGGCTAAAGAAATATTCTCTGTCTGTTCAACTCTGAAACATTTTTCTGTGTACTTCTATCTTCTTGGTGTTTTCCATACCATTCATATTTATACTTCATCCAAGCTGGACATATCATTTCCCTATACCATAACCTTTAGTTCAATGTCTGCTTAATCAGTTATTCAATGTGAGCCTTGAGTATTGGATTTATCAATTTGATTCAGATAAAATTTTTCCTGGATGTTTTACTTATTCTTTCAGGAACAGGTCATGTTTGTTTTCCACATGTAGAAGCTGCTCTCTAACATTAGTTCTCTATGCCAACATCCTTTGTAGAAGAAAGGATGCTTTCTTATAGAAAGCAGATTCTTTCATTAAATTTTTGAAAGGCTAAAATTAAGAATCTTATACAAATATAAAACTAACACATGCCAAGGTTTATCCCATTAATGAGGGAACAAATAAAATAATTGGTTCAAAGAAAAATTCAAACACACACACCCCCAATCAATCACAAATGCTGTAATTAATGTACAAATAGGAGAAGCTGGTACTTATCTACAGGGAATAATCAATTGCACCCAACCAGACAAAAGGTATTTGCATTCCTATATATGAGCATAATTTGTAGTACTATCAGTGTTCTGCAATTTATAGAGCTATGGAATGGCTGGCTCAAAGACTGATAAGTGAAGATAACCCATTTTGTAGATGTGCTACAAAAGACATCTAATCATCTTCCTTGCTCATTTCAAACTCTTTTGCTATTTTTCTTAGAGAACAATGGCAAGAATGCCATGACACTTCTTATATGTACTACAGTGTATGCTGCCTGAAATGCATACTTAGGGCACAAGTGTATTTTATTACTGTATGTGCGTGTGTTCCATTTACTTCCTTTGTAGTGATCATTACAAAGCACTGAAGGGGTTATTCATCACTATTTCATTTGTGCTTTGGAGATCTTGACATCCTCATCCTGTCTTGTCATATCAGAACTCCCCTAAAGATCACCAGTATTAGGAGAAGACTACTTCTTAGTCATATTGTCCCTTCTTGATTGTACTTCATTCATTTTCTCACTCTTTTCTTTGCTTGTGTCATTACATCTTGTCTCCCAATCTAAACCTGAAAGATTATGTTTAGTGCTGGTAATCGGTGATATACTTCCAGCTTATCACCAGTTTATTGGAGATCTCCTTTTCAGGAGCAATAATTCCACAGATTTGCCTATCAGTAATGATGCTCAGTTATAAAACTTTCATTCATTGTGTTACTGGAATTTTCTAAACATTTGCCTGAATGTTCAGAGCTGGCAGCAGATTGTAGTTAATCGAATGAGTCTTGGGGGTATCATGGCCATTAGAAAGCTTTCCAGCTGATACAGAGCTTGGGAAATTAGAGTTCTGTGATCAGCCAGACAGGGTCTTTAAGAGCCTCAGAATTAAATAGGAAACTGGAGGAGAAGGTAGCTTTTTCTTTGTCTTAAAATATTCTGTAATATGTGTTACACAAATAACTCTTTAATAACGGTACTTCTAAAGTAAATCTATGCATCATTCTACCAACCTAACTTGTTCACTTTTAATTTTTCTCTTTTCCACTTATTTTCAATTTTCTATGTTTACTCAGTTTATAGGCACCATTATAATGCAATGCTTCACCTTGCTCATTTCACTTCAACTTATATCTTAATTATATATCATAGTTTACTAAAACCATCTTCCATGAAATGGAATTTATGTTGTCTCTAATCTTTTACTACTAATAAAGAATGCTTTATATGAACATCTTTCTGACTATAAATCTCTACTTTCTTCCTTAAGTTGAATCTAAGGGACCACATGGACTTGATAAAATTGACAAATTGCTTTCTAAAAAATATTCACTGGTTGCTAGTTATAATATATGATTTTATCAAATTTGAGACAAAAAAAGTTTTCCTATACTCAGACCTTCTCAGGGACTCCTTCCAACAACATTATTTCCTGATGATAAACTATTCTGCTATCAAATTACTATGTCATGTTATAACCTATTAGAAAATTGCACAATGTATTTGGTACATAGTAAACTCAAAATTTTAAATAAAATTAATTTGTGTCCTACTAGTAGACAGATAAAATTCTACTTAACTGTAAAACCACTACTTGTAGTTTTAATTTTAACTCAAAACTTAAAAATAAATCAGTTACTTCCTATCAGTGGTGTTAACATTTATATATGCCAAATCTCAGGAACAAAACCTTCCACTCTCTGACTATCCCCTGGTTCTAAGGAAAATAGGAAATATATTACAACCTTTGTTATTATTCAGGAGGACCTCTCATGCAGAAATCTGTATAGATCTGATCCTAGAAATAGCAGAAAAGGACAAGGGGACAATAGTTCTATGGTCTAATTATCAACTGCATATGCAACAACAGAGGAAGCTAAAAATAATCAAAGTTACACAGGGCTTCTGACACATTTATATAGACAATATAGTTTATATACCTCTGTTTGTGCATCAAAACTTTCAGATTATCTGCAGCACAAACTACTCTTCTGCATGAAAAAGAGCCTATGCTTTCTAGGCAATATCTACAAAATGAAAACAACAAAACAACCAGTGATTCTATTGAGGGATGGGAAACAAGCCCATCAAATCAGATTGTAGCTGTGTAAACAAAACCTTTGGCTTTAAGGGTCCATTCTGCTCTGTTTTTCACCTGTCTGTTTTGGCAACAGGTTAAGGTGTTCTGGAATGTTTCACCTGCTTCTAATTATTTGCAGACATGGTCTCCTTCACAAGCCATAAATGCTAAGATGTGCTTAACAAAGTCATAATTAAAGATCTAATTTATTGAGAAAGAACAAAGTAGATTTTGTTTCTGTTTATTTTTCATTATAGCATCACTGTTATCTTTCTATCACTGTTACTTTTATTATATACATCTAAGTATGAATATATATAGATTATGAAATAAAGTTTTTTTGTGGCTCTGTATATTTCATTACTTGCTACTGTTTCATTAGGTCCTTTTTTCCCCCAGGAAGGTGGATGTGTTCTTCTCCATCGACCAAAAGCCTGGAGGAGTAATTTTCCATTACCTGAAGGTCTTCTAAACCAATAGGTAATATTTCCAGTCAGGCAAGTAATTATAACCAACTCTAGCTAGGCTCTCCAAATTGAAGGTTGATGATCTTGCAGTACAAAAAAAATATTTGCAGCTGTGGACAATTAACAAACTCAGTAGACCAGGCAAAAATGCACCCCCCTTCCGCATGTAATTCCACTGCCAGCTCTACTTTGACAGCTATATAATTACATGGACCATAAATTACGCTCAGTAATCACTTAGTTTATAATTTCATTCCCTGTAAATTAGTAATGTAATGAAATGAGATTTCATAATCACCAGATGCGTAGTGAGCTGCTCACCAGAGACTGGCAATGGTTAAGAGGCAATCCCTTCCCAAGGAGAGAGATTTTGGTGGGCTGCTGTTGACTGGTCACACGGTTGGCAAGTGATCCAGTGCTTCAAGCTTGGGGCTGCCATTGACATTCAAGCAGCTCCAGAATGGACGCTGTATGATATACCAATAGCTGTGAGAAATGACACCCTGTTTGAGAGGAAACCTTTGCTTTTTTAATATCATGTACAGCAGCTCCATTTATTGGAGCTGTAATTTGCATGTTACTTAATGAGTGCATGTAGAGATTCCTCAAGAGTCCATCTTAAAAGTAATGACAATGGGCAAGTGTTCCATAAAGAATTTACTTCACTATAAGTAAGTGGGTGGTCTGTTTTTATAACATGGAGATGTAGTAAATGAGCAAGAAATATAACCACATTTCTCAAGGTTATTTTTTTTTCCTCCAAATGGAAATTTTTTGTGTGTGAAAATCCTTTGTATCATACTCAGATACCATACAAGACAAATAAATAAGAATGTAAATAACAAAAATGCTGGTCTTCTTTGTTCTGGGGTTTTCACAAGTAACCCACCTTCTGACACAACTCCCCACTATTTCATATTAAAACAATAATAAATAGTGGTTTTTAGACTCAATAGCATACAACTATGAATTATATACTTTTATGGAAAAGAACAAATGATAAGCCCAGACAAGGTATTTGCAAGAGATTTATTAGGACTTGAGCCATTACTGCAACAAGAATTTTGCTGCAAGGGAAAATACAAATTATACACCATTGCTTCTAACAAGAACTGGGAGTGGAAAAAAATGCATTCATTTAGAAGCTTTAATTACTTGCAGAAATGTGAGTTAGTTATGCAGTACCTATTTTAATTACCATCTGATTAAAATTAATCCTAGCTAGGAAAGGAGAAAGTGGAATAAGGAAACTGTAGTCAGAAGGTTAATGTTCCAAATGCAAACAAGTAAAGGAGAGAATATCTGGTTGAAGGACATGTATTGTGTGTGACTATTTGAAATGTAAAATATGTTTTTAGATATTTGTTGTTTTGACACATGCTGTCATATTTTCTGAACTTAGGGACAAGTTGCATCCTTCATCCTTTCACCAGGGGTATCTAGATATGATAACATTTTCCTCAGATAGAAGCATTCCTAATGAGATAAAATTATTCCAAGGTATTAGAGACATTCGTGGGACTTTGACCCCAATTCTCAATAGTTGTTTCCTTCAATGACAAACCTAGAATGTAAAGAACAGCAACTAATTTATTTTATCATCTTTCTATAGTGTGATATTTGTAGTGACATTGATGTACAACACTGTAACTTCTTTGAAAGTCATGACAAATGCTCTGAAAGCTGATGCTTTTGTGTAGGGATGTGTGTGTGTTCACTCATACCACCTACCTTGATGGCAGCATCAGGCAAACTAAGGAATATCACCAAGAGGTTAACTATTTTAACTAGTTCCTGGCCAACATTGAGAGCTTAAAAACTATCTATCCTTTATGTAGATAGGTAATTTTCAATTGACTTGCCATTGATAGGATTTGAACTTTGAGTTGGTTTTACATTTGAAATAGTACATTTACACTCAAACATCTGTCCTCAGTCACCAGTCATTCTTCTGATAAAAATAAGCGTTTCTAAGAATACTGTCAAGAATTAGTATATTAGTTAAGAAACAGAATAACTTATCCAATTAAAACAGGGCTTGAGATTGCAACTTTCATTGTTATTGTTGCCATAAATATCATTAGACCTAAATGAGAAATATCCTAATAAATACAAGTTCTATCACTGCCATAATGTAGCCAAAATCATAAATAAGTTGTTAACTAAATTTTGGTAGTTGAAAAAATTTGAAGATTAAATCAAAATTCACAGCACCCATCTTATATATCTAAAGGAAATAAACAAAAAAGAAACAAAAATACCAAAAATAAACTAGCAGCATTCAACCTTGTGAGAGGGACAGATTCTGTATCAAAAATCTTAAAATGTACTGTCTAATAGTAAAGGAATAAACCAATGAAATTTGAAAGTAAGCACTACTAATCCACAGCAATGTCTTCCTCATCAACCCAGCCCCACCACCCCCATCAGCACCTCCAGTCAATCACCCCAGACATTAGCATTGTGAGAAGTGTAAGTGAGGAATTTAAATTAATTTTACTAATTTAGAATGTGTCCTTGATGATTATGGTCTGAAAGAAAGAGATGGTGAGGCAGTAGTGGGCCAGATGAGAAAGGAGTGAAGCTAAAAAATGAAGAAAAATAATTAGAATATATTTCTTTTTTTCAAGTGACTTGCTTGCTAGAAACTGACATCATTAATAGAATTTGTCATTTAGTTTTCTTCTGATGGGAGAAAAGCAACAATACTAATTATCACCAACAGTTAAATAATTAATGATTAATGAAAAGCAAATTTAAATCCCTAGAAGTATATGTTGCTAAAGGGCAAAAACAGTAGCTCAAGTGAGGTCCATCTGCTCATTGTGAATAAGAGTCAGCAAGAGATGGCATAAGTCCTCTGTTATTTCTTGTTGCACTGGCTTGGAATGAGAAAGGAATGGATGTTACTCATATATTAGAATCACATTAAGCTGGGGTAACCATACAAATCAAAGTTCTTCCACCCCCAGTACCCACAGTATTTTACATAACTCCAACAAGACAGTATGAACTTTAAAATATAAGCGAGCAGTGAAAACATCCACTGTCTATAAAACCCTTTGCTGACCCCACCCCCAGCCCCACCGCCAAAGCTGATAGAAAATCATAGCATGGAATACATAACAGAACCTACAACCATCATTTCTTAATCTGAAACTCTAAAGGAAAAACCCAAACACAAACATCATCTAATATTTAAAGGGAGCCAAAAAATAACACACTCAAAAGACACTTTATCAAATGCAAGATCCAGATGAAGCAGTGTACTTAATTAACAGAGTGTAGAAAGATATGACAGGAAAACAATACAAAAATACTAGAGCAAATAATAATAGAAAGGAAAGAAAATGGAAATGAAATAAAAAGGAAATAAAGGGGGAAAGGAATTAGTTCTGGGAAAAAAGTGTGTTTTTTTTCTAGGAAATAGAAGAAAAATTTTCAACAATACCTTTGTACAGGAATTAGGGAAAACAAAATATGTGGAACTATATTTAACAATAAAATGTTAAGGTAACAAAATAAGTAATATTAAAACACTAAGAAAGCAACTTGTTCATGATAAACTACACCAGAGCAAAATAATACACTAAAAATAGAATAGAAATCACATGATAGAAGGTCATATCAGTGACATAGAGGATAGTCATTAAAATATTACCACCAGGTGAAGGTAGAAATCTAGGTTCCAAACTGGACCTCCATTGACACCTGAAGGTGGTATATTTCTTGTTACTATTGGGCAAAAGTGGGAGCTATGGTTCCTTTCATGGTCCCATGAACACCATGGTGAGGGTTGTCTTAGTACTACTGGGTAATAGTGAAAGTCCTGATTCTCCACTGGGACTCCTCAGACACCATCCCAGCTGGGAAGGTGAGAAACACTTCATTACTGTTGGATAGAAGTTTTGGCCCCGTCAGTTGTTTCCACTGACACGAAGGAGTGATGGCTTGGTACTGGCCAGTAAGGATGAAAATGTTGTTTCCAGTAAAACCATCCCAGTGGGGATATGGAGAAGCCTCATTACATCCTAGTACTAGTGGAAATCTAAGGTCCCCCACTTGGCCTTTGCTGGCATGGATTGGGGGTGGGTCCATAGTTTTGGTTTGGTTTTGTAGTGATTGCCTGTAGTAGAGAGGTTATTATCTAAAAGTTTTCAATTTTATAAGGGCTGCCTCTTTCCTGGTCCTTTGGCTAGAGAGAACAAACTTTTGTTAGATCTCCTTTTGTCTGTACCTGTGGGTGTTTCAAGTTACAGAACTTCTTTAGCTCCAAGTCTTGGGTACAGGAGACAAAAATAAAACCCAGACAAATCACACTGTGTTGTCCCTTGGGCCCAAGGTCCCTAGCTAGGCTGCCTTGTTCTCTCCAACTTTTAGGGTCTTATATTTGTTTTGTACATAATGTTGATGGGTTTTAGCTGCTCTTAGTGGAAAGGATAGGGAAGAGTACATATACTCCATCTTTCTGAAAGCAGAAGCCTGAACATATTTCTGAAAGACTAATAGAGACACAAATGTAGAAAACAAACGTATGGATACCCAAGGGGGAAGGGAAGGTGGGATGAATTGGTAGATTGGGATTGACATATATACACTATTATGTATAAAATGATAACTATTAAGAACCTACTATATAGCACAGGGAACTCTACTCAATGCTCTGTGGTGACCTAAATGGAAAGAAAATACAAAAAAAGAGGGGATATATGTATACATATAGCTGATTCACTTTGCTGTACAGTGTAAACTAACACAACATTGTAAAGCAACTATACTCCAATAAAAATTTTAAAAAAAGATTAAAAGTGGATGGCAGAGTGGTAACTGCCTTAGGTTAGTAGGGGAAGCCAAAACTGAAATGCTTGCAAAGATTTCTAACAAAAAGTAAAAATGTCAAGTACTGGTATGAGTGCAAAGAAGAGCCCTTGTAAATCTCATACATTGCTGGTGGGAATGCAAAATTATATAGATTCCTTGAACAAAATTTTGACAGTTGCTTAAAAGTTAAACATATACTTATCACAATCCAACAATACCATCACTAATGCATTTGCTCAAGAGTAACCAAAACATATTTACATACAAAAAAACCTCTATATGAATGTGAATGTCCACTTTTTCATGACAAAAAAACCCCAGATATCTATAAACAATAAATGGATTATAAAATTATAGTACATCCAGAAATAGAATGCTACTCAGAAGTAAGAATTGGTGAACTTCTGTTAAAGTTAACAGAAGGAATGAATCTCAAAAGCACATAACTTAGTAAAACAGTTTACTTACATTTACAAGTTTATTACAAAAGAATATGATAAAGAATACAGATGAACAGCCAGATGGAAGAGACATGTAGGGCATGGTGTGTGGGAAGGGACACAGAGCTTCCACTTCCTCTCCAGGTGCTCCAATTTCCCAGCACTTTCACATTTTCACCAACCCAGAAGATCTCAGAACCCAGTCGTTTTGGGATTTGTATAGAGGCTTCATTCCATAGGCATGACTGATTGAATCATTGGTCATTGACACTGATATCACTTCCAGCTCCTCTCTACTCCCTGGAAGTCAGATGTTGGGGTTAAAATTTCTAGACCTCTAATCACATGATTGATGAAATCTAAAATTCACCTCATTAACATAAAAAAAGACACTTGCTCTTATCACTTATGAAATTCCAAGGGATTTAGGAGTTCTTTACCAGAAACAGGATGAAGACCAAGTATATATTTCTTCTTACAAATCACAATATCACAGCTGGACATAGGATAGAAAAGAAAAGTAATGGTTTAATGAAGTCAAAATTCATTAAAAATTAATTTCAGAAAGACAGGATTAAACAAAGAGAAAGAATTTAGGAATGATAGTACAAGCATAATTCCCAGAATTGAAGAACTTGTGTTTCCATGTTGAAAGGTATCACTGCAAAGAATAGTAAATTAGAAAAAGAACCACAGCAAGGCACACCACACTGAAATGTAGAACAAAAGAAAAAAAGAGAATACCTAAAGTCTTTCATGTGAGAACACTTTTAAAATAAAATAGACAAAACCTATGTCAAAACTGTATTGGTCCTCTCAAGAGCAGCACAGAACATCATAAGAAATGAACAATACATTGAGAGTTCTGATGAAAATTTTTTGCTAGCTTATGATTGTATACCCAGCTAAATTATCAATAGAATTAAAATGTTTATGAATGTAAGACCAGAAAAAATTTACCATTAATTAAACAGGAATCTAAAGCATCCAGGAAACAATAAATCTAATAGCATTAAAGACGATTTCAAAGATTATATTTTAAAAAGTCTCATATTACATTGAGACTTATTTTAATTATATATTTTATTTTAGGTTAAAATTTGTGTGTACTTTTATTTCCATTTAAATTCCACAATGTTCATTGAGCACCTACTCTGTGACAGGAAAAATACCTTCGTTAAAACATACATATATTTATTTATTTATCACTTTATTTATTTATTCTCTATTCTCATATTTTATTTCTTTTATTTCCTGTGAACTTTTATTTTATATTGGAATATAGTTGATTAACAACCTGTGTTAGTTTCAGGAGTACAGCAAAACAATTCAGTTATACATATACATGCATCTATTCTTTTTCAAATTCTTTTCCCAATTAAGTTGTTACAAAATATTGAGCAGAGTTCCCTGTGCTATACATTAGGTCCCTGTTTTTATTCATTTTCAATATAGCAGTGTGTACATGTCAATCCCAAAATCCCAGTCTATCCCTCCCACCCACCCTTCCCCCCAGTAACCATAAGTTTGTTCTCTAAGTCCGTGAATCTCTTTCTGTTTTGGAAATAAGTTCATTTGTATCTTTTTTTTTTAAATTCCGCATATAAGCGATATCATACGATATATATCTTTCTCTATCTGACTTACTTCACTCAGTATGACAATCTCTAGGTCCATCCATGTTGCTGCAAATGGCATTGTTTCATTCTTTTTAATGGCTGAGTTATATTCCATTGTATATATGGACCACATCTTCTTTATCTATTCTTCTGTTGATGGACATTTAGTTTGCTTCCATGTCTTGTCTATTGCAAAGAGTGCTTCAATGAACATTGGTGTGCATGTATCCCTTTGGACCATGTTTTTCTCCAGGTATATGCCCAGGAGTGGGATTGCTGGATCATATGGTAGCTCTATTTTTAGTTTTTTATGGAACCTCCATACTGTTTTCCATAGTGGCTGCACCAGTCTACATTCCTAACAACAGTGTAGGAGGGTTCCCTTTTCTCCACACCCTCTCCAGCATTTATTGTTTGTAGATTTTTTATGTTAGCCATTCTGACTGGTGTGAGGTGATATCTCATTGTAGTTTTGATTTGCATTTCTTTAATAATTAGCAATGTTGAACATCTTTTCATCTGCCTCTTTGTCATCTGTATGTCTTCTTTGGAGAAATGTCTGTTTAGGTCTTCTGCCCATTTGTTGATTGGTTTGTTTTGATGATATTAAGCCACATGAGCTGTTTGTAAATTTTGGAGACTAACCCTTTGTCAATCACATCATTTGCAAATATTTTATCCCATTCTGTGGATTGCCTTTTTGTATCATTTATGGTTTCCTTTGCTGTGCAAAAACTTTTGAGTTTAATTAGATCCCATTTGTTTATTTCTGTTTTTATTTCCATTACTCTGGGAGATGGATCAAAAAAGATATTGCTGTAATTTATGTCAGAGAGTGTTCTGGCTATGTTTTCCTCTAAGAGTTTTATAGTATCCGGTCTCACATTTCATTCTTTAATCCCTTTTGAGTTTATTTTTGTGTATGGTGTCAAAGAATATTCTAATTACTTTTTTTTTACATGTAAGTGTCCAGTTTTCCCAGCACCATTTATTTATTTATTTATTTATTTATTTATTTTTAATTTTTTTTAGCGAGAAAAATAGGGAACGCTTCACGAATTTGCGTGTCATCCTTGCGCAGGGGCCATGCTAATCTTCTCTGTATCGTTCCAATTTTAGTACATGTGCTGCTGAAGCGAGCACCCCAGCACCATTTATTGAAGAGACTGTCTTTCCTCCTTTGTATATTCTTGCCTCCTTTGTTGTAGATTAAGTGACCATAGCTTCGTAGGTTTATTTCCAGGTTTTCTGTCCTGTTCCACTTATCTATATTTCTGTTTTTGTGCCAGTACCATACTATTTTGACAACTATAGTTTGTAGTGTGGTCTGAAGTCAGGGAGCCTGATTCCTCTAGATCCACTTTTCCTTCTTAAGATTACTTTAGCAACTCAATGTCCTTTTGTCTCCATAAAAATTTTAAGATTTTTTTTCTAGTTCTGTGGAAAAGGCCATTGGTAATTTGATAGGGATTATATTGAATCTGTAGACTGCATTGGGTAGTACAGTCATTTTGACAATATTGATTCTTCCAATCCAAGAACATGGTATATCTTTGCATCTCTTTGTGTCATCTTTTATTACTTTCATCAACATCTTATAGTTTTAAGAGTGCAGGCCATTTTCTTCTTAGGTAGGTTTATTCCTAGGTACTTTATTCTTTTTGATATGATGGTAAATGAGATGGTTTCTTGAATTTCTCTTTCTGGTCTTTTGTTGTTAGTGTATAGAAATGCAAGAGATTTCTGTGTATTAATTTTATAACCTGCAACTTTACCAAATTCATTAATGAGCTCTAGTAGTTTTCTGGTGGCATCTTTAGGAATTTTTATGTACGGTATCGTGTCATCTGCAAACAGTGATGGTTTAACTTCTTCTTTTCCAATTTGCATTCCTTTTCTTTCTTTTACTTCTTCTATTCCCATAGCTAGTACTTCCAAAACTGTGTTGAATAAAAGTGGTGAGAGTGGATAACCTTGTCTTGTTCCTGATCTTAAAGGAAATACTTTTAGATTTTCACAATTATGTATAATGTTAGCTGTAGGATTGTCATGTATGGTCTTTGTTATGTTGAGGTATGTTCCCTCTAGGTCCACTTTCTGGAGAGTTTTTGTCATAAATAGGTGTTGAATTTTATCAAAAGCTTTTTGTGTATCTATTGAGTTGATCATATTGTTCTTATTCATCAATTTGTTTATATGGTGTATCACACTATTTGATTTGCATATATTGAAGAATCCTTGCAACCCTGGGATAAATCCCACTTGATCATGTTGTATGAGCCTTTTAATGTATCATTGGATTTGAATTGCTCAAATTTTGTTGAGGATACTTGCGTTTATGTTCATCAGTGATATTGGCCTGTAATTATTATTATTATTATTATTTATTTATTTTTTTTGTGGTATCTTTGTCTGCTTTTGGTATCAGGCTGATGATGGCCTCATAGAATTTGTTTGGGAGTTTCCCTTCCTCTGCAATTTTTTGAACATTTTCAGGATACGTATCAGCTCTTCTCTAACTGTTTGATAGAATTTGCCAGTGAAGCCATCTGGTCCTGGACATTTGTTTATTGGAAGATTTTCTTAATCACACTTTGAATATCAGTACTTGTGACTGGTCTGTTTATAATTTCCATTCTTCCTGGTTCAGTCTTGGTATAATATACCTTTCTATGAATTTGTCTATTTTTTCCAGGTTGTCTGTTTTATTGACATACAGTTGTTTGTAGTAGTCTCTTATAATCTTTTATATTTCTGTGGTGTCAGTTGTAACGTCTCCTTTTTCATTTCTACTTTTGTTGAGTCCTCTCCCTTGTTTTCTTGATGAGTCTGGCTAAAGGTTTATAAATTTTGTTTGTCTTCTCAAAGAACCAGCTTTCAGTTTCATTGATCTTTGCAATTGCTTTCTTCATCTCTATTCATTTATTTCTGCTCTGATATTTATGATTTCTTTCCTTCTACTAACCTTAGGTTTTGTTTGTTCTTCATTCTCTAGTTGATTTAGGTGTAAGTTTAGGCTGTTTATTTGATATGTTTCTTGTTTCCTGAGGTAAGTTTTAATTGCTATAAACTTCCCTCTTAGAAGTGATTTTGATGTATGCCATAGGTTTTGGATTGTTGTGCTTTTGTTTTCATTTGTCTTTAGGTATTTTTTGAAATTTTCTTTAATTTCTTCAGTGTTCCACTGGGTGTTTAGTAGCATATTGTTTAGCCTCCACGTGTTTATGTTTTTAACAGTTTTTCTTTTTTCTTGTAGTTTATTTCTAATGGTCAGAAAAGATGCTTGGTATGATTTCAATGTTCTTAAATTTACTGAGGCTTGCTTTATTGCCTAATATTGGGTCAATCCTAGAGAACGTTCCATGTGCACATGAGAAGAATGTGTATTCTGCTGTTTTTGGATGAAATGTTCTATAAATATAAAGTAAGTCCATTTGGCCTAAAAGTGTCATTTAAGGCCTGTGTTTCCTTATTGATTTTCTGTCTGGATGATCTGTCTATTGATAAGAGTGTGGTGTTAAAGTACCACAGTATTATTGTGTTGCTGTTGATTTCTTCCTTTATGGGTGTTAGTACTCGCCTTATATATTGAGGTGCTCTTATGTTGGGTGCATATATATTTACGGTTGTTATTATCTTCTTCTTGGATTGATCCCTTGATCATTATGAAGTGTCTTTCTTTTTCTCTTATAGCAGTTTATTTTGAAGTATGATTTGGGAGGACCTTCAAGATGGCAGAGGAGTAAGACGTGGAGATCAATGTCTTCCCCACAAATACAACAAAAATACATCTACATGTGGAACAACTCCTACAGAACACCTACTGAACACTGGCAGAAGACCTCAGACTTCCCAAAAGACAGGAAACTCCCCACATACCTGGGTAGGGCCAAAGAAAAAAAGAAAAAAACAGAGACAAAAGAATAAGGATGGGACCTGCACCTCTGGGAGGGAGCCATGAAGGAGAAAAAGTTTCCACACACTAGGAAGCCCCTTCACTGGTGGAGACAGGGGATGGGCTGGGGGAAAGCTTCAGACTCACAGAGGAGAGCAAAGCAACATGGGTGCAGAGGGCAAAGTGGAGAGATTCCTGCACAGAGGATTGGTGCTGATCACCAATCATCAGCCTGAGAGATTTCTCTGTTCACCCACCAGGGCGGGTAGGGGCTGGGAGCTGAGACTTGGGCTTTGGAGGTCAGATCCCAGGGAGAGGACTGGGGTTGGCTGTGTGAACATAGCCTGAAGAGGGTTAGTGTGCCTCACCCTAGCAGGGAGGGAGTCCAGGGAAACGTCTGGAACTGCCTAAGATTCAAGAGACCATTGTTTCAGGGTGCATGAGGAGAGGAGATTCAGAGCACCGTGTAAATGAGCTCCAGAAACGGGCTTGAGCCATGGCTATCAGCAAAGACACCAGAGATGGGCATGAAATGCTAATGCTGCTGCAGCCACCAAGACTCCTGTGTGCAAGCACAGGGCACTATCCTCAGTTTCCCATCCAGGAGCCTGTGTAACCTGCCACTACCAGGGTCCTGTGATCCCGGGACAACTTCCCCCGGGAGAACCTGGCACTCCTCAGGCTGTGGCAACTTCAAGCTGGCCTCTGCCATTGCAGGCTCACCACGCATTCCATCCCTCTCCCTCTCCCCCCAGCCTGAGTGAGCCAGAGCCCCCTAATCACTGCTCCTGTAACCTCCTCCTGTCTGGGGGAAGAACAGAGGCCAGAGGGCAATCTAGATGCAGAGGTAGGGTCAGATTCAAACCTGAAACCCAGGAGCTGTGCGAACAAAGAAGAGAAAAGGAAATTTCTCCGTGCAACCTCAGGAGCAGCAGATTAAATCTCCACAATCAACTTGAGGTACCCTGCACCTGTGTAATAACTGAATAAACAATAAGTCATCCCAAAATTGAGGCAGTGGACTTTGGGAGCTATTGTAGACTTGGAGTTTGCTGTGTGCGACAGAAAATTTCTGATTTTTATGTTTATCTTAGTTTAGTTTTTAGTGCTTGTTATCATTGGTGAATTTGCTTATTGGTTTGACATCTATCTTCTTTTTTATTACTTTTTGATTTTTTTACTTAATTATATATTTAAAAAATTTTTAATAACTTTATTTTACTTTCTTTTACTTTTTTTCTTTCTTTCTTTTCTCTCTCCCTTATCTTCTGAGCCATGTGGTTGGCAAGGTCTTGGTGCTCTGGCTGGCTTGCAGGCTTGTGCCTCTGAGGTGGGAGAGCCAAGTTCAGGACCACCAGAGACCTCCCAGCCCCACGTAATATCAATCAGTGAGGACTCTCCCAGAGATCTCAATCTCAATGCTAAGACCCAGCTCTACCCATGACCAGCAAGCTCCAGTGCTGGACACTCCATACCAAACAACTAGCAAGAAAGGAACACAAAGTCAGCCATTAGCAGAGAGGCTGCCTAAAATCACAAGTTCACAGACACCTCAAAACACACCATCAGACACGGTCCTGCCCACAAGAAAAACAAGACCCAGCCTCATCCACCAGAACACAGGCACCAGTCCGCTCCACCAGTAAGCCTACACAAACCACTGAACCAAACTTACCCACTGGGGGCAGATGCCAAAAACAACAGGAACTGTGAACCTATAGCCTGTGAAAAGGAGACCTAAATGAAGTAAGTTAAGCAAAATGAGAAGACAGATAAATACGCAGCAGATGAAGGAGCAAGGTAAAATCCCACCAGACCAAACAAATGAAGAGGAAATAGGCAGTATATCTGAAAAAGAATTCAGAATAATGATACTAAAGCTGATACAAAATCTTGGAAATAGATTGGAGAAAATACAGGAAACGTTTAACGAGCACAGAGAAGAACAAAACAGCAAAGAAACAATGATGAACAACACAATAAATGAAATTAAAAATTCTCTAGAAGGAATCAATAGCAGAATAACTGAGGCAAAAGAACGGATATGTGTCCTGGAAGATAAAATAGTGAAAATAAGTACCACAGAGAAGAATAAAGAAAAAGAATGAAAAGAATGGAGGACAGTCTCAGGGACTTCTGGGACAACATTAAACGCACTGACATTCAAACTATAGGGTCCCAGGAGAAGAAGAGAAAAAGAAAGTGACTGAGAAAATATTTGAAGACATTATAGTTGAAAACTTCCCTAATACGGAAAAGGAAATAGTCAAACAAGTCCAGGAAGCTCAGAGAATCCCATACAGGTTAAATTCAAGGAGAAACAACCAAGACACAAATTAATCAAATTAATGAAAATTAAATACAAAGAAAAAATATTAAAAGCAGCAAGGCAAAAGCAACAAATAACATAAAAGGGAATCCCCAAAAGGTTAACAGCTGATCTTTCAGCAGAAACTCTGCAAGCCAGAAGGGAGTGACAGGCCATATTTAAAGTGATGAAAAGGAAAAGACTACAACCAAGATTACTCTACCCAGTAAGGATCTCATTCAGATTCAACAGAGAAATTAAAAACTTTACAGACAAGCAAAAGCTAAGAGAATTCAGCACCACAAAAACAGCTTTACAGCAAATGCTAAAGGAACTTGCCTAGGCAGGAAACACAAGAGAAGGAAAAGACCTACAATAACAAACATGAAACAATTAAGAAAATGGTAATAGGAACATACATATCAATAATTACCTTAAATGTAAATGGATTCAGTGCTCCAACCAAAAGCTATAGACTGGCTGAATGGATACAAAAAAAAAAAAAAAAAGACTTGTATATATGGTGTCTAGAAAAGACCCACTTCAGACCTAGGGACACATTCAGACTGAAAGTGAGGGGAAGGAAAAAGATATTCCATGCAAATGGAAATCAAAAGAAAGCTGGAGTAGCAATTCTCATATCAGACAAAATAGACTTTAAAATAAAGACTATTACAAGAGACAAAGAAGGACACTACATAATGATCAAGGGATCAGTCCAAGAAGAAGATATAACAATTGTAAATATTTATACACCCCACATAGGAGCACCTCAATACATAAGGCAAATGCTAACAGCCATAAAAGGGGAAACAGACAGTAACACAATCATAGTAGGGGACTTTAACACCCCACTTTCACCAATGGACAGATCAACCAAAATGAAAATAAATAAGGAAACACAAGCTTTAAATGACACATTAAACAAAATGGACTTAATTGATATCTATAGGACATTCCATTCCAAAACAACAGAATACACTTTCTTCTCAAGTGCTCATGGAACATTCTCCAGGATAGATCATATCTTGGGTCACAAATCAAGCATTGGTAAATTTAAGAAAATTGAAATTGTATCAAGTATCTCTTCTGACCACAACATTATGAGACTAGATATCAATTACAGGAAAAAAAAACTGTAAAAATTACAAACACACTAAACAATACACTACTAAATAACCAAGAGATCACTGAAGAAATCAAAGAGGAAATCAAAAAATGCCTAGAAGCAAATGACAATGAAAACACGATGACCCAAAACCTATGGGATGCAGCCAAAACAGTTCTAAGAGGTAAGTTTATAGCAATAGAGTCCCACCTCAAAAAACAAGAAATATCTCAAATAAAGAACCTAACCTTACACCTAAAGCAATTAGAGAATGAAGAACAAAAGAAACCCAAAGTTAGCAGAAGGAAAGAAATCATAAAGATCAGATCAGAAATAAATGAAGGAAATGATAGCAAAGATCAATAAAACTAAAAGCTGGTTCTCTGAGAAGATAAACAAAAGTAATAAACCATTAGCCAGACTCATCAAGAAGAAAAGAGAGAAGACTAAATCAACAGAATAGAATGAAATATGGCAATAAAATGGACAACGTGGAAGAAATGGACAAATTCTTAAAAAAGCACAACCTTCTGAGATTGAACCAGGAAGAACTAGAAAATATAAACAGACCAATCACAAGCACTGAAATTGAAACTGTGATTAAAAATCTTCCAACAAACAAAAGTCCAGGACCAGATGGCTTCACAGGGGAATTCTTCCAAATATTTTGTGTTGAGCTAACACCTATCCTTCTCAAACTCTTCCAAAACCTAGCAGAGGTAGGAACACTCCCAAACTCATTCTACGAGGCCACCATCACCCTGATACCAAAACCAGACAAAGATGTCACAAAAAAAGAAAACTACAGGCCAATATCACTGATGAACATAGATGCAAAAATCCTCACCAAAAACTAGTAAACAGAATCTAACAGCACATTAAAAGAATCATACAACATGATCAAATGGGGTTTATCCCAGTAATGCAAGGATTTTCCAATATACACAAATCAAACAATGTGATAAACCATATTAACAAATCAAAGGATAAAAACCATATGATAATCTCAATAGATGCAGAAAAAGCTTTCAACAGAATTCAACACCCATTTATTATAAAAATCTCCTGAAAGTAGGCATAGACGGAACCTATCTCAACATAATAAAGGCCATGTATGACAAATCCACAGGCAACATCATTTTCAATGATGAAAACCTGAAACCATTTCCCCTAAGATCAGGAACAAGAAATGATTGCCCAGTCTCACCACTATTATTCAACATAGTTTTGGAAGTTTTAGCCACAGAAATCAGAGAAGAAAAAGAAATAAAAGGATTCCAAATCAGAAAAGAAGAAGTAAAACTGTCACTCTTTGCAGATGACATGATACTAAACATAGAGAATCCTAAAGATGCTACCAGAAAACTACTGGAGGCTACTACAAACACATGGAGGCTAAACAATACACTACTAAATAACCAAGAGAGATTAGCTCTACTGGAGCTAATCAATGTACTCGGTAAAGTAGCAGGATACAAAATTAATGCACAAATATCTCTTGCATTCCTATACACTAATGATGAAAAATCTGGAAGAGAAATTAAGGAAACACTCCCTTTTACCAATGCAACAAAAAGAATAAAATACCTAAGAATAAACCAACCTAAGGGGAAAAAAGACCTGTATGCAGAAAACTATAAGACACAGATGAAAGAAATTAAAGATGATAGAAATGGATGGAGAGTTATACCGTGTTCTTGGATTGGAAGAATCAACATTGTGAAAATGAGTATACTACCCAAAGCAATCTACATATTCAATGCAATCCCTATCAAAGTACCAATGGCGGCATTTTTCACAGAATTAGAACAAACAATTTCACAATTTATATGGAAACACAAAAGACCCCAAATAGCCAAAGCAATCTTGAGAAAGAAAAATGGAACTGGAGGAATCAGGCTCCCAGAATTCAGACTATACTACAAAGCTACAGTAATCAAGAGAGTATGGTATTGTCACAAAAATATGGATCAATGGAACAGGATTGAAAGCCCAGAGATAAACTCACTCACATATGGTCATCTTATCTTTAATAAAGAAGGCAAGAATATACAATGGAGAAATGACAGCCTCTTCAATAAGAGTTGTTGGGAAAACTGGAGAGCTACGTGTGAAAGAATGAAATTAGTACACTCCCTAACACCATACACAAAAATAAACTCAAAGTGGATTAAAGACCTAAATGTAAGGCCTGACACTATAAAACTCTTAGAGGAAAACCTAGGCAGATCACTCTATTACATAAATCACAGCAAGATCCTTTTTGACCCACCTCCTAGAGAAATGGAAGTAAAAACAAAATTAAACCAATGGGACCTAATGAAACTTAAAAGTTTTGCATAGCAAAGGAAACCTTAAACTAGACGTAAAGACAACCCTCAGATTGGAAGAAAATATTTGCAAAGAAAGCAACTGACAAAGAATTAATCTGCAAAATATATAAGCAGCTCATGCAGCTCAATATCAATAAAACAAACAACCCAATCCAAAAATGAGCAGAAGCCCTAAATAGACATTTCACCAAAGAAGATATACAGATTGCCAACAAACACATGAAAGGATGCTTGACATCGCTAATCATTAGAAAAATGCAAATCAAAACTACAATGAGCTATCACCTCACACCGGTCAGTCTGGCCATCATCAAAAAATCTACAAACAATAAATGCTGGAGAGGGTGAGGAGAAAAGGGAACACTCTTGCACTGTTGGTGGGAATGTAAATTGATACAGCCACTATGGAGAACAGTATGGAGGTTACTTAAAAGCTAAAAATAGACCTACCATATGACCCAGCAATCCCACTACTGGGCATATACCCTTAGAGAACCATAATTCAAAAAGAATCATGTACCACAATGTTCATTGCAGCACTATTTACAATAGCCAGGACATGGAATCAACCTAAGTGTCCATGGACAGATGAATGGATAAAGATGTGGCACATGTGTACAATGGAATATTAGCCATAAATATAAACAAAACTGAGTTATTTGTAGTGAGGTGGATGGACCTAGAGTCTGTCATCTAAACTGAATTAAGTCAGAAAGAGAAAAACAAATACCAAATGCTAACACATATATGTGGTGGTATGTAAAAAAAAAAAAAAAAAAAAAAAAAAAAAAAGATTCTGAAGAACATAGGGGCAGGACAGGAATAAAGACGTAGACTTAGAGAATGGACTTGAGGAGAAGAGGAGGGGGAAGTGTAAGTTGGGACGATGTGAGAGAGTGGCATTGACATATATACACTACCAAATGTAAAATAGCTACTGGGAAACAGCTGCATAGCACAGGGAGCTCAGCTCGGTGCTTTGTGACCACCTAGAGGGGTGGGAAAAGGAGAGTGGGAGGGAGATGCAAGAGGGAGGGGATATGGTGATTTATATATATACATATAGCTGATTCACTGTTATACAGCAGAAACTAACACACCATTTAAAGCAATTATACTCCAATAAAGATGTTACAAAAATAAAAATAAAAATAAAGACTATTTTATCTGATACCAGTATTGCTACTCCAGCTTTCTTTTGATTTTTCTTTGCATGTAATATCTTTTTCCATCCTCTTCCTTTCAGTCTTTATGTTTCCCTTGTTCTGAAGTGGGTCTCTTGTATACAGCATATATACAGGTCTTGTTTTTTTTCCATTCCGTCAGTCTTTGTCCTTTGGTTGGAGCATTTAATGTATTTATGTTTAAGGTAATTATTGATATGTAAGTTCCTATTGGCATTTTGTTAATTGTTTTGGCCTTGTTTTTATAGGTCTTTTTTCTTCCCTTCCTCTTTTGTTTTCTTCTCTTGTGGTTTGATGACCATCTTTCGTGTTGTGTTTGGGTTGCTTTTTCTTTTTTGTGGGTGTATCTATTGTAGTTTTGGGGTTTTCTGTTCCAATGAGGTTTTGATACAGTATTCTATATATATATATAAGGTTGTTTTAAGTTGCTGGTCTCTTTCCGGCCTAGAGAAGTTTTTTTAGCATTTGTTGCAAGCTCGTCTGGAGGTGCTGAATTCTCTTAGCTTTTGCTTATTTGTAAAGCTTTTGGTTTCTTCATCAAATCTGAATGGGAGCCTTGCTGGGTAGAGTTTTCTTGGTTGTAGGTTCTTCCCTTTTATCACTTTAAATATACCGTGCCACTCCCTACTGGCCTGCAGAGTTTCTGCTGAGAAATTAGTTGATAACCTTATGGGAGTTCCCTTGTACGTTATTTGTTGCTTTTCCCTTGTTGCTTTTAATATTTGTTCTTTGTCTTTTATTTTTGTCAATCTGAGTACTATGTGTCTCTCTGTGTTCCTCCTTAGGTTTATCTTGCCTGGGACTCTCTGCACTTCCTGAAGTTAGGTAACTCTTTCCTTTCCCATGTTATGGAAGCTTTTAGCATATATCTTTTCAAATATTTCTTGGGTTCTTTCTTTCTATTTTCTTGTCTGTGACCCCTATAATATGAATGTTGGTGTGTTTAATGTTTTCTCAGAGATCTTAGCCTGTCTTCATTTCTTTTCATTCTTCTTTTCTTTTTTTCTTCCACAACAGTGATTTCCACTATTCCGTCTTCCAGGTCACTTATCTGTTCTTCTGTCTCAGTTCTTCTGCTATTGATTCCTTCTAATGTTTATCATTTCAGTCATTGTATTGTTCATCTGTTTGTTTCTCTTTAGTTTTTCAAGGTCTTTGTTAAACATTTCTTGCATGTCTTTCATCCTTGCCTCCATTCTTTTTCCAAGGTCTTGGATCATCTTCATTATCATTATTCTGAATTGTTTTTCCAGAAGGATTCCTATCTCCACTTCACTTAGTTGTTTTTCTGGAGTTTTATCTTGTTCCTTCCTCTGGGACATATTCCTCTGCCATTTCATTTTCTCTATGTTTCTGTGATTGTGGTTTCTGTTCCACAGCCTGCAGGATTGTAGTTCTTCTTTCTGTCTTCCCTCTGGTGGATAAGCCTGTCTAAGAGTCTTATGCAAACTTCCCAGTGGGAGAGAATGGTGGTGAATGGAGCTAGGTCTTGTCCCTCTTGCGATCAGAGCCATGCTCAGTAAAACTTTAATCCACCTGTCTGTTGATGAGTGGTGCTGTGTTTCCTCCCTGTCAATTGTTTGGCCTGTGGCGACACAACACTGAAGCCTACAGGCTTTTTGGTGGGGGTAATGTTGTCCTCCAGGAAGGCTCACACCAATGAATACCTCCCAGAACTGCTACTGCCAGTGTCTTTGTCCCCACAGCGAACCACAGCAACCCCCCACCTCTGCAACAGACCCTCCACTACTATCAAGTAGGTCTGGTCCAGTCTCTTATGGGGTCACTGCTTTTTTCCTCTGGGTCCTGGTACACATGTGACTTTGTGTGTACCCTCCAAGAGTAGAGTTTCTGTTTTCCTCATTCTTGTGGAAGTCTTGCAATCAAATCCCTCTGGCTTTCAAAGCCAGATTCTCTGGGTATTCCACCTTTCATTGCCAGACCCCCAGGTGGGAAACATGACTTGGGGTCAGAACTTTCACTCTTGTTGGATGACTTCTGTGTTATAATTGTTTTCCAGTTCATGGGTTGCCCACCCGGAGGGTATAGGACTTGATTTTATTGTTATTGTGCCCCTTCCTACCATCTCACTGTGACTTCTTTTTTGTTTTTGGATGTAGGGTATCTTTTTTTGATAGGTTCCATCATTATTTTGTCAATGGTTGTTCAACAGTTTGTTGTGATTTTGATATTTTTGTAAGAAGGGCTCGTGTCATTCTACTCTGCCATCTTGAGCTAATCTCTCTTCTTACCTGTAATTTAATCTTAGTACTAACACAGCTCAGCACAGCAATGAAAAATATTTACATAGTCAAAAGTAATGTACACTGGTTTAATATGAGAATATATTTGAGGGATGGAGGAAGCAGGAGTGTTTCATGTAGTATTGCTTTCTATCTCATAATAGGCATCAATAAGATATTAATAAAATAAATATAATAAGAATGCCTATATAAATATATTAGCTAGAAATAACATATAAATGTAAGAAGTAGCAGTTAAAAGAATTGGAATAATTTGCTTTTAGAGAACAAAATGGGGTATGTGAAACAAGGCAGGAGGATATTTTTCATTTTACACTTTATAATTTTAGCCAATAAAATAGGAGGCTTGCTAAAATGTTCCCTCTTCACCACTTCCCTAATGCCTAAACCAAAGTGCAAATGGTTTGGAATCAAATCTTTGTTTTGCTACTACTAGCTATGGGATTTTGAGTAAATTATTTAATTTAATAATGTCTCAGTTTCTACAATTTAAAGTAAGACAATGTTAACTAACTTAATAAATTGGAATGGGAATTAAATTAACACAAGTAGGTAGCCTTCATCCCAGGGAAGATATATTAGAGATACTCAAATATGTTACTTTTACTTGTGGCGATTCTCCTCTCCTGGTCCCAGCATAATTCACCTTGATGACTTTATTTCTTTGGGGAAGAGTTTGAAATATATATTTTTTTAATTTAGAACTTTGTGCAAATAAATTTTACATGAAATTCTAAAATAAAAAAATATAGACTTAAATTTCTATGATTGAAGTGTGCCATTTAAAATAGTATATAAAATGAATGTGAGGTAATACAGAAACAACTTCATGCTAAAGTATTGACTTGCCATGCAAGGTAAATACAGAAAAAAATAAAAACGTGTGAAGATAATATCCAAAATGCATTAGTAATTTAGTTTGAGTGGTAAAATATGAAGTGTTTTTTCTCATTTAGGCATTTACAAAATTTTCTGTAATAAACATTTTTTGACTTTAATCAAAAGAAAGCAATCTTTGTACAGATGGTGAATAATGTGCTAAAATTAATTATTCCTTAAAGATGAATGGTATCAAGGAGGGTATGAATAAGATAGCAGAGTAAGAAGACCCTGAGCTCACCTCTTTCCATGGACACACAAAAATCACAACTACTTGCAAAACAACTATCTTTGAGAACAACCTGAAGACTAGCATAAGATATTTTCCACAACTAAAGATATATAGAAGGAGTCACAACAAGGTGGATAAGAGGGCTAAAGACACATATAGTCAACACCCCTGCCCCCAGGATGAGTGACCCACAAACAGAAATATAATCACAATTGCAGAGGTTCTCCCTAAAGACTGAGGGATCTGAACCCCACATCATGTTCCCCATCCCAGGGGTACCAAATTGGGAAGGTGTGTCCCCAGAATGTCTAGCTTTGAAGGCCAGTTGGGCTTACATATGGGAGAGCCAGAATGTTGTATAAGACAAGAGACTCTGCTCTTAAAGGGCACATACATAGTCTCATATTCTCCAAGACACAGCACAGAGACAGTAATTTGATAGGAGCCTGGGCCAGACCCCCCTGATACTCTTGGAGAGCCTCAAGGAGAGGCAGGATGCAACTGGGACTATCCCTAGGACACAGACACTAACAACAGCCATTTTGGGGAACTCATTCTACCACAAGGATACTGCTGCTGGCAAGTACCATTTTTGATCCTCCTTCTGCCCTATTAGTGCCAAAAGCTTACCTGCTAACAAGGCTGTCAACACCAGTCTGGGACACCACAAGTTGGGTAACCATACTGTGAGAACTTAACCCCACACAACAGCAGGCTGGAACCAGGTCTGAGACTCCTTGGGCTGCATAACCAACCATGCCAAGATCTGGTCCTCTTGACCAGCAAAACTACAGCCTCTGCAGGAGGCAGTTCTGGGCAGCTAACAAAGCTGAGGACAGACAACCTTCCAGTGCATTCACAGTCATTCCTGCCCCAACAGAAGGGTCCACAGAGCCCACATAGGGGACATCCCTAGATGTAGCTCTGGTGACAAAATGGAAGTGTGCTGTTGAGGCTCATAAGACATCTCCTACATAAGGCCATTTCTCCAAGTTGGGAAATATAACTGACTTACTACATGGGTATAAAAACAGAAAAAATAAGCAAGATGAGGAGACAGAGATATGGTTCAAATGGCGTATAAGATAAAACCCCAGAAAAAAAGCCAGTGGAGATAAGTAATCTAACCAATAAAAATTTCAAGGTAATGATCATAAAGAAGCTTAATGAATTCAGGAAAAGACTGGATGAACACAATCAGAAGTTTACAAAGAGTTAGAAAATACAAAGAAGAACCAAACAGAGCTGTAGAATAAAATAATTAAAATAATAAATACACTAGAAGGAATTAACAGTAGATTAAATGATACAGAGGAATGGATCAGTGAATTGAAACAGAGAAGTGGAAATCACCCAAGCAAAACAGAAAAGAGAAAATAATCATTTGAAAAAAGAAAAGAGGATAGTTTAAGACATGTCTGGAAAAACATCAAGGCTACTAACATTTGTATTTCAGAGGTCCCAGAAGAAGAGACATAGAAAAGGGCACAGAAAATTTTGAAGAAATAATAGGTGAAAACCACCCAAAACTGAGAAAGGAAACAGTCAGTTACAGGAACACTAAGAGTGCCAAACAAGATGAACCCAAAGAGATTCACACGAAGGCAATTATAATTAAAATGACCAAAATTAAAGATAAAGATAGAATCTTAAGAGCAACAATGGAAAAGCAACTGATTACATATAAGAAACTCCTATAAGACTTTCAGCTGACTTTTTAGCAGAAATTTTGCAAGCCAACAGGAAGTGGCACAATATATTTAAAGTAATGAAAGGAAGAAAACCAAGCTGCGAAGCTATCATTCAAATTTAAGGAGTGATAAAGAGTTTTATAGACAAGCAAAATCTAAAAGTGTTCAGCACCAGTAAACCTGTTTTAAAACAATGTTAAAAGGAATTGTCTAAGCAGAATAGACCACAAATAGAAATATAAAAATTATGAAAGAAAAAAATTTCATTGGTAAATTAGGCAAATATACAGTAAAGGTAGTAGATCAACCACATATAAAGCAGTTTGGAAGATTAAAAGACAAAAGTAGTAAATTCATTTATTTCCAAAATAAGTAACTAAGGGATGCACAAAACAAAAATATGTAAGATATGGTGTAAAAAACATTAAATGTGGGAATAGGAGTAAAATGAAGGATTATTAGAATGTGTTCAAACTTAAGAGATCATCAACTTAAAATAATCAAAAGTCCAGGACCAGATGGCTTTACAGGTTCATTCTATCAAACATTTAGAGAAGAGTTAATGTTTATACTTCTCAAATTATTCCCCCAAGTTGAAGAGAACATAACACTTCCAAATTCATTCTACAAGGCCATCATCACCCTGATACCAAAACCAGACAAAAGCACCAGAGAAAAAGAAAATTAAAGGCCAATATCCCTGATGAACATAAATGCAAAGATCCTCAAAAAATCCTCAACAAAATATTAGCAAACAGAATTCAATGATACATTGAAAGGATCATACACTATTATCAAGTGGGATTTATCCCAGAGATGCAAGAATGGTTCAATATCTACAAATCCATGTTCTATACCACATTAATATATTGAAGAATAAAAATTATATCATCATCTCAATATATGCAGAAAAAACTTTTGACAAAATTCAACATCCATTTATGATAAAACTCTCAACAAAGTGGGTATAAAGGGAACATATCTCAACATAATTAAGCCATATACGACAACCTACAGTTAATATCATACTCAAAGATGAAAAGCGGAAAGCTTTTCCTCTAAGTTCAGGAAAAGGATGCTCACTCTTGCCATTGTTATTCAACATAGGATTGGAAGTCCTAGCCAAAGAAATCATATCAGAAAAAGAAATGCAAGGCATCCAATTGAAAATGAAGAGGTAAAATTGTCACCAATTTTTTTCTGATTATGTTAAATATTTATTCAACAATCTATGAACATTTGACAAATACTTATTATATGACAGAGACTCTTATAGGTACAGGGGATGCATGGAGGGGCAGGGGTTGGGGAAAGAAACTAAAACTTGCAATCTACAGACAGAAACTCTCAGTAATAAACAAACGTGGCAAATAAGAGTATGTTGAATATTGCTAAGTGCTCTAGGGCAAAATAAGTCAGGGAAGAAAGGGTCTATGTGGTAGGCAGATCACATGATACTATACAAAAATATCCTAAAGATGCCCCCAAAAAGCAATTAGAACTCATGAATGAATTTAGTAAAGTCACAGGATACAAAATTAATATGCAGAAACCTGTTGTGTTTCTATACACTAATAGGGAACAATCACATTTACAACTGCATAAAAAAGAATAAAATACCTGGAGATAAATATAACCAAGGAGGTAAAAGATCTGTACTCAGAGAACTGTAAGACACTGATGAAAGAAATTGAAGATGACACAATCAAATGGAAAGATAACATGCTAATGGATTGCAAGAATTAATATTGTTAAAATGACATACAGATTCAGTGCAATTCCTAACAAAATACTAATGACATTTTTCACAGAATTTGAACAAAGAATTCAAAAGTTTGTATGGAAACACAAAAGACTCCAAGTAACAAAAGCAATCTTGAGCAAGAAGAACAAAACTGCAGGTATCACACTATGTGATTTCAAATTGTACTACAAAGCTACACTAATCAAGACAGTATAATACTGGCACAGAAACAGGTACATAGATCAATGGAACAGAATAGAGAGCCCAGAAATAAAACCACACTTACATGATCAATTAATCTATAATAAAGGAAGTAAGAATATACAATGAAGAAAATACAACCTCTTCAATAAATAGAGTTGGGAAACTGGACAGCTACATTCGAAAGAATTAGACTGGATTACTTTCTCACACCATACATGAAAATAAACTTAAAGTAGATTAAAGACTTAAATGTAAGTCCTGAAACCCTTCTAGAAGAAAACATAGGTAGTATGCTCTTTGACATTGGTCTTAGTAATATTTTTTTGGGTATGTTTCCTCAGGCAAGGGACACAAAAGCAAAAATAAACAAATGGGACTACATCAAATTAATAAGCTTCTGCACAACAAAGAAAGCTCTCCACAAAATGAAAAGGTCACCAACTGAATGGGAGAAGATATTTGCAAATGATATATCTGATAGGGTTTAATGTTCAAAATATACAGAGAACTCATATATCTCAGCATCAAAAAACAACCTGATTAAAAATGGGCAGTGGACCTAAATAGACAATTTTCCAAAGAAAATGTAAAGATGGCCTGACAGACACATGAAAAAATGCTCAGCATCACTTATCATCAGGGAAATGCAAATTGTAACCACAATGAAATATCACCTCAGACCTGTCTGAATGGCTATTTTCAAAAAGACAAGAATAACAAGTGTGGCAAGGATGTGGAAGAAAGAGAACCCTTGTGTACTGTTGGTGGGAATGTAAATTGGCACAGCTACAATGAAAAACAGTATGGAGGCTCCTCAAAAATAAAAACAGAATAGCCATATGATCCAGTAATTCTACTTCTGCATATTTTTCCAAAGAAAATAAAAACACTAATTCAAAAAATATATGCACCCCTATGTTTATTACAGCATTATTTACAATAGCCAAGATAAAAATGCAATCTAAGTGTTTGTCTGGAGATGAATGGATAAAGATGAAGCAGTATACATATACATACACACAAACACACACACACACAGAGTGGAATATTACTCAGCCATAAAAAAGAATGAAATCTTGCCCTTTGCAACAATATGGATAGACCTAGTGGATATTATGCTAATTAATATGTCAGACAGAAGAAGACAAATACCATATGATTTCACTTATATGTGGAATCTAAAAAAAAATGAAAATGTAGAGGTACAAACATGACAAAACCAAAACAGATTCATAAATACAGAATAAACAGGTGGTTGCCAGACTGTAGGGGGGCAAGGAGATGTATAAAATAGGTGAGGGAGATTGAGAGGTACAAATTTCCAGTTACAAAATAAATGAGTCATGGGAGTGAAATGTATAGCATGGGGGATATAGTCAACAATATTGTAATAACTTTGTATGGTAACAGATGATAACTAGACTTATTATGGTGGTGATCAGTTTGTAATAAACAGACATATCAAATCACTATGTGTGCACCTGAAACTAACATGTTGTAAGTCAATTATACTTCAATAAAAAAAGAATAGTATTAATGTTGATACATGTGATTTAGTCATAAATGAACAAATAAAGCACAAATAAATATTTATTTGTTATAACAAATTAATATTGATTTTAAAATATTAAATCAGTTCTTGTGCTTGTGATTATCTTAATTTATCTTTTGTTTTCATCATTAGTTTCTTATATACCAAAAGCAACATGAATAAACATTTTAAATGGAAAAACATTGAAACGAGACTCAATTTGTACACAAGGAGTAGAATTCAGTTAGTAATTAAGCAATAATGATCAAGTCAGATTAATGGCTGTCTCCTGAAGTTCTTTGTTGAGGACCATTAACCCTAATGCAACATTTAATTCCCAAGGAAATACCCTATGCTTCAGGGGTCATTTCTGCAGTTAGAAATTGTCAGAAGTAAAACCACACTAAAATGTGTGTTGTCGGGCCCTCCCTGGTGGCGCAGTGGTTGAGAATCTGCCTGCCAACGCAGGGGACAAGGGTTTGAGCCCTGGTCTGGGAAGATCCCACATGCCGCGGAGCAACTAGGCTCGTGAGCCACAAGTACTGAGCCTGTGCGTTTGGAGCCTGTGCTCCACAACAAGAGAGGCTGCGACAGTGAGAGGCCCGCGCACCGTGATGAAAAGTGGCCCCCACTCACCGCAACTAGAGAAAGCCCACGCACAGAAATGAAGACCCAACACAGTCAAAAATAAATAAATAAATAAAGTGTAAAAATTAAAAAAAAAAAAATTTGTGTTGTCAAAAAGTAACCTTTCCATTTCTATTTCTGTGATGATTAATTTTATGTGGGAACTTGAATAAACCATTGGGTGCCCAGATATTTTGGTCAAACATTTCTGGGTGTTTCTGAGAGGTATTTGGGGATGAGTTTAACATTTGAATCAACAGATCCAGTAAAGCAGATTTCCCTCCTTAAAGTGGATGGCCCTCATTCAATCAGTTGAAGACCAAAAAAAAAGCTGACCCTTCCCTTAGTTAGTGGAAACTCCTCCTGACTGGCTGCTGGCTGCCTTGAGCTAGAACTTTGGTCTTTTTCCTGTCTTCAGACTGGAACTGAAACATTGGCCCTTCTGAGGTAAATCCTGCCAGCTCTTGAACTATAATTTATAATGGTGCCTTTCCTAGTTCTCAGGCCTTCAGATTGGGCCTGAAATTACATCATTGGATCTCCTGGGTTTCCAGCTGGCTGACTGCACATCTTGAGACTTTCTTACCTCTGTAAACATGTAAGCTAATGCCTTATAATAAATCTATCTGGGGCTTCCCTGGTGGCGCAGTGGTTGAGAATCTGCCTGCCAATGCAGGGGACACGGGTTCGAGCCCTGGTCTGGGAGGATCCCACATGCCACGGAGCCACTGGGCCCGTGAGCCACAACTGCTGAGCCTGAGCGTCTGGAGCCTCTGCTCCGCAACAAGAGAGGCCGTGATAGTGAGAGGCCCGCGCACCGCGATGAAGAGTGGCCCCCACTCGCCGCAATTGGAGAAAGCCCTCGCACAGAAACGAAGACCCAACACAGCCAAAAATAAACATAATAAATAAATAATAAATAAAAATTAAAAAAAATCTATCTGCTTATCTACTTCCTATCTATCTACCTATCTATCATCTATCTATGTATCTATCTATGTATCTATCTATGTATCTATGTATCTATCTATCTATCTATCTATCTATCTATTTATCTACCTATCTAGCCTTCCATCATACTGGTTCTATTTCTCTGGAGAACCGTAACTAATATAAGCCCTTTTTGTTTTTTTTTTTGTATATGTGAAAAGGGATATATTGAAAACATGAACACACAAAAGATTCAATAATTAACAATTTCTAAAGCTCATGAGTTAAATTTAATTTTTCTTAATGTTGTATTTTGAACTCTTTTTAAAAGAATGAAAAAAATATGTTTATTCAGAATTTATTGTGTGACAGGTGACTTACATATATTACCACAGTTGTTCTCAAGACAAATGGTAAGAAATAAGGAGTATAAACCCCATTTATAGATTAAAAATGAGGTTTAGTGTATTTAATTAACTTGCTCACATGCATACAGTAAGAGGCACTTGGAGCAATCTGACCCCAGGATTTCTGGCTTTAAAACCCTTTATCTTTCTACAGTACTTTGTTGCAGTCTTTCTGAAGATTTCCTTTTAGACTAGTTTATGGCAAAGAATTCTTAATAGAACTCAAAAATATGTTTTTTTTAATGGGTTAAAGAGAGGCCATCTAATATATGACATAATAATTTAATATAGAGAAATTAAGTAATCAAAACATATAGTTAAGTTCAATATCAAGTTATATGAGAAGAGTGTGAATAGGTAAAATTTAAGGGGAAATGGATATTACCACCTGAAATTTTATATATTAAAATATATCAATCTTAGAATAAAACATTAAAATATGACATTGGCATTCTTCTTAAGACAAAACTTTCAGCCATAGCAATAAGATATAAAATAAAGATATATAACTCTCTCAGAGCAAAAGAATTATAGGTTATAGTTGTGTGCTGAGCATTTTTATTTTGTCCTTATTTTTTATAAAGGACAAATTTTTATATTCAAACAAAAAGTAATTATACAATGATTTAAAGTTAGGTGTGTATAGGCTTACCCTGTCCAAAGAATTTTTAAATCAGAAGTTTAGAAAGCAAGTGTAATAATTGTTAAAAGATGAACATATTGAGTGCCTCTCTCCTAGGAAATGTGATATTCAATCCAATATGTATTTTTTGTGGAGAGACAGAAATAAGAGGTTAGAGAATATAGGTCAGGGTTTCAGCAACATTTATGGAAGGTAGAGAGGAGACTTAGAAATGATTACCACTAGGGTGACAACATTAACAAATAAATCATCTATATATTTTTATACTTTTTAAAATATTGAAATATCATTATCTTATTTTAATTTCTTTGCTTTTTTAAGTCTTGTTTCCTTCTTTAAACATAAATGAATACCAGTGTGTTTTTGTAAGTGTAAACTGAACTTGTGGGAAAAGGGAACAAATGAGGAAAGGAGTGTTTTTCATTAAGACAAGTGCTTGTCAATTTATTTTAATTTTATTGCTCAGTCATGTATACTTTTCAAGAGAGATACAGTTTGAGAAATGAGAAATGCCTTAAAGTAGAAATTTAATACATTAAATATTTGTTTTATATGCATATTATTACTATGTTGTGTTTTCCCTTTAAGCTATTGGGTCTGGATGCTAATGATCTATGAATTGTATTTCATATCTAGTAAAAATAAGATTGGGAAAGAAATGGACTTTTAAATTCATTTATCCTACATAGACGATCTAGATGATAGCATTCATCAGCTAGCCTCAATTAGTGTAGCATCCCTTTTCCCTTGACAATGTACCGTCAATATACTAATATGCAGACCACCTTTAAAATGATCTACATTCTCACCTTTTCATAGTTTCATGCCTCTTTGTCTACTTTCTACCATGGACACAATCTGACCCTTATGATGACTGTCTTTCCATAAAATGACATGAAAATCTCTGAGCTGATGCACTGAGTTCTAGTTTCACTGTTTATTGGGTATAAAAATTACTGCTTCCTCCTTTCCTTCCTTTCTTCCTTCTTCCTTCCTTCCTTCCTTCCTTCCTTCCTTCCTTCCTTCCTTCCTCCTTTCTTCCCACTGTCCCCTCTTCTCTCCCAATTTGTTTATTCTTTTCTTTTCATTTCTTTCCTTTTTTTATGATAAAACTTCTACTTAAGAAAGCGTGTTGGGCTTCCCTGATGGTGCAGTTTTAAATATCTGCCTGCCAATACAGGGGACACGGGTTCGAGCCCTGGTCCGGGAAGATCCCACATGCCACGGAGCAACTAATCCCAAGTGCCACAACTACCGAGCCTGTGCTCTAGAGCCCGTGATCCACAACTACTGAAGCCTGGGTGCCTCGAACCCATGCTCTATAACATAGAGAAGCCACCAAAATGAGAAGCCCACGCACCACAATGAAGAGTAGTCCCTGCTTGCTACAACTAGAGAAAAGCCCATGCGCAGCAACAGAGACCCAATGCAGCCAAAAATAAAATAAATTAATTTAAAAAAAAAAGAAACAGTGCTTCCCCAATTCATAATAATTCTATAAAATATCTTAGTTGTGAGTGGGACTAAACTAAATCCTCATCTGTGCCCCTCAGTGGCAGCATGCATAATCACAATTGTACATTTCTCTGAAGAGAATAATGGTTCAGGGATGGTCATAAATTAGCATTTTCCCCAAGAATTTTATGAACATAAATGGGAAAAACACTCCACTTTTGTTGGGATTTTAAGACCTGGAAAGAATATAACCTGTGACTTACTGGTGGCAATCTTTCCAATTATTTATACAATGAATACTCTCAGGAAATGATGGCAATGCTGAGAAGAGCGGAACCCAGTGTTGAAATGGTGTAGAGCCATGATTCTGCTATACCTGAAGAAAATCTGCCTGAGAACTTTTTAATTACATAATCCAATAAAGTTCTATTTCATTTAAGCTACAATGAGTTGGATTTCTGTAAATTGCAATTTAATGACTCCTAGCTTATTAAACAATTAGTACCTAGAAGTCATATATTTCTAGTAATAGTTCCAGTAATGAGTGGATAAACTTAAAAAGGGCAGTGTTGTGAGAAGGGCCTATGCCAGATTAAGAAGTTGTCATTCTACTCAAGAAGCAGATTGTTAAATTTTGTCCCCTGTCTCTGTGACAAAAGATTATGCACTCCCCAACCATAGAGAGTTAAGGAACTTCGTAAAATATTTCAGAAAGTTGGAATCTTTCTGTAATGTCCTTCTTAAAGCACCTTCAAAAGTGAGAGGGTGTGGAGAAAAGGAAGCCCTCCTACATTGTTGGTGAGAATGTAAACTGGTACAGCCACTATGGAGAACAGTATGGAGGTTCCTTAAAAAACAAAAAAAGTAGAGCTACCATATGATCCAGCAATCCCAATCCTTGGCACATATCTGGAGAAAACCATAATCCAAAAAGATACAGGCACCCCAATGTTCATTGCAGCACGTTTACAATAGCCAGGACATGGAAGCAACCTACATGTCCATCAACAGAGGAATGGATAAAGAATATGTGGTATATACATATATATACTATATATATATATATATATACACACACACACACATACACAATGGAATATCACTCAGTTATAAAAAGGATGAAATAATGCCATTTGCAACAACATGGATGGACTTAGAGATTACCACACTGAGTAAATTAAGTCACACAGAGAAAGACAAATATCATATGATACCACTTATATGTGGAATCTAAAAAAAAATCATACAAATGAACTTATCTACAAAACAGAAATAGAGTTACAGTTGTAGAAAATAAACTTACAGTTACCACGGGGGAAAGGGGGGAGGGATAAATTGAAAGATTGAGATTGACACATACACACTACAAAATATACAATAGATAACTAATAAAGACTTACTGTATAACACAGGGAATTCTACTCAATACTCTGACCTATATGGGAATATAATCTAAAAAAGAGTAGATAAATGTATATGTATAACAGATTCACTTTGCTGTACACCTGAAACTAACACAACATTGTAAATCAACTATACCCCAGTAATTTTTTTTTAAATAAAATAAAAAAGAATAATATTAAAGAAAGAGAAACTTACAATCTAAGATGACCTGTTGGAAAGCAAAAGGAAACACATGGTGTGTTGTTATGAGAAGCCCTATCTTCCTTTACTCTGCATTCAAGATGGAGCAAGTCATAAAATCATGCAGACTACAGATTGAAAAACAAACAACCAAAAAACAAAACAAAACAATGACAATGAACCATGTTTCCAAACTGACATAAATGGGGAAAATATTTAGAAAACACAAGAAGTTATGAAAATGAGACCCAGGTTTTCCAGAAACTCTCCTGTTAGGTACATCTTTCCATTTAAATTAAATATTTTCCAAACTATAAAGAGAAATTCTATTTGATGCAGCCTGTGTTCAAGAAGCCTATGAGGCCCCCTCTATTGGATAATATATACCCAAACCTGTTGTTTCAACAGCTGACACCAAGATGGACCAGTTAATTTGAAAGTCTGGGAAGCTGGGTTGAGCACTGTAGCCCAGTGCAAAACAATGTAAATCACAATGATGAAATCCATTTTCAGGGTATTTTACCATTGGATTTGGGGCAATATTTTTTATATGTTGTTAGCCCTCCCATGTTTTCAGGTGCTGTTATACTCAGTGCCTAAGATTCTACAAGGCCCTAAATTTACAGTAAGAAGAAATGGGCTCCTGGATCCATTTTGACCCCCAAAGCCTTATAAAGGTGCGTTAGGGAGAACAATGATTCTCTCAAGAATGAGGCTGATTAAAAACTCATAATTGGTTAAGAAAAAATGTTCACTCTTTCTTCTCAGGAAGAAATGCTATATATGTTATAGATCAGTGGATGTTTTTTGCTGGTTCTACCACTTCCATTTTTCTAATGAGGGTTCATATTAAAGTTACTGTGATTTTATTTTAGTCAGGTTTATATACCAGGTACAATGAATTTATCATTTAGCCTCTTTCTGACAACAAAGAAGATAAAACCTATACTTCCTGACTTGGGTGCAATAACTATAGGAGACTTTAGGTTGCATCAATTTTGGGAAAATGGGGGATATTTTTAAGTTGAACATAGGATTGTTCTACTTTGGCTGAGATATTTAAAATATTTTATGTACAGACAGAACTATGTTTTAGATTTTGACATATACACTCAGTCACAAACATAGGCAAATACAAAAATACTGCATTTCTTAGACACAGTGATTGGTTCATATATGGTGATAGGACCCAAATCATGACAAACAGAATTTGAAATGTTTTTCCAGAGCTAAGAGGAAAGACGCTCGTTTCCTTTAGGTCTATATACTATAAGACCAAATTTCATATTTTGTAATTTAGACACAGCCATGTCTAACCTGGGTCTACAACTTTTTTTCTTTTAATTGAGTTAACACATTCTTCTTTGTTCATCAGTCATTTGACATGGATCCCAATCGTTTATAACAAGAAGATATCTGATAAATATCTTAGTAAGAGCTAAAACTGCAGATTTCTTTCATGTTCAGGATGATGCCTACAAGGGTAGGATGGCATTCTAAGTTAAACTTGTATAAAGAATAGTTTTTTTAAATCATAATTTGTTCTGTGTTACAGACATTAAGAATTTTGAAGATATTTGAAGGCCTAATATCACCCATATTTACCTACTATTTGTCAAACCTACAGACTAAACTATTAGTTCTTTCTTCTGTCTTCTCATCGAAATTTTCCCACTCTTACTAATAACAGCTTCTTAGATATAAATTAAACAGATCATCATTGGGCTGAAAGTAAAAAAAAAAATAATAATAATCTATTTTAATCTAGCAAAATTGTATTTGTTTTCCCATTCTGTGTAACCTCATTATAATGTGCCCTGAGATATAACAAATTTGTGGTGAGCTGCTGTATTCTACAGGGGGTCCACGACAGTCATTCCATTACTCATTTAATAATGTGAACTTGCACATAATGAAATTGATTTCTGAACTCCTATAGTATTGTAGTGGGTTTTACTGTATTTTAATCCCCTTAATAATTACCCCAAATTAAGAAGATGTCTAGAAACAGAAAAAAATGTAATACTTTTCTGCTAAAAATAATTATACTGAGAAAAAGTTTAAAGATGCACATTGCACTGCATTTTCTCATTCCTGACTGACTTAGTGATGAAGTATTTACAGGCCATAGGACTCTCATTGAAGCTGTTTATCTGCTTCCAGCTTTGTAAGGTAAAGTTCCTTAAAAACTAGGACAGGAGTAGCTGGCTGAGCTAAGCCCACATGAGGCACTGGAGAGGGCTGTAACCAGACCAAGATGATGACATAGGAAGACCCTAACATCCCCCCATGGACACAACAAAATTACAATTAATTACAGAACAACTATCTATAAGAACAATCTGAAGACTAGCAGAAAAAGAGTTTCTACAACTAAATATGTAAAGGAAAACCCACAACAAGATGGGTACGAGGGGCAGAGAAGTTGTAGAGTCAAGAGACACCTGCAGATAGGCAACCAACAAATGAGAGGATTATCACAATTGCAGAGGTTCTCCCCAAGGAGTGAGGGGTCCAAGCCCCACATTAGACTCCCACATTTGGTGTCCTGCACCAGGAAGACAAGTACCCAGAAGGTCTGGCTTAGAAGGCCAATGGAGTTTGTGTGTACAGGAGAGCTGGAGAGCTATAGGAGATGAAGACCTTGTTTGTAAAGAGATCTTACAAGCTCAGAATCCCAGCAAAGAGGCAATAATTTTAAGGAAGCCTGGGTCAGACTCACTTGCTGATCTTGGAGAGCCTCCTAGAAAGACAGGAGGCAACTGGGACCCCCCCTGGGAACATAGACTCTGACAGCAGCCATTTTTGTGATATCATTCTACCATGAGAATACTGGTGCTGGCAAGAACCATTTTGGAGTTCTCTCTCTAGGCTGTTAGTGCCAGGGGCTTACCTGCCCACCAGCAGACCAGCACCAGCCCTGGGTACCCAAAGCCCTGCAGCCAGCTGCACCAGGACCTGGTTCCACCTTACACCTAGCTGACACCAGTCCTGGGGCCCCCTAGGCTCCACAGCCAGCAACCCTGGAACCCAGCCCCACCTACCAATGTGTCAGCACCAGCCCCAAGATGCCCTGGGCCCCTTGGCCAACCACCCCAAGTCCTGGTCCTACTCACAAATGGACTAGCAGCCACTGAATGAGTCAGGGACAGCAGCCAACTGTGCCAGGGGTACAAGTACACCCACAGTGGTCAACCACACCACAACAGAAGGCCCAATGCAACCCACATATGAGGCATCACTTGGGGATAATGCTCTGGTCACCAGAGAAGAGTGTGTTGCTGGTCCCCATAGAACATCTCTTACATATGGCCACCTCTCAAGATGGGAAACATAACCAATACACCCAATATGTAAATTGGGATTTAGGCAAAATGAGGAGATAGATGAATCTATTCCAAATGTTGTAACAAGATAAAACCCAGAAGAACTAAGTGAAATGGAGATAAGCAATCTAACCAATCAACAATTCAAGGTAATGATCATAAGATGATCAATGAACTTGGAAGAAGAATGGATGAACACACTGAGAAGATTAACAAAGAGCTAGAAAATACAAAGAAGGACCAAACAGAGCTGAAGTATACAGTAACTGAAAATTTAAAAAATACACTAAGGGGCTTCAACAATAAGTAAAAAGATATAGATAAATGTATCAGTGAACTGAAAGACAGAGTAGTGGAGATCATACAAGCAGAACAGAAAAATAATTTAAAATATTGAGAATGTCTTGAGACCTCTGTCAACATTAAAAGCACTAATATTTGAATTACAGAGGTCTCAGAAACAGAGAGGGGAAAGAGGTACAGAAATTATTTGAAGAAATAATAGCTGAAAATTCCCTTAACCTGAGGAAGTAAACAGACATCCAGTTCCAGGAAGCACAGAGTCCCAAACTAGATGAAGCCAAAGAGATCCACACCAAGAGACACTATACTTAAAATGACGGAAAACAAATTAAAGATAAAGAGAAAAATCTTAAAAAGCAATAGAAAAGCAACTAGTTACAAACAAGGGAAATAGTATAAGATAGTCAGCTGACTTTTCAGGCCAGAAGGGAGCAGAATAACATAATCAAAATGATAAAAGGAAAAAAAGTTCTACAACCAGGAATCCTCTACCCCACAAAGTTATCATTCAGATTGAAGAAGCGATAGCTTTATAGACAAGCAAAAGATACAAGAATTTAGCATCACTAAACCAGCTTTATAAGAAATGTTAAAGAAACTTATCTAAAAAGAAAAAAGGACAATAATTAGAAATATGAAAATTATGAAAGAAAAAATCTAATTGATAAAGGAAAACATACACAGCTAGTAGGAACTTTAAAAAACAAAAGTGGCAAAATTATCTATATCCACAATAACTAGTTAAGGGATATACATAACAGAAAGTTGTAAAATATGTTGTCAAAACCAGAAAAGATGCAGGGGAAGAGTAAAATGCAGGGTTGTTAGAAGGCAGTCAAACTTAACAGATCATCAACTTAAAATAATCACTTATGTATGTAGGTTGTTACATATGAACTTCAGGGTAACAACAAATCAAAAATTTGTAATAGATACAAACTATAAAAAAAGAAAGAAATCTAAATGGAACACTAAAGATAGTCATCAAATAACAAGAGAAGAAAGCAGCAGAAGACAGGCACCAAAAAGAAATATAAAACAACTAGAAAACAATTAACAAAATGGCAATAAGTACATAAGTAACCAAAATTACTTTAAATGTAAATTGACAAAATGCTCCAATCAAAGACATAGAGGGGCTGAATGGAAAACAAACAAAAAACAAACAAAAAATACGAGACCCATCAATTTGCAACCTGCTCAAGACTCATTTTGGTTCTAGACACACAAATACTAAAAGTAAGGGGAAGGAAAAAGGTATTCTATGCAAACAGAAATGAATATAAAGCTTGGGTAGCAATACTCATATCATACAAAATAAGCTTTAAAACAAGAACTGTAAACAGAGACAAAGATGTTACATAATGATAAAGAGATCAATCCAAAAAAAGAGCTAATATTGTCAATATAAATACTCCTAACATAGGAACACATAAATACATAAAATAAATCTTAACATAAATAAAGGAAATCATTGACAATAACACAATAATAGTAGGGGACTTTAACACCCCACTTACATTAATGGGAAGATAATTCAAACAGAAAATCAATAAGGAAACACAAACACTGGTCTTAAAGGACAGACAGATTGATCTGATGAACTTAATAGATATTATTTAGAACATTCCATACAAATACTGCAGAATACTATTCTTTCCAAATGCACATGGAACATTCTCTAGGCTAGATCACATGCTAGGTCACAAAACAGAAATCAGTAAATTTAAGAAGACTGAGATCATATCAAACATCTTTTCTGACCACAAAGGTATGAGCCAGAAATTAACTACTATGAAAAAAAATCAGCACAAAAACACAAACATGTGGAAGATAAGCAATATGCTACTAAACAACCAATGAGTTACCAAAAAATTCAAAGAGGTAATGAAAAAATTCCTGGAGACTAATGAAAATCAAAACACAAATATCCAAAATATATGGAATGCAACAAAAGCAGTTCTAAGAGGGAAGTTTATAGTGATTCAATACTACCTCAGGAAACAAGAAAAATCTCAAATAAAAAATCTAACCATAAAACCTAAAGGAACTAGAAGAAGAAGACAAACAAAACCCAACATTAGTAGAAGAAAAGAAATAATAAAAATTAGGGGATAACTAAACGAAATAGAGTCTACTTCAACAAAACAACAGGAGAGAAGATCAACATGGCAAAATAGAATGATGTGGAGAACACCTCCTCTAACCAATACATCAAAAATGCATCTTCATGTTGAACAATTCTCATTGAATACCTACTGGATGCTGACAGAAGAGCTCATGCAACCAAAAGTTCAAGAAAGATTATCATGTAACCAGGTAGGACAAAAGAAAAAAAAAAAAAAAAAAAACCAGAGAAACAGAACAGTGTGCCCCTGGGAGGGAGCTGTGAAAGAGGAAAATTTCTCTCACCCTGGGAACCCCCTTCACTGGCTGAGAGATCAGCCGGGACAGAAAGGAAACTTTACAGGCTCAAAGGAGAGTGCATCAGCTGAATTGCAGCAGGCAGAACAGAGAGAGACCAGCAGATAGGGTCCTGGCCACTCCTCTGCACTTCCCAGCCTGAGACACATGTCTGCTAATGTGTGTGGGGGCTGGGTGCTGAACTTAGGATTCAGTGAAGAGAACCAGGGAGAGGACTGGTGTTGAATGCACAGAGACAGACTGAGGGGCTGGAGTATGGTCCACGCTGCAACTGGTGGTGTACATAGGACAGAGCATAGGTCTGCCAAAGGAGCCCCATCGTTAACAAATACCAAGGGAAGGGTAAGACTGCCATAGCACCCTCATTCTAGGCATGCTTACATTGGGCACAGCTCCACCTCTATGAGCTGTGGGAACAAGCAAGCACCAGCAGGTTGCCCACGTGTGGGGTTGAGGTCGAAATCTGAGGTGATCCCCTGGGGCAGTGCAATTTCAGAAGCAGGTCTGAAATCTGAGTCATCTCCCAATGGCTGTGCCACCTGTGGATTTACATGCTGAAGCAGATTTGAAAGCTCAGTGCCTATGGGATAACTGAGCAAACTACTGATGTTCCCATGGCTGAGGAGTGTCTGGCATTAGTGGCTGCAGCCTTTGCCAGCACGTGCATGTGGAGGTGGGCAAGGGTCTGGGCAGATTCTGTAGCTCCCACAGTGGATCCAGGTATGAAACTATGGTGGTCCATGTGCCTGACTTCAGCAGATCTGTGCCAGCGAATCTGTGCTGGTGGATTTGTGAGCACCTGAAGGACACCCAAGTTGATCGCTTGCATCCCCATGGTTGAGGCAGGGCTGAGGTCAGTGCCAACAACAGTACACTACATAAGCCCACACAATGAGTGGTGGGAGATACCACAGAGTGCACCTCCAGGTAGACAGCTCCTGCAGAGAAAAGCTCCGTGGCTCTTCTCCCAGCAGAAGCACTACAGTCCCACCTACTTAACACTGAAGCTCAGAAATGGATCTCAGGGCTTCTATTCCAACAACTGGGAAACAGAACCAGCCCCAGACAGAGTTGTGACAACCACAGAGCAAAGAGGATACCTCACTCAATATTCAGGGCAGGCCCTGGTCACCACAACAAAAATCACACCCCCTATCAAGGGGGAAATAGACAGCACTCACTGAGAAAAGATGTGGCAGGCATCCATACTAAAAAAAGCCCTCAAACCAAAAGTATTTGTCTCATACAGGCTACACAGGGTCACTCCCACATAAAAAAGTGTCAAGACTGCAGTACATAACTGTTTCTCCTAAACTCATAGAGTCAGAGAAATGTAAGTAAATGAATAAGCAGAAGAACCACTTCCAATTAAGATAAAGAGAATTCCCCTAAAAGAACAAACAATGAAAGAGATCCTTCCAGTCTAGCAGACCCCAAGTTTAAAAAGAAGGTAATAAAAATACTGAAGAAATTAAGAAATGTTATTGATAGAAATGCAGATTACTATAAAAAGGAATTAGAAACTATAAAGAAGGCCAATTAAATTAGAAAACTCACTTCCCAAGATGAAAGTTGAGCTAAATAGAAAACTGAATAATGCAGAATAACTGATCTGGAAGAGAGAATAATGGAAATCACCCAATCAGAACATCAGACAGAAAAACAAATTTTAAAAATGGCAGCCATATACAAGACCTATGGGACAATATAAAGCATGGCAATCCATACATAATAGGGATCCCAGGAGAAGAAAGAGAAAAGGAGATTTAAAATGTATTTGAAGAAATTATGGCTGAAAACTTCCCAAATCTAAAGAATGAAACAGATATCCAGGTACAGGAAACACAGAGGGTCCCAAACAAGATGAACCCAAACAGACCTACACCAAGACATTTTATAATTAAAATGGCAGAAGTTAAAGATAAAGAGAGTATTCTAAAGGCAGCAAGAGAAAAACAAATAGTTAGTGACAAGGGCACCCACATAAGGCTATCAGCATATCTCTGTACAAAAATGTTGCAGGCCAGAAGGAAGTGGCAATATATACACAAAGTCCTGAAAAGGAAAAACCTGCAACCTAGAAAACTCTACACAGCAAGATTATCATTTAGAACAGTAAGAGAGATAAAGAATTTATCAGACAAGCAAAAACTAAGGAATATAGCAATACTAAACATATCCTAAAAGAAATATTGAAAGGTATTCTCTAAATAGAAAAGAAGCAAGAATTTATAGGAAACAGAAAAATCACAATTGGAAATTAAATCACTTAACTAAGCCAGTAAATGGAAAAAAAAAATATTTTGGAAGCAATGATAGCTACAATGAACAGCAAAATATTAACATGTAGATTAAAAAGAGGACCTCAAATCATAAAATGTGGGGGAGAGGTGTAAGAAAATATAGGTTCTTTTTTTTAGAATGTGTTTTGGCCTATATGACCACCAGTCTAAAGCAAATAGATATAGTAATGGTTGAAATACTTGAAAAACAGGGTACCCACAAATCAAAAATATAGATTCAGCGGAGGGAGAAGATGGCGGAAGAGTAAGACGCGGAGATCACCTTCCTTCCCACAGATACAGTAGAAATACATCTACACGTGGAACTGCTCCTACAGAACACCCACTGAACGCTGGCAGAAAACGTCCGACCTCCAAAAAGGCAAGAAACTCCCCCCGTACTTGGGTAGAGCAAAAGAAAAAAGAAATAACAGAGACAAAAGAATAGGGACGGCACCTGCACCAGTGGGAGGGAGCTGTGAAGGAGGAAAGGTTTCCACGCACTAGGAAGCCCCTTCGCGGGCGGAGACTGCGGGTGGCGGAGGGGGGAAGCTTTGGAGCCACGGAGGAGAGTGCAGCCACAGGGGTGCGGAGGGCAAAGCGGAGAGGTTCCCGCACAGAGGCTCGGCGCCGAGCAGCACTCACCAGCCCGAGAGGCTTGTCTGCTCCCCCGCCGGGGCGGGCGGGGCTGGGAGCTGAGGCTCGGGCTTCCGTTGGATCGCAGGGAGAGGACTGGGGCTGGCGGCGTGAACACAGCCTGAAGGGTTTAGTGCACCACAGGTAGCCGGAAGTGAGTCCGGGAAAAAGTCTGCAGCTGCCGAAGAGGCAAGAGACTTTTTCTTGCCTCTTTGTTTCGCGGCGGGCAAGGAGAGGGGATTCAGAGCGCCGCCTAAACGAACTCCAGAGAAGGGCGCGAGCTGCGGCTATCAGCACGGACCACAGAGACGGGCGTGAGACGCTGGGGCTGCTGCTGCCGCCTCCAAAAAGCCTGTGTGTGAGCACAGGTCACTCTCCACACCGCCCCTCCCGGTAGCCTGTGCAGCCTGCCACTGCCAGGGTCCCGGGATCCGGGGACAAAATCCCCGGGAGAACGCACTGCGCGCCTCGGGCTGGTGCAACGTCACGCCGGCCTCTGACGCTGCAGGCTCGCCCCGCCTCCTCTTTACCCCTCCCTCCCCGCGGCGTGGGTGAGCCAGAGCCCCCAAAGCAGCTGCTCCTTTAACCCCGTCCTGTCTGGGCGGGGAACAGACGCCCTCAGGCGACCTACACGCAGAGGAGGGTCCAAATCCAAAGCTGAACCCCAGGAGCTGTACGAACAGGGAAGAGAAGGGGAAATCTCTCCCAGCAGCCTCAGAAGCAGCGGATTAAAGCTCCACAAACAACTTGATGTGCCTGCATCTGTGGAATACCTGAATAGACAACGAATCATCCCAAATTCAGGAGGTGGACTCTGGGAGCAGGAGATATTAATTTTTCCCCTTTTCCTTTTTTTTGTGAGTGTATATGTATATGCTTCTGGGTGAAATTTTGTCTGTATAGCTTTGCTTTACAATAGCTTTATTTTACTTCACTATATTATAGCCTCTTTCTTTCTTCTTTCTATTTTTTCTCCCTTTTACTCTGAGCTGTGTGGACGAAAGGCTCTTGGTGCTCCAGCCAGGCATCAGGGCCGTGCCTCTGAGGTGGGAGAGCCAACTTCAGAACACTGGTCCACAAGAGACCTCCCAGCTCCACGTAATACCAAACGGCAAAAATCTCCCAGAGATCTCCATCTCAACATCAAGACCCAGCTTCACCCAACGACCAGCAAGCTACAGTGCTGGACACCCTATGCCAAACAACTAGCTAGACAGGAACACAACCCCATCCATTAGCAGAGAGGCTGCCTAAAATCATAATAAGTCCACAGACACCACAAAATACACCACCAGACGTGGACGTGCCCACCAGAAAGACAAGATCTAGCCTCATCCACCAGAACTCAGGCACTAGTTCCCTCCACCAGGAAGCCTACACAACCCACTGAACCAACCTTAGCCACTGGGGACAGATACCAAAAACAACGGGAACTACGAACCTGCAGCCTGTGAAAAGGAGACCCCAAACACAGTAAGATAGGCAAAATGAGACGACAGAAAAACACACAGCAGATGAAGGAGCAGGCTCAAAACACACTGGACTTAACAAATGAAGAGGAAATAGGTAGTCTACCTGAAAAAGAATTCAGAATAATGATAGTAAGGATGATCCAAAATCTTGGAAATAGAATAGACAAAATGCAAGAAACATTTAACAAGGATGTAGAAGAACTAAAGAGGAACCAAGCAATGATGAAGAACACAATAAATAAAATTAAAAATACTCTAGATGGGATCAATAGTAGAATAACTGAGGCAGAAGAAAGGATAAGTGACCTGGAAGATAAAATGGTGGAAATAACTACTACAGAGCAGGATAAAGAAAAAAGAATGAAAAGAACTGAGGACAGTCTCAGGGACCTCTGGGACAACATTAAACGTGCCAACATTCGAATTATAGGGGTACCAGAAGAAGAAGAGAAAAAGAAAGGGACTGAGAAAATTTTTGAAGAGATTATAGTTGAAAACTTCCCTAATATGGGAAAGGAAATAGTTAATCAAGTCCTGGAAGCACAGAGAGTCCCATACAGGATAAACCCAAGGAGGAACACGCCAAGACACATATTAATCAAACTGTCAAAAATTAAATATAAGGAAAACATATTAAAGGCAGCAAGGGAAAAAAAACAAATAACACACAAGGGAATCCCCATAAGGTTAACATCTGATCTCTCAGCAGAAACTCTGCAAGCCAGAAGGGAGTGGCAGGATATACTTAAAGTCATGAAGGAGAAAAACCTACAACCAAGATTACTCTACCCAGCAAGGATCTCATTCAGATTCGATGGAGAAATTAAAACCTTTACAGACAAGCAAAAGCTGAGAGAGTTCAGCACCACCAAACCAGCTTTACAACAAATGCTAAAGGAAATTCTCTAGGCAAGAAACAAAAGAGAAGGAAAACACCTACAATAACAAACCCAATACATTTAAGAAAATGGGAATAGGAACATACATATCGATAATTACCTTTAATGTAAATGGATTAAATGCTCCCACCAAAAGACACAGGCTGGCTGAATGGATACAAAAACAAGACCCATACATATGCTGTCTACAAGAGACCCACTTCAGACCTAGGGACACATACAGACTGAAAGTGAGGGGATGGAAAAAGATATTCATTGCAAATGGAAATCAAAAGAAAGCTGGAGTAGCAATTCTCATATCAGACAAAATAGACTTTAAAATAAAGACTATTATAAGAGACAAAGAAGGACACTATATAATGATCAAGGGATCGATCCAAGAGGAAGGTATAACAATTTTAAATATTTATGCACCCAACATAGGAGCACCTCAATACATAAGGCAAATACTAACAGCCATAAAAGGGGAAATTGACAGCAACACAATCATAGTAGGGGACTTTAACACACCACTTTCACCAATGGACAGATCATCCAAAATGAAAATAAATAAGGAAACACAAGCTTTAAATGATACATTGAACAATATGGACTTAATTGATATTTATAGGACATTCCACCCAAAAACAACAGAATACCCATTTTTCTCAAGTGCTCATGGAACATTCTCCAGGATAGATCATATCTTGGGTCACAAATCAAGCCTTGGTAAATGTAAGAAAATTGAAATCGTATCAAGTATCTTTTCCGACCACAACGCTATGAGACTAGATATCAATTACAGGAAAAGATCTGTAAAAAATACAAACACATGGAGGCTACACAATACATTACTTAATAACGAAGTGATTACTGAAGAAATCAAAGGGGAAATCAAAAAATACCTAGAAACAAATGACAATGGAGACACGACGACCCAAAATCTATGGGACACAGCAAAAGCAGTGCTAAGAGGGAAGTTTATAGCAATACAAGCCTACCTCAAGAAACAGGAAACATCTCGAATAAACAACCTAACCTTGCACCTAAAGCAATTAGAGAAAGAAGAACAAAAAAACCCCAAAGCCAGCAGAAGGAAAGAAATTATAAAGATCAGGTCAGAAATAAATGAAAAAGAAATGAAGGAAACAATAGCAAAAATCAATGAAACTAAAAGCTGGTTCTTTGAGAAGATAAACAAAATGATAAACCATTAGCCAGACTCAGCAAGAGAAAAAGGGAGAAGACTCAGATCAATAGAATTAGAAATGAAAAAGGAGAAGTAACCACTGACACTGCAGAAATACAAAAGATCATGAGAGATTACTACAAGCAACTATATGCCAATAAAATGGACAACCTGGAAGAAATGGACAGATTCTTAGAAATGCACAAACTGCCGAGACTGAACCAGAAAGAAATAGAAAATATGAACAGACCAATCACAAGCACTGAAATTGAAACTGTGATTAAAAACCTTCCAACAAACAAAAGCCCAGGACCAGATGGCTTCACAGGCGAATTCTATCAAACATTTAGAGAAGAGCTAACACCTATCCTTCTCAAACTCTTCCAAAATATTGCAGAGGGAGGAACACTCCCAAACTCATTCTACGAGGCCACCATCACCCTGATACCAAAACCAGACAAAGATGTCACAAAGAAAGAAAACTACAGGCCAATATCACTGATGAACATAGATGCAAAAATCCTCAACAAAATACTAGCAAACAGAATCCAACAGCACATTAAAAGGATCATACACCATGATCAAGTGGGGTTTATCCCAGGAATGCAAGGATTCTTCAATATACGCAAATCAATCAATGTGATACACCATATTAACAAATTGAAGGAGAAAAACCATATGATCATCTCAATAGATGCAGAGAAAGCTTTTGACAAAATTTAACACCCATTTATGATAAAAGCCCTGCAGAAAGTAGGCATAGAGGGAACTTTCCTCAACATAATAAAGGCCATATATGACAAACCCACAGCCAACATTGTCCTCAATGGTGAAAAACTGAAACCATTTCCACTAAGATCAGGAACAAGACAAGGTTGCCCACTCTCACCACTATTATTCAACATAGTTTTGGAAGTGTTAGCCACAGCAATCAGAGAAGACAAAGAAATAAAAGGAATCCAAATCGGAAAAGAAGAAGTAAAGCTGTCACTATTTGCAGATGACATGATACTATACATAGAGAATCCTAAAGATGCTACCAGAAAACTCCTAGAGCTAATCAATGAATTTGGTAAAGTAGCAGGATACAAAATTAATGCACAGAAATCTCTTGCATTTCTATACACTAATGACGAAAAATCTGAAAGTGAAATTAAGAAAACACTCCCATTTACCATTGCAACAAAAAGAATAAAATATCTAGGAATAAACCTACCTAAGGAGACAAAAGACCTGTATGCAGAAAATTATAAGACACTGATGAAAGAAATTAAAGATGATACAAATAGATGGAGAGATATACCATGTTCCTGGATTGGAAGAATCAATATTGTGAAAATGTCTCTACTACCCAAAGCAATCTACAGATTCAATGCAATCCCTATCAAACTACCACTGGCATTTTTCACAGAACTAGAACAAAAAATTTCACAATTTGTATGGAAACACAAAAGACCCCGAATAGCCAAAGCAATCTTGAGAACGAAAAATGGAGCTGGGGGAATCAGGCTCCCTGACTTCAGACTATATTACAAAGCTTCAGTAATCAAGACAGTTTGGTATTGGCACAAAAACAGAAATATAGATCAATGGAACAGGATAGAAAGCCCACAGATAAACCCACACACATATGGTCAACTTATCTTTGATAAAGGAGGCAAGCATATACAGTGGAAAAAAGACAGCCTCTTCAATAAGTGGTGCTGGGAAAATTGGGCAGGAACATGTAAAAGTATGAAATTAGAACACTCCCTGACACCATGCACAAAAATAAACTCAAAATGGATTAAAGACCTAAGTGTAAGTGCAGACACTATCAAACTCTTAGAGGAAAACATAGGCAGAACACTCTATGACATACATCACAGCAAGATTCTTTTTGACCCAGCTCCCAGAGAAATGGAAATAAGAACACAAATAAACAAATGGGACCTAATGAAACTTCAAAGCTTTTGCACAGCAAAGGAAACCATAAACAAGACCAAAAGACAACCCTCAGAATGGGAGAAAATATTTGCAAATGAAGCAACTGACAAAGGATTAATCTCCAAGATTTACAAGCAGCTCATGCAGCTCAATAACAAAAAAACGAACAACCCAAACCAAAAATGGGCAGAAGATCTAAATAGACATTTCTCCAAAGAAGATATACAGATGGCCTACAGACACATGAAAGAATGCTCAACATCATTAATCATTAGAGAAATGCAAATCAAAACTACAATGAGATATCATCTCACACCGGTCAGAATGGCCATCATCAAAAAATCTAGAAACAATAAATGCTGGAGAGGGTGTGGAGGAAAGGGAACACTCTTGCACTGTTGGTGGGAATGTAAATTGATACAGCCACTATGGAGAACAGTATGGAGGTTCCTTAAAAAACTACAAATAGAACTACCATACGACCCAGCAATCCCACTACTGGGCATATACCCTGAGAAAACCATAGGTCAAAAAGAGTCATGTACCAAAATGTTCATTGCAGCTCTATTTACAATAGCCAGGACATGGAAGCAACCTAAATGTCCATCGACAGATGAATGGATAAAGAAGATGTGGCACATATATACAATGGAATATTACTCAGCCATAAAAAGAAATGAAATGGAGGTATTTGTAATGAGGTGGATGGAGTTAGAGTCTGTCATACAGAGTGAAGTAAGTCAGAAAGAGAAAAACAAATACAGTATGCTAACACATATATATGGAATCTAAGGGGAAAAAAAAAAAAAAAAGGCCATGAAGAACCTAGTGGCAAGACGGGAATAAAGACACAGACCTACTAGAGAATGGACTTGAGGATATGGGGAGGGGGTGGGGTGAGATGTGACAGGGTAAGAGAGTGTCATGGACATATATACACTACCAAATGTAAAATAGATAACTAGTGGGAAGCAGCCGCATAGCACAGGGAGATCAGCTCGGTGCTTTGTGACCGCCTGGGGGGGTGGGATGGGGAGGGTGGGAGGGAGGGAGATGCAAGAGGGAAGAGAAATGGGAACGTATTGTATATGTATACCTGATTCACTTTGTTATAAAGCAGATGCTAACACACTATTGTAAGGCAATTATACTTCAATAAAGATGTTTGAAAAAAAAAATATAGATTCACACAAAAAAAGGAAAGAACACACGCACAATACTAAAGAAAACCATCAAACCACAAAAGGAAAAGAAAAAGAAAGGAACAAAAAGGATTACAAAATCAACTGGAAAACAAGGTTAAAAATGGCAATAAATACATTATCTATTAATAATTACCTTAAATGTCAGGGGACTATATGGTCCAATCAAAAGACATAGAGTGGTAGATTGGATAAGAAAACAAGAGTTTACAGTATGCTGCCTACAAGAGACCCACTTTAAGTCAAAGGACAGGCATAGACTGAAAGTGAGGGCATGGAAAAACACATTTCATGCAAATGGAAATGACAAGAAAGTGGGGGTAATAATACTCATATCAGACAAAATAGACTTTAAAACAAAGGCCCTTAAGAAAGATAAAGGCTGACACTATATGGTGATAAAAGAATCAACACAAGACAAGGATATTCCACTCATTAACATATATGTGTCCAATATAGGAGTGCCTCGATACATAAAACAAATACTGACAGACATAAAGGGAGAAGTTGATGGAAATAAAGTAGTAAGAGACTTTAACACCTCACTGACATCAATGGACAGATCTTCCAGACAACAAATCAGTAAGGCAACAGAGATCTTAAATGACACAATAGAACAGTAAGAGTTAATTGATATTTTCAGAACATTACATCCAGAAAAGCAAAACAAAACCCAACACCCCAGGATAAACATTCTTTTCAAGCGTACAGGAAACATTCTCTGATATAGACCATAAACTGGGACACAAAAGAAACCTCAACAAATTTAAGAGGATAGAAATTATTCGAAGCATCTTTTCTAACCACAACAGTATAAAACTAGAAATCAACACAGAAAGATAAATGAGAAGGAAAAAGAAAACAAACAGACAACCAAAAAAAAAAAAAAAAAAAAAGGAACAGGCAAAAAGCAATTACATGGAGACTAACTAACATGCTAGTAAAAAACCAATGGGTCAACAAGAAAATCAAGAGGATATTTACTTATTTATTTATTTATTAAATTTTTATTGGAGTATAGTTGATTTACAATGTTGTGTTAGTTTTAGGTGTACAGCAAAGTGAATTGGTTACACATATACATATACATATATCCACTCTTTTTTAAGATTCTTTTCCCATATAGACCATTTTCCTGTGCTATAGAGTAGGTCCTTATTAGTTATCTATTTTATGTATTTTATGTATAATAGTGTGTATATCTCAATCGCAATCTCACAATTTATCCCTCCCCCTTTCCTTTCCCCCCTGGTAATCATAAGTTTGTTTTCTATATCTGTGACTCTGTTTCTGCTTTGTAAAAATTTCGTTTGGGACCTTTTTTTAGATTCCACGTGTAAGTGATATCATATATTTGTTTTTTTTCTGTCTGACTTGCTTCACTCAGTATGACAATCTCTAAGTCCGTCTATGTTGCTGCAAATGGAATTATTTTGTTCTTTTTTATGGCTGAGTAATATTCCATAGTGTGTGTGTGTGTGTGTGTGTGTGTGTGTGTGTGTATACCACATTTTCTTTATCCATTTCTAGAAGAAATGGACAACTTTCTAGAAACATATAGTCCACCAAAACTCAATCAAGGAGAAATAGATAATTTAAACAGACCAATTACTAGAAGTGGAATAGAAATGTAAAAACAAATAAGCAAAAAACAAACAAAAAAATTCCTGCAGAATATTTGTAGGACCAGAAGCCTTCACTGGGGAATTCTACCAAACATACAAAAAAGACCTTATACTGATACCTCTCAAACTCTTCCAAAAGATTGAAGAGGAAGGAACACTCTCAAAGTCATTGTATGAAGCCATCATCAAATTGATACAAAAACCAGACAAAGACACTACCAAAAAAAAATTACAGGTCAATATCTTTGATGAATATGAATGCAAACGTTCTCAGCAAAATGTTAGCAAACCAAATCCAACAACATATAAAAAAGATCATACACCACAACCAGGTTGAATTCATCCCAGAATCACAAGGATGTTTCAACGTCCACAAATCAATCAATGTGATACATCACACCATCAAAACAAAAGAGAAAAACCACATGATCATCTCAATAGATGCACAACAAGCATTTGATAAAATTCAATATCCATACATGATAAAAATTCTTACCAAAGTGGGTATAGAAGGAACATATTGCAACATAAAAAAAATCTATTTATGACAAACCCACAGCCACCATAATATTCAATGATGTAAAGCTGAAAGCCTTCCTACTAAAATCTGGAAAAATGTAAGGATGCCCACTGTCATCACTTCTATTCAGTATACTATTGGACGTGCTAACCACAGCAATCAGACAAGAAAAAGAAAAAAAAATTCCATATTTGAAGGGAGGGGTAAAATTTTCATTACATGCAGACAATATGATACTATATAGAAAATCCTGAAGACTCCACACAAAAGGTGCTAGAACTGATAAATTAATTCAGCAGGGTAGTAGGATACAAGATTAAAATATGGAAATCTGTTGCATTTTTTACAGTAACAATGAAATATAAGAAAGAGAATGTAAAAAAAAATACCTTTTAAAATCACATCAACAAAATACTTAGAATAAACCTGACAGCGGAGATGAAAGACTTATATGCTGAGAACTATAAAACATTAATGAAGGAAACTGAAGATGAAACAAAGAAATGGAAAAATATCCTATGATGTTGGATTGGAAGAATTAATATTGTTAAAATTGCCATACTACTCAAAGCAATCTACATAATTAATGCAATCTGATCAAATTACCCATGAGTTTTCAAAGAACTAGAACAAATAATCCTAAAATTTATATGGAACATAAAAGATCCAGAATTGTCAAAGAAATCATGAGGAAAAAGAACAAAGTGGGGGACATAATCCTCCCAGACTTCAGACAATACTACAAAAATACAGTAATCAAAACAGTGTGATATTCACACAAAAACAGACATATGGATCAAAGGAATAGAGTAGAGAGCCCAGAAATAAAGCTACACACTTACAGTCAATTAATCTTTAATAAAGGAGGCAAGAATATACAATGGAGCAAGACAGTCTTTTCAGAAAGTGGTGTTGGGAAAGCTGGACTGCTGCATGTAAATCAATGAAGTTAGAACACTCCCTTACACTCTACACAAAAATAAACTCAAAATGGCTTCTGACTTAAATATAAGACATGACAACATAAAACACCTAGAAGAGAACATAAGCAAAACATTCTCTGACATAAATCATAACAATGTTATTTTAGGTCAGTCTCCCAAGGCAATAGAAATAAAAGCAAAAATAAACAAATGGGACCTAATAAAACTTACAAGTTTTGCACAGCAAAGGAAACCATAAAAAAAAAAAAAAAAACATAACCTACAAAATGGGAGAAAAAATTTGCTAACAATGCAACAAGGGATTAATTTCCAAAATAGAAAAACAGCACATACAACTCAATAACAACAACAACAAAAAAACAGCCTAATTGAAAAATGGGGAGAAGACATAAATTGACATTTCTCCTAAGAAGATATCCATATGGCTAACAGAGACATGAAAAGATGCTCAGCATGACTAATTTTTAGAGAAATGAAAACCGAAACTACCATGAGGTGTCACCTCACACTGGTCAGAATGGCCATCATTAAAAAGCCTACAAATAATAAATGCTGGAGAGGGTGGGGAGAAAAAGGAACCCTCCTACAAATTGGTGCCACCACTATGGAAAACAGTATTGAAGTTCCTCAAAATCTAAAAATAGAGTTGCCATATGATCCAGAAATCCCACTCCTGGGCATATATCCAGACAAAACTCTAATTCAAAAAGAAACATGAACCACATTATTTACAATAGCCATAGGATTGCTGGGTCATATGGTAGTTCTATTTTTAGTTTTTTAAGGAACCTCCATACTGTTCTGCATAGGGGCTGTATCAATTTACTTTCACACCAACAGTGCAAGAGGGTTCCCTTTTCTCCACACTCTCTCCAGCATTTATTCTTTGTAGAATTTTGATGATGGCCATTTCTGACTGGTGTGAGGTGATACCTCATTGTATCACCAGGCTCAACAGCCAACGCTGTTGGCTGTCAGTTTGTCACATATGGCCTCTATTATGTTGAGGATGGTTCCCTCTATGCCTATGTTCTGGAGAGTTTTTTTTTTTTTTTTTTTTTATCATAAATGGGTGTTGAATTTTGTTGAAAGCTTTTTCTGCATCTATTGAGATGATCATATGTTTTTTTTTTCCTTCAATTTGTTAATATGTTTTATCACATTGATTGTTTTGTGTATGTTGAAGAATACTTGGATTCCTGGGATTAAACCCCACTTGATCATGGTGTATGATCATTTTATTCTGCTGTTGGACTCTTTTTGCTAGTATTTTGCTGAGGATTTTTGCATCTATGTTCATCAGTGATATTGGTCTATAGTTTTCTTTTTTGTGACACCTTTTTCTGATTCAGTATCAGGGTGATGGTGACCTCTAGAATGAGTTTTGGAGTGTTCCTCCCTCTGCTATATTTTGGAAGAGTTTCCGAAGGATAGGTGTTAGCTCTTCTCTAAATGTTTGATAGAATTCACCTGTGAATCCATCTGGTCCTGGGCTTTTGTTTGTTGGAAGATTTTTAATCACAGTGTCAATTTCAGTGCTTGAGATTGGTCTGTTTATATTTTCTATTTCTTCCTGGTTCAGTCTTCAGAGGTTGTGCTATTCTAAGAATTTGTCCATTTCTCCCAGGTTGTCCGTTTTACTGGCATATAGTTGTTTGTAGTAATCTCTTATGATCCTTTGTATTTCTTCAGTGTCAGTTGTTACATCTCCTTTTTGATTTCTAATTCTGTTGATTTGAGTTTTCTCCCTTTTTTACTTGATGAATCTGACTAAAGTTTTATTAATTTTGTTTATCTTCTTAAAGAACGAGCTTTTAGTTTTATTGATCTTTGCTACTGTTTTCTTCATTTCATTTTTATTTATTTCTGATCTGATCTTTATGATTTCTTTCCTTCTGCTAACTTTAGGGGTTTTTTTGTTCTTCTTTCTCTAATTGCTTTAGTGTAAGGTTATGTTGTTTATTTGAGATTTTTCTTGTTTCTTCAGGTAGGACTGTATTGCTATAAACTTCCCTTTTATAACTGCTTTTGCTGCATCCGATAGGTTTTGGTTCATCATGTTTTCATTGTCATTTCTTTCTAGGTATTTTTTGATTTCTTCTTTTACTTGTTCAGTGATCTCTTGGTTATTTAGTAGTGCATTGTTTAGCCTCCATGTGTTTGTAATTTTTACTGTTTTTTTTTTTTTTTCTGTAATTGATATCTAGTCTCATAGCGTTGTGGTCAGTAAAGATACTTGATACAATTTCAATTTTCTTAAATTTACCAAGGCTTTATTTGTGAACGAAGATGTGACCTATCCTGGAGAATATTCCATGAGCACATGCAACAAAAGTGTATTGTGGTTTTTTTGGATGGAATGTCCTATAAATACAATTAAGTCCATCTTCTTTAATGTGTCATTTAAAGCTTGTGTTTCCTTATTTATTTTCATTTTCTATGATCTGTCCATTGGTGAAAGTGGGGTGTTAACTTTCCCTACTATGAATGTGTTACTGTCAGTTTCCCCTTTTATGGCTGTTAACATTTGCCTTATGTATTGAGGTGCTCCTATGTTGGGTGCATACATATTTACAATTGTTATATCTTCTTCTTGGATCGATCCCTTGATCATTATATAGTGTCCTTCTTTGTCTCTTGTAATAGTCTTTATTTTAAAGTCTATTTTGTCTGATACAAGAATTGTTACTCAAGGTTGTCTTTGATTTCCATTTGTATGGAATATCTTTTTCCATGCCCTCTCTTTCAGTCTGTATGTGTCCCTAGGTCTGAAGTGGGTCTCTTGTAGACAGCGTATATATGGGTCTTGTTATTATATTCATTCAGCCAGTCTATGTCTTTTGGTTGGAGCATTTAATCCATTTACATTTAAGGTAATTATTGATATGTATGTTCCTATTACCATTTTCTTAATTGTTTTGTGTTGGTTTTTGTAGGTCCTTTCCTTCTCTTGTTTGTCCTGCCTAGAGAAGTTCCTTTGGCATTTTTTGTATAGCTGGTTTGGTGGTGTGAATCTTCTTAACTTTTGCTTGTCTCTAAAGTTTTTAATTTCTGTCGATTCTGAATGAGATCCTTGCTGGGTAGAGTAAACTTGGCTCTAGGTTTTTCCCTTTCATCTCTTTAAATATGTCCTGCCACTCTCTTCTGGCTTGATGAATTTCTGCTGAAAGATCAGCTGTTAACCTTCTGGGTATTCCATAGTATGTTATTTGCTGCTTTTCCCTTCCTGCTTTTAATATTATTTTCTTTGTATTTAATTTTCATTCATTTGATTGATATGTGTCTTAGTGTGTTTATCCTTGGATTTATGCTGTCTGGGACTCTCCGTGCTTCTTGGACTTGATTGACTATTTCCTTTCTCATGTTAGGGAAGTTTTCAACTATAATCTGTTCAAATATTTTCTTAGACCCTTTCTTTTTCTCTTCTTCTGGGACCCCTATAATTCAAATGTTGGTGCATTTAATATTGTCCCAGAGGTCTTTGAGACTGGTCATTTCTTTTTAATTCATTTTTCTTTATTCTGCTCTGTGGCAGTTATTTCCACTCTTTTCTCTTATCCGTCCTTCTGCCTCAGTTATTCTGCTATTGATTCCTTTTAGAGAATTTTTAATTTCATTTACTGTGTTGTTCATCATTGTTTGTTTGCTCTTTATTTCTTCTAGATCCTTTTAAACGTTTCTTGTATTTTCTCCATTCTATTCCAAGGTTTTGGATCATCTTTACTATCACTACTCTGAATCCTTTTTCAGGAGACTGCCTATTTCCTCTTCATTTGTTTGGTGTGTTGGGTTTTTACCTTGTTCCTGCATCTGCTGCATATTGCTCTGTCTTCTCATTTTGTTTAACTTACTGTGTTAAGGGTCACATTTTCACAGGTGGCAGATTCGTAATTCCCCTTGTTTTTGGTGTCCGCCCCCACTGGGTAAGGTTGGTTCAGTGGCCTGTGTAGGCTTCCTGGTCGAGCGGGCTGGTCCCTGTGTTCTGGTGGGTGGGGCTGGATCTTGTCTTTCTGGTGGGCAGAGCCACATCTGGTGATGTGTTTTGCGGTCTCTGTGAATTTAGTATGATTTTAGGCAGCCTGTCTGCTAACAGGTTGGATTGTCTTCTTGTCTTGCTAGTTGTTTGGCATGGAACTTCCAGCACTGGAGCTTGCTGATCCTTGGGTGGAGCTTGGTCTTAGCATTGTGATGGAGACCTCTGGGAGAGCTCTCACCAATTGATATTACATGGGGCCAGGAGGTCTCTGGTTTTCCAATTTCTTGAACTTGGCTCTCCCACCTCAGAGGCTCAGGCCTGACACTAAGCCAGAGTACCAAGACCCTGTCAAACACAAAGCTCAAAAGAAAAGGGAGAAAAAAAGAAAGGGAAAAAAATTAATTATTAAAATTTAAAATTTTTTTATATTATTAAAATAAAAAATAAGTAATAATAATTAAAAAAAGAAGAGAACAACCAAACCAATAAAGAAATCCACCAATGATAACAAGCACTGAAAACTATACTAAGATAAACATAAAAATCAGAAACAAATCATTCACAGACAGCAAACCCCAAGTCTACAGTTGCTCCCAAAATCCACCACCTCAAGTTTGGGATGAATCGTTGTCTATTTATGTATTCCACAGATGCAGGGTACATCAAGTTGATCATGGGGATTTAATCCACTGCTCTTAAGGGTGTACAGAGAAATTTCCCATTCTCTTCTTTGTTCTCACAGCTCCTGGGTTTCAGGTTTGGTTTTGGTCCCACCTCTTTGTAGGTCACCCTCAGGCATCTGTTCCTGCCCAGACAAGAGGGGGTTAAAGCAGCAGCTGATTAGGGGGCTTTTGCTCACCCATATCAGGGTGAAGGAGGGGTATGGTAGTCATAACTGGAATGTGGGGTTAGCCTGCAGTGGCAGAGGTCAGCATGACATTGCAACAGCCTGAGCTGCACCATGTGTTTTCCTGGAGAAGTTGTCCCTGGATCACGGGACCCTGGCAGTGGCAGGATGCACAGGCTCCCTGGCGGGGGGCAGGGGGGTGTGGGAGTGACGTGTGGCTAGTGACCTGTGCTTGCACACAGGTTTATTGGTGGTTGCAGCAGCAGTGTTAGCATTTGATGCCCATCTCTGGTGTCCAAGTTGTTAGCCGTGGCTCAGGTCCATCTCTGGATCTCGTTTAGGCAGTGCTCTGCCTTCTGTGTGCAGACAGGGAAGGAATCCCCTCCCCTCGTGCACCCTGAAACAATGGTCTCTTGCCTCTTAGGCAGGTCCAGACTTTTCCCCAGACTCCTTCCCAGCTAGCTGTGACATACAAGCTCCTTTCAGGCTGTGTTCATGCAGCCAACCCCAGTCCTCTCCTTGGGATCTGACCTCCAAAGCCCAAGTCTCAGCTCCTAGCCCCCACCAGCCCCGGCAAGTGAGCAGACAAGCCTCTCAGGCTAGTGAGTGCTGGTCGGCACCAACCGTCTGTGTGGGAATCTCTCTGTTTTGCCCTCTGCACCCCTGTTGCTGCGCTCTCCTCTGTGGCTCCAAAGCTTCCCCTCTGCCCAATCCCCATCTCTGCCAGTGAAGGGACTTCCTAGTGTGTGGAAAATTTTCCTCCTTCACAGCTCCCTCCCAGAGGTGAAGGTCTCATCCCTATTCTTTTGTCTATGTTTTTACTTTTGCCCTACCCAAGTATGTGGGGAGTTTCTTGCCTTTTGGGAAGTCTGAGGTCTTCTGCCAGCATTCAGTAGGTGTTCTGTAGGAGTTGTTCCACATGTAGATATATTTTTGATGTATCTGTGGGGAGGAAGTTGATCTCCACGTCTTATTCCTCCACCATCTTGAAGGTCCTCTTTAACACATTTTAAATCAAGTATATTTCAACTAAAAAATTGAAAATAAAAACAAATTATTGATGAAATTAGAGTTAATTCTTTGAAAAGATAAAGAAAATTGATAAACCTTTAGACAGACTTATTAATAAAAAGAGGGGAAAATCTCAAATAAGTAAAATCAGAGACAAAAGAAAAGAAGTTACAGCTGACACAACAGAAAACAATCATAAGGGATTAATACAAACAATTGTACACCAAAAATATGGAGAAGCTAAAAGTAAATGATAAACTCCTAGAAACATATAATGTCCCAAGACTGGATTAGGAAAAAATAGAAAATCTGAACAAATGGATTACCACTGACAAAACTGAATCAAAAATTTGAAGAACTCCCAGCAAACAAAAGTCCAGGACCAGACAGCTTTGCAGCTGAATTTTACCAAACATTAAAAGATGAGTTAACACTTATACTTCTCAAACTGTTCCAAAAGATTGAAAAGGAAGAAATGTTTTTGAACTCATTCTATGAGGCCAGTGTCTCCCTGATACCAAAACCAGACACACAAAATTACATGTCATTATCACTGATGAACATAGATGCAAGATCCTCAAGAAAATATTAGTAAATGAAATTTATCAATATATTAATAACATTATACACCAGGATTAAGTGGGATCTAATGCAGGCATGCAAATATGCTTCAATATCTTCAAATCAGTTGATGAAATACACCACATCAACACATTGAAAATTAAAAATTATATAATCATCTCAATAGATGCAAAATACCTTTTGACAAACTTCAGCATTCATTTATGATAAAAACTCTTGATAAAGTAAGTATAGAGGGAACATACCTCAAAGTAATAAAGGTCACATATTACATACCTACAGCCAATAACATATTCAATAATGAAATGCTGAAAGCATTTCTTATAAGATCAGGAACAAAACAAGGATACCAAAAACTCAGAAAATTTTGACATTGATGAAAGAAATTGAAGGCAACACAAACAAATGGAAAAATATACTTACTGTGCTCATGGATTGGAAAAATTAATATAGTTAAAATGCTTATAGTACCCAAAGCAATCTACAGATTCAGTGCAATTCTTATGAAAATATCAATGGCACTTTTCACAGAACTCAAAAAAATAATTCTAAAATTTGTATTAGAACACAAAATATCCTGAATAGCCAAGACACACTTGAGAGGAAAAAAAAAAAAAAAAAAGCTAGAGGTATCATGTTCCATGATTTCAAACTATACTACAAAGCTACAATATCAAAATTGTATGATACTGGTATTACAGGGAAGACCAAAATCTGACTACATGTTGGATCTGTTTCTTTTACTTTAAAGTTTTCTTCCCATTGCTTTTGTTCACTAAAGTGATACTGTCTATACATAGTGGCCTGCCTCAGAGAACTCTGCCCCTCTGCCTGAATGTTAAACCAAAGTGCCTTTGTTCAGGGAAACATCCGGACCCTGCCCACCTGTGGGTGGCTGCAAGATAGATGAAATTAACATATCCCTTCCCTAAGGCCGGCCATTCCAGGAGATACTTGTAAAACTGATGAACTTTTTACTTTACTTCCTCATCTCCTCCCCCACTTGTGCTATGAAAGAAACTGGCATCCAAACCCCAAGAAGATGGTTATTTTGAGACTTTAGTCTGCCATCTTCTCAGTCTGCTGGCTTTCTGAATAAAGTCACATTTCTTGCCTCAACACCTCATCTCCAATTTATTGGCCTCTCATGTGGAGAGCAGAGTGAGCTTGGACTCAGTAACACTGGCATAAAACAGACACATAGATCAATAGAACAGAATAGAGAGCTGAGTAATAAACCTACACTTATGTGGTCAATTAATCTACAACAAAGAAGGCAAGAATATACAATGAGGAAAAGACAACGTCTTTGATAAATGGTGTTGGAAAAACTAGAAAGCTACATGTAAAAGAATCAAACTGGAATACTTTCTCATACCATACACAAAAATAAACTCAAAATGGATTAAAGACTTAAATATAAAACTGGAAGCCATAACTCCTAGAAGTAAACATAGGCAGTACATTCTTTGACATTGATCTTAATATTTTTTTGGATGTCTCTCTTCAGGCAAGGGAACCAAAAGCAAAAATAAGCAAATGGGACAACATCAAAGTAAAAAGCCTTTGAATAGCAAGGAAACTATCAACAAAAAGAAAAGGCAGGGCTTCCCTGGTGGCGCAGTGGTTGAGAGTCTGCCTGCTAATGCAGGGGACACGGGTTCGAGCCCTGGTCTGGGAGGATCCCACATGCCGCGGAGCGGCTGGGCCCGTGAGCCACGGCTGCTGAGCCTGCGCGTCTGGAGCCTGTGCCCCGCAGCGGGAGGGGCCGCGATAGTGAGAGGCCCGCGCACCGCGATGAAGAGCGGTCCCCGCACCGCAATGAAGAGTGGCCCCCGCTTGCCGCAACTGGAGAAAGCCCTCGCACGAACCGAAGACCCAACACAGCCAAAAATAAATAAATAAATAAATAAATAAAGTAGGGGGAAAAAAAAATTATAAAAAAAAAAAAAAAAAAAAAAAAAAAAGAAAAGGCAGCCCAGTGAATAGGAGAGATATTTGCAAATAATAAATTTAATAAGGGATTAATATCCAAATATACAAAAAATCTCACACAAATCAACAGCAGAAAAACAAACAACCCAATTACATTTCAATAATAAAAATTAATTAATTAAAAAAGAAAAATAAATAAAATAGAATAAATAAAACTAGGACATAACCATAAATTCCACATTCTGTTATTTTACCTCTACAATTCTTTTCATTTAACATCTGTTATAATTTGGTATCTACTATGTACATGATGATAGTAATAAAATAAAGGAACAGCAACTATCCTTAATGTCAACTTATGGGAAGACAAGCTAGTGAACAGACAATAACAATGCAAAGCATAAAATATGCTATGATAAATGTAAGCAGTGAAGCATATGTATTCTAATTAGAGACAGTAGTTTGCTGGTAAGTTGGAAGAAATAAAGATTTTATAGCATTTATCATTTGCCATGTTGTAAATATCTGCACAATTGCCAATTTCAAGTTACCAGTAGTTTAAAAATGTTCACAAAGTGCCTGGCTATTTATGTTTTTGACCAATGCAAGTAGGCTCTGGCCCACTATTTTGGGATGTAAAACAGTCATGGCTACCAATTAATATTTACAGAAGGAAGTGATATCTAATTGAATATAAAGAAGGATTTTTAAGCAATGAAGCAAAGGGAGGAGGGAAAAGCTTTGCTGGCAGATGGATCAGCACAAACATCTGTAAAGGAGAGAAAACATGACATTTGAGGGAAACTATGAGGAATTCAGTGTTAATACTTTGATACAAAAAGTAGTAAAAATGAACTTGAAGAAATAAATATGTTCCAGGTAGTGAACTAAGCACAATAAGAAATTTAAACTTTTTCCAAACACAATGGTAGATCATTGAATGTTTGGGGGATGTAACATGTTTGGGGGATGTAACATGGGCAGGATTAGATATGTACATTAGAAAGATAACTCTTGTTGTCCTATGGAATATTAGTTGGAAAAGATAAGACTAATTGTAGAGTATCCAGTTCTTAAAATATTAGTAATTCAAGTAGAGCTGCTAGAAACTTGTCTCAATGTAGTGGCAGTGAAGATGGACTGACTTTGAGACTAGAGATTTAAGGACATATGAAGGTCAACAGTTTGACAAGGGGTAGGGTGTGGCGAGAAAATAAGTGTTAAGAATTAGTTAATTGAATATGTAGATTGCTTTAGGTAATATGGACATTTTAACAACTTTAATTCTTCCAGTCAGTGAGCACAGAATATCTTTTGATTTGTCTGTGCCTTCTATTTCTTTTAACAATATCCTATAGTTTTCAGAGTACAGGTCTTTCACCCCCTTGGTTTTATTCTTTTTGTTGCAATTGTAATTGTGATTATTTCTTAATATCTTCTTCTCTTAGTTCATTGTTAGTGTATAGAAACAAAACAGATTTTTATATGTTGATTTTCTACCCTGTGACTTTACTGTATTCATTTATTATTTTTAATAGTTTTTTTTTTGGTGGACGTTTTAGGATTTTCTATATATATAATCATGTCTTCTGAAAATAGTGACAGTTTTACTTCTTTTCCAATTTATATGCCTTTTATTTGATTTCTTGCCTAATTGCTCTGGCTAGGACCTCCAATTCTATGTCTAATAAGAGTGGCCAGAGTGGGCATCCTGGTCTTGTTCCTGATTTTGGAGAGATAGATTTTAGTTTTTCACCATTGAATATTATGTTAGCTGTGGGTTTGTCATATACAGCCTTTATTATGTTCAAGTATGTTCCTTCTATACTCACTTTATTGAGCATTAATATCATATCATGAATCTTGTCAAATACTTTTTATGCATCTATTGAGATGATCATATGTTTTTATTTTTCATTTTGTTAATGTGGCATATCACTTTGCTTGATTTGCAAATGCTGAGCCATACTTACACCCCTGGAATAGATCCCAATTGATAATGTTGTATGATCCTTTTAATGTATTGTTGTATTTGCTTTGTTAATATTTTGTTGAGAATTTTTGCATCTATGTTCATCAGAGATATTCACCCATAATTTCCTTTTTTTCTGTTGCCTTTGCCCAATTTTAGTATTGGGGTGATGTTGGCTTCATAAAATGAGTTAGGAAGTGTTTCCCTCCTCTTCAATTTTTTGGAATAGTTTGAGAATGATAGGTATTAATTTTTCTTTGAAAGTTTGGTAGAATTCACCTGTGGAGCTGTCTGGTCCTGGACTTTTTAGGGGGTAGATTTTTTACTTATTTATTTATTTATTTTTATTTATGGCTGTGTTGGGTCTTTGTTTCTGTGCAAGGGCTTTCTCTAGTTGTGGTAAGTGGGGGCCACTCTTCATCACAGTGCGTGGGCCTCTCACTATCGCAGCCTCTCTTGTTGTGGAGCACAGGCTCCAGATGTGCAGGCTCAGTAATTGTGGCTCACAGGCCCAGTTGCTCCATGGCATGTGGGATCTTCCCAGACCAGGGCTCGAACCCGTGTCCCTGCATTGGCAGGCAGACTCTCAACCACTATGCCACCAGGGAAGCCCAAGGGGGGTAGATTTTTTATTACCATTTTGATCTCTGTGCTAGTGACAAGTCTATTTAGATTTTTCAATTTTTCACAATTCAGTCCTGAAATGTATAAGTCTAAGAATGTGTCCATTTCTTCTAAGTTGTCCAATGTATTGGCATCAATCAAACCTGAGAAAAAAAGAACAAAGCTGGAGGTATCACACTTCCTGGTTTCAAACTACATTACTAAGCCATAGTAATCAAAGCAGCATGGTATTAACAGAAAAACAGATACATAAATCAATGGGACAGAACTGAGAACCCAGAAATAAACTCATACATATATGTACTATTGATTTTACAAAAGAGCAAAGACCATACAAGAGGAAAAGGATAGCTTCTTCAATAAACAGTGTTTGGAAAACTGGACAGCCACATGAAAAAAATGAAACTGGACCACTATGTCAAACCACGAGCAAAAATCAACTCAAAATGGATTAAAAACTTGACTATAAGACCTGAAACCACAAAACTAGAAGAAAACAGGCAGTATATTCTTTCACATCGATCTTAGCAAAATCTTTCTATATATGTCTCCTCAGGCAAGGGCAACAAAAGTAAAAATAATTAAATAGGCTGCATTAAACTAAAAAGCTTTTCCACTGCAAAGGAAACCATCAACAAAACAAAAAGGCAGCCTAATGAATGGAAAAGTTATTTGCAAATAATATAACTGACAAGGGGTTAATACTGAAAATGTATAAAGAGTTTCTAGGGAAGAATCTTGTTCCTTGTATTTTCCAGTTTCTAAATGTTCCTCACATGTCTTGGTTCATGGTTCTCTTCCCCATCCTTAAAGACAGCAATGGTGGGTTGAGTTTTCCTTATGTCACATCCATCCAACCTTCTGCTTTATAGTCAAATCTCTCTCTGCCTTTCTCTTCTGTCTTTTTTTTTTTTTTCCTACATTTAAGGACCCTTGTGATTACATTGGGCCTACCTAGATAATTCAGGATAATGGTCCCATTTCAAGATCATTAAATTAATCACATTTGCAAAGTTCCTTTTGCCATGTAAGGTAACGTATTCACAAGTTCTGGGGACTAGAGCAGACATCTTGGTGGGTGAAAGGTATTATTTTGCCTATCATAAGATCTTTTAAAACCATAAATGTTGCCAAAATGTTTCCACATTGAAACTATCAATAGTTATTCACTAACAAGAGAATGTAGCCCAGTTGCTACAAATTTTCACAGCTCTTCGTATGCCTACACTTTCAATTTTGTTTATTGCAATGTTTTCCACTTTACCCCAAATGTTTATATTCCACCACTGTCTCATGGTCTTTCACATAGTTATGCCTTATGATGCTGGTTCCATTTCCTTAACGTTTTTGTTTGTTTCTTCTCTCTCTGCACAATGCCCAACTATCATTCAATTCAGTTCAAATGCTTTATCTTGTGCACAGTATTTCAAAACTTACCCAGATAAGGTCAGTTATCTCCTATGTAAACCCACAACATTTGATACAAACTTTTATTTTAAGGATTTTTCATACTATGTTATGATGATCAAGTTAAGTAGCTGTCTTCCTATTTTACTGTGAATTCTGGGAAGACAGAGTCTTATTCACCTCTTTATTCCCAGTGCCAAACACAGAAGCTTACAGCTAAAAATTTGCTTTAGCGGGACAGGAAAATAAGGTAGTTGTAAACTTGATTGAAATGAATTCCCTCAGACAGCAGGTTGATACAACTCAAATGACATTCTTCTTCAACTTATAAGAGATTTTGCTGGAGTCAAATTTCTGTACAATTTCATTTTTCACATATCTAAGCTGTTATAAGCTTTCCCTGATCTTGGGTTTGTTAGGGCCATGGCTAATACATGACATATATAAAATATCCAGCTATTTAGAATAGTTATTAATTTTTTGTTGTTATTAATCTATTTTACCACATTGTGAAAATTTCCCTGAGGACCAAAGATATTTAACACATTTTCATTTGCTTATTGACATTTGTATATAATTTTTTGAAAAGTATCAGCTTAAGTCTTTTGCCCTTTTAAAAAATGGATAAGTCATCTTTTTATTTATTTATTTTTTATTTGTAGAAATTTATTTTATATACCTAATAGTGTGCACCTCTTAATCCCCTACCTCTATATTGTTCCCCCCATTCCCTCTCTCCACTGGTAACCACTAATTTATTCTCTAAATCTGTGAATCTGCTTTTTTATTGTTGTTGTTATATTCACTATTTTATTGTATTTCTTAGATTCCACATATAAGTGATATCATACAGTATTTGTCTTTTTCTGTCTGACTTATTTCATTTAGCATAATGTCCTCCAAGTCCATCCACATTGCTGCAAATAGCAAAATTTCATTTTTTGTGTGACTGAGTAGTATTCCATTATGTGTGTGAATGGAATCTTCTTTATCTATTTATTCTTTTGATGAAAACTTAGGTTGCTTCCATAATTGGAAATTGTAAATAATGCTGCTATGCACATTGAAGTGTAAGTATTTTTTTCAAATTAGTGTCTTTGTTTTTTTCTAGACATAGAAATTTCTTATGCTAACTGAATACAAGCCTTTTGCCAGAAATATGTGTTCATAATATTGTTTCCCAGGTATATTTTGCTTATTTAAAATATGTACACATACAAACACAGGTATAGATATAGATATAAGCAGGAATACATATAAATCCTAAAAAAAACTACATAAAATTAAAATTACAGACAAACTGATCATGTGAATCATGAATATTTTACCTGTGTAAAAGGAAAAATAGATGGGAGAGGTGGGGACATACAATGTTTTAAAAAATGATTGGATTTTATTCTCAATGTAATATTAAGCTGTTGAAATGGAGCAGATGGCTGTTATGGTTAGATTTATGTGTTTATGTGATCAGTATGATTTCTCCTTAGTAATTGTTTATAGTGGTGAAAGATGTAAACAGACACTGTTTTGGAGACATTGCAGTCCTCCAGGCAAGAGATGATGATTACTTGTACTGGGTTGGTAGAGTTGAGTGTGGTAATAAAATGGACCTATTTTGCAGGAAGAACTGACATGACTTCCTAATACATTGCACAGGAGACGGGTTAAGCCATTCCCCAAAATGAGTACCAAGCCCCTTTGCCACCATTTTACTTGTGATGAACTGCTGCCACTGTATACACAACACCTTATTTCCAGTGGTAAATCAATAACCTTATTTCAATTCAAGCTCTTCCTTTTTAATATTCCTGGCTTAAAAGAATAGTCAGAAGAACCAGGCAAAGCCTTTTAAGAGGCCTAGGTACTTCTCTTTCCAGTATACTTTGAAGCCAAGAATGAACAGAAAGCACATGACAGACTCAGTTAAACATGTTTTTCCTCTGAAATTTTTGAATACCTTTCCCTCTTTGGGGAAAGGGTGATCATTCAATAATACTGGGAGCAATAAATCATGGTGTCCCTGTTTGCATTAGTAAACTCTTAAAAGGGATACAAATACAGCTGCCTGTCCAAGCTAGGAAATTAAACACAATTGTAAAATCCTCCCTGTTTGAGAACCTTCAAAATCTGCACCACAGATTCCAACTTCCCAGACCCCTAACAGATTTTTATAAAAATCTTTGGTAAATTCTTGATGTAAGTCCTTATATCATTGTTTTGATATTACTTTTTATATTCCCAGCTAAATTGACTTTTAAAATAATCCCTTAACAAGTGACAATGAGGGGTTAGACATCAGTTAGTTTCGTTGCTCTTTCAGCAAAAAAATGACTCTAGATGAATTTTTTTTCTTTTTTTTTCATGAGGGATCTTTTTAGTTGCGGCATGCAGGATCTTTTTTTAGTTGCGGCATGTGAACACTTAGTTTCAGCATGTGGGATTTTGTTCCCTTACCAGAGATTGAACCCAGGTCCCCTGCACTGGGAATGTGGAGTCTTAGCCACTGAACCACCAAGGAAGTCCCTAGATAAATTGTTAAGGTAGATTTTGAGTGGCGGTAGACAGCATGACTGATCTTAAAATTTTTAAGTGCTTCCTAGAAATTCTAAAATCTCATCTTCAAAGGTCCGTTCTTAGTTAACCAGTAGCACAATACTTGCATCATAATCATAGGTAGTTCATAAATTCAGCAAAAATAAACAAATGACCTAAACAAGTAAATTTCTGTACTTGGTTTTCAGGGCTAGAGAAAGGCAAAAGAACATTGATTCAGTAGTCACATTATACAATGTAATCAGGAACAACCATCCAATTCTGCAAGAATGGCATTTGTCTCCCTTCAGTGAGTTCTATGGGATCAAGTCTCTTAGAGCATTATCCTCCAATAATAACTATAATAAACTGTTTCCAGGTTGTTAGTTTTCTTCCAGTAATATTAAAAAATAATCTTGTTGCCTTTCACATAATTTTCACCAATTCTAAATTTCCCAGGTTTCCCTCGAGGTCTATTTCTACAATACACTCTTCTATACATTTGTGTTTTGGTAATCCTTATTTTAAAACACCTGAAACTTTTTCTACCTCAAATATAAAGAAAAATGGGGGATGCCTGAATATTAATGGGGAGGAATAACTGGTTTAGCACAAGCTCAGAGACAAAGAATCAAGGGATGGAACTGGGCCAGCTCTGGAAAACTCAGAAGCAAGAACTAGTCTTCCTCCTCCCTTGAGAGTTTTTTTGTGACATGATTCAGATCAAGTAGTTCCTAGGCTCTGAGCTCTCTCTATTTCAGTTCCAGTTTTTTGAGAGACAGAATCTGACTGACCCAGATCAAATCCATGGATCTGTTAGCTACATCCAAGAACAAGATCAGGTGGTACAGAAATGCCCCTGAAAGACTGCCTTTGTGTCCTCAGAGCTGGCCTTACAAGAGAGGGAATGGCTGAGGTGGATGGCCATTCAAAGGAGTGTCTCCCACAGATAAGCACTGTTCTAGGAGCTTCACTTACATTATCTCATTTAATCTTCATTATCAAAATATTTCACAACAGAAGAAACTGGGCTACTAGCTTTTCCATAACCTGTCCATGGTAAGTGGCAGAGCCAGACCTTAAACCCCACTCTATTTGACTCCAAAAGTGCTAAAGACAATTTTGAAAATCATTCTTAGTACACAGAAATACTTTCAAAGATCACTAAAGTAATATGGCTACTCAGGTTGGGTGAATTACTATACCCATAATTGTGTAAGAAAAATATTATTTTACTGCCAGAAGTTTTTGAAATGGAAAACAGAAAATTTCCAAAACATCCATGGGGAAGAGGGAACTGTCAAATCAAACAATGTGTCTATATGCAATTAAATGGGTTTAAAAATCTTGCTCCACTTTAGCTAAAAAAATAAATCATCAATTTTTTTAAAAAAGGTTTACTTCTGACAATTATAAAAGACTTAGTATTTGTTGAAATAAAAATAAAAACTTTCCATGAACATCTAAGGGACAAGAGTCCCTGTGATAGAGTGGTGGTTAAATATATATTTTATTGTTTCTAAAAATGTCTGAATCTTTGGATAGTTTGGGGGCATTTTTGTCCTTTCCATCTTCATAATTACTTTATATTTGTGAAAGGAAAGGAAAAAAGAGATGGACAGGCAGATGAAGGTAGAAGTAGTGAGTGAGAAAAGAAACAGAGAGAGAGAACAAATATTTTTCTTCAAATTCTAATATTAGCTGTTTTGGTTTATTTTAGAATCCATCTAGGTCACTATTAAGAGCTTGAATTTGGTCCCTCCTCATAGCTCAGCCTAACTGTTCCCACAAGAGTAAACTGAATTTCAGTTAACTTGAATTTCTCTCTCAAATTGGGATTATAGTGCGCTTGTAAGACATCTCAGGCCCAGTTGGAATTCCATTTCTATGGTGATTAGATTGGAACCTGCAACTAGGAGTAATAAAGCAAAATACTAAAAACATTTCTTCTTTCAAGGACTATTATAGGGCATTTACCTATAAATGCCCTATATTATAGGGCATTTACTTGCTGTGAAGTGTTATTTCAGGAAGTTTCAACTTTATTGTGTTTTGCATAATACTTTGAGGACAAACTGTTTATTTGATTCACTGTCTTCATTAGTTCCCCAGTAATTAAAAACTGATGTTATTTTTTCCCTTGAGTTTATTTTTCCTTCTTTGCCCCTTTTAAAAAACTTGTTACTTTTTTCTATATTCGTGAATTGTTTTGGATTTACTAGTGATTTGTGCAAATCTGGGCAAAAAGCCAAATGAGAATATGAGAAGTAGGCCAGAACAATTGATATATATATTTTTTAATGATTGGCTTTCCTAGAGAAATTTATTTTGCTATCTACCCTCTCTTCCCTCTTGAGGTTTGGTGTTAAATCAAATTTCCAATAAGTGGGGAAAAGATTAAGATGGCATTGTTCTACAACTGTAATTATATTTAGCTGTTTTGTGTAAGTGGAGTTTTTAATAAATATGCTTCTGGTCACTTCAATATATGGATCTTTATAGAGAGAGTAGATACAATTTTGTTAAGTAATTTGTCCAAATTTCAGCAATGGTTTTTGGTGTTACCCTTTTGTATTCTTCCTAGTTCTCTATTCCCAATTCCTCAGTATGAAAATAGTTTACATAGCTCCTGCATTTATCAAAATTCCTCCCAGCACTTGAAGGAGGTGTTATTATCTCCACTTTACAGATAATGAAGATAAGGTTTAAAGAGAATGTGACTTGACCAGGATCACCTGTCTAGTGAGATACAGAGAAGAGGAATGACAAGATAAGTACATTATTAGACTAGTGAAGCATAAAGAATTTGTCTAAAATAAAGAAAAAGAAAGAATGAAAGTAATGAGTATCAGAAAATAATTTTTTTAAAAACGTCAAAAATCTAACAGATGAGCTGGTTTAAAGTTGAAAAATGAGTCTTATAGAAAGACCAGAGTGACTAAAGTCAAGCCACATTGGAATGTGGGAGAGGTCACAGACTAATAAGATATACTGGAAATGCCTAGAGGCAAAGACAGACTAGTAGAAACCAGGTATCAGGTGCCTGAATATTTGCTGCAAATTTCCTTTTGCTGCATCTCACAACTTTTACAATGTAAAGTACAGATTATTTATTCAACAAAAAAAGCAATTAATTTATATTTTCATATTTTAAATTAATAAAGTAATATATGATTACTGTAGGAAAAATATTAAAAAATAAAATATTATAAAGTAAATAGAGTGTCTCATTATCCCATTTCTACCTATAGATATGTATATATAGTTTTAGAGATAGAGCTATATTTGTAGATTATAGCCATAAGCATAAATAAATACATAGTTTCAAACAAGAAAATTTAACTTTAATTTAAGCAGTAAAAATTAATTTAAAAGTCATTTGTTATTTTAAAAAATTACTAGAAAGACTTTTTTATACATGTACGTCCAGGCATACATTTATTCTCATATGTATATTTGTATGAAAAGTAAGTCCTAGTCACTCTACTTTTAGCACATTTAGCAACCACTTTCCCCTACAACTATTAGAGGTTCATTGCCAGCGTCTGTGATTGATAAATATGCTGAGGTGTATGTGTATTTTGTTGCATATGTGCAGATCTACATTAGGTAAAATTATAAGATGACATAATGTAAAAACGGGCAGAAGAATTAAACAGAAATTACACAAAAGAAGATATACAAAGAGCAACAATTATGTGAAAAAAGATGAACAACGTTAGTCATCAGGCAAATCCATATTAGAACCCCAGTGAAGTTACACTATGCATCCATTACAAGAGCTAAAATCATGGGCATCCACTTATTGCTGCACCATTTGTTGAGAAGACTTTCATTTCTTCATTGAATTTCACTGGTACCTTTATTGAAAATCAGTTGATCATATATGAGTGAGACTATTTCTCAATTCCCAGTTCTGTTACATTGAAAATCACTGCTTTCACCAAATGCCTCAGTTGCTGTGATTTTTGCAATAAATCTTAAAATCATGTAGTTTGTTCTCTAATGGTATTCTGTTTCAAAATTGCTTTGGTCATTCTTAGTTGTTTGGGATTTCATATAAATTTTATAAATATCTTTTCAATTTCTTAAAAGAAAGCCTGCTTTGCTGAGATTTTGTATGGAAATGCATCAGTTCTAATCCATAGAGATTAGAAATAATAGATAAATCATGGTACAGTCATATGGTAAAATAGTATACTGAAATGAAAATAAACAAGCTACTGATAGAACATGGACGGATCCTACAAGCATGTTGTTGAGTAAAAGAAGCCAACTTCAAGACAAATTATTCCATTTAAAGTAAGTCCCAAATAGGCCAACCTCATTTATGGTACTAGAAATCAGGACAATAGTCCATCTGGGGAGGAATGGAGTTGGCAACTTGGAGGAGATTTAGAGAGAATTTCTTAAATGAAAATAATATTTTATTCTTTGATTGGGGTTTTGTTTATGCATCTGTGTTTACCTTATGAACAACCCTGTAATGTGCTCTTTTAGGTGTATAGTTGGGCTGTGATCTGGCTGTCATACCACTTGAAAATGCTAGTTGATAAAATCTTTTAACAGAAATTCCTAAAGATCAACCAGCCTTTAAAAAAACAATTGCATGTCAATAATACTGAAATTTCAGACTCCATGACAAAGAGAATGAGAAATTCTGTTGGTCAGGAAGAATCCTAGTTGATTCTGGAATTATATTTTACAATTTTTGTATGTAGCATTTATCTTTCAAGCCAACTCTGGTGAGTTTCCTCAACCTGTGCTGAGGCATTCAAGTTCTTCTAAACTGTCTTCAATAAAGCTTTTTAAATCTCTTAAGTTCTATCTGTTGCTTTACAAAACTTTGCCTTTAGAAATTTAACAGATTATTTATTATCATAGAGTGTCATAGTTGGAGGGAGAACCTAAACATTATGCGACTCCATCAATACATTCCTTGTTGAATACTTCCACATTTCTGTGAAGCATTTATTTAGCCTTCACTTGGACATTTCTAGGACACTTCCTACCTCTCAGAGAAGCACATTATATTTTAGATATCTCTAACTATACATTGTCCCCTTATTATTCCTATAATCATCTTGCAACATATAAAACATCTTTTATGATTTTTCCAAATACTTGAAAGACATATGGATTTTATTAAAATCTTCTCTATTAATAGTTTAGAGTTTGTTCATAATCCTGGCCTTCCATTGTTGATCAGACTTCACTTTTTCAATATATTGTTTTAGGTTTTATACACAGAGCCTTAAATATATAATACACCTGGGTTTATCAGACAGCTTTTCAGAGCTAAAATATCAGCTGATTGTAAAGTGTTCCCCTTTTTAGGTATCAGTATAAGGGGCCTTAGTTAAAATGCACCTGTTTCTAGAAAACCTGTGAATAGTGAGAATGTCAGTGAAAAATGCATATACTACACTTGGAATTAGAAGAGTTGTATCTAAATCTCGGTTTTCCTACATATTATCTAAGTATTATCTTTAACAAATTCTTACCTTCTACAAGCTTTAGTTTGTTGATCTAGTAAACAGAGGTAAAAGTAGTATTTGTGCTAGGATTTTTTTTTTTTAAGGTAGCATATGTGAAAGCCCCTGAAAGAGCACCTGACATATAGTTATAGCTCCATAAATGTTACCTTACTCCAAATCACAAAAAAATATTAAATTAACATTTTGGTCACAGTGACCTTTCAACACCCTCCAAAAATTATGCCAAATGTCAGCTGCTACCTTCTGGTCATAAATAGGACTGGTCACGAATAGTACTGGTCATAAATAGAAGGTATGTTATTCATGCCCTGTCTGACTTCACACCTGCTATCACTTGGCATATATGTAGGCTTGAGAAATGGGAATTTTCTCTTTTGGGTATAATTTACACTGACACCAACTTTCTCACTAAGTTCTGGATTTGAAGGGTATATCTCCTCACCAGAACTATGATGCTGGAAAATGCTGACTAACTGAACACTTAAGTATTCAGTTATCATTAAATTCTAATGAACATAAAATCCACATTAACATCTAATTAAGCCATTATAATTAGTGCTGCACAATGTGTACTTTATCATCTTGGATACCTTAACATATTTTATCTTCGAGGCGACTGAGCTCATTAAATACTGCTATTTACTGAACAGATCATAAGAACTTTATGACGCAGAGTAACCAACATCATTAACCTCTTTATAAAGTTTTCCAAAAACTGAATACTCTACCAGTGGGGGATTACTCTAGAGAAAGACCACTTTTGAAAAAAATATTCTTTACGTAGGTACAAAAAATCTTTTTTGTGGACTTATGCCTAGATTAATATGCTATAAAGAATTAACCTCAAAGGAATAATCCCTAGACATTCTAAATTACTGAACAAGCTATTTGTTCAAATGGGAGTGAATATCTGTGTTTAGAATAAAGTCTTACTTTTCATCTCAATCATTGGTGTGGTATTGATATTGACATTGTTAAACCAATATTTTATTATCAAGATACAAGGGATCCATTGCACAACTCATGGAAACTTATGGACAGATAAACTTTCACTTTAATTGAATGCAAAATTTGGACCTCTGCTTCAATCCCAACACTGTGCTTATGGGGTATGGAATTTTTGATTTGTGACTTAGACCCTGAACTTAAATGTCATTATCTATAAAATGAAATGGGCATAATTATGCACAGATGTTGCACAGACCAGCGACTGAGATAAGTTAAAAAGTCAAATATACATATTTGTATATATTATAAATTTATACATTTATATATATTATTTGTATATTGTTAAATATATACAGTATATATAATACTCATTAAATCACAGCTTTAGTTGTTGTTTGCTTTTAGTATTAGTATTGATAATAGATTAAATGTACTTTGAAATTGTTATTAAGTTCTTTTTTTAATTTTTAAAATATATTTTATTTATTTATTTATTTATTTATTTTTAATAGATTTTTATTGGAGTGTAATTGCTTCACAATGCTGTGTTAGTTTCTGTTGCACAGCAAAGTGAATCAGTCATATGCATACACATGTCCCCATATCCCCTCCCTCTTGAGCCTCCCTAACATCCTCCCTATCCCACCTGTCTAGGTCATAGCAAAGCACCAAGACAATCTCCCTGTGCTATGTTGCTGCTTCCCACCAGCCAAGCCAACTATTTTATATTTGGTACTGTATATATGTCGATGCTACTCTCATTTTGCCCCAGCTTTGCCCTCCTACACCATGTCCTCAAGTCCATTCTCTATGTCTAACTCTTTATTCCTGCCCTGAAACTAGGTTCATCAGTTTCAGGGCATTCCATATATATGCATTAACATACAGTATTTGTTTTTCTCTTTCTGACTTACTTCACTCTGTATGACAAACTCTAAGTCCATCCACTTCACTACAAATAACTCAATTTTGTTTCTTTTTATGAGTGAGTAATATTCCATTGTATATATGTACCACATCTTCTTTATCCATTACTCTGTTGATGGACATTTAGGTTGGTTCCATGTCCTGGCTATTGTAAATAGTGCTGCAATGAACATTGTAGTACATGAATCTTTTTGAATTATGGTTTTCTCAGGGTATATGCCCAGTAGTGGGGTTGCTGGGTCATATCATAGCTCTATTTTTAGTTTTATAAGGAACGTCCATTCTGTTTTCCATAGTGGTTGTATCAATTTGCATTCCCACCAACAGTGCAGGAGGGTTCCCTTTTCACCACACCCTTTCCAGAATTTATTGTTTCTAGATATTTTGATAATGGCCATTCTGAACGACGTGAGGTGATAACTCATTGTAGTCTTGATTTGCTTTTCTCTAATAATTAGTGACGTTGAGCATCTTTTCATGTGCCTCTGGGCCATCTGTATGTCTTCCTTGGTGAAATGTCTATTTAGATCTTCCGCCCATTTTTTAACTGAATTGTTTGTTCTTTTGATATTGAGCTGCATCAGCTGTTCGTATATTTTGGAGATTAATCCTCTGTCTGTTGTTTCATTTGAAAATATTCTCTCCCATGCTGAGGGTTGTCTTTTTGTCTTGTTTATGGTTTTCTTTACTGTGCAAAAGCTTTTAAGTTTAATTAAGGCCCATTTGTTTATTTTTGTTTTTATTTCTGTTACTCTAGGAGGTAGGTTAAGAAAGATCTTGCTGTGGTTTATGTCAAAGAGTGTTCTGCCTATGTTTTCCTTTAAGAGTTTTATAGTGTCTCATCTTACATTTAAGTCTTTAATCCATTTGGAGTTTATTTTTGTGTGTGGTATGAGGTAGTGTTCTAATTTCACTCTTTTACATATAGCTGTCCAGTTTTCCCAGCACCATTTATTGAAGAGGCTGTCTTTTCTCCATTGTATGTTCTTGCCTCCTTTGTCATAAATTGGTTTCCCATATGTGTGTGAGTTTATCTCTGGGCATTCTATCCTGTACCATTGATCTATATTTCTGTTTTGGGGCCAGTACCATACTGTCTTGATTACTGTAGCTTTGTGGTATATTTTGAAGTTGGGGAGCCTGACTCCTCCAACTCCATTTTTCTTTCTCAAGATTGCTTTGGCTATTCGAGGTCTTTTGTGTTTCCATACAAATTGTGAAATTTTTTGTTCTAATACTGTGAAGAATGCCATTGGTAGTTTGATAGGGATTGCACTAAATCTGTAGATTGCTTTGGGTAGTATAGTCATTTTCACAATATTGTGTCTTCCAATCCAAGAACATGGTAGATTTTTCCATCTGTTTATGTCATCTTTGATTTCTTTCATCAGTGTTTAATAGTTTTCTGAGTACAAGTCTTTCACCTCCTTAGGCAGGTTTTTTGAGAAGATAAACAAAATTGATAAACCCTTAGCCATCCTCATCAAGAAAAAAAGGGAGAGGACACAAATCAGTAAAATTAGAGATGAAAAAGGAGAAATCATAACTGACACTGCAGAAATACAAAGAAGTATAAGAGACTACTACAAACAACTATATGCCAATAAAATGGACAACCATGAAGAAATGGACAAATTCTTGGAAAGGTACAATTTTCCAAGACTGAACCAGGAAGAATTAGAAAATATAAACAGACCTATCACAAGTAATGAAATTGAAACAGTAACTTAAAATCTTCCAACAAACAAAAGTCCAGGACCAGATGGCTTCACAGGCGAATTCTATCAAACATTTAGAGAATAGCTAACACCCATCCTTCTCAAACTCTTATAAAAATTTGCATGGGGAAACTCTGAAATTCATTCTACGAAGCCACCATCACCCTGATACCAATAGCAGAAAAAGATATCACTGAAAAAAGAAAATTATAGACCAATTTCACTGATGAATATAGATGCAAAAATCCTGAACACAATACTAGCAAACAATCCAACAACACATTAAAAGGATCATACACATTGATCAAGTGGGATTTATCCCAGAGATGCAAGGATTCTTCAATATATGTAAATCAATCATTGTGATATGCCACATTAACAAATTAAGGAATAAAAACCATATGACCATCTCAATAGTTACAGAAAAAGCTTTTGAAAAAATTCAACCCCCATTTATGATAAAAACTCTCCAGAAAATGGGCATATAGGGAACCTACCTCAACATAGTAAAGGCCATATATGACAAACCCACAGCAAGCATTATACTCAACCATGAAAATCTGATATCATTTCCACTAAATCAGGAACAAGACAATGATATCCACTCTCACCACCCTTATTCAACATAGTTTTGGAAGTTCTAGCCACAACAATCAAGGAAGAAAAAGAAATAAAAGGAATCCAAATTGGAAAAGATGAAGTAAAACTGTTGCTGTTTGCTGATGACTTACTATACATAGAAAATCCTAAAGATGCCACTAGAAAACTTCTAGAACTAATCAATGGATTTGGTAAGGTTGCAGAATACAAAATTAATACACAGAGATATCTGGCATTCCTATACACCAACAACAAAAAATCAGAAAGAGAAATTAAGGAAACACTGCCATTTACCATTGCAACAAAAAGAATAAAATACTTAAGAATAAACCTGCTTAAGGAGGGGAAAGACTTGTTATTCAGTTTTAATTGTGAGTTTCCCTTTCTACTAGTTTCTTTCACATCTGTTTCTTTTACCATCTGAAATTTTATAATTGATTCACCTGAGTTAGCATATACATTTTCCCCCCAGGGAAGAAGACAGGATGGAACTAAAGACAGTAATTATTAGTCACCTGTACCTGAATACTAATTAATATATTAGGTTATTTTCTCCTAGAGCTTCCTGATTGCTGAGTAATGAGACACTGGTATTAAGACAGAGCATCATTTTAGGACTCAGACCAGTCTTGGGTGGAATGTTGCAAGGAGTAACATGAAAATGCCTAAAAAGTCACAGATAATAGAAAAGAGGAAGGTGAAAGGGTATTTGTAGTAATTAATCACTAGAACCCTTTTTTTTTTTTTTAAATTTTATAGCTACTTTATTTATTTATTTCTTTATTTTTGGCTGTGTTGGGTCCTCAGTTCGTGCGAGGGCCCTCTCCAGTTACGGCAAGCGGGGGCCACTCTTCATCGCGGTGCAGGGACCGCTCTTCATCGCGGTGCGCGGGCCTCTCACCATCGCGGCCCCTCCCGCTGCGGGGCATAGGCTCCAGACGCGCAGGCTCAGCAGTTGTGGCTCACGGGCCCAGCCGCTCCGCGGCATGTGGGATCCTCCCAGACCAGGGCTCGAACCCGCGTCCCCTGCACTAGCAGGCAGATTCTCAACCACTGCGCCACCAGGGAAGCCCTAGAACCCTTTTTATTCAAAGTAATTTAATTATCTTGAAAACCTATTCTTGCTTTCCTCACATCTGAAGACCTCTGCCTATCATCCCTTGCACCAAAAGGCCTCACCTGCCCTCACTCTGAGCACAACCTCCTGCGGTCAGTCAGGGGAAGTTGTGCTACATCTAGGCTCTATTTATTTGGAACTTGACAATTAGACCTCAGAAAACTCAACAGGTTTCTACATTTTTCCAACTTTTGATGTTGCCCCAGGACTTGGGTACTGGACCTAAATAAGTGAAATTCTTCCACATTTGGAAGTATACTTTATTTTAATCCTGTACCTATGTAGTGTAATGGAATATTAAAATGTTATTACTATTTTTAAATTTTCTTATTTTTAATTGCCTTGTATCAACTTCAGGTTTACACCTGAACTTATATGCTCTTCAAATGTGGCCTGGAAAGTAACTTAAAATAAAGCATGTTAGAAATTTTATAACCTTAATTTCACTTTTCCATGTTATGTTTCCTCTTTATATCCACTCTATGTACAGTTATTTTTATTATTCCCATTTGATATTTTAAGAAACTGAAACTCAGAAAGATAAAAGTCTCTTGTTTCTTCAAGTAATTTTTTTGTGGTAGCACTAAATTTTTTAAAAATTAATTTAATAAATATTTACTTAGTCCCCATTCTCTGCCTATCCATTATTCTAGTGAATAAGACAGGAACAACAACAACAACAAAAAAAACAACTTGCTCTGCTGTGGCTCATGAACTACTGAGGGAAGACACATTTATATATAGGAGAATATTAAAAATTGTAATGCTATAAAATAAATTAAAAATGGTATAATATGATAAATAAGATCTCAGGAAGCTATGTTTGATGAGATAAGGAAAGTAATCTATAATATTTAGGTAAGCTGTTCCATGAAAAGAGAGAGATGAAGAATATTTGGATAAACTGGTGGTGGCCAAGCATGGTTTTGCTGTCAGAAATTTGGCATCTTGGCAGATTTGTTTTGGTCCCTGTGCAGGATGAGTTGGGCATCAGAAGTTAGGCACATATGCTCAGCACAAAGGCCAAGGGATTAGTTTATGATTATGAAACATTCAAATAAGGGAACTGCATAAGAGAGTAGAGGCTGAGAGTTCTTCTCATCACAAGGAGAATGTTGTTTTATTTTTATTTTATCTGTATGAGAGATGGATGTAAACTAAACCTATTGTGGTAATCACTTCACAATATATTGAATAAGTAAATCAAACCATCATGCTGTGCACCTTAAACTTATGTGATGTATGTCAATCATTTCAAAAAAAAAAAAAAACTGGGGGAAAAGGAAGGGAACTGAAGGGTTACAGAGTTCTCAAGGCAGAAGCATATTCTTAAGGACAAAGCCAAGGGCCAGGAGAAAACTGCACTTTTAAGGCAAACTCCTTTTGTGTCTCATTTGCTGGCATCATAATGGACAGAGTGGACATTCAACAAATATTTGTTTACTAAAGTAAAGAAGTCAGTGCAGTGCTAACAATTTGAAAAAGTATGCCATTTTATGAGTCTCAGGAAATAACAGATATGACATGGTAAATATAATTGTACATAAGAGGGTTAAGAGGTAGAAACATGTCATGTAAAAGAGAAATGAAAATTACAAGGCTACAAGGGCTTCTTCTAATCACACTGACTACCATGCCAAAGACTGAAAGACTACTTTGAGACACCAACAAATAATGGAGCCCAGGCTGAATGTTCTATTTCATGCTTGAGTCCAGATCATCTCAGAAATTTATCAAGTCTGAGCAATCAGTAGAAGGTGTTAATGACTTCCCCTAAAAAGTTTCATATTAAGGGTTGGACAGAGACTCTTGGGTATTAGAGCAAGTTATGAATATAAGGAAAAACATTGAGTATAGTGGAGGTAACTCACATAGAATGATACCCATATATGTCAGAAATGAAAGGTTTTAAATTATTGTGCCATAAGCAAAAAAGATAGACTAATTGGACCTAAATAATCAAAGAAAATTAATATTTAGAACATAAGAAAAGCCAAACAAACCAAAGAAGAAAGGTATGTTTCTATGGTATGTTTCTATATTGCCTTTAACCATGTAAATCAAGAGATAGAAAGAAATAAGATGTGATTTCTGAAACTCTAAGCTTTTAAATTGTTAAATAAACATAAGAGTTTTATAGGCACATGAAGAAACACTATTTTTATTGGTGAAAAATTTACATACAGTATGATGAGTCATAAAACTCATTGTCTATCCATGTAACCACCACCTCAATTAAGATATAAAATATTGCAGTCACTCTGGCTAATTCTCCTGTGTAAATTTACATCAATACCCTCCCACTCCAAAGTAACCAAGATTCTGATCTGTAGCACTAGAGTTTAATTTTGCTTCTTCTTAATCCCATCTGAATCGAATTATACAATATATATGCTTCATATCTGGCTTCTTTCCCCCAACATATGTTGAGATTCATTGGTTATGCATGTCTTACTTGATAAATCTATCTGGTGCTGTATAGAAGTCCATGTTTGATTATACCACTCTTGTTTATCCATTTTCGGTTTGATGGACAATTTTTCATTGTGGAGCTGGACATTTTGTGTGTGAAGCCTTAAGAATAAAGCTGCAAAGAATATTTCTGTCCTTTTATAGACATATGTTTTAACTTTTCTTGGGTAAACATCTTGGAGTGTAATTTCTTTGTCATAGAGTAGGTGTATGTTTAACTAAATATGAACTGTAAACTGTTCTTGCAAAGTTAGTTTAAAACATTACATTCCTGAAGAAAACAGTAGCAAAGATCAATGAAACTAAAATCTGGTTCTTTCAGAAGATAAGCAAAATTTGTAAACCTTTAGCCAGACTCATCAAGAAAAAAGAGAGAGGATTCAAATCAATAAAATTAGAAATGAAAAAGAAGTTACAACAGACACTACAGAAATACAAAGGATCATAATAGATTACTACAAACAACTGTATGACAATAAAATGGAGAACCTAGAAGAAATGGACAAATTCTTAGATAGGAAAACTCTCCCAAGACTGAACCAGGAAGATGTAGAAAATATGAACAGACCAATCACAAGCACTGAAATTGAAACTGTGATCAAAAAACACCCAACAAACAAAAGTCCAGGACGAGATGGCTTCACAGGTGAATTCTATTAAACATTTAGAGACGCGTTAACACCTACCCTTCTGAAGCTCTCCCAAAAAATTGCAGAGGAAGGAACACTCCCAAGCTCATTCTATGAGGACAACATCACCTTGATACCAAAAGCAGACAAAGATATCACAAAAAATAAAATTACAGGTCAATATCACTGATGAACACAGATACAAAAATTCTCAGCAAAATACTAGCAAAGTGAATCCAACAACACATTAAAAGTATCATACACCCTGATCAAGTGAGATTTATTCCATGGATTCAAAGATATTTCAATATATGTAAGTCAATCAATGTGATACACCACATTAACAAACTGAAGGATAAAAACCATATGATCGTTTCAATAGATGCAGAAAAAGCTTTTGACAAAGTTCAATACCAATTTATGATAAAAACTCTCCAGAAAGTGGGTTTAGAGGGGCCCTACCTCACCATAATAAAGAGCATATACAAAAAACCTACAGCTAACATCATACTCAATGGTGAAAAGCTGAAAACATTTCCTCTAAGATCAGGAACAAGACAAGGACATCCACTCTTGCCACTTTTATTCAACATAGTTTTGGAAGCCCTAGCCCCGGGTATCAAAGAAGAAAAAAAAATAAAAAATAAAAGGAATTCAAATTGGAAAAGAGGAAGTAAAACTGTCACTATTTGCAGATGACATGTTACTATAAGTAGAAAATCCTAAAATGCTACCAGAAAACTACTAGAGCTCATCAATGAATTTGGTAAAGTTGTAGGATACAAAATTAATACACAGAAATCTCTTGCATTCTTATACACTAACAATGAAAGATCAGAACAATACTATTTACCATTGAATCAAAAAGAGTAAAATACCTAGGAATAAACCTACCTAAGGAGGCAAAAGACCTATACTCAGAAAACTATAAGATACTGATGAAGGATATCGAAGATGGCACAGACAGATGGAGAAATATACCATGTTCTTGGATTGGAAGAATCGATATTGCGAAAATGACTATACTACCCAAAACAATCTACAGAATCAATGCAATCCTTATCAAATTACCAATGGCATTTTTCACAGAATTAGAACAAAAAATCTTAAAATTTTTATGCAGACACCAAGACCCCAAATATCCAAAGCAACCTTGAGAAAGAAAAACAGAGCTGGAGGAATCTGGCCTCTTGTCTTCAGACTATACTACAAAACTACAGTCATCAAAACAGTATGGTACACACAGAAACAGAAATATAGATCAATGGAACAGGATAAAAAGTCCAGAAATAAACCTTTGCACTTTTGCTCAACTAATCTATGACAAAGAAGGCAAGAATATACAATGGAGAAAAGAGAGTCTCTTCAGTAAGTGGTGCTGGGAAAATTGGACAGCTACATGTAAGAGAATGAAATTAGAACACACCCTAACACCATACACAAAAGTAAATTCAAAATGGATTTAAGACCTAAAAGTAAAGCCAGATACTATAAAACTTTTAAAGGAAAACATAGGGAGAACACTCTGGCATAAATTGCAGCATGATCTTTTTTGATCCACCTCCTTAGAGTAATGAAAATTTTAAAAATAATAAACAAATGGGACCTAATTAAGCTTAAAACTTCTGTACCACAAGGGAAACCATAAACAAAACAAAAAGAAAACCTTCAAAATGGGAGAAAATATTTGCAAACGAAGTGACCGACAAGGGATTAATCTCCAAAATAATCAAAGGGCTCATGCAGCTCAACATAGGAAAAAAAAAAATCGAAAATAGATGGAAGATCTAAATAGACCTTTCTCCAAAGAAGACATACAGATAGCCAAGAAACACATAAAAAGGTTCTCAACATCACTAATTACTAAAGAAATATAAATCAAAACTACAATGAGTTATCACCTCACACAGGTCAGAGTGGCCATCATCAAAAAACCCACAAACAATAAATGCTGGAAAGGGTGTGGAAAAAATGGTGCTGGAAAGGGTTTTTGTTTTGTTTTTTTTTTTTTTAATCCAGGGTTTCTAATGATGCAGAATCCAAGGTAGAAATAAATGAGGACTCCATGGGAAGGCAATATTTTTCTTTTTGACCAGCAAAGGAAAACCAGGACAAAACAGTTAAGTGGAAACTTTGCTTTCCAGTTCACTCTGGGGATGGTGATATGTGGAGATGTCCCCACATAAGGTCCCCCTGCAAGGGGACTCCCCATTATATGAAAGAATTGTGACCAGGAAGAGTTGGTGGGAATTCATTGTGCAAATGCACATGCCTTTGAAAGAAGGCAAGGTCAAGGCTTCCTAGTGAATCTTTACCCTGTGGACTGGTCCATTTGGGAAGCCTGTGTACCTAAGGGTTTGCTGAAAGCAGGGCAGAGACAGAGGCAACTCACTGCTGGATACCGGGCACCTGCACACAGCTGTGATTGGACGTGTGCACACAATCTGTGTTGTGTGGATTCTATAGAATGAGCCAATGGTGGGCTGGCAACTATGGTGTCAATATACACACCACCTTTTTTTTTTCCCCTCGCAAAAGATGAGTGAACATGACCTCCTCCCACTGCTTCAGTGAATAAGGACTGAGGTCAGCAGGGAAAGCAGTGGTTTGGTTCTTTCTGGATCAAAATGTCTCCAAATAAAAGCTGGCTTCTAAACAATTCAGAGCGGTGCAGCCAGAGGGCGGTGCAGGGAGGGGCTGGACTGATTACAGTGGAGACTGAGGAAGGAGGGAACACTGTTGGTGGGGATGCGAACTGGTACAGCCACTATGGAGAACAGTAGGGAAGTTCCTTAAAAAACTGAAAATAGAGCTACCATATGATCTAGCAATCCCACTCTTGGGCATATATCTGGAGAAAACCATAATTCAGAAAGATACATTCACCACAATGTACATTACAACACTATTTACAATAGCCAGGACATGGAAGCAACCTAAATGTCCATCAACAGAGGAATAGATAAAGAAGATGTGGTACATATACACAATGGAATATTACTTAGCCATAAAAAAAGAACAAAGCAATGTCATTTGCAGCCACGTGAATAGACTTAGAGATTCTCATACTGAGTGAAGTAAGTCAGACAGAGAAAGAGAAATATCATATAATACCATTTATATGTGGAATCTAAAGGAAAGGCTACAAATGAACTTAATTACAAAACAGAAATAGAGTTACAGATGTAGAAAATAAACTTATGGTTACTGGGGTGTAAGGAGGAGGGAGGGATAAATTGGAAGATTGGTATTGACACATACACAACACTATATGTAAAATAGATAACTAATAAGGACTTTTTGTATAGCACAGGGAACTCTACTCAATACTCTGTAATGGCCTATATAGGAAAAGAATCTAAAAAAGAGTGGGTATATATATATTTGTATAACAGATTCACTTTGCTGTACACCTGAAAATAACAAAACATTGTAAATCAATTATACCCCAATAAAATTTTTAAAAAACTGTTTTTCTTTTCAATAGGAATAGATCCACATTCTGCTCATCAGCATTCAGCATCATCAGTATTTGCAAATTTTAAACTTTCTAGTATGAGTGTATGGTCCTCTCATTGTTTTTTTGACTTATATTTCTCTGGTGAATAGTGATGTTGTACAACTTTTCATATGCTTATTGGACTTTTGCATATCTTCACTTCAAAAGGAATGAAGTGTGTGTTCAAGTCTTTTGTCTTTTTTTATTGTATTATTTGTCATCTTATTATTTTGTTGGAAGAGTTATTTATATATTTTAGATAAAAATATGTGTATTGTGATTATTTTCTAATTAGTTGTTGATGATATTTCACTTAATGAGGTCTTTATATGTACATAAGTTTTAATTCTAATGAAGTGTTTTTGCATCCTGTCTAATAAAATTTTGCCTAACAAGAGGTCATATTTCTTCTAAAACGTTATTCTTTTATATTATTTTAATTATTTGTATTATTTTAATAATTATATTATATTGCATACTATTATATATTATTATATAGTATTATTTTATACTATATATTATTATAATTATTTTATATTGTAAAGCCTAATTTACATGGTAAAATTTTTATTTATCTGCCTTTTGGATATTAAATTTAAAAAATATAATATTTTACCTACATATTTACCATTTCTAAGGCTCTTCATTTCTTCTTATATATGTGAATCTTCACTGAATGTCATTTCCCTTGACTGAAGAACTTCCTTTAGTTTTTCTTGTAGTGCTGTATTGGCAACAGTTCCATTTTTTTTTTTTTTTTTTTCTGTTTTAATCTGAAAAGGTCTTTTAAGCTCTTGAATTACCATATTTTTTATAGAATTTCTATTTCTCAGTTTAGATTTCCCATTTTCATTCATTTATGCTATGTTTCCTTTCACTTTGTAAACATATTTATGATATGTGGTTTGGAGTCTTTGCTTCCTATATTCAACATTATTAGAGTTCTTTCTACTGATTATTATTTGGACTCATAATGAGTCACCCTTATGTCTTTATATACATGTCTAATACATTTTTGTTGAAAATTGGACAATGTAGCTAATACATTACAGGCATACCTCAGAAATTTTGTGGGTTCAGTTCCAGACCACCACAGTAAAGCAAATATCACAGTAAAGTGAGTCATATGAATTTTTTGGTTTCACAGTACATATAAATGTTATGTTTATATTATAATGTAATTTATTAAGTGTGCAATAGGATTACATCTAAAAGACCAATGTATATACATTAATTTAAAAATACTTTATTACTAAAAAGTGCAACTATCATCTGAGGCTTCAGTGAGTCATGGTCTTTTTGCTGCCAGAGGGTCTTGCCTCAGTGTTGATGCTGCCGACTGATCAGGGTAGTAGTTGCTAAAGGTTGGGGTGGCTGTGACAACTTCTTATAATAAGACATCAATGCAATTTGTCACATTAATTGACTTTTTCTTTCACAAATGATCTCTCTGTAGCATGTAATGCAGTTTGATAGAATTTTAACCACAGCAGAATTCATTCAAAACTGGAGTCAAACCCTGATGATACTTTATCAACTAAGTTTATGTAACATTCTAAATCCTTTGTTGTCATTTCAACAATGTTCACAGAATATTCACCAAGAATAGATTCCATCTCAAGGAACCACTTTCTTTACTCCTTCATAAGAAGTCACACCTCATTAACTAAAAGTTTTTCATAAGATTACAGCAGTTCAGTTATGTCTTCAGGCTGCACTTCTAATTATATTTCTCTTGCTATTTCCACCATATGTGCAGTTATTCCTCCATTGAAGTCTTGAACCCCTCAAAGTCAGAAAATGAGTATTCTCACAAATGAAAATGGTCTAGCTCTGGCAGTTGTGGACTTTGGGGGGAAGCACAGGCAAGAAATGAGCCTGATCAGAGTCTGAGTGGTCTCCACAGGGCCCACAGAAGGTCCAGAAATCAGCCCAGAGGCAGAGGAGAGCCTCTTGGGGATGCGGAGGTGGGCTGTGTCTCATGGAATTTGCAAGGACACTTACAGCAGAGACCCCAGGGAAACATAATTATTACTATTAATTTTATGTTTTGATTCATTCTGTTGTAGGTTCTAGTGTTGGTGTTTTTGTGGTTTTTTTGGGGTTCCTTTTTCTTTGTTTGTTTGGTGTTGTTTTAGTTTTTTTCTTTTTTTTTTCTTTTTTAAGTATCTTGGGATCTCCATGTTCCATAACGTATTTTATTTTTTTAAATACATTTCTATTTTTACTTTGCTTTTCTGTGGTTCTGTGTTCTTTTCCCTTATTTTTTACTTCTTTTGTCTTTAATATATTTTCATTTCCTTTTGCTTTTTGTATTTCCATTTCTACTTTGCTTTTCTGTTGTCCTGTGTTTTACCCTATTTTATTTTATTATCATTTTTTATTGGTTTGTTCTGTTTCCTTGCTTTATTCTTCAGATGGCCCACTGCTTTGGTTTTGTTTTTAGGTTATGTATTTCTGTTAGCTTTAATCCTAATTGTTTGATTTGCATTTTGAGTTCTTCTATTTGTCTGGTTGTTCTCTTGCTGTTTATTTTATTTGGTTCTGCTTTTGTTTCTTCTATGTGTGTGTTTCCTTGTCTCTGTTTTTGTTTGATTGATTTTGTTTTTACCATTTTTCTGGGGTTTTGTTTGTCTTTTTAAAAAATCTATTTTCTATTTTATATTTTTATCTTTCTGTTTCTACGTTGTGTTTCTGTTGTTCTGTCTTCTTTCCCCTTTCTCTTATTCTTTTCTTTTTTTAATCATTTTTGTCAGCTTGTTGTTTCTTTGCTTCATTCTTCAGTTGGCACTCTGCTTTGGTTTTGTTTTTTGTTTTTGTGTTTTTGTCAGCTTTCTTCTTAATTGTTTGATTTCATTCTTGGATTCTTTTGTTTGTCTGGTTGTTCCCTTGATTTTTGATTTATTTGGTTTTCTTTTGTTTCTTTTGTGTGTGTGCATGTTTCCTTGTTCCTGTTTCCATTTGTTTGATTTTAGTTTTTACCATTTGTCTGGACTTTTGTCTGTCTTTTTTTTTTTTTTTTTTAAATCATCTTTATTGCTGGGATGAGCAACTAGTGGGGTCTTGGTCCCTCGACCAGAAGTCAGACCGGAGGGCCTGGTGTGGGAGCACGGAGTACAGGATGCTGAACCACTAGAGATTTCCCAGCCCCAGGGAAGAATAACTGCCAAGAGGTCTCACAGAGACCTCTATCTGAATCCAAGGCCCAGCTCCACCCAACTGCCAGCAACTCCCAGCACTGGACGCCTCACACCATACAACAAACAAGACAGGAACACAAACCCACCCATCAGCACACAGACTACCTAAAGTCATATTGAGCTCACAAACACCCCAAAACACACCACCTGACATGGCCCTGCTCATCAGAGGGAAAAGACTCAGTTCCATCCACCAGAACATAGTCACCAGTCCCTGCCATCAGGAAGCCTACACAAGACACTGGACCAACCACACCACCAGGGGCAGAGAACAGAGCAAGAGGAACCACGACCCTGCAGCCTAGGGGAAGGAGAACATAAATACTGTTAATTAGACAAAATGAGAAGACAGAGAAGTATCTTACACGCAAAGGAGCAAGATAAAAACCCAAAAGATCAAATAAATGAAGAAGAAATAGGCAAACTACCTGAAAAAGAATTCAGAGTAACAAAAGTACAGATGATCCAAACTCTTGGAAATAGAATAAATACAAGAAACATTTAACAAGGATCCAGAAGAACTAAAGAGCAAACAAACAGTAATGAAAAACACCATAAATGAAATTAAAAATACTCTAGAAGGAATCAATAGCAGAATAAAAGTGGCAGAAGAATGGATATGTGAGCTGCAAGATAGAATGCTGGAAATAACTGCTGCAGAGCAGAATAAAGAATGAAAAGAATGCAGGACAGTCTCAAAGACCTATGGGAAAACATTAAGCACACCAACATTCGAATTATAGACGTCCCAGAAGAAGAAGAAAAAAAGAAAGGGTCTGAGAAAATATTTGAAGAGATTATAGTTGAAAATTTCCACAATATAGGAAAAGAAATAGTCAAGTCCAGGACAGGCAGAGAGTCCCAAACACGATAAACCCAGAAGAAACATGCCAAGAAATACATTAATCAAACTAACAAAAGTTAAACACAGAGAAAAAATATTAAAAGCAACAAGGGAAAAACAACAAATAATATAAAAGGGAATCCCCAGAAGGTTAACAGCTTATCATTCACAGAAACTTTACAAGCCAGAAGGGAGTGGCAAGATATATTTAAAGTGATGAAAGGGAAAAACCTACAACCAAGATTATTCTACCCATTTAGGATCTCAATTAGATTTGACAGAGAAATCAAAAGCTTTACAGACAAGGAAAAGTTAAGAGAATTCAGCAACACCAAACCAGCTTTACGACAAATGCTAAAGAAACTTCTCTAGGCAGGAAACACAAGAGTAGGAAAAGACTTACAAAGAAAACCCAAAACAATTAGGAAAATGGGAATAGGAACATAAATATCAATTACTACCTTAAATGTAAATGGATTAAATACCTCAACCAAAAGACACAGACTGGCTGAACGGATCCAAAACCAGACCCATATATATGGTGTCTACAAGAGACCCACTTCAGACCTAGGGACACATACAGACTGAAAGTGAGGGGATGGAAAAAGATATTTCATGCAAATGGAAATCAAAAGAAAGCTGGAGTAGCAATACTCACATCAGTTGAAATAGATTTTAAAATAAAGACTATTATTAGAGACAAGGAAGGACACTATATAATGATCAAGGGATCAATCCAAGAAGAAGATATAACAATTGTAAATATCTATGCACCCAACATAGGAGTACCTCAATACATAAGACAAATGCTAAAAGCCATAAAAAGGGAAATCAACAGTAACACAATAATAGTAGGTGCCTTTAACACTCCACTTACACCAATGGAAGATCATCCAAACTGAAAATAAATAAGGAAACACAAGCTTTAAATGACAAATTAAACCAGATGGACTTAATTGACGTTTATAGGACATTCCATCCAAAAACAACAGAATACACTTTTTTCTCAAGTGCACACGGAACATTCTCCAGGATATATCACATCTTGGGTCACAAATCAAGCCTTGGTAAATTTAAGGAAATTGAAATTGTATCAAGCATCTTTACTGAGCACAGTGCTATGAGACTAGATATCAATTACAGGGAAAAAAACTGTTAAAAAAAGCAATCACATGGAGGCTAAAAACTACACTACTGAACAACCAAGAGATCACTGAAGAAATCAAAGAGGAAATAAAAAAAAAATGCCTAGAAACAAATGACAATGAAAACATGATGACCAAAAACCTATGGGATGAAGCAAAAGCAGTTCTAAGAGGGAAGTTTTAACAATACAATCCTAACTCAAGAAACAAGAAAAATTTCAAATAAACAACCTAACCTTACAGCTAAAGCAATTAGAGAAAGAAAAACAAACAAACAAAAAAAAAAAACCCAAAGTTAGCAGATGGAAAGAAATCATAAAGATCAGATCCAAAATAAATGAAAAAGAATTGAAGGAACCAGTAGCAAAGATCAATAAAACTAAAAGCTAGTTCTTTGAGAAGATAAACAAATTGATAAACCATTAAACACACTCATCAGGAAAAAAAGGGAGAAGACTCAAATCAACAGAATTGGAAATGAAAAAAGGAGAAGTAACAACTGACATCACAAAAATACAGAGGATCATAAGAGACTACTACAAGCAACTATATGCCAATAAAATGGACAACATGGAAGAAATGGATGAATTCTTAGAAATGTACAACCTCCAAGACTGAACCAGGAAGAAATAGAAAACATGAACAGGCAAATTACAAGTGCTGAAATTGAAACTGTGATGAAAAATCTTCCAAAAAACAGAAGCCCAGGGCCAGATGGCTTCACGTGAATTCTATCACACATTGAGAGAAGAGCTAACACCTATCCTCAAACTCTTCCAAAATATAGTACAGGGAGGAAAACTCCCGAACTCATTCTATGAGTACACCATCACCCTGACACCAAAACCCAACAAAGATGTCACAAAAAAAGAAAATTACAGGCCAATATCACTGATGAACATAGATGCAAAAATCCTCAACAAAATACTAACAAACAGAATCCAACAGCACATTAAAACGGTCATACACCATGATCAAGTGGGTTTTATTCTGGGAATGCAAGGATTCTTCAATATATGCAAAACAAACAATGTGATACACCATATTAACAAACTGAAGGATAAAAACAATATGATAATTTCAATACATGCAGAAAAAGCTTTTGACAAAATTCAACACTCATTTATGATAAAAATTCTCAGAAAAGTGGGCATGGAGGAAACCTACCTCAACATAATAAAAGCCATATATGACAAATCATTCATATTTGAATGATTCACAGCCAACAAATCATTCACAGCCAACATCATTCTCAATGGTGAAAAACTGAAAGCATTTCCTCTAAGATCAGGAGCAAGACAAGGTTGCCTACTCTCACAACTATTATTCTACGTAGTTTTGGAAGTTTTAATCATGGCAATCACAGAAGAAAAAGAAATAAAACGAGTCCAAATTGGAAAAGAAGTAAAACTGTCACTGTTTGCCAAAGACGTGAAAATCCTGAAGATGTCACCAGAAAACTGCTAGAGCTAATTAATGAATTTGGTAAAGTAGCAAGGTACAAATTTAATGCACAGAAACCTCTATCATTCCTATATACTAACAATGAAAAATAAGAAAGAGAAATTAAGAAACACTCCCATTTACCATTGCAACAAAAAGAATAAATACCTAGGAATAAACCTACCTAAGGTGGCAAAGACCTGCATGCAGAAAACTATAAGACACTGATGAAAGAAATCAAAGACAAAACTGATGGAAAGATATGCCATGTTCATGGACTGGAAGAATCAACACTGTGAAAATGGCTATACTACCCAAAGCAGTCTACAGATTCAATGCAATCCCTATCAAATTTCCAATGACATTTTTCACAGAACTAGAACAAACAATTTTACAATTAGTATGGAAGCACTAAAGACCCTGAATAGCCAATGCAGTCTTGAAAAAGAAAAATGGAGCTGGAAGAATCAGGCTTTCTGACTTCAGACTATTCTACAATGCTAAAGGAATCAAGACAGTATGGCACTGGTACAAAAACAGAAATATAGATCAATGGAACATGATAGAAAGCCCAGAGATAAACCCATTCACATATGGTCACCTTATCTTTGACAAATAATGCAAGAATACACAACTGGAGAAAAGACAGCCTCTTCAATAACTGGTACTCGGAAAACTGGACAGCTACATCTAAAAGAATGGAATTATATAACTTCCTAACACTATACAAAAAAATAAACTCAAAATGGATTAAAGACCTAAAGATAAGGCCAGACACTATAAAACTCTTCGAGAAAAACATAGGCACAACACTATATGACATAAATCACAGTAAGTTCTTTTTTAACCTATGTCCTAGAATAACAGAAATAAAATAAAAAAATAAACAAATGGGATGTAATGAAACTTAAAAGATTTTGCAAAGCAAAGGAAACCATAACCAATACCAAAACACAACCCTTAGAATGGGAGAACGTATTTGTAAATGAAGCAACTGACAAAAGATTAATCTCCAAAATATACAAGCAGCCCATGAAACTCAATATCAGAAAAACAAACAACCCAATCCAAAAATTGGTGGAAGACTTAAATAGACATTTCTCCAAAGAAGACATACAGATTGCCAACAAAAACATGATAAGATTCTCAACATCACTAATCATTAGAGAAATGCAAATCAAAATCAAATGAGGTATCACCTCACACCAGTCGGAATGGCCATCATCCACAAATCTACAAACTCTAAATACTGCAGAGGGTGTGGAGAAAATGGAACCCTCCTGCACTGTTGGTGGGAATGTAAATTAGTACAGCCACTAGGGAGAAAAGTATGGAGGTTCCTTAAAAAACTAAAAATAGAACTACCATATGACCCAGCAATCCCACTACTGGGCATATACCCTGAGAAAACCATAATTCAAAAAGAGAGGTGTACCACAATGTTCATTGCAGCAGTATTTACAATGGAAGCAGCCTAAGTGTCCATTGACAGATGAATGGATAAAGAAGATGTGACACATATATACAATGGAATATTACTCAGCTATATAAAGGAATAAAACTGAGTTATTTGCAATGAGGTGGATGGACCTAGAGCCTGTCATACAGAGTGAAGTAAGTCAGAAAGACCAAAGCAAATACCATATGCTAATGCACATATATGGAATCTAAAAAAATGGTACTGGGCTTCCCTGGTGGTGCAGTGGTTGAGAATCTGCCTGCCAATGCAGGAGACACGGGTTCGAGCCCTGGTCTGGGAGGATCCCACATGCCGTGGAGCAACTGGGCCTGTGAGCCACAATTACTGAGCCTGCGCGTCTGGAGCCTGTGCTCCACAACAAGAGAGGCCGCAATAGTGAGAGGCCCACGCACTGTGATGAAGAGTGGCCCCCACTTACCACAACTAGAGAAAGCCCTTGCACAGAAACAAAGACCCAACACAGCCAAAAATAAATAAATAAATAAATTAATTAATTAAAAAACATGCTTCTCCCAGGGAGTTCCCTGGTTGCCTAGTGGTTAGAATTCTAGGCTTTCACTACCATCGCCCAAGTTCAATCCCAGGTCTGGGAACTAAGATCCCACAAGTTGTGGCAAAATAAATAAATTAATTAAAAAAAAAATGGTACTGATGAACCTAACGACAGGGCAGGATAAAGACACAGATGTAGAGAACAGACTTGAAGACATAATGGGGGAAACAGAAACTGGGATAAAGTGAGAGAATAGAATTGACGTATATACACTGCCAAATGTAAAATGGATGGCTAGTGGGAAGCTGTTGCATAGCACAGGGAGATCAGCTCGCTGTTTTGTCACCACCTAGAGGGGCAGGTTAGGGAGGGTGGGAGGGAGACGCAAGAGGGAGGGGTTATGGGGATACATGTATACATATAGCTGATTCACTTTGTTTGTTGTACTGCAGAAACTGACACAACATTTTAAAGCAATTATACTCTAATAAAGATATTAAAAATATATATATTTTGGTCCCAAGTACAATGCTTTAGATAGTTCTAGCCAGAACTTATCCATGGTAAGACAGAAGGCTTTAAAATGTAAATCTCTTGCTTTGTGATGCCCATATTACAATAATCAAAGTGCATTTCCTAAGGTTGTTCACACCCAAACCAGTTTTTTGGATCCAAAACAATTTATTCATGCTTGGTCTGAACGACCTTCCCAATTTTATCCCAATTTACTTAATTGGCATAAATTTCTACTTATTATATGTCCATTTTTCATCCCCTCCCCCACCAAATCAGTGGTTCTCAAACTAAAAGTAGTAAACAAATCACATGAGTATAATTTTGTTTCAATAAAGATCCAGGGCCCCCCTGCAAACCTATTGAAACAGAATTCCTGGCTGTAGGATCCCAGAATCTGAGGTTCTATTGTAGATGTTCTTTATATTCCACTTTAAGAAAAATTAATTTGGACCTGTGCTTCTCAAGATTTAATGTATTTATTAATAACCTAAGGATTACAATAAAATATTGGTTCTAATTTAGTATTATTGGGCCTGAGATTCTGTATTTTTAAAAAGATACTAAGGATAGTCAAGGCTGCAGATGTGTGGAATACTCTGTGAGTAGCAAGGCCTTAGAAACAATGCCTAGTTCACAGCAGAGCTTAATAACTTGGTGTTAATTGAAAGAGCACTCATATGTCTGTGCCTACATTAGCCTTAAGCTGTCTACCACCTTCTACATTGCAATTTAAATCTCTATGCATACTAAATTCTCTTAACAACTCTTTCCTCCATAAAAGAAAGGATCCTATTTATATTTGTATTTTCCCCAAAGCACCTAGCATAATATCAGAGAAATAGAATAATTTATTCTAAATGAATGTATAAACCAAAGAATATCTAACAAACTGATGGGGGTCAGGGCAAGCTACCCCCAAATGCACCACTTTGGCACATGTTTATTTTGAATTAAAGTTACTTTAGAAGCAACAGGTGTAAGAAGGATACTCTCACCCTCCTTTGTCCTCCTGAAAAGAAATAAATCTCCCATGTGAATGGTGTGCCCTCCCTGCACCAGGAGATAGAGAGACATCCTTATCACCAGAGACAAGAAATTCAACAATGAAAAGACTGTATGTAAACAAAGCTTATTACTTCTTTATTAACTTACTACTGCCCTAAGCCCAAACATCTTTGTTTTGTCAGTTCTTCAGAAATTTATTATTTCTTTGTCTAAAAGGTGTGAAAGCTACCTGACTTGGTCACTTCCTTGAATCTCATATTTCTATGATCTCCTGTATTTATGAATTAAATTTCTCCTGTTGATCTGCTTTATGTCAATTTAATTATTAGACCAGCCAAAGAACCTAGAAGAGGAGAAAATAAAAGGTTTTCCTCTCCTACACCACAAATTAACAAACCAAAAAGAACAGACTAAACTTGTAGGGGTCCTTTGGGACCACATTCCTAAATGGTAACTAACAAATACATATTGCACTTATCAGATGAGATGGGGGATTTTCAACTATTTCTAAGAACAAAGGTCGTTTAGGAACACTGGATAAATTAAATATACAATAACTTTTATGTTTTTAATTACCCCCCCAACCACCATCTCTCATCATGATAACTCATAGGTTTGATGTATTTTTGAGTTGAAAGGATCAACCAAAGACTAACATTTTTATTTTTAAAAATGGGAAAGTTGAGTCTCACAAAGGTTGCATTACTTGCCCAAGATTCAACAGCGAGTTTGTAAGACAAATATTATTAACAATCCCGATATACTCAATTGATGTCTAATGTCTAAAAGTAAGACAGGAAATCTGTTAACTCAGAACTGTGTAGCAAGTTCCCAGATAAGCCTCTTTTATAGTAAATACCAGTCAAAATCAATAGGCTCATTACTCTGTCAACATTGTTATAGTAGTTTATGGGTGATGGTATCTATTAGGGGAAAATGTATAAGGAAATACAAATGATTTTAGATTAAGTAGAACCCAGAAATTCCAGACATAGTGTTGTGAAGTTTTTTAGATATTTTTTGATTTTTAGTTGTGAAGGCTTTCTAGTTACTTCATAATTTTGGAAGATTTCCTGTTCCTGATTGGGATTACAACTTGATGTGCATTAGAGCACTATGGAATCTTCTTAAACTGAAATGGATATGGGAGACTGGAAGGAAGATGACTTTTGGAGTCAGACAGGACTGGTGTCTAAACCTTAGTTCCTCAATTACCAGCCATACTGAAGTCAAAATATTACGATTAAAATGTAATAATTTCAGTATATACATATAACAATATTTTAAAGAACAGGATATTTCTGCACTGAGTTTTCAGTTAAGGCAATTTTAATTATCCCTCTATACTATCTTGCCCTAATAATTTGCTACTTTTATTCTCTACTGCTGAAAAAACCCTATATTTTTGGTAACCCATGACAGGATGATGGGCTTATTATTTCCATCCATCTGTGGTCCTGTTCCTTTTCCTTATTTTCATATTTAGGGCATTTCTTCCTTGTATAGTTAAACTTTCTCCTTGCTGCTTTTTAACTTTTAAAATTAAAGTCCCTTTGATCCAAAAAAATCAACTCCATCCTCCTCTCCACCTCCATCACTTTTCAGTAAGATGATCACTACTGTCACCTTTTCCAAACATGTCATATTGCCCTTCTCTAGCTACAATAACACCACCAGACCCTTATTGATGTCCATATCCAGATTTTACAAAGAAAATTTTGGTGATCACTCTCCCTACTTATAACCACTCTTTTCCTCCTCAACCAACTTTCATCTAACTGCAATGAAAAGTGCCCTTTCTGAGGGTACTACTGACCCCCTGGTCTAAAACGAATGGTCAATTTTCAGCTCTTATCTTAGTTCATTTCTTTGCTGCCTCAGACATTGTCTTTAAAATCTATTCTTCCTTGGCTTTCGTGACTCCACACTTGCCTATTAAAGAGTTCTTATTATTTTTAGCATACCTTCGGGCCACTTCAATTGGCTTGTTTTTTTTCTGTTGAACTCTGAAATATTGATATTGTGTAGATTTTCACTATTGGTCTTCTGCCTTTCTCATTCTACACACTGTCTCTAAAGGATAATATGCATTGACATGTTTTTTAACCACCCTCTTCCCCCTCAAGATACTGATTACTCTAAAATGTCTACCTTCAAATTGTACATCTTTTTCAAAGTATTGACATTTTATATTAACTTGCAAAGTATTGAAGTGTTATATTCACTTGCTTGCTGACCATAAACATTCAAATATCCCACAGGCACCTCTACCCAATATGTTCATTTGGAACACATTATTTTTCCCTTCAATCTATTCAGTCTCTCACTTCCTCTAGTTGAATTAATAACAGCATCATTTGCAGATTTTCCCCAACTAGAACCCTGGGCACCATCCTAGATGTCTTCTTTGTCCTTCACTCGCACTTCCAATCAGTCAAGTCCTATCGATTTATTATCACAAGTAGTTACCTAAGTCAGTGCTTCTCAAACTTGAGTAGGTATCATAATTACCTGGGAGGTTAGAAAAAAATTCCAATACCTAGTACCCAACTCAGACCAGTCAGTGTAGAGCCTCTATTTATGCGGCCTGAGTAGTGGTATATTTTAACCACCTCTATTTATATGTGTTTGAAACAATGTTCTCTCCTGTCCCATTGCTCTATCGTAGGTCTTCATTATCTTTCAGTTATTACAGTAGTGTATTTATTATACCTTGTCTCCTCTCCCATCTGCCTCAACACTTTCCTCCTCACAGGTACCAGTGAGTTCTACCTTAAAAAATTCTCAAAAAAAGTCTATTTTATATTCTGTTCTATTCTTTAAAAGTATTATAGCTCTTTTACATAATTACTAAGGTCCTTAAAGATCCAGTCTCTGCCTTTCTCTCCTGACTCATAATTGTTGCTTGATGTTTTCCACACTCATCAGGGTGTATCTTAGTCACATACTTTTTCTTACCTTGTTTCTTTTCTATGCTTTTATTCCCAGAGATCTAATGGCTCCCTGTTGGGTAAAGCAGTCAAGAATGTAGTCTTTCCATGACTGCTACTTGGTCATATAAGAATGGGCCTTGAGCCATAAGCACTTCCTTACCAAGGAATAAAGAGCTCATACAGCCTGTGTTGGGTTTGTCACTTTGTGTAGAAATATGTTTCCGTCTTACATGCTTAATGAGTCTTCCTTTGTTCTGCTTAAGCCTGTATACCAATGGCCTTTAGGCATGTCCCCAGCTTTCAGTATTTCAAACTTCTTGGGGTGGGGGTTGGTATCCTTCTACTGAAACAAGAGAAGGGTGCATGTAGGCAAATTATCCTGTATTGGCTGCCTGGAGATCCATGCTACCCATTACTAAAGCTGATCTTTCTCTCTTTCTTCTCTATGTAAGTAGAGAGTTATTTCACCAGGTGCTTGACTACATTGTGGTTTTCTTGGAGACTCGAATACCAAGATACAAAGGACAGCAGTGTTTGGACTTCTATTCTTGGTGGTCAGCATGGTGATGATCTTTACTATCCTCCATGTAGTCATAATCTTCTCCTAGGATTGGTAACTCGTACCTAGTGTTTTTCTCCCACGGGATTGATAACCAGTACACAGTGTTCCGCTCAATACACTCTCTCAGCATCATTTGGCTTGCTGAATCTTACTAATCAGTTAAGTTTCTAGTCAACCTATCTCCTTTGAGAAGATTTCCTTAGGTCACCTTTTATACTAGATTAGGTCCCCTCCATAGTGCTCATTTCTATAGTTGAACTTGCCTCACTATATTGTAATAATTTATATATGTATCTGTTTTCTTACCAGAACTACTTGAGATTGGTGATTGGGGGTTTATTCTTTTGTGAATCTACAGCACAGCTTCAGTGTTTTAGTCTCTAGTATTTATTAAATACTGGAATGAATTTATTAATCAGTGGATTTATCAGTCTGCTTCTTTTTTATGAGTCTATCAGAATATTTTATTTGCACTTGACTTGTTGCCTAGAGCTGTCAGTGAATAAGTAAAATATGTCCTTTAGGTCTCATTCTCTCTTTCCCAAAAGCCTTCCTCAGGCTTTTCACATACTCCAAATTCATTGTTTTCCACCTTTGCCTGTGCAATGTCTTCCTCTTATTGTATGTATTTAAGTAAAGCCATCTTTATTGTCTTGAATTAAATCCATAAATAATATAATTTATGTGTATATTTAATTTAAAATATTTAATATCTTATTTATAATTACAAAGAATAAATAAAAGAAATGAAATTTATAATAAAATATATTTTAGTAGGTAAAATCATGAAGACTGCTTTACTAGAAGTCACAATGAAGTAGAGGTACAAACACACTTATGTAGATTCAGCAATAATGTGGCATCTACAAATGCAGACCAATAATGGTGTGTTATGTTTGTGAAACAAAACAACACACATCATTATTACCACCAGTACCATGTATTTCTGAAATCGGGGAAAATTTTGTTAAATGATTCAAAGTAACAATTTGACTGACTTTTTCATTGCTTTACTGCAAAGGTCACTGTATAGGAAAATCACGGACAATTTGTGTTTATATAAAATGGAATTAGATTGTAGACTCAAGTAAACCTTTCTGAATGCCCAGCAAGGCATTTGAAAGTGAGGAAAGGATTGGGACAAATCCACATATCACAACATTTAGCATCCCTATCCCACTCATTAAGTGACATTACTTACCCACAAACACTGGGAGACAAAATTTTAAAAATACCCCCAAATTTTCAGATTTCTTCCTTGGCAGTGCTAAGTTGTCTCTACATTCTTCCATGCCCTGCCTCAACCCATCCTGATCACCTGTCTTTACTTTACATCATTTTCCTATCTCATTTAGTATTTCTCTCCATGCTCATACTATCTGCACTTGATAAACTAATCCATGCTAAATTGTGGCTGATTAATAATGGTCCAGGCTAAAAATTTCAAGCTCTACAGAGACCATGTGAAGGAAGCAGCTTTACATTGGCAGGAAAGGCAGAGCGAAATGTGTGGGAGATTTCTCTGCTCCACTCTTCATACAAATAGCTATGATTAAGAAAGTTCTGGAACATTACCAAAACTTTGAGTTGTACAAATTTGGGAATGGGTTTGGGAGTTTTAATCCCCATTCTTCCATTAATAACCTAATGTTGCAGCATCATCAACTAAGAGTTTTTGATGGCAAATAATTTTAAAGGTATGCAGAACAAACAAATATTTAAAAAAATGATAAGCCCATAGTAATCATGTAAAATCAAGGAAAGGCACACTAACTGCTTATAGTTTTTAGGTGGCGTTAACTCCAGAGCTTGACTTATGCTAAACTACTTCTGAGTGTGTGTAATCTAAATAAAGGATTTTGTAAATCTGTAGAATTTGTTTTAACCTTTTTGTCTGTAGCTTTGTAGTAGAATTATCTGGAGGTTTTAACTGTAATTAATACTTTTCAACTGAAAGCTAGTCTTTCCTAGGCTTACCTGAAAAAAAGAAACCTAAAATCTTTCTAAATCTCTGCTAAAACCATACACATTTCTCAGCAGTGAGATTTAAGAATGTCCTCACTTCAAAAAGCCCAAGTTCTAATTTCTCTCATGTAATAATTTAATTGCCCCTGTTGTAATAAAGTCCATTTTAAGCTGTTTAAAGGCACTCTACATGTTTTCTCAGAATTTTCTTGTTTGTTATTATTTTTTCCTGTGATTCTGGTAAATCAGCCTTAGATTGGAGCAGAGTCCTTCAATATTTCACAAAGCACTTACCCAATTCTGATTCTTCATCTAAACAAGGGTTCTTAGAAAACTGCATTTTTGTAGAGTAAGAGTGCAAAGGGCAGGGATGAATGGTAGAAAGTGTAATAAACAGAACAGTGAATGACAAAAAATATAACATGCTCAAATAGCTTTATAGTGTTTCTTCTGGTAAATAAGACTTAAAATACATAATCAAGTTCTTTACCATCAAAATTATGTGATAGCCAACAAGATGTGGACTGATTTAAAGATTTAAATGCAAATTCTTGTTTTTGGTGGTGCTTCAAGAATAGTTGTTCTAACTCTAACACAGTCTTTGATAGTTTGATGAATACTAGTTTAAACAAAGATAAAACTAGCTGCACAAAATGTCAATTTGGTATACAAAGGGGTCAATTCAGAGGCTTCTAAACAATTTTTCCTACAACCAAAATGTGTCACTCTGCCACTCCTAGAGACATCAATGTGTAGACACATGCCATCTGTTTTGCTGAAGCTTCAGCTAGAAGAAAATATACCTACTATTGGATTTAAGCCAAGATGAAATACAGCAATCACAAACACTGGCAAGGATTAGTCACTTGGAAAAAATATTGATTGCATACCTCCTGTGAACAGGTGCCTGACCAAAGCAATCTGGACATGCAAATGGACTGAAAGACACAGAAACTGGCTTTGGAGAGTACATAATAGAGTACAAGAGATATAGGGAGTTGTTGGGTCAGAAAGTTTAGTGAACATAAAAATCACATAGATGATTTTTAAAAAATGCTTATGAATCAGTCCCACCCATTGAGTTTATGATTACTAAATCTTGCATAAGTTCAATGTTTCTGAAGTAGTTGAACAGAGTTTCACGTTTTGTAAAATAAATAAATAAATACATTTTTAAAAAGAAATAATGTGGCCTGGTAGAAAGGAATAAGTCACATAGTAAGATCTGATTTTATTACTGCTGTTTTACATGTAGTTACAATAAATGCTAAAGAGAAGTTATTCCTGACACATTAAAGAATAGAAACGCATACTCTATTTAAGACCATTTCAACAAGGTAGGAAACACTACAATGGGGTTTTTCAGTAGAAGAGATTGGGATCAACTCCAAATATAAGTGTATTCTTGTTGAAAATAATTTCTTCATAAACTACATGAGGGGTTGTGGAGGATGGGAACCCAATCAGATGCCAAGGGTGATTAGCAATGGAGGCTGGAAGATTCAACTAAATTGACTTAGTCAGATTCTTGCTAAAATTGAATAATGCCAAGATGAAAATAGAAGCTCAAAAGTCATGACCTATTTGAGAAGTGATTTCACAGGAACCTGAAGTTTGGCTAAGGAAAGAATCTCTGTTATAAGCAGTAAATAATTACCAAAAAAAAAAGGATAATTGTACTCTCTATCATCATTGTTGTAGAGCCTCAAACTAGTTTAACTAAACTTTCTACTATAGGAACAAATCATTTTGCTTATGCTCTATACAAATAATCTTTATAATCTCATTTATCAAACAGACTCGTATAACACAGAAAGAGAGTTGAGAGTAACTGATATAATACAGTTGTTGGTGGGATTTTTTATTTTTTATTTTTTATTTTTTTTTATTTTTGGCTGTGTTGGGTCTCCGTCTCTGCACGAGGGCTTTCTCTAGTTGCGGCAAGCGGGGGCCACCCTTCATCGCGGTGCACGGGCCTCTCACCGTTGCGGCCTCTCCTGTTGCGGAGCACAGGCTCCAGACGCGCAGGCTCAGCAGTTGTGGCTCACGGGTCCGGTTGCTCCGCGGCATGGGGGATCCTCCCAGACCAGGGCTCGAACCCGCGTCCCCTGCATTGGCAGGCAGACTCCCAACCACTGTGCCACCAGGGAAGCCCTGTTGGTGGGATTTTTAAAGTAATGTTAGCCATCATTTGTAAGTTTAAGAATAAACTGTAATTGAGCCAATAGATCTCAAATTTGGCTCAATATTGAAATCACCTGGAGAGCTTAAAAAATGTTTTGATGCCTAAATTTCATCCTTAGAGATTCTAATTTAATTGGTATAGGGTGCAACTTGGGTGTCTCATTTTTTTAATGTCCCAGGTTATTCTAAGTTGTAGACAAATTTGGGACTACTGCTTGAAACCAACCTCTTACCCCAACAAAACCAAATTACAAACAATATTCAGTGATCATATTTCTTCAATGAATGTTCACAATTGTTTTAACTTGTTAACTACTTTCTAAAATATTACAAATGTATGTTTTTGTTTATTTGTTTGTTTTGTTCAGAATTAACACATTGTTACTCAATTCAGCTAAGAATTGGTTCTGTATCTTTTTCATGTATCTAGTTTCTAGTAAGAGTGAAATAAAGTTGACCAAAGAAGTAGACACATATCTATTTGTTCTTTTAGAACAAGATAATAAGACCAGCCCTGATGAAGGACTGAGAACTAGAATACTGACTCTTGGGTAGACCAGTAGTTTTCAATTTTTGAACTCCTAAATAGGAGATTTTTGAATAGAGGGAAGGAAAATAACAGTACAGCTTCTTGCTTCTTTCAGGTAACCTAGCTTCCTAAATGTGATGGTAAGGAGGTAGATATATTTGCAATATTAAAAAAACCCATGTAGGGCTTCCCTGGTGGCGCAGTGGTTGAGAATCTGCCTGCTAATGCAGGGGACACGGGTTCGAGCCCTGGTCTGGGAAGATCCCACATGCCACGGAGCAGCTGGGCCCGTGAGCCACAATTGCTGAGCCTGCGTGTCTGGAGCCTGTGCCCCGCAACGGGAGGGGCCGCGATAGAGAAAGGCCCGCGCACCGCGATGAAGAGCGGTCCCCGCACCGCGATGAAGAGTGGCCCCCGCTTGCCGCAACTGGAGAAAGCCCTCGCACGAACCGAAGACCCAACACAGCCAAAAAAAAAAAAAAAACCCATGTAAAACTCAAGTTTTGCATGCCATGAAACAAAATATGTAGTAGAAGATGCATTTTTAAACTAAAGAGCTTCATTCAGGAATTTTGTGATCTCTTATTGAAAGCATTAATTTGCAGCAAACTGAAATCTTTCCAAACTTTTTTTTTTTTCTTTTGTCATAATCTCAATTATTGAGCACATAATTCAACTTGAGCATTTTTCAGAAATACATTCTTGGCACAAAGAGAGCTACATGTGAATTCAGTATTAGCAACATTTAATCTGTCCAAAGTACTGCTTCTGATTTTCTAAATATAATTATAAAGGCCAATTGATAAGTTTATCTCCATAAATCCTCTATCACTTCAAAGTTTAAAAATTACTTAATCTTTTTGTGCTTCAGTTGCCTTAACCATTAAATGAGGATAATCATGGACTTGTAGTGAGGATTGATTGAGTTAATATGGAAAGACACACACACACAAATAATATGGAAAGACACCTTGTGACCTATTATCAATATTCTTGTGATCTATGTACCATATTGGTCTTCATAGCTATTAGAAAAGAAAGTTGTAGTATGTATGTTATTGAACTAAGTTTCAGCCACTGGCTGCTCTCCATTGAGTGCAGACTGGCTGACTCTTCAGATGTTATCTTACCCAAGTGATCTGCCTGCAAGATTGCTTAGGGGGGAATCGATGGGGGTAGAGAGATAGTTATTTTTTTAACTGCTTGATTATTCATTCTTACTTCATTTTATCTAAGAAAATAATCATCAGGTTAGATAAGGCATGGTGGGAATTCAGGAAAACATAAGTCAGGAGTTCAATTAAATTGCCTAGAAATATCATTACTATAATTAGGTTCTCTTAAGGTTAGAGGGAAACAGAAATGGGCAAACAGGAAAGGGTCAACAGAGCTGTTTTCATGTATAGACTATTCATAAGAAAAATAGGAGAAAAAGAATCTAGGTTTGGTGGTCTAAAAGACAGCAGACTATTGGCTGCCAATAACTAAATATGGTGAGCCACCTCTAACTTGCAAAATATTTGCTCTTAAAAACATCTAACTAAAATTAAAAAGTAGCTATAAGACTTTCACATTTGGGAAATTTGAAAAGTAGTTTTTGTTTTACTCTCCAGGAGGAACAGTACTGCAGCCAGGACCTACCGATACTTTCAAATTTTCATCCATTTTCTGTAGATAAAATTGTTATCAAAGGTGGTAAGTTTATGGGTCAAGCTCATCCCATCAATCAACCTTACTGAACTCAGGGAAGGTCTTCTCATTCTGACCTCGCACAGATGGTGACTTGTTTTAGTGGGTGTTTCCTAGCACTAAGCTCTCTTTTAAAGCAGTTGATACATTTCTTAATCTGGAAAAGGAAAAGTGTCTTTGAATCTAAATGTGTTACTTAACCTACAAAAATAAAAACCCACAATGTAATCAACTTTTATGAACTTAACATCAAGTTTGTAAAGATGTACAAGACAATGTGGACTTCATTATAATAGAAGGAATCCAGAAAAAAACATACAAAAAATTTAATACAATCTAAGTTCAAGACTTATTAGTAATGCAGAAGTGAGAGAAAGTATTTTGTATTTAGTAGGCAGGAATAATATCAGTAATTTTTTATTTGGTACCGTAATAGGCTAATGAAATTCCCTTCTGAGATTGAAAAACAATTGGCAATGTTTGAGAACATGGCTACTCTAAAGAATGAATCCTTGAGTGACTGTGCTGAGCAGAGCCTCCATGCTTACATATGGTGGCCAGGTAGCATGAGCAAGAAATAAACACTTTTAAACTACTAAGAATTTGAAGTTGTTTGTTACTTCAGTATTGCCTAGCTTAGTGCTTCTCAAACCTTTATGTGTATATGACTTACCTGAGAACTTTGTAAAAATATAGATCTTGATTCAATAGATCTGAGTAGGAAGTCTGTATTCACAAAGAAAATGGGTGAGGTTGATGCTACTTGTCCATGAACCACACCTACTCAATCTGACTTATGCACTAACAGTAACAGAGTTTTAACCCAGCATTTTAATTCTAAGTTCAAGGCTTATTTCCCAGCTGATAACTAGTGTATCATATTGACTTTTGATCTACAGGTAGCAATCTCAACTGGATAAGAAAATTAATATAGTAGGTCATAGCCAGAAGTTAAAAGTGGAATAGAAAAAAGTAAAAAGAATAAAATAGAATGGAAATTTATGTTTTTACAGAAAATAAGAGCAAATATTGTTTTGTGAAGTTGCACAACCTACATTATTCCAGATTGCGTTGGAAAGTGTGGGACAATCAAAAATGTTTTAAATTCAATAAATCATTGGATTTATTAATATTCAGAAATGTCTGGAAATATTAAAATAATTATTTTTTTTAAAAAAATTATCAAAATAGGTCAGATCAAGATGACAGAGGAGTAGGACGTGGAGCTCACCTTCTTCAACAAAAACATTGAAAATACATCTACCAGTGGAATGATTCACAAAGAACAGCTACTGAATGCCAACTGAAAGACTCAGACTTCCAAAAAGACTAAAAAACCTCCATATAACTGGGTAGGACAAAAGGAAAAAGAAAAAGAAGGAAACAGTCTGGGGCCTGAGCCCCAGGGAAGGAGCTGTAAAGGAAGAAAAGCTCACATACCCTGGGAAGTCTCCTCACTAGCAGTGAGATCAGACTGGATGGAGGGGAAGCTTCAGAGCCTAGGAGGAGAGCATAGCAACCGGTTTGTGGAAGGCAAAATGGAGAGTAACCTGCACAGAGGGTTGGCACCACTTCCCTGCACTCTACAAACTAAGACACTCCTCTGTTGGTGTGGATGGGGGCTTCCTGCTGAAGCTCAAGTTTTGGAAGTCACACCCAGGGAGAGGACTGGAGTTGGATATGTGGAAACAGCCGGAAGAGGCTGGGCCATAGCAACTGAGGGTGTATTCATTAGAAGCCTGGGACTGCCAGAGAGGCAAGGTGCCATTATTAAGAGGTGCATGAAGAGAGGGACAGGACCACCATAAGAACCTCTTTTTCTGTGAGTGCTGCCAGGTAACAGGACACTGCCTACTGGAGTTCTGGGGGTGGCATGAGTCACTGCTGTCATCTTGGGCTCCAGGGGTGGGCACTGGCTACCACTACCAGACTCACAAGCAGATGCCAGTCCCCTTCTCATTGTCCCAGGAGGGCACAGAAAGCTCCTGCCACTAGGAGGTTCACAAGTGGGAGCCAGGGCCTACCTCCACTGTCCCAGGAGTGGGCAAGGGTTGCTGTACTTGCAGAACCCATGTCAAGGGGGTAACAGCCAGCGCATGCTGAGGAAAGAGGCTGCACACATCCAAATTAAAAGCAGCCTTTCAATTCCAGACAAAAAGGCGGAGCTCATCTCCTCTCATGAGCTCATCTCCTGTCATGAAAACACCAAAATCACAACTAACTGATGAACAGCCATCAGTAAAAAAGACTGGAACAAAAAAGATATTTTGCATTCAAAGACAAAGAAGGAGCCATGATGAGATGGCAGGAGGGGCACTTTCATGAAAATAAAATCCCAAACTTGCTGGGTGGGCCACCCACAAAATGGAAAATAATCACATCACAGAGATTATCCCAAAAGAGTGAGAGTCCTGAGCCCCATGTCAGGCTCCCAAGCCTGACGGTCTGACACTGAGAGGAGGAATCCCCAAAGCATTTGGCTTTGAAGGCAAGAGAAACTTGAGTGCACGGTCTCCACAGGACTGGGCAAAACAGAGCCTCCAAACTTGGAGGGCACCAAAAAGTTGTCACATACACTGAGACCCAGCACAAAGCAGTAACTCCATAGGAGCTGGGGCTGGACTTACCTACAAATCTTGGAGGGTCTCCTGGGGAAGCAGGGGTCAGCTGTGACTCACTGGGAGGCAAGGACACTGGTGACAGAGGCCCCAGAGAATATTCATCAGCATGAGCTTCCCCAGAGGTCATCATTTTGACATCAGCACATGGTGTTACCCAACAATCTACAAGCTCCAGTGCTGAAATGCACCAGACCAAAAAACCAGCAAGATAGGAACACAGACCCATCCATCAGCAGACAGGGTGCCTGAAGCCATACTGAGCTCATAGTCACCTATAAGAATGTCCCTTGTGCTCTGGTCTGGGAAGATCCCACATGTCACAGAGTAAATAAGCCCATGTGCCATAACTACTGAGCCTGCTCTCTACAGCCTGTGTGCCACAACCACTGAAGCCCAAGCACCTAGAGCCTGTGCTCTGCAACAAGAGAAGAGGCCACCGCAATGAGAAGTCCATGCACTGCAATGAAGAACAGCCCCCGCTCGCCACAACGCACTGCAACGAAGAGTAGCTCCTGCTCGCCGCAACTAGAGAAAGCCCAAGCACAGCAACAAAGACCCAACGCAGCCAACAATAAATAAATAAATAAAGATCCTGCATGCTTCAACTAAGACCCGGTGCAGCCAAAATAAGTAAATAAATAATAAAATAAATGTAAAATAAATACGTAAAATAAAAAAGAATGTCCCTTGACATGACAGTGCCCACCAGAGGGATAAGACCCAGATCCACCCACCAGTGGGCAGGTACCAGTCCCTTCACCAGGAAGTCTGCACAAGCCTCAGAACCAATCTCACCCACAAGAAGACAGACACCAGAAGCAAGAGTACCTATGATCCTCCAGTTAGCAGAAAGGAGACCACAAACACAGAAAGTTAGACAAAATGAGGTGGTAGAGAAATATGTTTTAGACGAAGGGACAAGATAAAAACCCATAAGAACAACTAAATGAAGAGGAGATAGGCAACCAACCTGGAAAAGAACTTAGAGTAATGATAGTAATGATGATCCAAGACCTCATAAAAAGAATGGAGGCACAGACTGAGAAGTTACAAGAGACGTTTAACAAGAGATAGAATATTTAAAGAACAAAACAGATGAACAATACAATAACATTTCAGTTAATACACTAGAAGAAATCAATAGCATTATAACTGAGGCAGAAGAACGAATAAGTGAGCTGGAAGACACAATGGTGGAAATCACTGCCTTTCAACAGAATAAAGAAGAAAGAAAAAAAAAAAGAAATGAGGACAGTCTCAGAGACCTCTGGGACAACATTAATTGCACCAACATTTGAATTATAGGGGTGCCAGAAGGAGAAGAGAGAGAGAAAGGGTCTGAGAAAATATTTGAAGGGATTATAGCCAAAAATTTCCCTAACATGAGAAAGGAAACACTCACTAAAGTTCAGGAAGTTCAAAGAGTCCCTTTCGAGATAAACCCAAGAAGGAACACACCGAGACACATGTTAATCAGACTGACAAAAATTAAAGACAAAAATATTAAAGGCAACAAGGGAAAAGCAACAGATAACATACAAGGGAACCCCCAAAAGATTATCAGCTGATTTTTCAGCAGAAACTCTGCAGGCCAGAAGGGAGTGGCATGATATATTTAAAGTGATGAAAGGGAAAGAATACTCTACCCAATAAGGCTCTCATTCAGATTCAACAGTGAAATCAAAAGCTTTACAATTCAGCAAAACTAAGAGAATCCAGCACCATCAAACCAGCATTACAACAAATCCTAAAGGAAATTCTCTAAGAGGAAAAGAAAAGACCACAAATAGAATCAAGAAAATTACAAATGGGGAAGCTCACCAGTAAAGGCAAACATAAATAAAGATAGGAAATCATCCACATGAGAAGAGGAGAGTGGAAATGCATTTGAAATTAAGATGAGCAAGTTAAAACAATCTTGTTTATATATAGACTGCTATATCAAAACCTTGTGGGAACAACAAAACAAAAACCTATAATAGCTACATAACACAAAAAATAAAAAGCAATCCAAGCACATCATTAAAGATAGACATCAAATTACAAGAGAAATGAACAAAAGAGAATGGAAAGCAAAAAGATCTTCAAAAACAAATCCAAAACAATTAACAAAATGGCAATACAAACATTCATATTGATAATTACTTTATGTAAATGGATTAAATGCTCCAACCAAAAATATAGACTGGCTGTATAGATACAAAAACAAGACACACATATATGCTGTCTACAAGACACCCACTTCAGATCTATGGACATATAGAAACAGAAAGTGAGGGGATGGGAAAAGTTATTCCATGCAAATGGAAATCAAAAGAAAGCTGGAGTTACAATACACATACTTGACAAAATAGACTTTAAAATAAATATGTCACAAGAGACAGAGAAGGACACTACATAATGATCAAGGGATCAAGCCAAGAAGAAGATACAATTGTAAATATATATACACCCAACATTGGAACACCTCAATATATAAAGTAAATGCTAACAGCCATAAAAGGGGAAATCGACAGTAACACAATAGTAGCGGGGGATTTAACACCCCACTCACATCAATGGACAGATCATCTAGAAAGAAAATCAATAAGGAAACACAGGCCTTAAATGACACATTAGACCAGTTGTAATTAATTAATATTTACTGAATATTCCATCCAAAAGCAGGTGAATACACTTTCTTCTTAAGTGTACATGGAACATTCTCCAGGATAGATCACATCTTGGATCCCAAACCAAGCCTTGGTAAATTTATGAAAATTGAACTCATATCCAGCATCTTTTCTGATCAAAATGCTATGGGATTAAAAATCAATTACAAGGAAAAAAAATGGAAAAAACACAAAAACATGGAGGCTAAACAATAAGTTACTAAACAGCCAATGGATTACTGAAGAAATTGAAGAGGAAATCAAAAGATACCTAGAGAGAAATAACAATGAAATCACGATGGTCCAAAACCTATGGGATGCAGCAAAAACAGTTCTAAGAGGGAAGTTTATAGCAATACGATCTTACCTCAGGAAACAAGAAAAATCTCAACTAAATAACCTAACTATACACCTAAAGCAACTAGAGAAAGAGGAACAAACAAAACCAAAGGTTAACAGAAGGAAAGAAATAAAGATCAGAGCAGAAATAAATGAAATAGAGACAAAGAAAACAATAGCAAAGATCAATGAAACTGAAAGCCGGTTCTTTGAAAAGGTAAACAAAATTGACAAACCTTTGCCAGACTCATCAAGAAATAAAGACAGAGAACTCAAATCAATAAAGTTAGAAAAGAAAAAGGAGAAGTTACAACAGACACCACAGAAATATAAAGGATCATAAGAGACTACTACATACAAATATATGCCAAAAAATGGACAACCTAGAAGAAATGGAAAAATTCTTAGAAAGATATAATCTTCCAAGACTGAACCAGGAAGAAATAGAAAATATGAACAGGCCAAGCACAAGTAATGAAATTGAAACAGTGATTAAAAATCTTCTAAGAACCAAAGTCCAGGACGAGACAGCTTCACAGGCAAATTCTATCAAACATTTAGAGAAGAGTTAACACATATCCTTCTGAAACTCTTCTAAAAAATTATAGAGGAAGAACAATCCCAAGCTCATTCTATGAGGCCACCATCACTCTGACACCAAATACAGACAAAGAAACTACAAAAAAGAAAATGATAGGCCAATATCACTGTTGAACATAGACACAAAAATTCTCATCAAAATACTAGCAAACAGAATCCAACAATACATTAAAAAGAACATCCACCATGATCAAGTGGGATTTATCCCAGGGATGCAAGGATTCTTCAATATCTGCAAATCAATCACTGTGATACATCACATTAACAAACTGAAGAATAAAAACCATATGTTCACCTCAATCGATGCAGAAAAATCTTTTGACAAAATTCAACACCAATTTATAAATTAATGATTTCCAGAAAGTGGGAGTAGAGGGAACTTACCTCAACATAATAAAGGTCATATGTGACAAACCCACAGCTAACAGCATACTCAGTGGTGAAAAGCTGAAAGCATTCCCTCTAAGATTAGGAACAAGGCAAGGATGTCCACTCATGCCACTTCAACATAGTTTTGGAAGTTCTAGCCATGGCAATCAGAGAAGAAAAAGATATGAAAAGAATCCAAATTGGAAAAGAAGAAGTAAATAGTCAATGTTTGCAGATGACATGATACTCTAAGTAGAAAATCCTAAAGATGTTACCAGAAAACTACTAGAACTCATCAATGAATTCAGTAAAGTTAAAGGATACAAAATTAATACACAGAAATCTCTTGCATTACTATGCAGTAGCAACAAAAGGTCAGAAAGAGAAACTAAGGAAACAATCCCATTTACCACCATATCAAAAAGAATACTAGGAATACACCTAATAAGGATACAAAAGACCTCTACTCTAAAAATTATTGATGTAAGATGCTAATGCAAGAAATAAGAGATGACACAAACAGATGGAAGGATATTCCATGTTCTTGGATTGGAACAATCAATATTCTCAAAATGACTATACCACCCAAGGCAATCTACAGATGCAACACAATTCCTATTAGATTACCAATGGCATTTTTCACAGAACTAGAGCAAAGAATTTTCAAATTTATATAGAAACACAAAAGACCTCGAATAGCCAAAGCAATCTTGACAAAGAAAAACAGAGCTGGAGAAATCAGGCTCCCTGAGTTCAGATTATACCACAAAGCTACATTCATCAAAATAGTATGGTACTGGCAAAAAAACAGAAATGTAGATCAATAGAATAGGATAGGAGGCCCAGAAATAAACTCATACCCCTATGGTCAATTAATCTACAACAAGGGAGGCAAGAATATACAATGGAGAAAATACAGTCTCTTCCATAGTTGGTGCTGGGAAAATTGGACAGTTACACTTAAAAGAAAAAAAATTAAAAAAATTTTCTTTTAAAAGAAAAAACTTTCTCTAACACTGTGTACAAAAATAAACTCAAAATGGATCAAAGACCTGCATGTAAGGCCAGATACTACAAATCTCTTAGAGGAAAACATAGGCAGAACAATCTTTGACATAAATTGCAGTAATATCTTTTTTGATCCACCTGCTAGAATAATGAAAATACAAACAAAAATAAACAAATGAGACCTAATTAAACTTAAAGCCTTCTGCACAGCAAAGGAAACCATCAACAAAATGAAAAGATACCCCACAGCATGGGAGAAAATATTTGCAAAAAAATTAACTGACAAGGGATTAATCTCCAAAAATATACAAACAGCTCATTCAGCTCTCATGTCAAAAAAACAAACAACCCAATCAAAATATGGGCAGAAGATCTAAATAGACATTTCTCAAAGAAAGACATACATATGGCCAAAAATCTCATAAAAAGATGCTCAACATCACTAATTATCAGAGAAATGCAAATCAAAACTGCAATGAGTTATCACCTCACACTAGTCAGAAGAGCCATCATCAAAAAGTCTAGAAACAATAAATACTGGAGAGGGTGTGGAGAAAAGGGAACCCTCTTGAACTGTTGGTGGGAATGTAAATTGGTATAACCACTAGGGAGAACAGTATGGAGAGTCCTTACAAAACTAAAAATAGAACTACCCTTTGATCCAGCAATCTCACTCCTGGGCATATATCTGGACAAAACCATAATCTGAATGGATACATGGACCCCAATGCTCATAGCAGCAGTATTTACAATAGCCAAAATATGGAAGCAACTTAAATGTTAATTGAAAGAGGGATGGATAAAGAAGATATGGTACATATATACAATGGAATATTACTCAGCTATAAAAACAATGATATAATGCCATTTTCAGCAACATGTATGGACATAGAGATTATCATACTAAGTGAATTAAGTCAGACAGAGAGAGGCAAATATCATATGATATCACTCATATGTGAAATCTAATTTATAAAATGCAAATTAACTTATTTATAAAACAGAAACAGACTTACAGATGTGGAAAACAAACTTATGGTTACCAAAGAGGAAACATGAGGGGGTGGGAATAAATCAGGAGCTTGGGATGAACACACAAACTACTATATATAAGATAGATAACCTACAAGGACCTACTGTATAGCTCAGGAAACTAGTCAATATTCTGTGATAACCTATATGAGAAACATATCTTAAAAAGAATGAATATATGTATATGTATAACTGAGTCACTTTGCTGTACACCTGAAACTACTACAACATTGTAAATCAACTATACTCCAATAAAAATAGTAGTTTGTGTGTTTTGATCCCAAACTCCTAATTTATCCCTCCTCCAGTTCCCTTTGGTAGCCATAAGTTTGTTTTCTATGTCTGTGAGTCTATTTCTGTTTTGTAAATAAGTTCATTTGTTTCTTTTTTTAGATTCCACATCTAAGCAATATCATATATTTGTCTTTCTCTGACTTACTTCACTTAGTATGATAATCTCTAAGTTCATCCATGTTGCTGCAAATTGTATCATTTCATTCTTTTTCATGGCTGAGTAATATTCCATTATATGTATATATATTCCACATCTTATTTATCCATTCATCTGTCAATGGACATTTAGTTTACTCCCATGTCTTGGCTATTGTAAATAGTACTGCTATGAACATTGAGGTGTATGTATCTTTTTGAATTATAGTTTTTTCTCTGAATATATGCCCAGGGTTGGGATTGCTGGATCATATGGTAGCTCTATTTTTAGTTTTTTTTAAGAAACCTCCATCCTGTTCTCTATAGTGGCCTCACCAATTTACATTCCCACCAACAGTGCAGGAGAGTTCCTTTTTCTCCACACACTTTCCAGCATTTATTTTTTGTAGACTTTTAGATGATTGCCATTCTGACTGCTTTGAGGTGATACCTCATTGTAGTTTTGATTTACATTTCTCTAATATTTAGCAATGTTGAGCATCTTTTCCTGTTACTGTTGGCCATCTGTGTGTCTTTGGAGAAATGTCTATTTAGATCTTCTGCCCATTTTGGGATTGTTTTCTTTTCTTTCTTTCTTTTTTTTTTTTTTTTTGATATTGATCTGTGTGAGCTGTTTGTATATTTTGTAAATGAATCCCTTGTCTGTTGCATCATTTGCAAATATTTTCTCCCATTCTGTAGGTTGTCTTTTCATTTTGTTTATGGTTTCCATTGTTGTTGTTTAATTTTCTTGTATGCACAGCTGAACACATTCCCTAATTTCCCTTGGAGTTAGGTGTGGCAATGTAATTGGGTTCTAGGCATTGGGCTGTGTGGTGAGGTGTTGTAAGTCATTTTTATGCCTGAATAATCAACATTTCTAAATGAGACCTTCCAGGCTCTTACTCCTTCCAGCTAGATGACGATATGTACAGCAGTTTTGGAGAACACATTTTGATGATGGCAGAATTTCCATAAGTCTTTCCAAACTAACAACATTTGGGTCTGTATATAGGAGCCAAAAATAAGTCACTATGTTGGGGGCCTGCTTGTTATAGCAGTCACTACTCTAGCTTAAAGAATTTGTATGAACATTTTAAAGTGAAATCTGTAATGGTATAACTGCTGTCAGATTCTGAAAGTTTCCCATTGCTTTGGAATAAGGACTAAAGTACTTATGCTGGATCACAATGGCCTCAGTGACCTGGACTCTGGCTAGAGTCCTCAGACCTCACTTTATACTTCTCCCCAGCTCTGCTCATTTGGGCTACCATCATATTAACAGACTGGCTATTCTTTAACATACTAAGAATGTTCCTTTTTCTAGGAATTTTGCACATGCCATTTCATTTGCCTGGAAAACTATTCCTCCAGATATCTGCATGGCACATCATTTTACATTTATATGCTTTCTACCCAGATGTTTCTCTCATGCTATGAATGCTGGGCTGGATCACAAGCACTGCCAGTAATTCCAGCAGAGTCAGTGCCCTGGAGAGTAACTCTCAATCTCAGTGCTTCCTTCAGGAACATAATTTTTGGAGGCATTTTATAGATTCTCAGAAATTCCCAGGAGGATCAATATCCTGTTGCTCACAGTGGCATCCTTAATAATACCCTCTTAATCATTTTCTGCCCATATTCTCCTCACTACCTCATGCATGCAATAATATTATTATAAGGGAGCAAAATTTGACACCCTAAAATGTGTCTCTTTGGAATGAGGATCAATTAAAGCTGATTATTTTTAAGAAACAGAAGACTCAGAACGTTTTTCTTGTTACCTCTCCTTTCACTGTCTAAAATAATTTAAAGTGCCTCTTCCCAGAATAGAGCTATCATTAGAGATATCTACAAAGAACATGGGCTAAGTGTGGTGAAGGTTACTGAGCAGGCCTAGAGATCAGTGGACACAGTCCACTCTGTGTCTTATTGTCTCTGCATGACCCAGCATTCATTTGTTTACCAAATATTTGCTTTCTATCTCCATGTGAATTGCCTCCCTCCCATTTGAAGTCCCAAACCACTTCCCCAACATCCTCTTTTGTCTTTAACTAAAGATGGTATTTAAGGTGAGGTCTTTGGCCATTTTGGTGTTTACTCAGTTTTCCTGTGTGTCATCTATACATGTTATTAAACTTCTGTTTAATTTTCTCCTGTTAATTTATCTCATGTCAATTTAATTATTAGAACAGCCAAAAGAACCTAAAAGTGTAGAGAAAAATGTCTTCCTCCTTGACACCATCTGCACCTAAGTTCTTTTTGAAAGATCTGATCTCAGGAGAACCCAAACTAACATTCTCCCTACCACTTGCCCTTTCATGAGGCTCTAAGAGCCATTTGTATACATTGTGTCTTTATCTTTGACATTGGTGATATGTCATTACATCACAATGTATCTAGCAATTGAATTATTTTTTTTTTAATTGAAATCCACTAGGCTTCTTGAATCGGTGTATTCAAATGTATCATCAATTGTAGAAAATATTCAACAAATATCTCTTTAAATGTTACATCTTCTCTTTCTTTCCTCTGATAGGACAATAATAATTGTTATATATTTTCATTCTATCATTATTTCTTTTTAATATTTTTGATCTCATCTCTCCCACATTCAGAATTACATATTTTGACATATTTACAAGTTCACTAATTCTCTTTTTGGCTTTGTCGCTCCTGCTTTTCAATACATCTAATGGGTTTTTATTTCTATTACTCTTTGTTCTTTATTTCTAGAATTTTTTTTTTTTTAACTTCTTTTCCAGTTCTGTAGATAACACTTATTCCTTAATCATGCTTTTGGTATACCCTTTTATTTTATTAAACATATTAAACATACACATTTCATGCTTTTACATAATTATAATATGCTCATATTCTGCCCTTGTGCTTGATAATTCTCAGTCATGTTTCTAGTTTCCTTGTGCTTTTTGGACAGTAAGCTCAAATCCTATGGAACTTTACCTATGCAAAATATTTTTGTTCTAACTTTAATACATATTCATCCAGGGAGCACTACAATTGCTTTTGCCAAGTGGTTGGGGGCTCCTAGTTTTGGGAGCCATGTAGCTTTAGTAAATTCTGACTCCAAACCCTGTGAATGAAAAATGTTGCCTGCCATATCAGTAAACAAAGGATGTTGCAGCCATCAAGCCACTACAGTCAGTCACCCTGGCAGTGAGCCCTGAGGGAACTCAGGATGGAGACAAACAAGCTGCCCACTGCCAACCCCTTAGCTACTGCAGACACCCCCCAATGGTGCACCCTGAGGAGACTCAGGATGGGAAAGAACAGGATACTGGCCTTAGATAGCTAAGGTGCATATCAAAGGAATGATTTCAATGGGCCCAGTCTTTTGTTTCTTTCTACACATAGAACAGTGTTGAATTCATTAACTTGAGATATCTGATTTTCTTTAATTAATGATAATACTTTGATGTTCTGACTACCTGGTATTTGTCGCAAAAATCCCTATATATCCTGGCTCCTCCCCTACCTCTTTGGAGCAGTCCCTCAAAGTGATCTGAGAATCTGTCTCCTGGACTTGAAGTCCTCAGAAAATCCACTGAATCAAGCATAACTCTCAACTTTTAGGTTGTGCATTTTTTTATTGACAACCCAATGAGGGTAGATGAGAAATTTTAGAAGACATTTTGTTATACTGAATTTTTTTCCTCCATCCAGTAACAAGGCCATGACAGGCAAGTCTTCCATTTCAGGACATTTTTGTTTGTTTGACACAGGGGGTGGCACTTTTGGATGTTTTTAGATATCCCAAGCTTTATGGTAGCAACTTGGATCTGAACTCCTATCATGTAGGGAGTTCAGGTTTTGTTTCCTGTTCTCATGCCCTAGGTTTTCATTAATTAAAAAATGCTCCAGACACATATACTCGTCTGAAAACACCCTCATATTTTAGGATGTTTCTTGTTCTTTCTGATCTTACCCACTATTTCCGTTATTTGTTTAAATGGTGGTTTTAATATTTTATTCATAGTTTTAATGTGCCCTAAACTAGGAGGATTCCTCCAATAATATTGCCAGAAATGCCTAGTTCTCAGAGTTACCTTTAGTACACAAATGAAATATACTGCTCTCAGGAATCATGTTCCTATTACCTATAAAGTACTTATCTTCATCTTATGGTACCTACACTAGGCAATTCCTTTACCTTTTGCTATAGACTTACACAAACTTATTTTCTCTTTGTCTCTGTTCATCTTATTGCCTTTGCCTAAATTTTTTTTTTTTTTTTAAACTCAGCTTTAGAGCCCTTCAATATGAAGCTATCTATATTCACCATAGTTAAATTTTTTCTACTCTCTCCCATACATATCTCTGTCATGACCCTGGTAACATTCTTGTTCATTTATAAAAATGAATCTTCAAAGGTGAGGGTTATATTATGCTCATCTGTCGTTCACAACTCTTTAGCATATATCCTAAGTCATGAAGTTTTCTTATTTACAATTTTTTTTTAATGAAGGAATCTGCACTTACCTTGTATATATTACTTAATTCATTAAAAAAAAACCTCTAATAAACACATAGTATTTTGTTCTTAAATGATGAGAAATTGTAGTCTCAAAGAAGGTTGGCAACTCACCTAAAAGCATCCAGTTAGTAAGCAATGGAACTGAGGTTTGGACAGAATTCTATCTCATCCCAAAGTTTATGGTATTTCAATTTTACCAAGCATCCTTCTAACATTGGCAGGGCCAGAGAAAATCCAAATTGAAGTCTGCGTACATACAACTGTTAAATTGTTGAATAAAATTTGCTCTAGCATCCTAGTTGACAAAAATATACTCACAATGACCTGAAAAGTAAGAGGACATTTAGAAATTTATAATTCCTCAGCGTTTTCTGCAAGACCATAGTCGTGTGTGGAGAGCAAACCCTTCAGTTTCTGACTAATTCTGTCCTTGTTTTTTTCTCCCTACCTTGGCACCGTTCTATATCTCACATCCAAAAATCAGCCACACTTTGGCCACCCTTTAAAACTAGGTGCACACTGGCAGCTTGGTCTACCTAGGTCCAGGGAAGAGACCCATAAGCCATTTGCAGCACAGAGCTCTAGGGTCTCAAATTTCTCTCTCACAGAGAGCAATCTGGAAAGGGAGATTGTCTCTTATTAGATACATCCATTTGGCACAGGACTCTTTATTCCATGGGAAGGAGCATAGGTGGAGTGGAGGAAGGCCAAAGTAAGACCCTCCAACGCATAGGACCTGGAGAAAGTCCTTGCAGGGTCCTTGCCTGAGTCTAGAAGAAGAACTACATATTATTTGTCAAATTTCAAAATGCAGGAAGTTAGACCATTAATCAATTAATTATCAGAAATACACTCAGACCATCCAGGTTGTATTTAAAAGCCCCATACAGCAAGCATTATCCAAGGCACTTATATGTAGAATCTAAAATACAATACAAATGAACTTATTTACAAAACAGAAACAGACTCACAGACATAAAAAACAAATGTATGGTTACTAAAGCGGAAGAGGGGGTGGTAAATCAGGAGTTTGGGATTAGCAGATACAAGCAACTATGTATAAAATAGATAAACAACAATGTCCTACTCTATAGCTAGGGAACTATATTCAATATCTTGTAATAATTATAATGGGAAATAATATGAGAAGCATATATATATATATATATATATATATATATATATATATATATATATATATGAATTACACCTGAAATTAACACAACATTGTAAATTAACTGCACTTCAATCAATCAATCTCCCATGGGGGAATAAAAGGTACTACGCAGAAAAAATATATAAAATTACTGAACAGTGCAAGTGCAATCTACAGAGCATATTCTGAAATCTACAAGGTTAGAACTTTATTATGCAGTGATTATAGCATTCTCAGCATTTTCATTTTAAATGCTTCCCCCAAAACACTCTTTATAGTTATTTTAGGATGAGAGAGGTTGGAACGGAGTATTATTTATTTCCCAATCAATGTCTTATGGTGAAATATATAAGAAAAAAGGAGAGTAGATGATGCAGATTGTGATAATAATATAATTATATATGCTGTTATACTATTCAACAAATCAAAAGATTAACTTAAATGTATGTTAAACCATTTTATTCTTTCCAGCCAAGATTGTCCTGTTTTTCAATACATAGCAGAATGGAATTCTTAGATATTGTTGAAATCAAAACAATGGAATAAAACCTGTGAATATTTATGTCTCCATTCCATTCTGCTATGACTTTAGACAATTGCTTTACCCAATGCTTCTTGTACAACACCCCACCACCACCACCCTGGATTTAGACTCTTGTACTTCTCTTTGCTAAGATTTAATCATTAAAACAAAATATATATATATATTTTTTAATAAATGGCTTTCATTTTATCTTTATATTTTTCTACACAGCTTTCTTAAATGATCACAGGCTTAATAAAACCCTTGAAATAAACAAGAATTAGAGGAACTGGAAATATGCACATCATTTTTCTAAACATACAAAAGGAAAGCTGGTTGGTTTTTTTAGAGTTATCAGTCAAAGATTAGGCAGTGTCACTGGTCAACTTGCCAACATGAACATTTGTCTTTAGGACATTTCAAAATATCTATGGAAATAAATTAGTCAGAGACAATAGGACTACTATTTCTTCTATTTACTGTAATTATACCTTGCTGCCCCTAAGAAAATGCATTATTATATCCTCAGGAATATATATATATATGGAGAGATGTAGGAATGTGTCACACCCCAGGGATTATAGACTTAATTGAACTGAAGTATTTTCTACTCCCATTTACACTTTTTCACATATGAAAAGAAGTATGTTGCCAAGAATGCCTGGGATTGGAAGGTTTTAATATTTTCATTTGGGAAGAACATAGCATTGTTTTCCCTCTACAATGTGGTTTAAAGCAAATAACAAAAACAGTCTAAATAAAAACATTTCAAACTCTGCTTTAATATTGGCTTTAGTGTCCAAGGTCAATAACATATTATGATTTTCCTTGCTTTTCAGAACTACATTATCACTGAATCAGTATTAGCGGTGATGAATAATCCAACTTCCTGCTTAGTTTCTTGATATTGTCCTAAATCTAATTTCAGAATCTCTTCATCCTGTAGATGAGAAAACTGAACCTACATTCATTCATTCATTCATTCATTCATCCAATAAATACCTATTAAATGCTTAATATTTGTCAAGTACTGCCACTAGGGCTATAGTAGTGGGGGTAAAACACCCACTTGCTTACATGGTGCTTTCATTTGTAAACAAACAAACAAAATGAGTGTCACTCATTATTCCCCTATACAAAGAGTTAAGTCACAACCCACCACAGTGCCCAAAACAGTGTACCCTGAGAGAAATTCAGGATGGAAAAAAAAAAGGATGAAGTATTCTGTGTTTGAGATATAAGGACCCCTAGATAGTTAAGATGCATATCTAAGGAAGAATTTCACTGACCTCAGATTCTTGCATATGAACCACTTTGCTGTACACCTGAAACTAACACAATATTGTAAATCAACTATACCTCAATAAAAAATAAATAATAATAAAAAGAAAATTAAATTAAAAAAGCACTAAAATCATTAAATTGAGATATTTTTTTCTTTGTGATTAGCAGTAACTTTTTAAATGCTTGATTACATGTATTTCCCAGCCAAAAATAAATTGTATATATACTGGCTTCTCCTCTACCTTTGTGCAGCAGTTCCTTAGAGCTATCTGAGAGACTGTCTTCCAGGCTATAGTCCTCAGTAAAGTCCCCAAATAAAAGAGAAGAACTGAAACTCATTGCTTTTACCTTGTTTCCATTTTTTGTTTACAGTCAAAACATTTTTTAAGATGTAATGGGGGCATTTTCAGTAAACAGTTAAAGAAATATATATGAAGTATAATTGTAGATAGAGATCGATGCCTTGAAAAAAAAAAAAAAAAAACGAGAATAGTAATATGATGTAAAGATGAGGAGAGGCATTAGAAAGATGTGAGATAACAAGGAATATGTTCCTGGCACAGGGATCTTGAAACCTTGAAATTCCCTAATTTATAAGAACTCTGGAAACCTCTCTTGTTCTAACATTGGTCTTTGATCTCTGTTCCTGGCACAGAGTTCCTGAAGTCCTTATATTTTCCTGGGTGATAGGAGTGTGTTTCTTCTAAAGAGGTGACTCTGGATGGGTTTCTGGATGAGAACTTGCCACTGGAAAGACCATATCATGATTAGAAATTTGGAATTTTCAGCCCTGCCCTCCATTCTCTTGAGAAGGGAGAAGGGCTGAAAATGAAGTTAATGATTGATCATGCCTACATGATGAAACCTCCATAAAATCCCCAAAGTATAGGGTTTGGTCATCTTCCTGGTTGGTGGACATGTAGAGGTGCTTGGAGAGTGGTGCATTCGAGAGTACATGAAAACTCTCTGGCCCTTCCACATACCTTGTCCTATACCTTCCATCTGGATGTTTATCTGCACCCTTTATCATATCCTTTAATAAGCTGGTAAACATAAGTAAGTGTTTCCCTGAGTTCTATGAGTTGCTCTAGTAAATTAATTGAACCTGAGGAGGGGGTCATGTGAACCTCCAATCTGTAGCCAAATCAAACAGAAGTTGTATGTAACCTGGAGACCTGGTACTTGAGATTGGCATCTGAAGTAGGGTAGGGACAGTCTTATGGGTCTGAGCCTTAACCTGTGGGAAGTGACACTATCTCTAAGTAGACAGTGTCAGAATTGAGTTAAACTGTAGGACACCCAGCTGGTATCATGGAAAATTTCTTGATGTGGGGGAAAATCCGACACATTGGTAAACGGAGTGAGGCATTTTGTGTGAATGGTAAGAGACACACAGGAAAGAAACACATGGTAGGGAAGAACTGGAATTTTCCCTACATAGAAAAAAATGTGTTCGTTTTATTTTTTTTCTTCTTTTACAGAAGGGATAGGCAAGAAAGACTTCCCTGAAGAGGAGATGTTTGAACTCTGACTGAAAGACCAAAAGAAAACAGTAAACCAAGGAAGAGCTGGAGAATTTGAGAACTGACTGCTGACTGAATCTGCCACTAACGTGGGTAGAAGGAGAAAGCAAGATAAAAGCAAGCCAATAAAGCAAAACTAAACATAAAGACGTCAATTGGTATAAGCAGTGTTTTTTGCTTGCTTCCATTTTTCTGCTGTCCATGTCTAAGTACCTTCCTGTTGCAAGAGCCAAACTAAATGGAATTATAAGACCCCTCTTAAATCCTTCTTATTGATGCTGAAAACTCAGCCTCTGTGCACCAGTGCTGAATCAAATGTCAGAAAGAGTTTTCGGTGAAGTAGAAAAGAATAGCTTTATTTTTTTGCCAGGCAAAGGGGGACACATCAGGCTCCTGCCCTCAAAAACTGTGTGTCCCAAGCCAGGAGGATTTGGTGAGGAGTTTCATAGCAATAATTCAAGGGTGGGGTTGCTGATAAGATTAGGGTGTGTGTAGGGCCTGCACTCTTTAATCTGGTCTCAAGTAATCTCTTGATGAGCTTCTCTGGTTCCTTTAATCTGGCCTCAGGTAGTCTTCTCTGGAATGAAGAATGCTGACATCTTCCATTTGTTGGGGGTTTTACTTCTACAAAGAGCTTAAAGATATTGCCATGTGTATCCCTTGAGGTGGAACCAGGACACTGCCCCAAGGTTGCACTATTGTTTCTTGGCTTTTCCTCCTTTGTGTCTGCATCCCTTCCCTTCCCTGATTATACACTTTGGAACTCAGGAAAGGTCATGGAGACTGCAGTCTGTCCCCTATAAACAAGAAATGGTGGACATGGTAAGGCTTCCATGCCCAGGAGCCCCACAGGGTCCTGCTTGGTTTTATTACTTCTACTCTTTCTCAGAATTAATTACTGCAAATAAGATTTTTTTTAGCATTTCTCTGTGAATTCATAAAGACACATACACACACACTGCTTTCTAAGTGTTTTTAACAAACTAGACCAATATTTACATTTTGTCCTCCAACTTTTCAGCTAAAATATCCATAAGTCTTAGAAACTAATGTATATCAGTATATCTAAGTCTATCTTAGTCCTCTTAATAATGATATAATCTAATACATAGCCTAAATATATTATTAAATTTAAATATTTCTCTATTGATTAGCATTAGAATTGTTTTCAATATTAACTATTTAAATGATGCTGAAATTGATATTCCTGAATATATATCAGGAGTATATATCAGTAGTATACGTAAAAACATTTCTTAAGAATAGAGTAGTAAAAACGAAATTTGTGGATTAAAGGAAATGTGATTTTTTGTTTGGGTGGATACTGTCAGATATCTACCAATAAGAACTCAATTTTTATTCTTTTTTTTTTTTTTTTCCACACACACACACTGTATTTTATTTTTACAAGAGATAAATAGACTGACACCAAGCATTGTACATGGATGACCACAACAAAAGCAACAATGATTGCAATTACCAAACGTGAAACACACTTATACTATGTCATAATATTGACATTCAGTCCAGTAATCCTCCACTGTAACAGCTCCTTTACTTTGCAGTGAAAATTTATTTGTATATTCTTTTCCTCTGAGTCCTTGTGGGATTTTTTTTTTTTTAATTCAGACAGAAAGTCACAAAAATTATACTCATCCTCATCAGTTCACTCAGTCCCATGTAATTAATTTCTTTTTTTTCATCTTGATCTTTTGTTAGCACTTTTAAGAGTTCATCAGTTTTTCATTAGAGTTCTGAAAATGCTTATTCATTCAGTTCAGCAGTACAGTCAGTTACCAGAAACCTGTACTTGTCAGAGTCTTTTCCATGAATTTCTTGAAGATGAAACCCTTTTATAGGAACATATTTGCAAAATCATCAGAGTACACCCAGAACTGTCTGTAAATGACAAAAGACTTAAAAATGACCATGGTTAAAGATTTGATGAAAGTTCATAATAATGCAGTTGACAAGAAAATTAGTTATTTCTGAGATATACATTTTAAAGTAATAACTAGGATTATTACTTATAACATTATACCAGAACATATAAGATTTTTAGACGTTTCCTGTAATGTCTGAAACATTTATATTAACATATTTCCATACAAATACAAATATAAGATTTTTAGAAATTTCATGTAATGTCTGAAACATTTATATTAACATATTTCCCTACATATTTCCATACAAATACAAAAATAAGATTTTTAGAAATTTCATGTAATGTCTGAAACATTTATATTAACATATTTCCATACAAATACAAATATAAGATTTTTAGAAATTTCATGTAATGTCTGAAACATTTATATTAACATATTTCCATACATATTTCCATACAAATACAAATATAAGATTTTTAGAAATTTCATGTAATGTCTGAAACATTTATATTAACATATTTCCATACAAATAACCCAATGAAAGTTTAGTATTAGTTGTTTTGTTTGTTTTTTTATACTGCAGGTTCTTATTAGGCATCAGTTTTATACACATCAGTGTATACATGTCAATCCCAATCGCCCAATTCAGCACACCACCATCCCCACCTCATCGCAGTTTTCCCCCCTTGGTGTCCATATGTCCATTCTCTACATCTGTGTCTCAACTTCTGCCCTGCAAACTGGCTCATCTGTACCATTTTTCTAGATTCCACATACATGCATTAATATACGATATTTGTTTTCCTCTTTCTGACTTACTTCACTCTGTATGACAGTCTCTAGATCCATCCACTTCTCAACAAATGACTCAATTTCGTTCCTTTTTATGGCTGAGTAATATTCCATTGTATATATGTACCACATATTCTTTATCCATTCGTCTGTTGATGGGCATTTAGGTTGCTTCCATGACCTGGCTATTGTAAATAGTGCTGCAATGAACATTCGGGTGCATGTGTCTTTTTGAATTACGGTTTTCTCTGGGTATATGCCCAGTAGTGGGATTGCTGGGTCATATGGTAATTCTATTTTTAGTTTTTTAAGGAACCTCCGTATTGTTCTCCATAGTGGCTGTATCAATTTACATTCCCACCAACAGTGCAAGAGGGTTCCCTTTTCTCCACACCCTCTCCAGCATTTGTTGTTTGTAGATTTTCTGATGATGCCCATTCTAACAGGAGTGAGGTGATACCTCATTGTAGTTTTGATTTGCATTTCTCTAATAATTATTGATGTTGAGAATCTTTTCATGTGCTTCGTGGCCGTCTGTATGTCTTCTTTGGAGAAATGTCTATTTAGGTCTTCTGCCCATTTTTGGATTGGGGTGTTTGTTTCTTTGATATTGAGCTGAATGAGCTGTTTATATATTTTGGAGATTAATCCTTTGTCCGTTGATTCATTTGCAAATATTTTCTCCCATTCTGAGGGTTGTCTTTTCGTCTTGTTTATGGTTTCCTTTGCTGTGCAAAAGCTTTGAAGTTTCATTAGGTCCCACTTGTTTATTTTTGTCTTTATTTCCATTACTCTAGGAGGTGGATCGAAAAAGATCTTGCTGTGATTTATGTCAGTGTTCTTCCTATGTTTTCCTCTAAGAGTTTTATAGTGGCCAGTCTTATATTTAGGTCTCTAATCCATTTTGAGTTTATTTTTGTGTATGATGTTAGGGAGTATTCTAATTTCATTCTTTTACATATGGCTGTCCAGTTTTCCCAGCACCACTTATTGAAGAGACTGTCTTTTCTCCATTGTATATCTTTGCCTCCTTTGTCATAGATTAGTTGACCATAGGTGCGTGGGTTAATCTCTGGGCTTTCTATCTTGTTCCATTGATCTATGTTTCTGTTTTTGTGCCAGTACCATATTGTCTTGATTACTGTAGCTTTGTAGTATAGTCTGAAGTCAGGGAGTCTGATTCCTCCAGCTCCATTTTTTTCCCTCAAGACTGCTTTGGCTATTCGGGGTCTTTTGTGTCTCCATACAAATTTTAAGATGATTTGTTCCAGCTCCGTAAAAAATGCCATTGGTAATTTGATAGGGATTGCATTGAATCTGTAGATTGCTTTGGGTAGTATACTCATTTTCACAATGTTGATTCTTCCAATCCAAGAACATGGTATATCTCTCCATCTGTTGGTATCATCTTTAATTTCTTTCATCAGTGTCTTATAGTTTTCTGCATACAGGTCTTTTGTCTCCCTAGGTAGGTTTATTCCTAGGTATTTTATTCTTTTTGTTGCAATGGTAAATGGGAGTGTTTCCATAATTTCTCTTTCAGATTTTTCATCATTAGTGTATAGGAATGCAAGAGATTTTTGTGCATTAATTTTGTAACCTGGAACTTTACCATATTCATTAATTAGCTCTAGCAGTTTTCTGGTGGCAGTTTTAGGATTCTCTATGTATAGTATCATGTCATCCACAAACAGTGACAGTTTTACTTCTTCTTTTCCAATTTGTATTCCTTTTATTTCTTTTTCTTCTCTGATTGCTGTGGCTAGGACTTCCAGAACTATGTTGAATAATAGTGGTGAGAGTGGACATCCTTGTCTCATTCCTGATCTTAGAGGAAATGCTTTCAGTTTTTTACCATTGAGAATGATGTTTGCTGTGGGTTTGTCATATATGGCCTTTATTATGTTGAGGTAGGTTCCCTCTATGCCCACTTTCTGGAGAGTTTTTATCATAAATGGGTGTTGAATTTTGTCAAAAGCTTTTTCTGCATCTATTGAGATGATCATATGGTTTTTATTCTTCAATTTGTTAATATGGTGTATCACATTGATTGATTTGCGTATATTGAAGAATCCTTGCATCCCTGGGATAAATCCCACTTGATCGTGGTGTATGATCCTTTTAATGTGTTGTTGGATTCTGTTTGTTAGTATTTTGTTGAGGATTTTTGCATCTATATTCATCAGTGATATTGGTCTGTAATTTCCTTTTTTTGTAGTGTCTTTGTCTGGTTTTGGTATCAGGGTGATGGTGGCCTCATAGAATGAGTTTGGGAGAGTTCCTTCCTCTGCAATTTTTTGGAAGAGTTTGAGAAGGATGGGTGTTAGCTCTTCTCTAAATGTTTGATAGAATTCACCTGTGAA